>NC_138207.1:89113951-89758951 GCF_964194415.1 Vipera berus | reverse complement strand
ATTTTGACCAAGGTTTAGAAATTTCAAACAACGTGTCTCCTGGTTTCCTTCTGGCCCTTCCAACGCTAGATGATTTCATTCCCCCTCACCTTCAGAAAACTCCCAACCACCAGCACCCATTGTTTTCACCTCAGACTGTGCTACACACTCATGCAAAACTGCCTTCACTCTCATCACCACCTCCTCTACTGATCCCTCCAGCCACAGAAACCTCAAGCAGCATTTTGGCGACTGAAAGCACAGGAATGGTCTTTCAAACAGTAAGCCTTATTGCACCCATGCTGAGTCTACTGCTAAATAAGTATACCCAGGTTGAAATCACCTTTCACTGGCAAACCAAACCTGGACTTTGGCACTTTTTGATAGTGGCATGAAATTTTGCTTCTGTTCTGTGGCATGTATATCGTTTGTCTCTTCTGGCCTCAAAACTCTTTCATATAATATTCAATTCTGTTCTTCCCTCTTTTTTCATATTTAAAAGCTCTATGCATTTAGCTGTAACCAGCATATTACAGCCAAAAGAGCCTTGGTGGAGCAGTGGGCTAATACCTCCTTAAGTAACACCAGCTGCCTGCAATTAGTGCAGGTTCGAGTCCCACCAGGCTCAAGGTTGACTCAGCCTTCCATCCTTCCGAGGTAGGTAAAATGAGGACCCAGACTGTTGAGGGCAATAAGCTGACTTTGTAAAAATGCCGCTTGGGGCCACCCGAAAGCCCTAATAAGCAGGCATATACATAGAATGAAGGCTATTTCTAAGCACATTGATTTGTGCTTTTTAGATTGTAAGCCGCCCTGAGTCTTCGGAGAAGGGATATAAATGGGATTAAAAAAATGATAGAAGCCTTAGATCATGAATGAGGAGCATCTGGATTAATTGTCCATGAGTTTTTCCAATCTCCTCAGGAGATCCTTGTCTACAGGGCATAACCTTTCTCCATGGAAGTGTTACATCCATATCTTTCTTTCTGCACAGAAAAAAAATAATTGAATCAGATCTGTTGCAAGGAGAGAAAAGAATTGTTTTCATCCAGAGATGGCACAGAGAAGATTTCGCTTCTCTCTGAAGGGAGAAAAGGATCATCCTAAATGACACAGGAGCAGGAAGGGCCTTCCTTAGATATGTTCTTGCTGGAGATATCCTGGGAAGTTATCCAGATCTTGAGCCAGGCGAGCTTTATTATTCATGGATTAGGTTAGGAGTGCAAAATTTAGGGAGGTTGCAACAAGGGTGTGAAGTGGACCCACTCAAAATGATTATGACAGAAAACCTACCTGTTCACAAAATGGCTGTCTTAGAGCCAGCCATAAAACATCCTATTTAGCTAAAGGCAACAGGCCTAAGTTGCTCTCTAGCATACCACTGGGATTGAGTTAGATGGAAGTATCTGATGTCTTAGGACAGATTGCCTTTCCTATCCTTAGAACATACTGTGCCAGGAATGTTAGGAAATGTGCAATGCATTATTTGTGGAGTAGCCTTTGAAGGTGGATCAGAAATATGACCAGGGTGCAGTAGAAAGGGTGGTGATTGGATGTAGCAGCTCTGCTATATTTACAAGCAATATTAAATTATTCTTTATCCATGGTGGGGCTTCATCATGGAACAAACTGCTCTTAGTGGGCTTGAAAACCAGTATTTTTATTCAAGCCTTTAAGAAATGTTTAGGAGGATTGTGTTGCTGGTTTTGAATTTCAGTTTCTCCATCAGTAAATTCTAAAACCATTTGGGAATGGGCAGAATATAAATCTGTATAAATGAAACTAATACATGCAAAGCCTCATCATGTTTAACACTCTTTGGGTTTGCATCCTCATAGTATTATCAACCCTTTTTGAAAGTAATAGTTTATGCAAGTTTTATTTATCTGCCACACCTGTTTTCTTTTGCAGGATGCATACAGACAAACATATACATAAAATCCAACTTCCCACACCTTGCCCTTTTTGGCAGACAAGCAATGATAAGAGGTTTCAATGTCCTTTTCTCTCTGGACCAAAGCATCTCTTTCATCCACACCATATGTGGGTATGTGTGGCCTCATAATCAACTCATCCCACTTGAGCATCACTATTAGCTGTGTTATGGTTGTGGAAGGGCCAAAGGAGCAAGCCAAGAGCATTGAGGATTGAAGGAGTGTGTCTGAGATCTACTACATTTGAGGTGGTGCAGAGACTAAGGAATGTACAGGGTCTCCATTACCTGTGAGCATCATTACAGTACTGCTCTAGCCCTGAGAAAGAGACATCCAATTATCTCAAAATGTGAACAGCATCAGTCAAAGGGTAATGAGCCATTCAGCCACATCAGTCTCTTCTATAAGTAAAGACTCAATGTGATTCATTCAGATGAACCATTGTCTAGTTATGGATTGGAAGGAGTCTGATAGCACATTTTTCAACTCACAAATTGTAAGGGATAAGGTTTCATGAGCTGCAGCCATCAAATTGTAATGCAGTGGGGCCAGAGGGAAGAAAGGAAGACAGGTGCTTATGCAGATTCTGGTTACACGCGAGACAAATAACCCTTGAGAAAGGATTGTTCTGGGTCAACCGTGACAATAACCTTTCATTGACTGAAAATCTGATTGCAAACAAGATTGAAGGGCAATATCATCTGCTAATAGTTATAGTAGCAGAAACAGGAGCATCTTCAGTCCCCATATTGGCATGGTAGACTCTAGGTCAAGTTCAAGCACTTGGAGTGAGGAGTGATGTGTCTGTCCATGGCTGGGCCACTGATTTGCAGGTATACATTATTACCAAAGGTGAAGTGGTTAAGGGTGAATGCAAAGTCCCACAGTCTAATGGCTAGGCATGGTGTACTGGTATTAGTGATGATGTTCGTGATGATGTTCTTAATGGTTTGAAGTCGATGTTTGTAGGGGATGTTGATGTTTACCGCCTAAATAACTATGGTGACTAAAATTGTGTTATTAGGGAAATTGCCCATGGATCTCATTCTTCTCGGGAAATCTTTTGTAGCCAAGAGTGCTAGTGATATGAGATTTGAGTACAGAGTCCATGCAACCTGATATTCCACTTTTATGAGAGTAACATTTCTTTTGTTTTACAAGGTCTAGTTAAGAGTATGACCCAGATAAGTTAGTATTGGAGGGACAACCTTACCATCAGTTATATGTTGGAAGTATGCAGGTCTTAAGATTCAGTGCTGTGTTAGATTGGGAAAGTCCATCAGGAAGAAGTTCGGGTTAAAAAAGACAAGGTGCTCCATCAAATCCGCACAAGTGATAAGTGTGTCAACATGCTACTATCTGGAGAACTGTTACTGAGGATCCTGATGGGTACCTCTTACAGGTCTGTGTATGCCGGGGTTGGTCACCCAACCCTTGGAATGTCTCAAGCTCTCATCTAAGTATGATAGGTGAACCAATCAGTAGCATCTGGCAATGCAACTAAACATGCCCCAGAGAAGTTGGCATGCTTGAACGTGACTTACTAATGTGCCAATATGGGACTGAAGCTGCTTCTGTTTCTGCTACTATAACTATTAACAGATGGTACTGCCCTTCAGTCTTGGACACTTTTGCAATCAGATTTTCAGTCAATGAAAGGTTTTTGCCACTGTGAATGATGCTTCCCTTCATCCTTGAATCACAGAGACAGGCAAGCAAGGTTGAAGCACAAACATAGCACACTTGAACTACAGTGAGGTGGGCTGGGATCTCAAATTCAGGGATCCAGATGAATCCTTGCCAGTAAGAGGATCAGCCTCCAGTCACAGGTTCTTTCAGTTTTCCCCTCTCATGGTCTCTTATTATTATTATTATTATTATTTATTAAACTTATATGCCGCCCTTCTCCCGTAGGACCCAGGGCGGTCCTACGGGAGAACTTCCTAGAAGCAGAGTCCAGTCCAGAATAGCAGCTCACTTAGCTGTGTTCTCGCACGGCCACTCTGCCTGTCCCCCAGTGTTCTGTCTCCTGGTATCGCTTCACTGAATCTCGGATAGTAGCAGCTGCTGAACTGGTCAAGGTTAGATAACTTATTTTGGAGCACCAGCAAAATACAAGTCAACAATTACGGATTATCTGTGCAGAATCCTTTAAATAGTTGCCTTCTGTCTCAGCTTGGAAAAACACTTCCATATATTTTGGGTTTCAAGCTTCAGAATGACTATATGGGCTCAGACTGTTGGATGCTTGAACCAGTAAGTGTATTTCTATCACCACAAATGAAGAGATTCTGCCACTGGTTGTGACTGACCAGGTTTTTTTTTATCAGTCTCCCAACTGGAATGTCTTTGTCCTGACTGACTCTACATTCTTCCTCCCTCGCATACTACTGGTTTTACTAACATCCTGCTGGCTAATTCCTTGCAAATAGTATTGCCAATCTTCTTTCTAAAGTAGAGAGAGCTCATCAAGCATGAGGCTAGCATGTGCACAAACAATCACTCCTGCCACCAACTCTGTGTATTCACTTTCCCCTTTTCTGGCCCAGAATGTAATTACTCATCTTTTTTTCTGTATGTGCACCAAGAAAGATGTTGTGTGAAATCAACTTCTTGGGCTGGTGGGTTCTGTTAAACTGTTCCATTTGCTTGTTTGTTTTTTTCATTGCCAAAGTGGTCCTCAGCAATCTTATGTGGTAATGATCTTCACACTTGTGTGTTTCAGGATACCTACCCCCAGCCACATGAAGCCCCTAAGCCCAGTGGTGGCCCTGCTGTCTCAATGACGATCAACAAATCTTTGGGTGCTTACCCTTCCACCACAATTGTCAACCCTACAATTGTCCTTCTGCAGCACAACAGAGGTAAAATGAAAACCCCTCTTCTTCCTGGTTCATATTTTGCTAGAATTATTATATGGTGATGGGGACGCTGTCATGAAATGGAAGAAACTCCAAACTTCCCAGAATAGGGACATTTCCTAAGGGACAAAGAAAATCACAAAGTAACAGACAAAAAAGTGCCAAAAGTATCTAGATAATATAATGCTAATCAAAATACCAAACCAAACATAAAAGGCAATCTCACTTAACTTCCATTGTACATTCTGCCATATTTACATCCCATCTTTATTATTTTTATAAATAACTCAAGGTGACAAACAAAGCTAATACTACTTCCTCCTCCTGTTTTCCCCACAACTACCACCCTGTGAGGTGGGTTGGGCTGAAAAAGAGTGACTGGTGCAAAATCACCCAGTCTCTTTCATGACTAAGGCAGCATTAGAATTTAGAGCAGGGGTCTTCAGCCTTGGCCAGTTAAAGACTTGTGGACTTCCAACTCCCAGAATTCCTCAGCTAGCATGCCTGGCTGAGGAATTCTGGAGTTGAAGTCCTCAAATCATAAAAGGGACAAGTTTGAAGACCCCTGATTTAGAGTCTTCAGGTTTCTAGCCTGGAGCTTTAACCACTAGAGCAATTTTTTTTCTGTTTATAATTGTTCTTATGTGCTGTTATACAGCAGATGTTTTGTTTCTTACCAGCTGATGAGAAATGTATATTTATAGTCATAGGAGGAGGACATAAGAGATGACGGAATAGATGGATTGCCTTTAGGTTCTGGGTCCATAGGCTGAAAAGTGCCTTCCTGTTTTAATGTTTAGAGACCAAGCTGTATTTAAAACTCTGAAACTGACATAATACTGTATAAGATGTAGGAGATTTTGTTGTAATTATAGAGAAATGAATGTGATTTGTTTAGTAAGAATGAGACTTCCAATAGTTGTTTTGTGCTGTCCTATGCTTAAGGAACGTTAGGAATCATAAGACAGACGTCTCTGCTAATTTAACAGCAAGTTTATCTCCAAGTCTTTTCCTGTCTCTGTCCAGGACACAACTTCTGCATTCTGTTTTTTGAAAGGACAATTAACTTTGGGGTTCTACTTTTTTACCTTTTTTGTCCATTCCCTGCAACTCTTCCTTTCATCTTATTTTTTTCCAGTTACTTTTTGTCTTGCCTTTACTCTGGCTTCTAAAGATCTTACAAACTGGGAAGGGAAGGGAAAGGAAAGAAATAATTTGCTCATGTGCATGTTTGAAAGGCACAGCACTCAGTGTGATCTTACAGAATATTACATTTTTTACATCAATATCTTCTGTGAAGCCCATTCAATTAATTGTGGCCATCATGAAGATAGTAAAATGCTTAATTCCATTGCAGAACTCAGAAGATGGAATCTGCATGCTAAAATGAGTAGCAGGAATCAGCTAGGATAAATTTCAGCCCATGTCTATAACTTGATACCTTTTTCTCATGATTAAGCGTGGCATTATTTTTAGAGGAAGAAGTAGGCTGCTCATTTACATTTGTTCTGTGCAGCCTGAACAAACAGCTGGGCTATGGTCCTCCCCCAAAGTCATGTGATGATCATGATGTGAAAGACATCATAACTGTAAGAAATGTGAAAATCTTCCTTTAACTTCTTTCCATCTACCACTCCTTAAGTACAGGGAAAATGGAAGGTAAAAACCTTATGTAAGCCTAATGTAAATAGTCTGAAACTACTTCCATTCATTCCTCTGAAGAATGTTATGCTGCTTCTCTTAATCCAGACACCGTATTATTTGGCAGGCTTCCATCTCTACTAAAACAAAACAAAAACAAACCATTACTAGTCATCTGACTTCACTCAGAAAGTGAATTAGAGAGATTGCCTTCTGCTCCAGTCTGTCCACAGGTAGTCCTCCAGTTATGGCCATTTGTTCAGCAACTATTGGAAGTTACAGCGGTGCTGAACACAGGATTTATGAACAGTCCTTGAAGTTCCAGCCATTGCAATGTCTCTGTGATCACATGATCATCATTTGTAATCTTCCCAGCCAGCTTCTCATAAACAAAGCCAGTGGGAAGCCAGCAGGGAAGATTGCAAGTCATTTGGTAAGTCTCCTTCTGTCCCCCGGCCTTTCTTAGCTTGCACACACATACCCCATGCCCTCTTTCCCTGGCCTCTCTGCACTCTGTTTTCCCCACCTTCCTTGAGCTCATTCACATGAATGCATGCATATTGTGCCCTTATTTCCTAGCCTCCCTGAGCTTGTGCCACACTGCATACCTTTAGCCTGCATTAGGCCTCCCAGGACGACCTTTCCCCCTGTGCAATACCTTACTTGTGACCAGTGCTTTTTTTGTAAGAAAAAAGGTGCCAGAACTCACATCTTGTTAACCTTTTATTTAAAAAAATTATATATTCAGTTCTTAACACAAATTTAATTTATTGTATTTAAGGCAAATGTTCATAGTAAATTTTACATTACAAATTTAAAAAAGACTTTCAATTCACCAATGATTTTTTAAAAGAAAGAAATTATCTTTCGCACGTAGTCAGTCACTGTACACACACCCATAGACGTCAGTTGTGTAACGAAATATAATGGTCGCCGCCAGCAGTAAGCACTCAGCACACGACCACACAACCAGTCACAAGCCGAGCAGTGCCATAAGCCGAGCAGTGCCACAAGCCGAGCAGCGCCATCACAACCAGTGCAGACGAAGTACGCATACATCGGACTCGACACACAAGCAGCCCGCATGCACCATTTTAATGATTTTGCTGCCAACCTGCTACACTTGACAGGGCAATTCAAGTCCACGTGAACCAAACATCAAATTTTCAAAAGTTACTTTTAAAACTTGGAAAATCTGTTCAAAAAAGGTCCCGGAACTCTGTTCCAGTGCGTTCTATAACAAAAAAAGCACTGCCTGTGACTTCCTCACTTCCTGCTTAGCAACCCTGCATCATGGGTTACAACAATAACTGGGACTGGGTTGCCTTTGGTCATGTGACATTGCATTTTACAACCACATCCCTTGATGATGGCAATCTCAGTCCCAATTGCTTCTGTAACTGGAGGACCAACTGTTATGTTCAAGAGCATTCAGCTGTTCAAAGATGACATAAACTCTAAAATAAGGCCTTGTTTTTCAACCTAAGCTTTCATAAGCTGCCTGATGGTCTATTTATGATGGCTTTCTTTACTTGTGGAGTATCAGAGATGCTTAGAACTTGTCCCTTTGTGATTTCATGAAGTTCTATGAGAAAGACTTTGCTGTCTTGTCTTCAGATTTAAAGTTCTACGGAGGGTAGTTCTCGTCTCTTTGCTATAACCTTTCTTCATTTGGAGAATGATGATTGAAGATGTTGACTCTTATGGGCTGGTTATGTTTGGATCTGGTATTGCTGAACCTTTGGATCTTAAAAAATGTTTGGTTTTAGATCACAAGGACTTATTTGGAGCTGTTGTGAATTAAATATCCATTTATGGGATACTGTTGCACACTTACCAAAGAATATACCAAACATTTATCAACATTACTTTTGGTCTGGTGAATACAGATATAAACTGGCTTGCAAATAAATCAGGATTGATCAGTAAATTGGGATTGATCAGTAAAAGTAGGGAAGAATCTTGAGACCAGATTCTATTCTAAGAATCACAAATAGCTTCCACCTCAATAAACCAGAATAAATATTTTTGATCGTACATATTAAATGTTCCAGTTGGAATCTTGCATCTCACTTAATTCAATAAAGGTGCAGCTATATGTTGCTCGGAATGTGCACCATATATAATTATTCTTGAATAAAACATATATGGGGACCTTGTAAGGCAAGACATCCTTACTCAGACTTAGTCCCCATTAGTGTGTATGGACTGTTTTGTGCTGTCCCAATGTTTTGGGCTTCAGTGCCCATATTGCTGGTAGCAAGTTAGTGTTGTAGCTTCCAGCAAGGATAATGTCTATGAAGCACTTGGAAAGTTCTTAGGGATTTTTAGCCTTCTGAAATTGTGAAAAAAATGTATGTACCGTATATACTTGAGTATAAGCCGACTCGAGTATAAGCCGAGACCCCCAATTTCACCCCCAAAAACTGGAAAAAGTTATTGACTCGAGTATAAGCCGATCCGCCGTTCTGCAAGCCTCTGCCGCCAGCAGAGGCTCGATCCGCCATTTTGCAAGCCTGAATACACAGGAATACCCTGTGTGGCCGCGGCTCTCGGGGAAGCCCTGGCTGTCCGCTTCCTCGCTCCACGCTGCCATTCGGGGCCCGCGTGTTCCCCGGGCAAATCGCGGCGCCCAGCAGGCGAGGAAACACGCCCGCTCCAGTCGCCCCCCCTTCCCTCAGGAGACGCGAAGCAAGTGACCGCCCGGAGCTTACCGAGGACTTGCGCGCGGCCGAGGCTTCGGTGCTTCCAGGATCGCGCGCACCTCCCCAAACCTCCCCAAACGTCGGCAGGTCTCCGTTCCTCCGCGCAGACCTGCCGACCTTTGGGGAGGTTTGGGCGCCTCCCCAAACCTCCCCAAACCTCGGCAGGTCTCCGTTCCTCCTGCCGACCTTTGGGGAGGTTTGGGCGCCTCCCCAAACCTCCCCAAACCTCGGCAGGTCTCTGTTCCTCCGCGCAGACCTGCCGACGTTTGGGGAGGTTTGGGCGCCTCCCCAAACCTCCCCAAACCTCGGCAGGTCTCCGTTCCTCCTGCCGACCTTTGGGGAGGTTTGGGTGCCTCCCCAAACCTCGGCAGGTCTCCGTTCCTCTGCGCAGACCTTTGGGGAGGTTTGGGCGCCTCCCCAAACCTCCCCAAACCTCGGCAGGTCTCCGTTCCTCCTGCCGACCTTTGGGGAGGTTTGGGCGCCTCCCCAAACCTCCCCAAACCTCGGCAGGTCTCCGTTCCTCCTGCCGACCTTTGGGGAGGTTTGGGCGCCTCCCCAAACCTCGCCAAACCTCGGCAGGTCTCCGTTCCTCCTGCCGACCTTTGAGGAGGTTTGGGCGCCTCCCCAAACCTCGGCAGGTCTCCGTTCCTCCGCGCAGACCTGCCGACGTTTGGGGAGGTTTGGGCGCCTCCCCAAACCTCCCCAAACCTCGGCAGGTCTCCGTTCCTCCTGCCGACCTTTGGGGAGGTTTGGGCGCCTCCCCAAACCTCCCCAAACCTCGGCAGGTCTCCGTTCCTCCTGCCGACCTTTGGGGAGGTTTGGGCGCCTCCCCAAACC
This sequence comes from Vipera berus, assembly GCF_964194415.1. Classification (NCBI taxonomy): domain Eukaryota; kingdom Metazoa; phylum Chordata; class Lepidosauria; order Squamata; family Viperidae; genus Vipera; species Vipera berus. Next base: position 89,748,994 of record NC_138207.1, on the reverse strand, counting down.
TCGGCAGGTCTCCGTTCCTCCGCGCAGACCTGCCGACCTTTGGGGAGGTTTGGGCGCCTCCCCAAACCTCCCCAAACCTTGGCAGGTCTCCGTTCCTCCTGCCGACCTTTGGGGAGGTTTGGGCGCCTCCCCAAACCTCGGCAGGTCTCCGTTCCTCCGCGCAGACCTGCCGACGTTTGGGGAGGTTTGGGCGCCTCCCCAAACCTCCCCAAACCTCGGCAGGTCTCCGTTCCTCCTGCCGACCTTTGGGGAGGTTTGGGCGCCTCCCCAAACCTCCCCAAACCTCGGCAGGTCTCCGTTCCTCCTGCCGACGTTTGGGGAGGTTTGGGTGCCTCCCCAAACCTCCCCAAACCTCGGCAGGTCTCCGTTCCTCCTGCCGACCTTTGGGGAGGTTTGGGCGCCTCCCCAAACCTCGGCAGGTCTCCGTTCCTCCGCGCAGACCTGCCGACCTTTGGGGAGGTTTGGGCGCCTCCCCAAACCTCCCCAAACCTCGGCAGGTCTCCGTTCCTCCTGCCGACCTTTGGGGAGGTTTGGGCGCCTCCCCAAACCTCCCCAAACCTCGGCAGGTCTCCGTTCCTCCTGCCGACCTTTGGGGAGGTTTGGGCGCCTCCCCAAACCTCCCCAAACCTCGGCAGGTCTCCGTTCCTCCTGCCGACCTTTGGGGAGGTTTGGGCGCCTCCCCAAACCTCGGCAGGTCTCCGTTCCTCCGCGCAGACCTGCCGACGTTTGGGGAGGTTTGGGCGCCTCCCCAAACCTCCCCAAACCTCGGCAGGTCTCCGTTCCTCCTGCCGACCTTTGGGGAGGTTTGGGCGCCTCCCCAAACCTCCCCAAAGGTCTGCGCGGAGGAACGGAGACCTGCCTAGGTTTGGGGTGGCGCCCAAACCTCCCCAAAGGTCGTCAGGAGGAACGGAGACCTGCCTAGGTTTGGGGTGGCGCCCAAACCTCCCCAAAGGTCGGCAGGAGGAACGGAGACCTGCCGAGGTTTGGGGAGGTTTGGGGAGGCGCCCAAACCTCCCCAAAGGTCGGCAGGAGGAACGGAGACCTGCCGAGGTTTGGGGAGGTTTGGGGAGGCGCCCAAACCTCCCCAAAGGTCGGCAGGAGGAACGGAGACCTGCCGAGGTTTGGGGAGGTTTGGGGAGGCGCCCAAACCTCCCCAAAGGTCGGCAGGAGGAACGGAGACCTGCCGAGGTTTGGGGAGGTTTGGGGAGGCGCCCAAACCTCCCCAAAGGTCGGCAGGAGGAACGGAGACCTGCCGAGGTTTGGGGAGGCGCCCAAACCTCCCCAAAGGTCGGCAGGAGGAACGGAGACCTGCCGAGGTTTGGGGAGGTTTGGGGAGGCGCCCAAACCTCCCCAAAGGTCGGCAGGAGGAACGGAGACCTGCCGAGGTTTGGGGAGGTTTGGGGAGGCGCCCAAACCTCCCCAAAGGTCGGCAGGAGGAACGGAGACCTGCCGAGGTTTGGGGAGGTTTGGGGAGGCGCCCAAACCTCCCCAAAGGTCGGCAGGAGGAACGGAGACCTGCCGAGGTTTGGGGAGGTTTGGGGAGGCGCCCAAACCTCCCCAAAGGTCGGCAGGAGGAACGGAGACCTGCCGAGGTTTGGGGAGGTTTGGGGAGGCACCCAAACCTCCCCAAAGGTCGGCAGGTCTGCGCGGAGGAACGGAGACCTGCCGAGGTTTGGGGAGGTTTGGGGAGGCGCCCAAACCTCCCCAAAGGTCGGCAGGAGGAACGGAGACCTGCCGAGGTTTGGGGAGGTTTGGGGAGGCGCCCAAACCTCCCCAAACGTCGGCAGGTCTGCGCGGAGGAACGGAGACCTGCCGAGGTTTGGGGAGGTTTGGGGAGGCGCCCAAACCTCCCCAAACGTCGGCAGGAGGAACGGAGACCTGCCGAGGTTTGGGGAGGCGCCCAAACCTCCCCAAACGTCGGCAGGTCTGCGCGGAGGAACGGAGACCTGCCGAGGTTTGGGGAGGCGCCCAAACCTCCCCAAACGTCGGCAGGAGGGAGACCTGCCGAGGTTTGGGGAGGTTTGGGGAGGCGCCCAAACCTCCCCAAACGTCGGCAGGTCTGCGCGGAGGAACGGAGACCTGCCGGGGTTTGGGGAGGTTTGGGGAGGCGCCCAAACCTCCCCAAACGTCGGCAGGTCTGCGCGGAGGAACGGAGACCTGCCGAGGTTTGGGGAGGCACCCAAACCTCCCCAAACGTCGGCAGGTCTCCGGATGGCGGTGGCTTGGGAGAGGTGCGCGCGATCCCGGAAGCACCAAAGCCTCGGCCGCGCACAAGTCCTCGGTAAGTTTTTTTTGTTGACTGGAGTATAAGCCGAAGTGGAATTTTTCAGCCCAAAAAGTGGGCTGAAAAATTCGGCTTATACTCAAGTATATACGGTATGTCAATTTGTTTGAATCAAATATGTGAACATGTTACTCATTCATTATATATGGAACTCTTGCTCAGCACTTTTATTTGAAGGGCAAGGGGTTAGAAATATTGGTTTTGATGAAATGCTAATGGGGATGGGGTATTCAAGCTCTTGAGATTTTGTTCAACAGATTGTGAGTGTTTTATAAAGAGTTGAGGGTAATCATGGTTTCAACAATTTATTTGTCTTTTCCCCTCCTCTCTTTCTCACAGCAGAGCAGCAAAAAAGGCTTAGTAGCCTTGCAGGTATGATGCCCCAAATATTGTTACGCTATTTCTAGCTATTGATGTTTCTGCTGCTGTATTCAGTCAAGTGCTTTTTATCTAATAGAGTATCATTAGTGAATCTGTAAAGGAAGAGCTGCAATTCAGGGGTAGAGGAATTGTACTTTTTTCAGTGACTGCGACATATTTATGCTACTTTTCTCTAGAATTCCACAAGGCAATCTTGGGAAAAAGAAGACACTGGGCCCATCATTTAAAAAGAGCTTGAAATATCACCCATATATCCAAGCCACAGATTATGAAATATCAGCAAAGTGTCCTCTCTGTTTGTACCTAATGATTATATGGATTTTTGCAGCCTAGTTCTGATAGTCCATTCCCAGTTTGCCAGAATGACTGATACTTTTCTGTATTGGCATCCAACATTTTCAAAATCATCAAGAATTTATTAAGATCACATTCAAAAGTGGGTGGAATCAATCTTTATTTATTTAAAATGTTAGTTGTTGTTGAGGGGAACTAGTCCAGAACAATACATAAAAGTATGTTAAAAGATTCCGCTAATTAGCTCTGGGATGGATTTGCTCATGATACTCTGGGATGAATGCAGACTATATTGCATGAAAACTGGCTTCACAAGTTTAATTTCCATTTAGAATACTGTTCTTGAGCTCATCGTGTATGTTCTTAAGCATGAGTATGTTGCTTTTTTCCAGTGCATGCTACACTGCATTATCACAGTTTGCTGAAACTTGATGCATTTTGGATGAGTCAGCTTATGATCCTTCCCCCTTCCCAGAAATCTTTCCCTAGAATCTGGCAGAGGTGGAGCTTAAAGACTGCTGCATTGTAGTAACAGTTACATTAGAGAAATTAACTGTTGCTAGGTCTATGTGGTGCTTGCCTATGTGGTGCTTTTTGATCTGAGATTCAGTGAATAGTTTAAAACAATATATTCTGCAAAATAGTTAGAATGCACTGTTAAAGGAAATATGTAACAGATACTTTCTTTTCTAAAATTCCTTCTTTATTCAGTCATTTTGAAAATTACATTCTTTTAAAAATCAATAAGATACTTCATTTGTATTTCCCCAAGGTTGTGATGTTAAACATTTTATAACAATGGTGACTGCTACTTTTGTTTACAGATCCAGTGCCTGATCCACCAGTCGCTGATAAAGTAGATGGTACATCTGTTCAACAAAAATTAAATCCAAGCACAGAAGATGCAGTAGAAGAACAGAAGAGAATTGTCAATAATTCTCAGCATATGGCTGATGATACTTTGGATTCCATAGGCATTCCACTAAGAGTAAGGAAATTTGAAATATTTCCCTGTTGTATCAATTCATTTCTGATTGTCTATTTTTTGTTATAGTCAAATTTCAGCCTATAAATTGTTTTGTTAGATATTGTCATGATGTAAATCCATTTAGCATTTGTACATGAAATAAATATTCTGTCTTTAAAAAAAAATCCCTGAATTTCCAGACTTTGGAATCAGAAGGTAAGTTTCTCAAAAATGTGTTGAAAATATATGCATGCAATTGTGGTTTTTCCCCCCGGTAATCCATATATTTCCTAATAGTACCTTACTACAGTCCAAAAGGATGGCAACTTCCCCTGTCCTTGGTTGCTTTTGGAGATTTTCCTCTTTCTTATTAGGCCTCTGAGGACAACGTGGTGCCCTCCAAAGGAAGTCACAGAAATATAGCAACCTGCCTTTAAATCAGGGGTCGGGTGCCCCTATGAGGGTGTGCTTAGATTGCTTGCATGGCAAGAATCACAAAACTCCTACGCCAAAAAAACCACAGATCCTCAGCCATCAGTCAATAATCTCTTGAGATTCTTGTCAGGTTCCATGCATTGGATAGCACTCTTTGGATGGGATGTAACAGCACCACCCTAAGCTCAGGGAATTACAGCCCTTTGCAGTCTTATTTCCCCAGATCCCCCTCCATTAAGATTGCCTGATGACTAACCCTTTTGCCCTGCCCAGACTTTCACAGGGAAGTTATTCTCTTGAGTTTCCTGGAAGACCATCCTCCATGTGGGACAGTATCTCCCTCTGTAGCCACCAGGCAGAGACTAACTAACTAACTGTCTGTCTGTCTCTGTCTCTCTCTGTCTATCCATTCCTCTTTACAGCTTCCCTCCACTTCTTTACCTATAAGTCAAAGTCAGAGACATGAAGGGTATGGGGAAGATGTGTAGAAAATACAGCAATTTCCTTTTAAACTGAGGTAATTTGTGCTGTGGCAGCAACAGCATAACCCACAAACTATTAGAACTCCTTTTAACGTCTTCCTGTTGTTTGCTTCCAAGCTACGGATCAGTTGCATGGATTGGCATCAAATGGGGGCCAGCTTGCTAGTGTTTCCAGTGCTCAGTGCAAAAGATTTAGCAAAGGTCAGAAGCAGCCCCATGTCAGGCTCATGAGCTGCAAGGAGGGTAGGAATCAGACTACCAGAGATAGAAACAGAGATGATAGAGAACCATGTGGAAGCAATCCAGCATGCTGTGAAGAAGCAAAACCTTGCTTTACTTTGCTGAATATCTTAAAAAATATAAGGAGCAAGAAGTGGATAACTTCAGTGAAAACTATGTAACCATGTAGATCATGTCAAACTCACGACATCGTGCAACGTATCGGGACAGTTTTGCCATTGCCAGCAATGGGGTGGGTGCGGCTTCCGGATGACACATCTGGCCTGTGGGCCGGCAGTTTGACACCCCTGATTTAGATTAACAAAGAGGCTGCCTTCTCCTCCAACAAAATCCTGAAATGATTAAAAGTTACTTTGATTGATGTGCCTATATCTACTCTCACATGCTCCCCTGCCCTTCCACAGACAGAGAAGGGAAGACAGAGATGGATCTACATAAGATGCTCAGTGCCTCAGCAGCCATCTAGACATCTAGCCATCAATTTCATGTAGACTTTTTTTGCTAGTGCCACGTAGAGGTGGCCTGAAATGTGTAGCAAATCTAAACAAGCAAGGGACAAGCTCTGGAACATTCCTTGTGCAGCTGCTACTGTGGCAGATTCTTCTCTAGATGTATTCCTGCATGATGACACATGGCAATTGTGTCAGAATTTAGGAAGAGTTTCTGGCTGGCAGCTGGTATGTGGAGCCTGGCAGCTCTTGATGTAATCTTGGATGAATCAAAGAAACAAACGTCCCTTCCTCTAATAAAAAAAGAATGTAAACTTAAGGTGCTATTTTCCTTTAATTTAAATGGATGCACATCCGGATGGTTTTAAGGAAGCTCAAGATTTGGATAACCTGTTATTTGGCTGGCATGTATTTTGTCAGATTGAGGGCTAGACCAAATTTTATGTGACATTTGGAAGGCCATGCTACAAGAGTGAATTATGCCAAAACCCATTTTGGAAGGTGGGTTTCTGGAGTTTTATCAGGTGAAATAAGCACTCATTTTGCTCTCTAAAATCTTCCACAAATGTGAAAAAGGGAACCAGATTTTGGAACCGTATCACCCAACTGTGAAAAACAGCATGCTGGTGAGCTATACAAAACCCTTCAACCCTAGTACTTCATGTATCCTTAGTCCACCAGGAACCCCCTGGGGGTCCGAGATGATATTCCACGGGGTGCAAAAACTTGGGTTTTCAAAATTATAGTGTATATGCATAATTAGTTGCTGTTATTTCCAACTTTTGTAAGGGGTGCAAGAATATATCAGAAGCGTTCTGGGTGGGACGGTATAGAAAAGGTTGGGAACCACTGGTCTAAATTGTACAAATCCTCATGAAATGTAGTTATCCTTCAACATAAGCCTCCAAATGGACTTAAATGGACTCCAGAAGATGGTAGAGGACAGGGAGGCCTGAAGGAATGTTGTCGATGGGGTCGCGATGGGTCGGACACGACTTCGCAACTAACAACAACAAAGCCTCCAAATGTTCCAAAGGCTATAACTATTAATTCAAACTACCATAGATGGTTGTGGGTATGGAGGTTAGTGGTCAAAGACTAAATTTGAAAATTTATTTTGAGGAGAAGAATGATATAGTGTTACCTTTCTCAGGACATCAAAGTTTCTAAAGGCCATCAACCATCCAACCAGCTATGGAGATAAGTGACAGAGCCAGTGCCAAAGCAATAATACAATCTAGAAATTGATCGTTGTTATTTTGGTGCCTAAAACTGATGCTGTCACAAGAGCTAAGTGGTATTTAGTGTAGCTCAACAGTATAGAATTTATTCAAAAAGAATTTGGAAGCTCTTTTAATGGTTATCTGTGACTTCAGTTTTCCCCACTTGCCTGTAGAAATGATTAACCTTGCTTTCAGATGTTTGGTGATCATCCAAAGTTAGTGAATCCCTGCTTTGCTAAGCTACATTCTCTGAAGATTCCAGGATCTTAAAAATTCCACACAGATTTTTGCCCAGATCTAGAACCCCAAAGTGTGAATTCACAGATAACCACTTGAAGATCTACAATTACAAGTAATCGGTTCTTACAACAGCTATACCAATTCACATTACTTTAATATTGCCTAGGTTTTGGTCCTAAATGTGTGATAGCAAGACTGCCTGTAGCATTGGTGTGAAGAGCCATGTAATATGTGTTTATTGGCCATTTTTACATTTGACATTCTACTATCATAGTATTAATTGGGTGGACTGATATGACATTGAACATGCAGTTTGATAAAACAGCTAAAAAGAACATAATCAGTGTCAGAGATCACAAACACTAAAGATTCTGATTTAGACAAATCAAATGAAGTAATATTATAAGCAGTCAACAAACAGCTTGAGAAATAACAAGAAGTGAAATGGACAGCATTTAATGAAGAGATTTGAATGAAATTAGTACAATGATGTGGAACCTGTAGATGTCTCTGATGGTACTGTTGGTTGTGATGGTTGGTGCTGTAGCAACATCTGCAGAACTGCAAGAACTCCATACTTGTATTAGAATTACATTGGCAAAACACCACCGTTAAAATTGGAAATTTAGGACGGACTTGCCTTCCTAAAACTTTCTGTGTCCCATACATTTCTTGATTAATCACTAGAACAGTCCAAAACCCCACAGTTGAAAAAACAGGTCTTTCGCATCTCCAGATTTTCCAGGGAGCCTATGATGAGCAGAAATTATTAACATAAGGTAATAGATGTAAGATACCATAGTTGAATGGATGTTTCAGTCTTTTCAAATGCTGTGTTATCTTTCTTTTTCAATTAGAATTCAGAGCGATCCAAGGACTGGTACAAGATAATGTTCAAACAAATCCACAGATTGACAAAAGGTATACCTACCGTAATTTAAAATATTCTGTCTATCTACTTACCTATTTATTTTGGGATGGAATATTCTGGTTTAGTGGGGGGTGGTGGTGTAAGAAGGCAGCTAAAATGAATTCAGGATGTGGCTTTAAACTTTCTCCCCAAGAAGTCTCCTCCCCTATACCTCCCTCAAAAAACAGCTGCTAGTTCTGAGACGGAATTCTCCCATAGCTGCCAGTGGAAAATTCTCCCAGAACCTATAGCAAGGAGAACCAGGATTCTAACCAGGTAACTAAGTAGTCCTAACCCCATTTCCTACCCTCAGGAGTGCATCGTATCACGCATTCACACATACCTTTGGCCAATTTGCAACTAAATGTATGCTGAACTATCACACTCTACCAAAGAGAATTCTCCTTTGGAAGCATTTCTAAAGGAAATCCTCTTTCCTTAAGTTGAATCAGAATTGATACCAAAACTGCAAGATTTCTGTGCCTACCAATTTAGCACTAAGGACTGGTTAATTTGAGACAAACCATCTTGGAATGCATGAAAAGCACTCTGTGCTGATATGCTGCCCATGGCTGAACTGGAGGGGCAGCCTAAGACTAAATTATGCATTTTTGAGGGATGGCAACCCTGTCCAGGTTGTGTGTATTAGGAGTTTCCCCTAATATATCCCACTCCATTTACAGTATATATTTCCTCTCTGTTCTTTTTTTTGAAATGTGCTCTTCCTGCACAGACCCTCCTGAAGAAAACCCTTATTGCCCTACCTACATATTCCCTGAGCTTCCTGCTATTCAACCCCAAAGCAAAGGTACCATAAGTTTAGCAAGAATATATCTTGTTTTGTGTTTGGCTAACCATAGTTTAATCTGTCATACTACAATATGACTCATTAAAAATTGAATGCTATTCCGATTGTCTCCTTGTTTTGTATTGATGGAGACCTTCTGCTCTCTCTTGGGAGTAGTGAATATTAGTAGTGAAGTGGGATACAAAAACATAATGGGATAGAAAATTGAGAAGGGATGAAGTTCCTCCATTTAAGCATGGCTGCTCTCCAACCCCACTGCTTTTCTCTGCTGCAGAACAAAATCCTTATTCTCCTACTTACCAGTTTCCTGTGTCTACTCCTAGCCCTAGATCTGAAGGTAATTTGTTAAGATCCATTGACTTTTGCTTTTGAACAAGCTTCTGCTTTATTAATTTTCCAGCCAGAGTTTTTGTAGTTGCCTAGTCTCCTTTGCTGTCTTTTAATTGTAGTTGCCAATTGCTTTTTGCTCTTACATCTTCAATGATACAACCTCTTTCTTAGCTTTGCCTCGCTCTAATTAATGTTGTGGAGCTTGGATTTTCTGTGGTTTGTATTGTCAGTTCAAGATAGTTATCCAGGCATCTGAAATCACATAGCACATGGATACCAGACCATAAAGACACACATTCTTATTAAATGGAATGAAAAATCTTGAATGCATATTTGTCAAGGCCTCCTTTACCTAGGGCAAGGCCAGTGCAGCAGTGATGGTTGCAAGATCCAGCATGTTTTGTGTGTCACCCACATCTACAGGACAGTATTCCCTATTAAAAATTGTGTACAGTATTCATATTTCAAGTGATCTACTTTCTATGAAATAACAGAGTTGCATCCAATTCTGAAATGGAAAGTTGTTACCCATAGCATTCTTATAGATACAGACGAAGCTATGGCATCTTCTACCAAAGGCTAATCCCTGGAAGACTTAAGCTACTTTGAATATTATTGGCCTAGTAGTGCAACTTTAAAATGTGTAGACTACAACTCCCCAGCCAGCCATGGGGAATTCTGGAGTTGAAGACCATGTGTCTTAAAAGTTGCCCAGATTGAGAAGATGGGTCTAGTCTAGTGACTCATGGTGGACCACATTTTTAATCCAAACAAAGTTTGGGTCAGACATACTTCTTTGCCATGTTGAAGAAGAGGTTCCCAATCCAGCAGTTAGAATACTTGACATTGGATGGCTCAAAGGTGATATTTTGGTACAAAAGCCTACCTATCTTGATATTAATAGCATTGGTGTCAGAATTGTTGTTTCTCACTGTGATGAATCATTAGGCTAGTTGAAAAAGGTATTTCCTCTGATGATTAAGTGGGGCAAATGAGAGTGGAGGGTCACTGTCACTTATCTTTCATCAGATAAAGTGACATGTCTAAGCAACTGGTTTTCCTTGTTTCATGACAGAGGTAGCTTTAGGTAAGGTTTGTAACTGCTGCCGATTGAGTACCTATTTAGCAACTTAAAACTAGAGCTACTCATTAGGCTCTAGATGACTTACAGTTATAAAAGCAGAAGAACACATGCAAGGCTATTCCTTACTACTGCTATTACCTAATGAAGGTCTTCCATTTGTGTAACTGATAATTTACAGTTTTCATTGTCTTTTTAAAAGACAGGACAATGACTTTGGGGGCCAAGCTATTCTAAAATGAGAAGGCAGCTGTGGAGGAGGCCATCATCATCCACCCCCTATCCTGATCTCTTGGGGAGATCCAGTGGTGGGATTCAGCCGGTTTGCACCAGTTCAGTAGAACTGGTAGCTAAATTTTGCTGAATGCATGCTGCTTCTGGAAGTCCAGTCTAGGCCTGGGAGGTCTGGAGGAGGCATCCCAAGCCTAGAACGGCCCACTGGAAGTGCATGGATGCCACTCCCGGAAGTCCATTCTAGACTTGGGAGGCCTGCAGGAGGCCTGCCAGGCCTAGAACAGCCTGCCAGAAGTGCGTGGAAGCCACTTCCAGTAGTCTGTTCTAGGCCTCGGAGGCCCAGGCCTACATCCAATAAGAGAACCGGTTGTTCAGGTATTTGAATCCCACCACTGGGGAGATCCCATTCACATCAGTGCCTTCAGGCTGGACTGCACAAAGCAGAATGTTCTATTGAAGAGCATAGTACCAAAGATAAGAAAGCCCAAATTTTAAAGGACTTTTTAGTCCATTATCTTGAATTGGGCCTCAAAACCTACAGGCAACTAATAGAACTCTTGTAATACAGGCATTATTCTGCCAGGTTGGTTAGTACTAGACAGCAAGTGGATAGTCATGTTCTATGCCACTGCAGCTTCTGAGTTGCAGTAGTGTAACTGGGAGATTAACGGGGTGATCCCTCCTGGTCAGGAAAAGGTCACAGTGTCATATTCTGGCTGAAAAGCCCAACCAAGCAAAACACATGATAAGCTCCAATGTTAACTTTATTAGGCATAAACAATCTGGCAAGTTTGAAGAAAAGCTAACTCTGAAACTAAGGCAGGAAACAGATAATTAAAAGAGCAAAACTTTCCCTCCCCTGACAGTTCAGGTCACACTGTCCAATTCCAGCAATTGTTATTGTTAAAGCATTCTCTCAACTGTCTTCGGCTCTCACGCTGATAGGGAGCACCTGTAAATCCCAAATTCTTCCATCCCACCCCCTCCCCTGTAACTGTTGGCAAGCTAGCAGCTCTACAGCGGTCCTAAAGACAGTAGGATTCATAGCATGATAGGCTAGTCCCCTAAAAGAAAAAGGGCACCTGGAAAACAAAAGGAAGCACATTATTGCCTGTTAGTTTCCCCTCACGTTGGTCCCGGCTTCTGGGAGTATTTAGTGTGGAATTGCTTCACTAAACGATCCACTTGTACATGCTGTAGCTTCCAACATCGGGTGACCTTCCCATTGGATTAAGTATCACAATTTTCCCTTGTGGATTCTAGAATTGAGGATCTGCTTAACTTCATAATGCATTTCCCCCTCTACCACTATTGGGGCTGGGGCTGTTTCCCCTACTGGCCTTGTTGTGGATCCCCTGTGTGGCTTCAGTAAGCTGAAGTGGAACACTGGGTGAACTTTACCTAACAGCCTTGGTAGTTTTAATTCTATAGTCATTGGATTTATGATTTTTACAATAGGAAAAGGACTGATGAACCTCTTCCATAACTTCTTGCAACTTTGTTTCAACTTAAGATATTTAATAGACAGATACACTTTATCCCCTATATGGAAAGTCCCCTGCGGAGCTCGCTTTCTATCCGCTTGCCTTTTCTGGCTTTCAGCTGCCTTATTCAAAGCCGCCTTTGCATCACTCCAAACCCTCTGAAAGGAACCCACCCAGTCACTTAGGGTGGTAGAGGATGAGGGCATTCTGGAATGGGCACAAATTCTACTCCTGTGGGTAACTTAAATGGAGTGAAACCAGTACTTCTGTTAAACGCCACTTCTGCAAATGGCAAGAGTTCTGACCAGTTCGTTTGCTGATGGTTGACATAGCAACGCAGGTGCTGTTCCACTATTGCGTTAGCTCATTCTGCAGATCCATTTGTACTTGGATGAAAAGCAGAACTGAGCTCCTGGGAAGACTTAATCATTCTCACAAACTCCCTCCAAAACTTAGCAGTAAATTGGACCCTCCAATCTGAAATAATGCACTTAAGGCACACCATGTAGCTTGGGCTAGTCACCGAAGTGCAGCTATCCTTTCTCCTGTCAGGTTGGAGGGCTTCCCCCAGATCAAACTAATTAACTACCATCGTTTCGTGATCATTGGGGTGTCCCTCCTTCGCCTCTCCGGGGCGACTTTTGACCCATTTAGGGTTTCCAGGCAGGCAAAACCAGTCATAGGGTGCAGAGCTCCGCAATCCCTCAGCTGCGTTGCTATGATGCAAAACTGGAAGTCTCTGACATTCCATTGACATCTAATCATTGTTAATAGATTATCGTCTTCAATGTTATCAAATGACCCCTCAATTGAGTTACTTCAGTTTTTTTCATAGCTGTGGACTCCTCTTGCAATTTCTTGTCCTTGGCCCTTTTGAGTGGTGCTCAAAACTGCATATAAGACTAGACCTGGGTTGCAGGACTGAAGAGTTGGCGATTACATATAAAAATTGGATAATATGCCACTTATCTTACTAGATTTGGGTAGCATTACTTGGGATATTGGAAGATCTACAATTAGGTGCTGGCCCAGGACTACCACAGAGGGTTTGGACCCCCATCCCTGCTGCAACAAAAATATTTTTCTCAATCCTGAAATGCAACTGATTACATGACAGTCGTCAGTCATCCAAATTATTCAAATCATAGTGCAATAACTCAGCTTACTTCTGTCAATAGCATTTGCATAGCCATTCACTTGCAGGATTCCTTTGCTTTGAGCTTTCTTCTATGGACTGGAAAGATGAATGAGAGCCTCCCCTGAGGATTCAACTTCATGAATTTCATTCATTTATCTTCAGAGTTCACAGATGTAGCTGATCTTAGCAGTGGCATCCCCACATAAATTAGGAACAAGATAAAATTGTCAGACCTAATAAGTCTTGGAAATTGTCCCATCCCCTTCTACATAATGTATCCCTCCAGATCCTTGAAAAATAATATGATGTCCTCATCTTCTACTGATATATCTAAAAGAGGGGTCTTCAAACCTGGCCCTTTTATGACTTGTGGACTTCAACTCCCAGAATTCCTTATCCAGCGTGCCTGGCTGAGGAATTCTGGGAGTTGAAGTCCACAAGTCATAAAAGGGTCAGGTTTGAAGACAACTGGCCTAAAAGCCCCATTTGTTTTTTTAGCAGCCATATCAGCCAGTTGAATCATATTTAGCTTGTAAGTGTTCAACTGCAATTCCAATGTCCTTTTCACTCATACTGTAGCCCAAACCAGAAATCCTCCATTTGCATGTGTGTTGTGTGTTTTTTTTGCCTGTGAGTAAGTTTGCGTTTGTTGCTATTTCCATTTCAATCCACTTCTTCTGACAAAAATCTATCAAGATCATTTTGAATTTTATTTCTGACTTCATAGTCTCATAGTTGCCCTATCCAGTTTTCTGGTAAGTATTTTACTGTACCAAAGAGTCATATGGCACCTTACATTGTAGCTCTCCCAACTTGATGAAGAGCCATTGATGAGCATTCTGGGTGAAGTTTCAGGCCAGCTATGGATTAAATATATAGAAATCTCACCCAACCAAACTTGAATAACTTGCTAATCAGAATGCCATGCATACATTGTCAGATGTTTTACAGCATTTCTACTTTGTATGCAAGACATTACCTGATCCAGAAATAAAATTAATCTGACAACAAGATATGCTGCATTGTTTTCTAAGAACCTAGGCACCAGTGGTTTTTATTACAGTTTTGTGTAATAATCTTCCCAGATACAGTGCCACCTTATAAAAACACTGTCTAGTTACCTAAGCAGTTGTGATTGTATGGCTAATCCTAGAGGTATTGGAGAAGAAGCTCTCCTCTTTGCAGGTCCCATGACGATCAGACCTTGCTTCACTGAATTCAGAAAGCAGGTGCAACCCTTGTCTTCCCCTCATTGTATTTTCATTTCAGGTGACATCCATTCTGTAATTGCCTGGTTGAGTCCCTCGCTAGGATCCCTGGTGGAATTGTTTTTAATTCCTAAATCTGCTGCTATCATTCCTTTAAGAACCTTCTGCTTCTCACATTTCTTTCCTTGTATGGCATGAATGTATCAGATCGGCGGTCTGGAGACTGTCCCAGTTTCTTTGACCATCAGGCAATTGTAAGCGGCAAATTACTAAAGCAGGGGTCTTCAAACTTGGCCCTTTTATGACTTGTGGACTTCCAGAATTCCTCAGCCAGGCACACTGGCTGAGGAATTCTGGGTTGAAGTCCACAAGTTTGAAGACCCCTGGACTAAAGGATGCACTTTAATTTCCAGTCCTGTGGGAATGTTTGTAAAAAATATTTATTGATCAAATCTTTGTAAATTTTATTTTTTTATTAAATATCTACACTGTCCATCTCACCTAAAGTGACTCTGGGTGGTTTGTAAATGGCTCCTTAGCCTGAAAAGTTCAGTGCTCAAATGCAGGCTGGAGGTCCATAGATTCATTCTTTTCTGATTTTCCATCAGCTCTGCTGCGCAAAATATATGTTTTCAAATGTGAGGCAGTGTTGTTTTGCTAAGTGTAGACCATCCTTGCTAAATTACCTTGTATTATGAGAAGTTTGGAACGTTTCACTGAGGGATTATGAAGAAACTTTTCCTAGGATTTTTTGATACTTCATAGACCTGGAAGCTTAGTTAGTGAAATGAAAATGTTTGGAGCATGTGAATCATTGCAAGGTGGGAGGAGAGTAAATGGAAAATTTTGGTTCTAATTCCAGAGTATGAGACCACTGGGACATATTAATTTGAATAAACAAAGGCCTATGGAGTTAGCATTGTATTTTTGGCATTCAGTTTAAAAAGGTTGAGATTGGAATAGTAACTTGCATTTTCCATTCCAAGGTATTTTCAGGTACCCTTTTTATTATTAAGGAAGAATGCTGTGATTCTGGGAAAGTTGATGTGATAGATATGTATATGATTTCTGTAAAAATAGTTTAGAATATGATTTGAATGAATACAGCTGCAAACCTGTGTATAAATCAGTATATATTTTAAATACATTAGGACTGAGTTTTGAGGACATGTACATAGGACTGGATTGTAATATTGATAAAGGGGCCTGGTTCATATACTATATTGCAGTTTAATGCAATATCTGAACACATCTGGTTTGATTTGCTGTTATTTGCACATCACCGTAGTTTATTCATAATTTTGGTTTAATGTTACATGTATACCAGATCTCATGCAGTTGCCCCATTGAAGCCTTCATGTACTGTATCTCCTCTGCTTATGGAGAGAGAAAGGCCAGCTCTTGGCCTTCCCTGTACACATTCAAAGAGTTTCAAGTTATATTTATTAGGACAAAGCTTTATTAGGTCCTAATAAATGGGGTGACATGAAAACTGTGTGGGCATTCAAGTATACATGAATACTGAGTGTATTTAATTCTTGGAGTTATGAATAACCTATCCATATATTCCTTGCAATGTACTGATGGCTGCTTTTGCGTAAAGAATGCAGTGTCTTTGTTATTAATCAAACTACCAGAAATGATAATAGAATTTGCACTTGGATTCATAGAGTGGCAGAAGGGGAAGCCATAGTCATAAATATATCATAGAATATCTAAACAGCAAATTATGGTGTTTTTTTCAGATGAGGATTCTGATTCATATTTTCCACAGGACTCTTTTGGCAAAGAAGGTAAGTATTTTAACATAGAAATGAGTTATATGAGTGCTAAAGGTTGTATGAAAAAGAAAGCTACATGATGTGCTGAATAAATCTTATTCTAGTTGAAAAAGCATTATATACCCAGAGTACAACAAACCATTGTGTTTTGGAATATTAGTTCCTTTGTTCTCCTACAACACATGTCTGACTATGTCCCTTTGCAGTAACAGCACAAACTTCAGTGCCCCGTTCCAAGAGTGAGAATGATACCATCAACACAGACAAGACAATGAAGAGATCATTCACTTTGCCGCTGCCCGCTCGTTCTTCATCTCTTAAATCGAACTCAGAGAGGTAATCATAGATAAGAACAGTTGAAGTAGTAGCTCAGGGCGATACAACTAGCAGCAAACAAATAAGCCACTTTGGTGTGGTAGTTAAGGTGCTGGCCTAAAAACTAGGAGAGGATGAGTTCTAGTCCTGGTTTGGACATGAAAGCTGGCTGAGTGACTTTGGGCCAGTCACTCCCTCTCACCTCAACCCATAGGCCTGTTGTGGGGAAGGTGGGAGGAGTATTAGGTATGTTCACTGCCTTGAGTTACTTATCAAGTAATAGCACAATTCAAAAAAATGAAAAATAATAAACTAAATTGAAAACTAGGTTTTCCTATATCGTTCACAAAATAATATATAGTAAGCACATAAATTTTAGATAAAAATTTTTATCCAAGTAAGTGTATTTTGGGTTCATCTTGTGTTCTGTTTGCTATGGCACAATTATGCAATGAAGGTTAACAATCTTCTCGGCTCCATTTTAAATAAGTGGTGTCTTAAATGTGGCTAAATGTGGCTTTTTGGCTAAAAATTAGGAATTGGCTTAACTGAGGTTCCAAAGTTTGCCAATTTCTTTGGGGTGTGTGTGTCTGTGTGTTTGAGTTTCCAGGGAGCATTTATTTGAACAGAGGCTTATTTGCTTTTTATGATGAAAAAGAAGAACAAACCTATAGTACAAATAGACCTACTAAGCCTTACAATGTTCCTCAGCAAAAGGCATGTATGTGAAGCAGGGTTTGTCAGAGAATGGAAATGAGAATGGAAAAAAATTACAAATTAAAGACATAGCTAATACTTTGATTTGTGGCATTTGTAAGAAACAGAATTTTGGTTTGGAGAATTAGTGAAAAAAATCATCCTGCAGACAGATGAAGCTTCCTTTCTTTCTTTTCAGCTTCTAAAACAGACATGTCAAACTCGCAACGTCACGTGACGTGCAACGTATCGGGACGGTTTTGCCATTGCCGGCAATAGGGTGGGCGCGGCTTCCGCATGATGCATCCGGCCTGCGGGCCGGCAGTTTGACAACCCTGTTCTAAAGAAAATGTTGATTGCTGTGAGGTGTGAACAGTTGCACTTTATTTTTCTTTTCTTTTCTTTTTCTTTAAAGGAATGATTGGGAGCCTCCAGACAAAAAAATAGACTCGAGGAAGCACTGGGCTGAACCTAAAAGCATTTATGAATATTGTCCAGGGATGTCCTCAGTTCTGGATAATGAAACATTGGTAATGGTAATTTGATTTTACTTTTATGTGTACGTTTTCCATTGTGCTCTGTGGATTTGGTTCCTTATCTCCTGAAAGCCTGCAAAGAAACTGGCCAAATGATCATGGCTTTATTCTAATTTGAGGAATTGTGAGATTCTCCCTGTGGGATCAACCTGAGAAGCCATGTTCCTATGTGAAGACAGCAGACTGAGGGGCAGAATAAATGCTTGATAGGCCTTCAGGGGGGCTGCTTGCTTTCCACTGCTTTCTTAATGGGTAGCAAGATAGCTCTGCTGCACTTCATCCCTTATTGAGTCACTGCCACATCACAACTGGCAGGGGCAGGAAGGGAGAAGAGGAAGAGGCAGTTTGCACACTGACAGGCAGGAACCAGCCCTCAACCGGCCCCTCTCCTGTTGGGGGAAAGACAAGTGTTCCTTGTGCTACAGGTAAATATCATTACTATTCAGATAATGAAAATACTGCTGTTTCTCATTTTCCTGTGAATAAGGGGAGACATTCTTTCTTTTGTGCCAGCCTTTTTGCTGCAGGATCCCAGTCCACAAATAAATCAACTATCCAGTTTTTTCTAAATGGATGGAAGGGAAAGAATAAATATTTTTTTCTTTCTCCTCTGGCTACAGCAACCAAACTACTGGGCAAGAAAACATTATTTTCTCTCTTACTATTCTTCTTCATATAAAATGGAAGAATATTTTCTCTCTTTTTCTAAAAGTATTTTACAAGAGGTGTTACCAAATATGCACCTCCTGAAAAGATCAGCACAGGTGCTATTTCCTAGAGTTCTCTATACATACAGCAAGATGGAAGAGAAGGAGTCAACTCAGGTTGTTAGATGGGCTGTTAATAAGCCAGTCCAAAATCTGTGAAGTCCTTCCCAGACTGATAGGTCAATAAATAAAATATATCCTTAAACTTTATATGATGTTTCTACATGCCACGGTTTCTAAATGTGAGCTACTTTTAAAGAACAGTTCTTTAGTGGAAGAGCATTCAAAAGTTTCTGCAATGAACAAACAAAGCTTCCAATTCTATGAAAAGCTCTACCAGAAAGTTGGTGGTTAAAAAATAATTCTATAAGGAAGCTCAGCTGTATTTTAAAACATGAGTAACAAATCTGTGGTTTACATTCTCTCCCCTATAATGTGGCCACTAGACTAGTTTCCTTAGTTGGCTGTAATTTGGTTGCCAAGGGGAATTTTTAAAAATTGAATGGTTTGAAAGAGCTAAATTAGATGCAATCACTGAATATAGATCTGTATCACTATATGATCAGTGATATAATTGTCAAGAACAAATTTGCCATGTATCTCTCTGTTTTTATTGGCTAATCTCCTTAATAAATTGTGGGAATGCTGTGGATGTAATAACACTGATTTCAGTTAAACATTCGACAAAATTCCCTGTTGAATCTGAATTAACCAGCATTAAATGTGACCTAGATAGCATGACAATTTTGAATCAAACTTTCCTTTAAAAATGTTTCTTATTAAAGTGGAAGTGGTTGCCACACGTAAATACCCAAGCCTTTAAATTTTGGGTGTATTTTATCTGGATAACTACATGGAGAGAATACTTAACAAATTTCCAGGTAGAACAAACTTGAACAGGGTTGCTAGAACGCACAAACTACATTCAAAACATTCTTTTGAATTGTTTCTTAAGAATTTAAATGTAACAGAATTAAATTTAAAAGACAAATGTGAAACATTTTTCTGAGGGGGAAAGACTGTAAGAAAACATTCAGGAGTAGAACTGGGTGTAGCTAGCCTTTGTAGTACTATTTATGAAGAGAATCTTAGAATTGTAATTGATAATCAGATTAATATGAGTGCAATATGGAAGTAAAAGACCTTTGCAAACCTGGGACTGTATTAAGCACCACTGTACATATTCTGAGTTGATTGTATTGTATCTTGTATACCAAAGCTGTGTCTTAAGAAGTGTTGCATGTATTCTTTGTTTCTTGTACAGTGATTCTAAGAACTGCATGTCATTAATTTTATATGTTGTCCTTAACATGGAATACAATAGCAAAATATGACTCCTTAACTGTCATATTGTTCCTGGTGTATCCAGTTCTTAGATATACCATTCTTAATTGTTATTAAAATTCTTAACCCATATTCATGCATGAAAGGTTGGCGATTTCTTACAGTAGAAGCTTTCTACTCTCTTTTTTAGGAAATTATGTTTCTGTAGCAACTTCACCATTAACACATCTGTCTAAATGTATCCTCTTTAGTGTAGACTTAGAGCAAGATTTCCCAATACAAAATAAATAAAATAAATAAACTTTGGCAACTTGGACTCCAAGTCCTAGAACAGGGGTCCCCAATCCCTGGTCTGTGGACCTATACTGGGCCGCAGTATGACAGCAAACAGTCTGCACAAACAAGCAAAGCCCTATCCATGGGATGTAGGCAGCACACACAGCCATGCCACCTCTGGTCTGCGGAAAAACCTCTCTCCACGGAACTGATCCCTGGTGCCCAAAAGGTTGGGGACCTCTGTCCTAGAATTCATTGCTAACTATTGCAGAGCAGAGGTGGGGAAGTATGGTCCCTTTATGACTTGTAGACTTCAACTCCCAGAATTCCTGAGCCACCATAGTCATAAAAGTCATAAAAGGGCCATATTCTCCACCCCGGTGTAGAGTTTTACCTTTTCATGTGCTATTTTTGAGACAGGCCTTCTCACTTACCGCATGTGCTGTTAAAGATGCCATACTTGATATAAATATGTTGCAGTAGGAGTGGAGTAAAAAGTGAATCCTGTTCATAGAATGATATTATCCAGCAGCTGAGGAAATAGAAATCTTGACTATTTCAGGTAAATTGCTTTTGGAGATTAGAGATGGAATTCTGGCTTTGTTCACATGTTGTATTAGTAGAAATACATTTTGATTCTTCCATTCTTATTACTGTTGACAGTTCAATTCATTGTCTTCCAGTCATTCCCCATGTACTTTTTGTTTTTGCTTACTGATGAAGTTGTACCACTAGAATTCTAGAGCAGGGGTGTCAAACTGCCGGCCCACGGACCAGACGTGTCATCTGGAAGCCGCACCCATCCCATTGCCAGCAATGGCAAAACCGTCCCGATACGTTGCACAACGTCATGTAACGTTGCAAGTTTGACATGTCTGTTCTAGAGGAAGTGAGTACATTGAAGTTAAATATGAAGGAATTGATTATTTATTCTAGTTGATAGAGATTAAGTGATATAGAAGTGGTGTGGAAACGTGACAATTGCCATACATAACTACAAGTAAAAGTTTAAAGGGTTCTATTTTCTTTGAATATCACACACACACACACACACAGATCGAGAGAGAGAGAGAGAGAGAGAGAGAGAGAGAGAGAGAGAGAGAGAGAGAGAGAGAGAGAGAGAGATCATGTCACCCCTTATCCTTCTCTTCATTAAACCAGACATACCCAATTCCAGCAACTGTTCTGTGTATGTATATGTGTGTGTGTATGTATGTTACAGTATCTCAGGGGTTGCCACAAGGAAGAGGGAGTCAAGCTATTCTGCAAAGCACCTGAAGGAAAGACAAGAAACAACGGATAGAAACTAACCAAAGAGAGAAGCAACCTAGAACTAAGGAGAAACTTCCTGACAGTTAGAAAGATTAATCAGTGCAACAACAAGCTGTGAAAACAGGCTCCAACACTGGAAGTTTTTAAAAAGAGACTGGACAGCCATTTGCCTGAAATAGTATAGTGTTTCCTGCCTGAGTAGTGGGTTGAAGTAGATGACCTCTAAAGTTCCTTCCAACTCTGTTATTCTGATATCTCTTATTTCTTTATTGGTTTTCCTGTTTTAGAAAAATAACACAAATATAACATGTGGAGAGGTTATTTTTTTTAGGAATACCTTCCTTTAATGACAACAATGCACTACCATTTTTTACTTAGAAATGAGTGTAACTAAACCTATTCTCGGTGAGATATGAATAAAATTGCATGTTGTTATTAAAATTATGGATAGGACCTTCCAGTTTGATAACTAGGAAACTGTTGAAAAAAAAATTACAGAATGTGGCACCTTTAACAGTCTTCCTATGCATTCTTTGCATAATATTGTCCTTCTCTTTCTTCCATTCTTATATTACCAATTCTTTAGCCTCGGGATATAAGCCCAGAAGAGATAGATTTAAAGAATGAGCCTTGGTATAAATTCTTTTCGGAATTGGAGTTTGGGAAACCGGTAAGTTGATAGTCCCAAGCATTAGTAAATAAGATGTTGTTATGGATCACTGTCTTTTCCCTCTTCATTGTATGTCTAATGGAACAAAAATTAACTCATCCTGGTTTAGCCAACTTAATTATACTGTAAAAAGAGTTATTATTTTATAAGCTGTAGTGTATGTTATTTATTTTGGGGAAACCATGCAGGCCAGATTTTTAAAATCAATCTAAAGGAATATCAACAAATTTGTAACTATAAGATACTATGGATGTTTTCTAAAGCAGGGCTTTTCAACCTTTTCAGAGATTCTATCACTTTTAGGATATGGCAATATTCGAGTACCACCAGTCACCTAGCAGGTGGGCATGGCCTGCTCGACTCCACTCACTGGACACAGCTGACTTGAGACAGCTGGGTCAGAACAGAAGAAGTCGCACTGGCTAACTCAATGTGGGGACAACTCGGTGCCCCACAAACTCCTCGCCTCCCCAAACTGCTAGCAGCTAAGTGCATGCGTGCGCACACATGCACGCACCACACACTGCATTCCAGGTTTGGGGACTTTTATCCACAAAGGAGAGGACTTTCTCCCTAAGCCCAGGCATGATTGGCAATTTGCTAGGTCAAGTGTAGATACAAGTCTCCAAGCTTGGAGTGTGTGTGTGTGTGTGTGTGTGTGTGTGTGTGTACAGCACACTAAAGAGACACATCTTGGTGTTTCCCTGTCTGGTGCCCCCTCCTGGCAAAGCAGGAGGTGGAAGACACTTGCAGGAAGCAGTTTCCTCCAAGTCCAGCTTCTGTCTTGACAGATCTCTGGAGAGCAAGAGGAGGCGGCAGGGGAGCAGCACTCCCGGGTTCTGCCCAAGGGAGGCTGGCCCTTCTTGAAAGGGAATTCCCATTTCCAATCATGGATGGTAAGGATGCTGGTTTGTTGGGGCAGCCTTCCCTCACACAGCTCCCTTGCCATCCCCTCCTCTCCAGAGATCTGCAGGGGAGGCAGAGATCTGGAGGGCAAGGTGCAGCCTCCATATTGGCCACTTCTACCTCTCCATGCCCTCCTCGATTAAACATACATTATATATAGATCGAAACACAGCCAAAAAGAAAATATAGTTAAATCACTAATTCAGCTCTTCACATATTTTTTGGAAAAACCACCTTTATTGATGTTAGGTAGGAAGAGTAAACATTATTAAGGAGCTCTTAACAGGAAAGGAATTGAAGACCCCAAAAGGTCTTGTTCTTTCTAGTCTGCCTTCCCTTTGAGCCTTTAGTTCTCATTATTATTATGTATTTAAGAAGAAGATCAAAGGCCTCCATAGCTCAGGATACTCACTTTAAAATCAGAATCCAGAAAAATTTAGTTAATCCACAATACCACCCTATGAAAAATGAAGATAATCTTTGGGCCCTGAGAGGATGCAGGTGTCCAGTCACAATATTAGTGGAAATATGTCAGCAACTGGAAGTGCATATGTCCATGTACTTCCCTTTCTTGTCTCACAACTCAATCCATACATCCTTTAATTTTCAGACACATTTTTTTCGCATAAGCTCCTTAAAAATCCACAAGGTATAGTGTAATTAGCAGGAAAAATAAACTAGCTCTCCTGTATTTTTTCCCCAAGGGGGACCGGAAAGTTCACAGCCTGCAGGTTGCTAGTAAAGTTGTCAAACAACGTAGTTATTGCTGTTAAAGGCAAGAATAAATAATACCTCCTTCGGAGCTGTCCTGATTCCAACGGGCCTGCTGGCATGGCGGGTGAACCACATGTTGCAGGATGAAGCTGGAGGATCTGCTGGCAGGCCCGTCGGCATCAAGGCAGCTCTGAAGGAGGTAGCTGCAGGGGGGGGGGAACCAGGAGGGTCTCCAGCAGGTGCCGCCAGGCCTGCAAACGCACCGCTGCCCCTCCGCTTTCCAACCCCGAAATTGCAGAGTAAAGTTGGGCAGCTTCTGAGCTCCGCTGACAAGCAGCAGATCTGTTGTAGTCTTGGCTGCCGCCCCCTTCCTTGGCTGGGCAAGGCTGCAGCGCGTGGCCTTTAGTTGGGGCTGCCGGCATGGCAGTGGGCGGGAGCACCGGGGGAACGCTGCTTTGCAGGACAGAGGTACTTACAAGTCCTGCCCCAGCTATGGTGAGGAGCAGTGACTGTGCCCAGGGGATGAGGAGAAGGAAACGGAGAGATGTGGTGGCTGGGCTGCCTTCTGGCCCACTGAATTTGGTGTTTTCCTTTGCGAGCAGGGGTGGGCCGGCCCCTTGCTGTCTCCAGGGTGGCCCGGGCCAAATGTAAACACCCTGCAGACATGTTTATCCCATCCTGCTTCTTTTGTCTTTGGTGTGGCTTCAACTGATTCCTTTCCCCAGGCTGAGCACAGCTTCCTGAACACCAGCCAGCTGGAGCCCAGTGCAGATCCTAAGCTCTCAGCAGCAACACCGCGGCTTCAGCTGACTCTCCCACAGGCCTGTGCTGCATTGCTGCCACTTCAGCTCATCCCCACACTACAGTTTCTTTTACACTTTTTTTACAGTGCTTTACAACCCATCATAAGCGTACCACCTGCCAGGTGCCAATGTACCACCAGTGCTACATGTACCTCTGGTTGAAAAGCCCTGTTCTAAAGGTCTTCTAGAATTACATTTCAAGCTGTAATTTGATTCTACAACCATGAGGTGTAAATTCAGTTACCTTGTTTTTCCTATTCATATGCTTTTCAATATTTTGTTTTTGCTAACAAGTTCAAAGGGAGAATATCGGAAAGTATTCTCATTTTGAAGTTCTCATTTTTGTCTTGTATTGAATGAAATTGTTGGTTAGGGAAGGCTTTATATGAGAGGACTGCATGAATTTTATGTGGGATCTATTTTTCAAAGGAATATGTACCAATTAAAGGTTTCTTCCAAAAGGCAATTCAATAGTTGAAAAA
Source organism: Vipera berus (assembly GCF_964194415.1). Lineage (NCBI taxonomy): Eukaryota > Metazoa > Chordata > Lepidosauria > Squamata > Viperidae > Vipera > Vipera berus. Next base: position 89,724,364 of record NC_138207.1, on the reverse strand, counting down.
ATTATTTGGTGAAATTTAGTTGTTGACTTACTGCTTCTCTTCTCTGAAGGTGAAGGCAATGTACATAGAGCTTGACCAAGACCATAGTTGTCCCAGAATCATCCAGTACAATCTAGGTGTAATGCTTCCTTTATCTAATATCTTATTTATTTTTATATAGTGGCAATTTTTTGTCAAATAACAACCCAAGAAAACACAAACAGTGTTCTGTATAAATCATACTGGGACGCTTAGTTCTTATTGATTTCTTGACCAAATGGAGGCATTTGGTTCTTTTAATTGCTGTTTGCTTTTATTTCTGAAATTGGTATTGGGGAAAAATGCAATGCATGGATAAGATTTTCAAGTAAGACAAGGGTTTGTTATTTTGCCTTCTTAATTGACATATATTTTTATGATCTGGTCTGAGCAATAAAGTGGAGGAGTATCAGATATCCATTGAAGGAGAGGCCCTGATCAAGAAGGCTTATCCCCAGGGCCTTTCTCAATGGCATTCTTTCAAGGAAGAGACTTTTAGCAAGTGCTCTCTGGATATCCTGTTGGCTTATTTTTAAGTAAATGTAAATAAAATGAAATCAGATTTCTAATTTGTTTTGTCCAGAACCCACTTGTTACTTTTGAAGAGTAGTGAAATTGAATTGAATTTTCAATCAGGGGAAAAAAGCCATCACTGATATAAGAGGAAAATTATGTCAGATTACCATGATGAATGCAAGGCAAAAAGCTTGAAAACGAACTGCTGAGCGAAATTATAGCTAACAGCATTCTTTGAAACACCCCATTCCCCAGCTCCATATCAGCCATGGCAAATGGCATCAGTACTGCTTTTTGAAAAAGGATAATAGAGTTCATTAGAGTTGTGGACAAGGAAACCAGCAACTTTATTGCCCTTTCAGCTATTCTTTTGTTCAAACTCAGTACCATTGCAAAACCCCAAAAAAGCTTCACTTGCTTTCCCATATTTTATTTCTGCATAAGAATAATAGAATCTCAGCATCATATAATGACTCAGTAGCACAATACTGAGAGACTATAAGCAACTAAGCAATAAAGTTAAGGAGCTAGGAGCACAAGTAGTGTTCTCATCAGTACTCCCAATAAAAGGCCAACACCCATTGAGGGGGAAAAAGAATTCTAGAAATAAACCGCTGGCTAAAGGGTTGGTGTCGCCAAGAAAACTTTGGTTTCCTGGACCATGGACTGCATTTCCTAAACAAAGGACTCTTGGCAAGGGATGGGATGCACAAAAACAGGGAAAAATGTACTCGGAAAAAGACTGACCAACTCATTAGAAGGGCTTTAAACTAAAATTGAGGGGGAAGGGTGACCAATTATTAGAATCTCTAGAACACAAAACCAATCATAAATCCCAAGAAAACAAATCAAACAAATGTAGGCAGTGATGAGGGAAAAAAAATCAAACAACAATCAGGAGATCCAGGAAACATACTCATGGACAGATATAAAAGTCTTAAATGTTTATATACTAATGCTCAAAGCTTGGGGAACAAACAGGATGAACTAGAAGCAATAGTACACATGGATGGGTATGGCATAGTTGGCATTACAAAAACCTGGTGGGACAAAACCCATGACTGGAATGGACTGATGGATGTAAACAAATTATTCAAAAGAATCAGATCTACAAAAAGAGGAGGGGGAGTTGCACTGTATGTAAGAGAATACTACATATCTACAGAAATGCACATGACCAGAGATAAAAGCCCTCCAGAATCTATATGGGTCAATATAAAAGGGGAAAAAAGTGGACTCTTTGCCAACCAGTTAACAAATGTATGTAGGAAACATATCACATTAGTAATGGGAGACTTCAGCTACCCAGATACCATTTGGGAGACAAACTCTGAAGCGAGTGGGAGATCAAACAGATTCCTAACCAACCTAGCCAACAACTTTGTCATCCAAAAGGTAGAGGAGGGAACTAGAAGTAAAGCTATACTGGACCTAATTCTTACTAATTGAGATGAAGTGATAGAGAATCTAGGAAAGATTCCATGGATGAAAACCCTAAAGGGGAAAACAACTCAAGAAGCATGAGAAACTCTGAAAAATGCTTTCATAAAAGCCCAGTCCAGCACAATACTACTGAAAAAGAAAAACAAAGTCAAGAAGAAACCAGCATGGCTGCACAAAAATCTCTCAGATAAACTGAAAGACAAAAAGGACAAGTACAAAAAAATGGAAAGAGGGACACATAACTAAGGCTGATTATCAGCAGACAGCCAAAAGATGCAAAGACGAAGTCAGGAAAGCAAAGGCTCAGAATGAACAAAGACCGTACAACAGAAATCAAGGTTTCTTTCAACATATTAATAACAAGAAAAAAGTCAAGGAAACTGTAAGTCCACTAAAGAGAGAATATGGTAAGGAAATAACAGACAGTAGGGAGAAAGTAGAGCAGCTTTAACTCGTTCTTTGCATCAGTCTTCACACAAAAAGAAATTATAGCCCAACATACCAAAAAAACTATTGCAAAAGACAAACTAGAAGCAAAAAATAAAATGAGCAAGTAAATGGTAAGAGAACACTTGTCCAACCTTAACAAATAAAAATTACCAGGACCCGACAAATTATATCCCAGAGTTCTGAACGAGCTGGCAGATGTTATCTCAGAACCATTGCACCGTATCTTTCAAAAATCCTGGAGCATCGGGGAAGTACCTGAGGATTGGAAAAGGGCTGATGTGGTTCCCATCTTCAAGAAAGGGAAAAAAACAGACCCAGGAAACTACAGTCCAATCAGCCTAACATCAATACCTGGGAAGATCCTGAGAAAGGTATCGAAAAACACATCTGCGAACAACTAGAAGCAAACAAAGTTATAACTGGTAGGCAGCACGGGTTTGTTAAAAACAGATCATGTCAAACCAATCTTATTTCATTATTTGATAAAGTGACTAAACTAATAGACCAGCAAAATACTGTGGACATCACCAATGGATTTGTAGCTGGCTGACAAACCATACTCAATAAGTAGTCCTCAGTAGTACTATATCCACATGGAGAGAAGTAAGCAGTGGGGTACCACAAGGCTCCATCTTAGGCCCAGTAGTCTTCCAATATCTTCATCAATGAGTTAGGTGAGGGAATAGAAGGGGAACTCATCAAATTTGCAGATGACACTAAACTGGCAGGAATAGCCAACACCCCAGAAGATAAGCTCAGGATTCAAATAGATCTTGACATACTTGAACAATGGGCTTTATCCAACAAAATGAGTTTTAATGTGGAGAAAAGCCACGTTTTACATTTAGGCAGGAAAAATCAAAGATATAAGTACAGATTAGGTGGGACCTGGCTGTGAGAGGGACCTTGGAATTCTAGTGGACGATCACTTGACTGAGCCAGCAATGTGCAGCAGCAGCCAAAAAAAGCTAATACAATCCTGGAATGTATAAACAGAGGCAAGTCTAAAGAAAAGAAGAAATAGGGATGACATGATAGCAGTATTCCAGTATTTGAGAGGCTGCCACAAAGAAGAGGGGGACAAATTATTCTCCAAAGCACCAGAGGGCAGGACAAGAAACAATGGTTGGAAACTAATCAAAGAGAGAAGCAACCTGGAATTAAAAAGAAAGTTCCTAACAGTGTGGACAATCAACCAGTGGAACAGCTTGTCTCGCAAACTTGGAATTGATTGATTGAACTTTTAGTCCCACCCAGTCTGTCGTTATTACTGCAGCCATGCCCACCCGATGGGCCATGCCCACCCGGCACCCGATGATACATAAGTGGGTTTTGGGTTGCAGTTTGGGCACTCAGTCTCTAAGCGGTTCGCCATCACTGGTATAGGTTCTCCTGCTTGACCACCAAGGTCCCTTCCAGATTCTATTCTAGTCTAGTGTAGTCTAGTCTAGTCTATTATTGCTCATTGTAGCAATTGAAAGTAGAGCATCCCAAGCAAATATATATCCAGCCATTACTTCAACAAATTTGATCTCATTGATAAACTACCCTTTTCTACTATTCAACTTCTATAATCTGCAGCGTAAGATTAAAAATGTACTTGACTTTTGTATCTGACTTCATTTCAGATATTTGAAGAATGCTATGATATCCATAGTTTTGTCTTCTACTAACATACTCAGTTCTCATAGTTCATCTTGCACAATTGAGTTTACTATTCTCTGATCACCTTTATTATCTTTAGTTGTGTCTCCAAATTCTTCTTAAAAGTGTGATGTTCAGAAGTAGAAACAGCATTCAAAGTGGGTTCTGACAGATATAGAACAGAACATTTTTTTCTACTTTAAGGCTTAAGAACAGTAAAGGCCAGGAAAGAGTAAGGTTGAGAATCATTCCAGCATCAAAAAATCCAAGCAAACTTTGCAGGAGATAAGCAGTACAGAGTACAGTCAGGAAAGCACAAGGAGATGTGAGTCCAAGGTGCATGTCGAGACTGGAGTTGAGTTGAGGCATCAAATATTTTTGAAGCAGTAAAATGCTCATTAGTGAATGCCTATCTACAGCATGAAGAGACATCTCTCTGTCCCAGCTGTGAGACTTAATGCAGATAAATCCACACATACCCACCTCCCCATCAGCCCTCTCAGTCCATGTGTTATGTGCAAAAATATTGTCCATATTACCGTATCTCTGAAAGATACCTGCCGAGCCTCAGCTTCTCTTTTATCATTTTAAGCACTTTGGTATAAGCAGAGTAGTTTTCCTTACTATATATAAAATTCTGTACTGCTGTGCATAAAGCTTCCCAGCATCCCATTGTTCAAGGAACAAAGTAATAGTATTTGGATATTTTAACTGAATGTAACTGAATTAGTCTACATAAGAACATCCACTATTTAGGAAAGCCAAATCATAAGATGAAATGGTCCCCTGTGTAAGACCCCTTCTTAACCTCCTAGAAGAAACTGGATGGAAACATAACATTATAGTTCATAAACAATTTGTAAAAATTCCTTATACTGTATATTCCACCAGGAAAATACAGTATGAAGTGCAGGTTGAAGGTACAGAACTCCAGGTTGAGACCAAGGGAAATTTTATTATTTTAATGAGTTTAAATCTCTCTAAGTTTGAATGAATTGCATAAAAAACAGTCAAGGAGCCTGTTGATTTCACTTTTTCAAACTCTGAAGAACTTGGTAAAATGCCAAATGCCTGAAGGATGACACATATTGTCCCTGTCTTCTGAAGAGGCAAAGGAGAACCGAGGGAATTGCCAACCACTATTTGAAATATTTATTTCCATTTGCTTGTATTTGAGCTTTTAATAGATGTTAGTGATAGGTAGTGACTGTTGCCAGATGGGCAGCCATCTAAATTGACAGAAAGAAAAGTAAATAAACAAATTGGAGAACAAAAAACTTCAAACATTCATATTTGTTAGTTCTATCCAAAAGGATATGTGTCTACACCAATGCAAACTGGGGGAAAAGCTTTGCTAATATAACTAAAAAATAGGGCCATGATCTGTTGTTTGGCTGGCATGCATATTTGTTGTATGATAAGAAGGTAGATACTGTGTTTAGGATGCATATTTTAAGACAGGCATTGCTGAGAGTTTGGAAGAAGTATAGACATAAGTTAAGCAGCAAGATACCATTGTGGGCAATCCCAAAACACGCAATAGAAAATATACATGCTGGTTTCAAACATGATGAGACTACTTACAAGGAAATTTTAAGTTTGGAAAGGAATATTTGGTGCTTGAAATCATATAGTTTCTTGCGAGAAGAGAAGGTTGTTCAGACTTGGTTTCAATATATTCAGTTACAGGCCAGGTGGAAAGAAGACCAAAAAAATGGATTTGCAACGACTGATGAAAATTTGATAAAGCAAATTAGAAATCAAGGACCAGCACATATTAAACGGATATATCTTGCATTGATAGAGATCGATTCAGAAACAGAGCTTGTTAAGGATTGTATGATAAAATGGGCCCAAAACATTCAGGAAGTTATTACAATGGACACGTGGGAAAAGATCTGGGTGAGGAATGTAAAATTCACTCAAGCTCAAAGTTTAAGAGAGAACTTTTACAAAATGTTTTATAGATGGCATCTAGATCCTAAAAAGCTTGCAAGTATGTATCCGAATTATCAGCCTAAATGTTGGAGGTGTGGTGATGAAGAGGCAACATATTTTCACATATGGTGGACATGTAAAAAGGTCAAGGCTTTTTGGATAAAAGTCTGGTGGAATATGCAGAAGATTTTTAAACGGAGGATAAAGTTTTGTCCGCAATTTTTTTTGTTGGGAATAATTGTTGACGCTACAGTTGTGGACTCTAAGTTGATGTTGAATTTAGTTACGGCAGCAAGACTTTTGATAGGTCAATATTGGAAGAAAGAGGAACTGCCGACTATACAAGAGTGGATTTTAAAGGTTTCCGACTTGGCAGAGATGGCGAAGATTTCGGCCTATTTGAAAGATTACTCGCAAGAACATTATATTATGGAATGGAGAAAATGGATTGAGTTTATCCAGAATAAGTATAGGGTCAAGAAGTTTTATCTAGCATTTGAATAAGTCTTCTTTCGTTTTCTTTTTTCTTTTTTTATTTTGTCTTCTATATATATTTAATAATGCTAAGTTTTGTTTGATCCTATATAAGTTAGAGAGTGATGGATTTTAGAATTTATAGTTGTTAGTATATGGTTGTTTATGATTGCCTTTTTATATATATATACCTTGTATTTAGCTCTGGGAAGTCCGGGGGGGGGAGGGGGGTTAGGGGGAGGTGGGGGGGGAGGAGGGAGGGGGGGAGGGGGGGAAGGGGGGAGGTAGGGAGGGGAGGTAGGGAGGGGGAAGGGGGTTTTTTAAAGGAAAACTGTATTTTTAAAACTTTTCAATAAAAAAAAGAAAATAGATTTGAATAAAACTATTCAACGTACAGTTTTTCAAAGCTCTTTGCTGTTTGGTTGATTCCTCATCCAAAATAATTTCATACACTTTTAAATGTGATTGATCCAAGAAACATGTGCTGTGGTTTTCTGATATTTTCAATAATAAAGTTGATAATTAATCTATTGCACAAAGTTATGCCAGCAGTAAAATTCATAACTTAAAACTGTTGAGGCAAATTGAATAACTGAATGCCAACTGAAAATGGTAAAATCTATCAATGATTATATTTACTTCCATGGACAGCTATTACATACTATGTAATTTTAGAAAATATGTGGGGGAAACCAATTTGGTGTAGTGGATAAGGCAACAGGCTAGTAGCTGGGAGATCATGAGTTCTAGTCCCACCTTATACACAAAGCCAGCTGGATGATGTTGGGCCAGTCACTTTCTTTCAGCCCTAGGAAGGAGGCAATGGCAAACCACTTCTGCAAAACTTTGTCAATAAAACTTCAGAGACTTGTCCAGGTGGTTGTCCAAGAGTCAATATTGACAAGAAGGCACACATAGAGATTGAAAGAAAGAAAAGTCCAAGTGGAGATTATCTTTTGGAATGATTTTTCATGGCTTTCATGAATTTGATGCCCATTTATAAATCCCTAATCCTTTTCCCAGAATGTTTTATACTTTCAAGAAAAGGACTAAAATATAATTTGATGTTAGTTTTCAGAGATACTTTCCTATAACTTGTGTGCCTTCCCAACACTAACCAATCTGTATTATCACTGCCATGCAGCTCCCAACCTGCATGTCATCCCTCCGTGTAGCCTTTCTTTCCCCACCTGGCAGAAGCCCCTTACTCGCCTGGAACTTTGAATTTCCTGCTGGCTTCCCCATTGATTTCCTTGGGCAAAGCTAGCAGTGGAAATGATGATCACCTGACTGTAGCTGACCGCATCAGTGAAGGGACCACAACTTTTCCAAATTTCAGTCCCATAGGAGTAATAGGTCCTGGATTTTGGATGCTGTAAATTAACCCATTTGAAGTACTTTGCTTCAAAAATTGTTGCCCTTTGATGCACTTGAAGGTTACAAACAAACAAAAGACTTTTTACAGTAGCAGTATTACAGTAGATTGTAAAGACTTCAGTAAGCATTAGAACTATTCATCAAAAAATTCAATGTTGGCAATGGATGAGATTTGGTAAAGCTTATGGAGAAAAGATTCAACTTTCAAATAACATTAGAGAAAACTCAAGGTTTGATTATTCAGAGAATTTCAAAACCAGTTCTATAAAATACTTCCACCAGAAATGACTGTTTCATCCTTAAGTGCAATCCTTTGTCTTCCCATTCATTACACTGTATCAATTTATCCCGATGCTTCACAACTTAGAAGGAATAAGGGAGAAAAGATCAAGTGCCAAAAGGTATCTCCAGCTTTTCCAAATATCCATGGTAAATTATAGATACAGATTTGTAGCAGTAAATATTCATTTCTTGGAACAAAATTTTCAGGCTCCTAGAGAATCCAGTGCTAATTCACTGTGTAACAACTAACCATTATTAGAATTTTTAATCACATTGTTGCCGTAACTGAAAAGTAATAAAGTAATATTTTAAATTTGATATGATGATTTCATGATTATTAGAGTATCTACTGACTAGCCTGCTAAGTTTGTAAGCCGCCCTGAGTCTTCGGAGAAGGGCGGGATATAAATGGAATTAAAATAAATAAATTAAAATACTTCTGATTGGAGTTGTTTGAGCAATTGTTCAATTAATAAACTATATATTTGCAAATATTTGTTTCTTGATTTGATTTGGAAGATTTCTGCAAGATGTTTTTTAAAGGCCTTATGAGAGACAGGAAGCTGGGGCAAATACTTTTTGATATTTGATAAATCATCTTCATATTCAAGAATGGATATAGATTAATTCCTTCTGCCTGAGGATCACACTAGAATAGAACAAACAGGACTAAGGGACTGCACCATGATTGCCTATCGTGCCTGGTCTTCTGGGGGCTTACATAAAACTTATCCTGTTTCTGTACAATTATATTTCTCCCCTTAAACCTTCCAAATATTACAAGTCAGAAACATTTAACCTGAATGTCTCTGGGGTGTCCTGGAATCTTGAAAATAAGGTCATAGCATCTCATCTAAATTGTGTAAGATATAGTAGGCAAACTATTGATGAACAGAGAGAGCTTCCAAAATGTCTTGGGACCCAGAATTGTGCTAAAATGTTTATACTGTACATTAAAGTAGTTTCTCTGATTTTATTCAACTGAAATAATAGCATTGGTTAAGTATTCAGAATATGAAATGAATATTACATTGTCTTACACCACCATCTCTAGAAACTCCTGCATGATGTTAAAGACTAGGATGCTGTTAAGAGTAGAACTATCCATTACCATTGTATAAACATACTTGTTTGCTTTTCTTTTGGGAAAAAGAATGATCTTTTTGAAATGATTACCAAACAGTATTTGTTAAAACTACTGTTCCTACGAGGCTCAGAGAGATTGGTAGCAGTTATAAAGCTGTCGTTTCAAGCAAACCAGATCAAGACTACACAGTTTTCTTGCTAAAATCTGTGGTTGTTCTAGAGCAGGTTTACTTTCTCTTTCTTCTCACTTTTTATTTCTGATGTTGACACAATTTCCCCCAATATACTCTTTCTGCACTAGTTGAGTTTCCATATTCTCTGTGATGTCTTTATCTTCATTTCCTCATTTCCTCCTCTGCTTTCCATTAGCCTCCAAAAAAGATATGGGATTATACTCCTGGAGATTGCTCTATCCTTACTAGAGAGGATAGAAAGGTAATTTGAATATATAATGTATGCAATATAGTTGTTTGTGTGTGTATTAGAGCTTATCTTTCATCTGTAGCAGTGTTTGAATTGGAGTGCTTTGAATTTAATCGAACTTATATATGCGATGGACTGCAACCCCAAAATATTGTAATCTTCGCTAGATCAGAGCATCTTTTTATTTTTGTGATATGTAGTTATTTTTCTGGTAAGAATGCATTTTAAATTATTTTCTAATAAAAATTAGGATAAAATTGATCTTGAAAAATTCAGCAGTGAACCTTCTAAGCCGTAGTTTACTGCATAAGAGAGTATTGGAATGTTGTCTTATATATGGCATATTAAAAGGGTCAGACTTAAGTCTTCAGCCTTTCCAACTTTTCCTTTTTAACCAGGTTGATCCAGGAAAAAACCACTGCCTCTATCATACTGAATTAGATGCAGAAATAGACAAAATGGAGAAGCTTTATAAAGCCCCAGATCAAAAGCAACTGAAGGTATCTCATGCTGCTTGTTTTAGTTCTAAACTTTCTAGCAGAGATGTTGCTGGATATCACCTGTTCTTAAAAGCAATAGTATGTTAACCATTCCCCAGTTATGGTAGTCGGTATAATTAGTAGCATGTAACAGTCATGTTAGATACAATCCTAAACTAGGTCTAGCTCATTCTGTACATTCTCTTCTTTCTGTTGCCATTTTCTGTTTGGTGATGGTGATTGCTGTGAACAACCAGACAACAGGGCAACATGAGGCAGAGGAAGGCTAATAGCAGATAAAAATAAAATTCAACAGAAATGCAAAAGTTCTGATTTTAAGAATAAGGAAACCCAGTTAGGTAATTCTCTGCTGAAGAAGAAATCAGAGCCAGCCCAAGGAAATAATATGGTTCCCAACTTTGCTTCCAACAGTGACTGAATAGAAGACATCTTTCTTAATTTGCTAGGGTTGACTGCTTCCTGGCAATGTCCGTGATATGGAAGCCTTCCTATATCCAGTCTGAAGTTCCTTCTTGCTGCTTCATTTTTTCTAATGAGGAAAAACCTATAAAATCTGCAAAATGACTGGCATTGCTGTCTGTATGGCAGGAGGTTCCTAGCTCCACTTTGGCAGTTGGGACAATCTGTTGTCCATTGAAAGGAAACCTCACCATTGCTCACCACCTCCTGTACTCCATTGAATCCTTCCTGTTTCCACATGAGACAAAGGGCTGGTGGGGAAAGGCTGTAATGAACTATCAGGGTACCCGGGGCTTCTGTATCCATTGTTTGAAGCTGAACTTCCTTTACTTTCTGATTTAATATAGGCCAAAGTGAACACAGCCATTCAGAAACCTTTTGAATGGAAGTCTGTTGCTTATTCATTCAGAATTTTTGTCCTTGTAAGTGTAATATGACCATCTTGCTGACCCTGTAAAATAGCGCCTTTTAAATGCATGTTTACTTTTTTTCCAGTCAGTCTTCCCCTAACCAGCATCTCAGAAGCTATTTTGTTTTTGTATACTGCTAGACAAATATAGAGATATAATATTACCAAGTTGTTTTTATTTCCAGCTTCTGGAAGTTCAATTTAGTTTTAAAACCTAAACGCCATATTTTGATTAATTTTAAGCATATAATTTTTTTAAAAAATAGCTGTCCTCAAAAATTTTAAAGGTAAGGTTAATCATAGCTTGTTAGCTGTTTACATTCCCTGCAGCTTAAGGTTGGAGCTTAACTTGCCTTGATTAGTTTTTATAAACTTAGGTAATCATCTATCATGATGATCTTTGAATTCATTGTGATTCAAAAGAGATGTTTTTAAATGAATTAGTGATGATTGAATTTATCCTTGTCTTTTTGTTTTGGGCAAGCATTTAAAGCAGATTCTAACAGTAAATGATGCAGAGTATAAAACATTACTCCAAACTTCATATGTTAAGAACAGATGAAGTCAACAATAGAAATTTTGGTATAATAATACTGATTAACATTGAACAATTAACCATTAAAAGCTTGGCAGTAGAGATTCATCTCTGACCTCTTAAGTTGGGGTGAAGAGAATTTTCTCCAGTCCCAGATATTGGCAACTGGCAGAGAATTTATAAAGGGCCTCTCCTGGTGGGCTTTTGGGAAAGAGAGAGAGTCTTAAAGGTAGGGTGGCCCTAGGCTGCTCAGAGCATTAAGGTCAGCATCAGAGTATATTATTATTATCTGGATTTGTAACATGCTGAGAGTTTCCTGATTGTAGGTAGAAAAAAAAGATGAATTAATAAACATAGCCTTAAATTGTGCTTGGCGGGCAATTGGTAGCAGTGGAGAGAGTCACGCTGGTGGATCCAGAAAAGCTGCATTTTCAGATCACTATCTCCAATGAACTGAATATTAAATCTAGCATATGCCCTGTGTCATGTGTGGAGCCAGATAGAATTGCTTTTGACTGGGCAGTGGATTGTAAAATTCCCCAGAATAAGAAGGCTAAAGTGGTGCAGGGCCAGTGCAGTGATAATACCCCTACAGTGTTTTGCCATTCAGAGTAGCAAATGCTCAATTGAGGACTCAAATGGATTTCCTGTATACTATAGCCATACCATTTCCTCACTTTTCAAAGGTAGGAGATCTAGTTTTTCTCCCTAGAAATAGTTTCTCCTATTAATGTGGCTTTGCTGTCACAAAGTGGTATAAACCAGTGGTTCTCAACCTTTTCTTCACCCTTTAAATACCAGAAAAAATCTGTCAAATGATTGCTGAGATGAAACTGCTTCTCCATTAGGAATAATCTTATCTCTCAGTTCTCAAAAGCAAAACAAAACTTTTCCTGATAGCCAACGAACATCACAGTGTAGCAGAAATTGCTGATGTTCACTGACCATATCCTCACAAAGTTGTACAAAAAGTCTTGAATTCAGTGATCTGCTTTTTTAATAAAATTTACAATTTTGACTGATACGTTAAAAGCCTGCTTTAGGATTTGGGGCATCTTTTCAACAACTAGGGTTTCTCTATGTTTGCAACAATAGTACCAGGTCATTGATGGCATGGCTTTCTTAATACGTGTTACAAGCCCAGTAAGATTTCTAGACATTCCTCACACACCGTCTGTGCTAATTCCAACGCTTTTCAACCAGTCCATGTCATGAGATGTTATAAACTTGTTTAAGTTGGTGAATATTTCCTCAGCTGTAGTATCTACCAACAAGGAAAGGAAAAGTATGTCTTCGAAAACTTTTCTGTCATGCTGATACCTAACATTGCCCACTAAGGTCTCTTAGTCTGTTATGTCCATGCTTTTGTGCAGTTGCAATGCAAAGTAGGGGGATAGGTGAATTCTTCCTTTAATATTGGCTGACAAACCATCGATTTGCCTCTTAACTGTGTCATTTGACAAAGGTATTATGGAAAAGTCCTTGGCAGCTTGCTTGCTGATCAACGTAGAAACCATGATTTTTGCAGCAGGTAATGTAAGCTCTTCAGTTATAGTGTGCTGTTTTCTGGATTTTGCTCATAGTTGAGAAAAATCAAATGAGGCCCTCACTACATTTTCATTATTACAATCAGTTGCAGTCTTTTTTTTAAACCATTTTCTTACTTTCCCAAAATGCATGTTCCCTGCTTTTGAAAAAAAAATAATGTTCTTTGTGGCATGTGCCTTATGTTTTGTATCCAGATGTCTTTTCAGTTTTGACGGTTTCATAGCCTCATTGGACAGTACTCATTAACACAACACTCACTGTGATAGTCGCTTGTCCTCATGACCTGTACATGTGAAGCCAGTCAAAAAATATTCCTTGCTATAATGGCAGGGGACGCGGTGGCTCAGTGGGTTAGGACGCTGAGCTTGTCGATCAGGAGATTGGCAGTTTGGCGGGTCGAATCCCGAGTGCTGCATAGCAGAGTGAGCCCCTGTTACTCGTCCCAGCTTCTGCCAACCTAGCAGTTCGAAAGCACGTAAAAATGCAAGTAGAAAAATAGGGACCACTACGGTGGGAAGGTAACAGCGTTCCATGCGCCTTTGGCGTCTAGTCATGCCGGCCACATGACCACGGAGACGTCCTCGGACAAACGCTGGCTCTTCGGCTTTGAAACGGAGATGAGCACCGGCCCCTAGAATTGGAAATGACATGTGCGGGGGAACTTTTACCTTTACCTTTACCTTATAATGGCAATACTTTTTAAAGTGACTGGAAGCCTCACTTTGCTTTGAGCAAGATGCACCCTCATTAATATCAGTCCCCTTACATTTCAAATTCACCCAGCAGTCCATCTTGAGGCTAAATCGAAATGCGCTGTCATGAAATCCACTGCAGCAATATAAAAAACCCCCACAATGAACGATAACCAAACGGTTAATAAAAATCGAAGACAATTACAAAATTGGTCCAAACGCTCACTCACACTGACAATGACTGACTTGGCTTTCTCTGCCTCAAGGTCTCTGACTGACTGTGCGATAGCAAGAAATGTCACGGGCTTCCTCTCTGCCATTCACTGCCATGCACTTGCATGTTCTTAGTGTGTGCAGAAATACGCAGCTGTTCATCATCAGACAGCTACTCTCATAGTCGATTTATTCCTCCGATTGTTTTTAATTGAGGCAATAGGTTAAAAAAGCCAAGTTTTACAAAACAAACATTAAAAATTAAGATTTTGTTCTTTTTCCCATTCCGTCTTGCTTTCATTTGTTTACTCATTTGTTCATTCAGATTTTACTGCAAAAAAATCAGAATATTTATTGAAGCTTTCATGGATCCTCTATGATGACATTGCAACCCCCAGGGGTCCACGGGCCACAGGTTGAGAGCCACTGGTATAAACAACAATTTTATTTATTATTAGGGTTTTAGTAAAACATTCACAGGCAAAAGAGTAAGCTTTATGTCTACAGTATGGATTGTATGAATTTCCTGTGATGAGGGAAAGCTAGATTATTAGTTATTTCACAATCTGTCATAAGACCTGGTAATAAAAAAAATCTGAGCTCTAGATAGAGGTCAATAATCTTTTGTCTTTTGCTTTAACATAGTGTCCTTTAGTAAGTGCTTCTTTGTCTGGATTCTTGCAGGATGCAGCAAGCTCCCCACCACTGGAAACTCTTTCAGAGCATTTGTCTCAGTGAGTTTTGAAATATCTCTTTGATTTTTCAGTTCAGGTTTTGGAAATACATCTCTAGGTCTTAAAGGGTTATTAATTGCATGTTAGGATAGGAATTTCATGTGTCTTTTCCTTAAATTTGTGGGATACAATGGATATTGTTCATCCATGTGGCTTGAAGTTAATATGAATAAAAGGCCATTGAAGTAATAATTGAAAAAATTAGAATAAAAGATTTAGGGGTTGATCAATTTTTTTAAAAATCACTCCTTTGGATTCATTTCTCTATGCACTCAACTGAGCAACACAAAAGCATACAGCTCAGATAAGAAAAGGCCTGTTTAGCCTTAAAAGAGAGAAGGTGATGACAAAGAAACTCAAGATTGACCTGCCTTGATTCTCACGAGTATAAGTTGAGGGAAGAGAAATTCTTCCAGGCTTTGAAGGTTTTATTATTATATCTTGTTATTATGAAGTAGCATTTCAGTGGTCCTTGTGGTGTCTTTTTCCTGACCTGGCCTACCTTCAAGGACTGACATTCCCATTTTGAATATGCTTCAAGGCTTGCATTTTACTCTGAACTGTATCCTAGCCAACAAATTATATTGGCCTTTCTGTATTAATACATCTAGGACTTCCTGTCTGTTCTCCATGCGCTTGTAGAGATGGTCTGAAAATCTTGGGTTATATACTTTGATTTCTTTCTATCCCCTTCACATGCAGGATATCATTTCCTGTTCTGGTCTCTGTACTTGGTACTGCAGTATTTTATTTTTTTAATAATTTTTATTAAATATGTTTTCAACAGAATAAAAACAATGCAGATTTTGAATTGAAGAGAAAAAGAATAGGGAAAAGTAATAAAAAGTGAAAAAGAAATAGAAAATTAAAAAGTAATGTGGCTTCCAGTCAACAGAAGTTATAACTACATTCATATTTTACCCTCTTTCATTTTTTCCTCTGTGTCTGGTCACTAATAAATGTAGTCATAGAGCATAGAATAATAGCATACCTTGGAGGTCTTCTAGTCCAGCCCCCTGCTTGACCAGGAGACCCTGGAGACCCAGGTCAAATGGCTGTCCAGTCTCTTGAAAACCTCCAATGATGGAGCACCACAACTTCAGGAGGTAAGCTGTTCAACTGATTAATTGTTCTCACTGTCAATAAATTTCTTCTTAGTTCTAGGCTGGATTTCTCTTTAATGATCTTCCACCCATTTTTTTTTTGTCCTGCCCTGAGTTGTTTTGGAGAATAGGTCTAACCTCTCTCCTCTGTGATGGCCCCTCAAATACTGGAAGATGGCTATCCTTTTGCCTTCCTCTTTATTAGACTAGACATACCCAGTTCCCTTAATTGTTCATCAGGCTAAATCATATGATGGATGGTTAAGGGAACTAGATATGTTTAGCCTAATGAAGAGAAGGTAGAAACTCATCAGAGAGAGATCCAACATGGAAATGAATTTCCTGACAGCAAGAACAACTAATCAGTGGAACACTTGCCTCATGGAGTTGTGGGTGCTCTTTCGCCATGGGTAGGGGGTTAGACAAGAAGACCTCCATAAAGTGTTGAAATATTGTGGTAAATACTTGAGCTAAACTCTAATTAAAGAAAAGCTCTCCAAGGTTCCTTCCAACCCTATGATTCTATAATTCAGAAGGACCTTAAAATGTACCTTGCTGAGATGCTACTTCTACAAACTTATTTGACTCCCAGCACCTTTGTTTCTCTGAATCAGCATTCCTTATGGCTGACCTAGCACTTTGTTTCCTTTGAGAAACCATGGGGGCTAATTAGACAGAGTTCAGATACTGAGTGGAAAGAGGCCAGATCTTTTGTACTAGTAAATCAGAGAGCAGTAAATTCCAATAAAGGAAGAGTGTAGGAAGAGGGAGTCAACCTAAGTCAGAGAAATTTCCTACCCCAAAATCTACTTTACTCATTGGAGGTTCTGAAAACATCTGATATCAGAAGATTAATATTAAATTTTTATCAAACAAAATAATTCAATCTAATAAAATAGTTAATTTTTATTTTCATACTTTAAGTGGCAAAAGTAGATATTATAATATTTAAATTAGTGAGGCTCTAGGTTGAACTTTTTAAAAGCATTTCGTTTGATGAAGATAAGCCTTATTCCACTCCTTTTTCTTTCTTGTGGTGAGTCAAATGATACACTTCATAAAAGGCTTGCCATGGATTGCATGTTTTGTGCAATTCCTGAAATTAATCTGAAGTAAGAGGTGCATTTATAAGTTCTCTTGGGGTACCAGATAGCATGAGTCTAGATGTTTTATTTAATCATTTGCTTTTAGTTGATGAGAAAAAATGTTTTCCCTCTTATATAACAGCTACCATCCTGTAAAGAAAGAGTTGGAATCCGAATTTGGTCATTTCACTGGACTGGGAAATGAAAGACAGATTTATAAAAGTGTTCTGGAAGGAGGAGATATCCCATTGAAAGGGTTGAGTGGCTTGAAGCGTCCATCCAGTTCAGCATCCACAAAAGGTAAAGTGAACATTGTTGTGATCAAACTATAAAGACTAACTGTATAACATGGTATTGCACTTATATCAAGATTCCATATGTCATAATTCAAAGAAAAGCCTGAATGTTTTTGCATCTAAGAGCAGCTTGCATAAAAGAAAGGGTGGTGAGATTACAGACTTTGGCTCATTATCATATGAACCCTTAATATAAGAGCCTTGGTGGAGCAGTGGGCTAATGCCTCCTTAAGTAACACCAGCTGCCTGCAATTAGTGCAGGTTCGCATCCCACCAGGATCAAGGTTGACTCAGCCTTCCATCCTTCCGAGGTAGGTAAAATGAGGACCCAGATTGTTGTGGGGGCAATTAAGCTGACTTTGTAATAATGCCGCTTGGGGGTGTGTGAAAGCCCTAATAAGCAGGCATATACATAGAATGAAGGCTACTGCTAAGCTTGTAAGCCGCCCTGAGTCTTCGGAGAAGGGCGGGATATAAATGGAATTAAAAAAATAAATAAATAAAAATATTGTGATCATGATCACGTTGTCACTAACCTAGAGTGTGATGGCTGAATCATCTCTCCTCCTTGGTTTGGCATCACAGCATTTGTCTTTGTGAGACTTCTGTGATTGGAAATTTAGCAATCCAAAATTCAGTTTTTTCAGAAGGACCAGAACTAGAAGAGGAATTACATTCTGTGTTTTAAAAAAATGACCTCTGTTCAGAAATCCAAGAGTATGAGGTTAAATCTCCAGAATCTGCAGAATAATTCATCCAGAGTATTGGAAGAACATCTTGATGGTTTGGCCAAACCCTTTACAAAGTTTATCTGATACATTCACAAGATTATATGAAATGCTGGGTGAAATGAGGACAGCTAATGTTACCTCTATTTTGAAGAGGGGGAATGAGAATTCTGGAACTACAGACTTTATCTGGGGATATTCTAGAGCAGATTCTAAAGTGACTGATCTGTAAGTACCTTGGAAACAATGTGAATCTTACCAGATGTCAGCAATTAGTTTGTCAAAACAATTTTTGTCAAGCCAATTTTATTCATTTTTAAATGAATGACATCCATGATAGGTTTGTGGGACAATCTGAGGCATTTGAGGGGTTTGATTTAGCAAAGGATTTGACAAAATTCCCATGACATTACTTGTTAACAACCTATTTCCTTCTGTCTTGGATGGCAAGACAATTAGGTGGGTGCGGAGCTAGCGCAGGGTTCTTATTCTGAGTTCTCATCCATTATTTCTCATCTAGCTCTAGAGAAGAAGCAAGTGGAACATCACAAAATTTGCCTTTTGCTCTTCTGTGTTCTATAAGTGAGTTGGATGAGAAGCTGGCAAGGATCCTTAGCAGATTATAAATCACATAATTGAGTGAGATACTTAATGTCTTAGAAATAAAAATTCAAATTGAAGATAAAGTTCATTGTTCATTGACTGAAAATAACATGAAATTTAAGGGTTTTTTATTACAAGAACAAATTGTGTCTTTTTAAAAAAATTATACATGTATTCTATTGCCACCTATTTAATGCATTCTAAAGCACACAGATTTAGCATTGGGATACTTGGCTTGGTAATAATGCTTGCTGAAATAGTAGTTGATTACCAATTAATTATCCATAAGGTCAGAATGCTCATAAAATTGGGGCAGTTTTAGTACACAGTCCACTTAAGGAGCTTTACAGAAAGAGATTTGCAGCAGGTAAGAGGGAAATATCTACACTGCTCACATCCCCTCTTTCAAGTTCAAAGCTCTACTATTCTACTTATTTTGTAGTCATATTTCACTAATAGGAAAATACAAAGCTGTGGAAATGTCTATAGTTTGTTTATTAATAGCAAGAAAAAGATTGTGCTGAAAGTGGCCACAAACATCCAAAAGAAGAGGAAGGACTTTGCCAGGCTGTATAAAATCACACATCAAGTCAATCAACATGGACTCCTGTTGGAAGATGTTTGATTTTGTAGTGTAAAAGAAATTGCATCCCAACTGCATCCCAATCCCGAAGATGACCAAAAGAAAGAAGGGAATCTACTCTAAATGGAAGACTTTGGAATAGATCTCCAAACATACTTTCTCTTAACTTGCTGTATTTGCGATATTAACCCTTCCAATACCTGCCGTTTTAAACAGAGTTGGCACAAAAGGACATTGCCAATCTAGCTGTTACCTCATCCCAATCTTGTAGCAATACTAAAGGTGGAACAAGAGTCAGGATTAGGAAAAGAGGCTCCAAAGGGAATTATCCAATAGCAGCTTCCTAGATATGTCCTGTGAGCCTATTTTTCTTCAGCTAGAAAAAGGTCTAGCAGTGCAGTTTCCACAGCAGTGCACAGGAGATCCATCATTGTCCAGTTGTGAGATCCAGACTAGCCTTCAGTCAAGCAAGAACTTTGTGGACATGGGCAGAAAGAAAACCTGAGCTCCCAGATGCCTCGTCTGTTGGGATATCATCATAAGATGAGCCACTTTCTGAATCTTGAAACTCTGCTAAACTGCTCTGTTTTTCTTTCGGACACTGCAAATGTGTTTGGTAATTTTCCTTTTGCTTCTTATATCAGCAAGATCCCCCCTCCCCCAAGAGACTCAGGACGTACTCTGCTTGTGGTATTTTGATGTACTTTACCATTTCTACCTCTTCTTCCTTTCCTGCTTTTTTTTTAACCCCCTCTACTGTGTTCGTTCTTTTCCTTGTGTGTCCTGTCCTGCTTACATTTCAGGACTTGGCTCAGCTACTGAGAAATCATTTCTGCTATCCTTCTAATCAACATCAAAGCAGTTTGTCCCAAATGCCATCATTTAGAAGGTGATTTATTTATGGAAACCAGTTTAAGATCCTTGTAATTTGCATCCCTAAGGAACAACATTAATAAATCTAGGAACACTTTTTTCAATTCTTGTGAAGTACCTGTTTTATGTTCATCCAAACATGTATCTGTATATCTGTGGGTGAGTGTATATGTGTCAGTATTATTGCATGCAATTAAACACCCTTCCTCAGCAACATTAAATCATAATTGCTGAAGAGAGATTGTTTTCTTTGATGAGTCTTTTTATGGGCTAAAACTTTCTTCTTTCAATTTTTCCCCACAGTAGTTTGCTTATTGTTTAGCAAATTAAGAAATTATTTTAAATTAATTGATCCAAGTAAAGGTTTTGTTTTTTGTTTTCTCCTTGGTTCATTTCATACATTAATTTTAATGAAATTGTGTTGTTTTAAAGTAGATTCAGAATCACCAAGACATTTTGCAACACTTGATTATATAGAGAGTCCAGAAGAAAATTTCCAAAGGCGTAGCAGTGATAAAGAGGTAACCTTCCCGTTACAGATAATATTTTCACAAAATCAATATGGTGGGTGATAAGTGGAACAATATCTGATCATAAGCAAAACTTTGGAGTTGGCATTTATTAACTGCCTTGGGAATGTAAGATTGGGATACATTTGTAAATAAATCAAGAGTAGCACCTGAAAGGATTTGAGAATAAACCTGAGTGCTAAAGAACAGAGTGCTAGAGAAAACAGCTGATTTTCATCAAAAGGTTTGGCTATCATTGGTAACCAAGACAAATTGAGTGCAATATTGTTCACTTGGAAGTAAGCCTACAGTAGGAGTCTTCGAACTTAGCTCTTTTATATGACTTGTGGACTTCAACTGAGGAATTCTGGGAGTTCAAGTCCACAAGTCATAAAAGGGCCACGTTTGAAGGCCCCTGGCCTACAGGGATCAGCCTCAAAGTAAGCCCTTCAAAACAGAGTGAGACTTAGTTAAATAGTCCATCAAAGTTTTGGAACGGTTGTCACTGGTCTCCTTCCCAGGTTGGTTCCCATGCTCACGAATCAGACAAGTCCTTACCTTTTTTCTGTTGCTTTATGTAGGAAAGCTAGAACTGCATGAGGGATGGCCTCTTGAAGCACCACTGGTGACCATAGTTCAGCTCTAACTGTAGGTATCTGCAATAGGGAGGGGAAAGTGACAAAATAAGCTGATGTCACAAAATGAAATCCATGATTTACATATTTGCATCCCATACTTGAGATGCAAGTATGAAAGTGCATGTTTCATCATTTTTATGTCATCATAGTTTGGAGTGGTTGCCTGGGTCTGCTTTAGAAATAGAAGAAAATCTGGGGCACCATTAAGTAGTGGCTGAGTAGTGCAAGAGCACTGCAGAATCCAGTCAGTCCACTTCAATTCCTTTTTTTGCATAAGAACCTGCTGATATTCAGAGGAGCAACTTAATGGGGATGTTTTCCCCTCCAGAGTTTCAAGCAAAAAGAACAAAAATTTTCTCATCACTCTATTGGGGAAAGAAGGGAGTCACTTGACACAGTTAGGGGATGAAGCAGAACAAAAACGGTTAAGATGCATTGATCACAGAATTATAGTTGTCTGAAGACTGGGAACAGCAGGAATCTGTAAAGTAACATTGTATTTGTTCATGCTTTTATATTTAGAAACTGGTATTTCTGCTTTATAGTCCTTACATCTCTATGAAAATCTGTTATTAGCTTGTTAAAAGATGGCAAGCAAATCCTGTTATCATAATGTGACTGATGATAGATTGACTTAAAGCAAATTTGTGCACAGTCTAATCTTTTTGGGAAACAGGCACAAACAGTTGTTACAAAAGGAGAATTGTGAAAGCTTCTTTAATGTCTCTTGAACTTGAGAAGGAAATTTCTAAGCATGTGAATCAGATTCTGTTTTCCTCAATGGACTATATTTTGAGAGTTTGGTTTTAAAAATGATCTTCCTATAAGCCTTCAGTTGTGGGTAGTGGTATTTTGGCTACATAAGCAGTGGATCTTCAACGTGACTGTCATTAAGAAAAGAAGAGGGGGATAATGGAAATGGTTGATGAACATTACTAGACCCATCATCTACAAACATCCCAACTGTTATTCTTTTGATTATTTCAATCTAGATTAATATATAGTATGCAATAATTATTTCTCAAAGCTTACTTTGGGGCTGTAGTGGAGAGATTGTCTACTCTTTATTTTGTTTTCTAATATTTCTTTGCCGATATTAAATTGCTGTAAATTGGATGATTTACTACCCATTTTATGCAATTTTATGGCAGAAACTTTTAGAGGACCAGAGACGGCTTAAACGTGAGCAAGAAGAGGCTGATATTGCAGCCAGAAGGCACACAGGGGTCATTCCTACGCACCATCAGTTTATCACTAATGAGCGCTTTGGGGACCTTCTAATTAGAGACGATACAATCAAAAGGAAATCTGGGTCAGAGGTCTGTTGTGGTTACCTCACTCTGCTGCTTGACCCAATTCATAGTTGCTTTTCATAGCATTCTGCTTTTTGGCCAGCATTAGCTGTCCCAAGTGTTGATTTTATTTTTACTTAGAACCTGCCTTGGCCTTGTTCTACATAATCCTACAGAAAACTGTATATTGTAATGCATGCCTGCTAAGTAAGGAATGCAGATACTTTTACTGCAAGTCAGCAAACATTTGCTTCATCTCTTGCACTGTATAGAATGCTTCCTTTTCCTCTGTGCCATCTGCTTAGACATCTAATTGTCTTGTGGCTCCTGATCATGTAGTTTGGTTATGCATTTTGCACTCCGTAACATTATTCTTTCTGTAACTTCTGTTGTTAAGAATCTTTAGGTCAGGAAATAAATGATCTGTTAAAAAGGCAAAAGAAAGAACTTACTCTGCAAGGAGTCATTTATTAAAGAGAACAGATTAACTTGCCTTCACTGGAAGTGTGGGTGACAAGACAGCCATGTTTTACATGAAAATGTATTTATCTTTTTGGGGGGGGGGCGGGGAGCAGCTATGTGAAATTCCTGTCTTTATTTCTTCCTGCCACTCATTCCATGTGAGCAGGAACAAATGATCATTTCTGAATTCTGGAGAATTGTCAGGATGCTTCCATTGCACTTGTAAAGTTACAGTGTTGTGTGTTACTTTGCTTCTCTGGATCTACCAAGCTCCCCACTACACGTTCCAGAAGGCCATTTCATTATATGGATCACATTTGCAACTCAGACCGTGCCTTCTGGAGTAGTTCAGTTTATCACTGCCTCTCTATTTAGGAGAGTCCAACCATTCGTTCAAACACATCTAATTTACTTAGTAATACCTACATCTGTTTTTTTCTTTACTTTTGATGTAGGCTACAGATTTTTCTGGTGTTCATTTTGATACTGCTGATTTTGCAAACTTACACACTTGCTGGAAAGACTGAAGTAGTGCTCCCTTTAAAAGTCTATTTCTCTTATTTAAGTAGGAGCCCTACTAGGGCTATAGGAAGGTTAGTTGCCCAAGAATTGGGACTAGATTCACCACACATTTAAGAAAGGAAACTCTGACAGTGTGCTTGTAATATTGTGTATACCCTTTCAAATGATGTTCTGAAGATTTGGCAATTTTTTAAAATTGTGCTATTTTCAACCACTAGATGAGAGCTGCCAGAGTGAAGTTTGACTTTAAAGCCCAGACATTAAAGTGAGTATTGGTTATTTTCTCCCTATGTCTGTAGTATCTTTCTATTTTAACCATTTCCTTCCTTCTGATAATTAAGTGTATACTGTTTTGCTGCCCACTTGCATCCTCAATGCAGTCCAACAGTGTTTACATTGCCAGCTATTCTGACCAAGGGAATGCATACAACTGTCCATTGACCATCACTGCTCCAGCATTTCTCCTCCACCGAATGACACAGTAGCTTTTCTGTCCCCTTTAATGCCTTATCGTCTGCCATCTTTATATAGCTTCCAGCCTTTCCATCATGTAACGCCATCATCGAGATGTTTGTTCCATTTGCCATCTCCATCTCTTATGTCCAAACCTCCTCCTTTCTCTTAAAAGCTTCTCCAGATGCAATTTCAGTTCCACTTCTGATTCCTCCAGTTTCAAATTCATTACTTTCACAAACTTCTTTCACTTCTCTTCTGACCAAGTACCCATCCATTTGCCATCTCGAGATCTACCAGTCTTTAAATACTGCCAGTGCAATCAGTTCTTTAGATATTTATGTTTGGTTGTATGTTCTCCAGTTGTTAATATTTGTATTTGAAATTTGATGTTAATAAGATTTTATTAAAATAAATTAACACATGAATTAATATGTTATTAACAGGGAACTCCCGTTACAGAAAGGCGATGTTGTTTACATTTATAAGCAGGTTGATCAGAACTGGTATGAAGGTGAACACCATGGCAGAGTGGGTATCTTCCCACAGTGTTACATAGAGGTACCGTTTTGTTTATTAAGCTAACCAAGGTGTCAGGACTGGCCGGGCTGACACAAGATCAAAACTGTCTACCTTCTTCAGATTTTTACCTATGCCTTTTGCTTTTGTTTTATAGTTACTTAACCCGACAGAAAAAATCCAAACTAAAAAAACTTCATCACTGCAAATCTTGGAATATGGAAATGCAATCGCCAAATTCAGTTTCAGTGGAGATACTGCTGTGGAAATGTCCTTCAGGAAGGTAGACCATTTTGAAATATTTCTTTCTCGTGCAATCTACTGACCTCACTTCAGTTGCAAAGGACAGCAAATAGATGTTCTAAGCAGCAGGTTGGAAATTTAAAATGGTTAAAAAATATATTTTGCACGGGTTTTTCTAAAAATGGAAGGTTTGAGGTTAGATATCACATAATGTGAACATTGTCTAGTGCAGCAAGCGTATTTGTTTACATTTCTATAGCGTTAGTTTTGCATGTAAATGTCAAAAAATATGCAATTATTGATGCTAGAGATAGGCAAGAAACTAAAGGCCAGTTATATATATTTATTATATATGTAATAATTAGTCTGAATTATTCTGCCAAAATAGAAAATATATGCATGTCAATCTGTCTTTTTTATTTTCTGTCTTTGTGAACTATATACATTGTACTGGAATCTCTGAATATTTTTAGTTTTGAATCAAAACGTTAATCCATTTTCTTAGGCATTGTAAATGCAAGCCAGATAATTTAAAAGAGTTTAATAGAAAGGAGACATCAAATCCATTTTAGCAGAGGTATGCCCCTCAAGCAAACAGAGCATCCACGAAATACAGCCTTTATATGTAAGTAGCATAAGCAAGTCCTGAACTTAAACCCATGTTTCTTTTTTTTTTCTACAGGGAGAAAGAATCACATTGATTCGACAGGTAGATGAGAACTGGTATGAAGGGAAAATCCTTGGCACCGTTCGCCAAGGCATCTTCCCTGGCTCTTATGTGGACATACTTAAACAACCAGTGCTGAAAGATACATCAGGCTATGCCTACCGACCACCAAATTGTAGCCTGACTTCTCCACAGGTACCTGTTTGCGCTTTGCAGAGCATTGATGGCGTTGTTAGTCTATTTCCTAGGGCAGTGGTGACGAACCTATGGCACACGTGCCAGAGGCAGCACAGAGAGCCCTCTCTGTGGGCATGTGCACTGTCACCCCAGCCCCAACTCTCCCTGCGGCCCCCTCCTCACCAGCAGCCCCCCTGGAGGAGAGTCGCCCCCGGGCATGGCCCATGTGGAGCAGCCCAGCCAAGGACATGGCAGTTGGGTAGCAGGGACAACACTAAGCCCTCGCGCCCCGTCGCACAGCTGATGCTGTGTGGCGTGGGTGGAGAGCGTGGCCGCCATGGCGCTGCAGGGCCACCTGGGCAATCTGCGGTGGGCCGTGGAAGTGGTGGATGGCCCTGCGGGTGGGGCAGGGTTGGGGGGAGCAGGGTTGGTGTGGGCGGTTTGGGGGCACTCAGTGTCTGAAAGGTTCGCCATCACTGTCCTAGGGCAGGATTCTCATCATTCCCTTGGGTCAGCCATGTCTTCTGGAGTGACAAAGAATTTATGTAGGTTAAAATGTCCCTTAGCAGAATGGAAGTGAGAGATTTCATCCAAAGCTATCTCTGATTGAGATGCATAGAATCATGGTGGCTGATTCTAGATACCGATTGTGATTAAAATATGGTTTCAGTCGTAGCAATGGGAAGCAAGAAAACAGGAATGTTCCTTAACTAGAACATTTTAGGTCACGCAGGAAGATAGAGAAGGCACCACCTTGCTGTTAAAGAGTTAAAGTGCTCCTCCAACACGGCAGTGCCTCTGGCTGGTTTTATCAAGGGATGAGATGTTTGCTGCTTTACAATATTCCATTAATGGCTTGGATTAGCCTTGGGTGAGAGGAAGGTTTGCAGGAGTGCTAATGCTAATCAAGTCCCAGGACAACAAACATGCTTAAACGTACTCCCATTATGAGAAAATGCTTGTAAACCAGCTCCAAGACTGGCCCAAACAGGCCTGACTGAGAAAATTTTGAATTAGGTGCAGCCACCCATGGTGAAGCTCTTAAATTACAGCCAGTTTTCATTCTATTCTAAAAAAAGGTTGCCTTAGATGACATTTCTAATTTCTAAGAGGTGGAAAGGGAACCAAGGTATGGAAACAGAATAATTACAATTCAGAGAATGAATATAAGCCTCCCCCCCTTTCTCTTTCTCTTTCTCTCTCTCTCTCTCTCTCTCTCTCTCTCTCTCTCTCTCTCTCTCTGTGTGTGTGTGTGTGTGTATGTGTGTGTGTGTCTCGCTACATTTGTGTGTGGTCTGCCTGGTTTTCTTTTTCAGAAATTGTCTGAAAACTTTAATTTCCTTCTTTTGGGTGTTTTCAGGGCTGGCAGTGAATTTAAGGCACAGCTTTGGCTTTTGTGATCAAAAGCTGCAGAAGAAAAGACATTTGCTTTGCAGTCTGCTGTAGTTTGTTTGAGAAGGTTGCCCTTTGGTAGCAGCCGTTTGGCTAGGTAGCAAAATAATTTTGTTTATTTATTTACATACATTTATATTGCCTATATTACCACACTGCAAGTAGTATATGAAAAGTTGCATAAAAACAGACCATTCAATTAAACATCTCCCCCAAAACACATAGAAGAAAGGAAATGGCAACAGATTCAAAAGCTTGCCTGAATAGCCTTGTTTCCATAGCTTTGGCAAATACTAGTGAGAAGGGGACAGGTAGGCAGGCACAGCCCGGGAGGGGGGGAGGGGGAGGCAAGTTCAGATAGGCTTACAGCAGCAGGATAAATTTGCCAACATTAGTAGAATTGGTATTAAAGATGGGAAAATGGATGGGGACATTTTAAGACACAGGAATGTTGCTAGAAAGCTATTAGCTAACATGTGGTATGACATTCTGCAAATGAATGTCAAAGGAAACAAAACGGTAGAATCCAAGGGTTATAAAGGCTCTTGGCTATTTTTTAGTCCCCTTCGCCCCCTCCCCAGGACAGGAACCTTTTCCAACACCATCTCTGTGCAAGAGTAGCTGCTCATTGCGGGGTTGAATACAAATGCAAGCAACCGCTGTGAGAGTTAGCAAGGAAAAACTGAATTGCAAAGAAAATACATGAGTGAATGCACCAAGAGGAAAAAAGAGGGCTTGGTTGAAGTGAGATCTTGAGGCAGAGAGCCCTGAGAAGGTTGAAGAGAAAAGGCAGGATGGAAGCAAGAATGGTTTGCAACATTATAGGGAGTTATCAAGAAGTCTCATGTTGTTTTCATTAATCTGAGCTGTGCTTTCTTTTTGTTGCCTTCTGTGTTTTGTTCACCATCCGTGGGTATGGGGGAGGTGGACAGAAGAGGGCACACGGATCCCAATTTCGTGATGCAAATTCCACCCCTTTTATACCACAGACACTAATGCTTAGTGCTTATCCTTTATTTGTGTTGCAACTTTGCTTGCTCTGAAAGTGAAATGCTGGATGGAGATGCATGATGTACAACCCTCCCTCTTTCTTATTAGTTTTCTTATTTGTAGGAATTAATGCCTTGGAATTCCAGTGGCCCAGGAGGACTTTGTCCACGGGCACCTCAGCAAATAACATTACAATTCACATCCTGTGGATTTTCAAAGGAGGGATGTTTAAATGTATTTATCTTTAAATTACAAACATTAACCTAGATTCCATAAACTTGACTATGTGGAAGTAGCACTTTACTTTGTTTTACCTGTGCTCACACTGAAGGGCCCACTTACTTTTGCTGGTAGATTACAGGTTGCAAGATGCTTTAAATTTGGGAGTCTGATAAAATTACAGGGGTATGCATGTTAATCAATCAATAAAACGATCCACAGTACCAACTGGGGTCACAGAGAATAAGAGACGTCTTCCTCCTGCTAAGGGACCTCAGATGTTGCATTAAAGTGCCTCTCGTGTCATCCTCCCTATCCCGCATCCAGATCTGTTATTTCAATTAACTGTCTAAAGTTGGAAATCTATGTTGTGCTGTTTGTAAGATTTGAATCTATTAATGGTACCGGTGCTAAAATTTTCCCTTCTCATGTACTTTAACAATTAAACAGCCTTCACTGAGGCCAGGACCCGAACTCACAGAATCGGAAAAGAACTATGTGGTAAGGTCACCCCAGAGTCTTGTCTGCAGCCTCATTTGCACATAGTTCCTCTCTGAGCCCTCTACAGTGGCCAGCACTACTGAGGGTTTGAGCGTGCGTTTGTCACCTGTGCACAAGGGTTGTTTCCATGTGTCCAGGACTTTAGACTGTTTTTACAGCATAAATGCCAAAACACAAATGGCAGTACAAACAAAAATGGAGACATCCAACTAGTTGTCCTTATAAGCCCTGCATTTGCAGAAGCCACAGCTGAGGTTTGAGTTTCTTTCATTTGGTGGGCTCAGTGAATGCAGAGTCTCTCAAAGTTGGCTATGAATAAAGAAAAAGCACAGTCTGAGATATATTGCATTGTTAGAAAACTTAAATTGCATGCCAGAGGCAAAATTTCATAGCCAGATTTGAATTTTTAAATGTGAGATGCTTTCTGACTAATTGCAATCTCTCTTGCTGCTGTGTTATAAAATTTAAAACTAAATACTCAATTTTTCTGTATCTTGCCTGTTTTTCTGTGCTTACCATCTGGATTTCTTCTACACATTCCTACCTGGATCTACCGCTCTGTTGTGTGCCTGGACATGCTAAATGCTTCTTCCTCTGGACTGTCCCATGTCGTCCTGACTTGCCCACATTTCCTGTTTTCTTCATTCTCACCCGGGATGGCAACTGTGCCCTATCACTGTTATCCAGGAAGTTGTTTGCAATGAGATATTAAACATTGCTGAAAAATCTGTTCATTACTGCAGCACTCTTTCTCAGCCTGTCTTTTGTCATAAGGGGCGGTTTAGTGACAATAAATCATCTTTCATCATTTCTCAGCAACCACAAATCTTGCCATTAGAAACTGGCCTGGACCGGAATCATGCCACACAAGAAATGTAAGTTTGCCTGTGCTGTAGATTTGGTGGATTATGTTCCTTTTTTAAAGAATAAAGTTGCTGGTCAAGGAATTTGAGGTTATGTTAATTTTAGATTGCAGTTTGAGTAATATATCTTAACAGCGCATCTTAACAGTTCTAGGAAAGTTTTAGAGGAAATTTTATCCATTTTATCCCAGAAAAACATCCTGCACTTGATGTAGCCACTCATAACTGCTGGTCATGAGTTTGAAGGATCCTCCCTTTCTTGTTGGAGAATCTTAGACAACATGGAAAAACCACAATCTTGCTATGAGGGTCAAACTGGCAGACCACTATGAATTTTACATAGTCAATGGTACATACTTGTAAAAATTAAATGCCGTTTAGAATAGTTTTTAGTAGGTCTTGTGCCTTATTATCTGTTTTGCTCTGTAACTGAAGAAGCATGGCTGGAAAAGAAGCTCATGGTTGCCATCTTTTCCCCCCTCTTATCATGAACCTTCAGGCTTACCTATCGAGCACTTTACAGCTACATCCCACAGAACGATGATGAGCTGGAGTTAAGAGATGGAGATATCATAGATGTTATGGAAAAGTGTGATGATGGTTGGTTTGTTGGTAAGCAAACTTGCTAGCATTTGGCTGTGCAGTCTAATCAATATCCATGAGATTTAAGTGGGATATTAAAAACCACATCGCTGTCTTGGGGAACTACTTCATTGTGACGGAGGGTAAAAAGGGGATCTGCAGAGAGATATTTGAAGGTGAAAGTATAACCCTTACTACAGAATGGACTGGATTAAGACTTTAGTAAAATAATTTAAAACATTTTCAGGGAAATGTTCTTCAATCTTGATACCTATTTGACCTGTAGGGGGTCCACAGAGGGGACGTTACGAAAGTCATGATGGTGACCACAACCCTGTGATCTAAGACTTGGCCACCTTGATATATATTGTTTCCTTCCCCTTGAGATAAGCATAGATTCTCAGAAAGTAAATACCCAGGTAGTCCTCAACTGACTACCATAAAGGAGCATACACATTGTGGATGGAAGTCTTGATAGCTGTTAAGCAAAGGCCCATGTGACTGTCTTGCCTCATGACATACACACACATACACACATACACACAAACAAATTCCTGCTCTTCCTGATGTGGTTATTAAATGAACATAGGCCTGGTTAAGCGAGCTCTCGGGTCTAGGGCAAGGACCCTTCCAGCCCTCAGGGTCTCCACAGGCATGGACTGCTTCACATTCCATCAGCCCCATACCCTCCTCCTCCTTCTCACCCCATATCACTCATTGCACACTTGAAGTTCCTCAGAACTCAGGGAAGGAGGGCAGTTTGATCCATTTCTGGGCCATATGGTGCAATCCTGGAAGCGGCCATTTTCTGGGTGTTTGCATTGAATTGGGGGTGCTCTGAAAATGGCAGCCACTTCTGGGACTGTGCCCCACAGCCCGGGAATGGAGCAGCCTGCCCTCCTTTCCTACTGTGAACTTTGGAGATCTTCGAAAGGTGAGGAAGAAGGTGTGGGACCTGGTGTGGTGGAAGCAGGTCCAAAGGTTGTGGGGACACGAGGGATGGGGGATGGAGACACTCTGGCATCCTGTAGTCAGTCTTAGGGATGAATATCTTTGAGGGCAGTGCAGTAGCCATAACTTGTGAACTAAGTCACATGTAGATTTTGGGAGTTCACCGTAACTAAAGATTAGTTGCAAGTTGAGGACTACCTGCATAACTTAGTTATATATTTTTAAATTTCTATTTTTTATTTAAAAAAATTAAAATTAAAATCTATTTGGCCCCAAAGCAAACTCATGAAATCATTAGATGTCAATTCAGTTAATCAAGATCACTGATGACAAACAAGCTCAGGCATTACCAGTTTAAAATAACCTCCCCACTGATCCCACTGTGATCTGTCTTAATTGGATTTTTCTGCCTTTTATTCCACAATAGGCACATCAAGGAGAACCCAACAGTTTGGGACTTTCCCAGGAAACTATGTGAAACTACTATCCTTTTAGAAGCAATGGGCAACCTCTTTGTTTCATCCGAAGGAGGACCTGAGTGTGATCTTTTTAAAACAATCCTTGGGAAAGAGAAGTTTTTGAACGGAGTAGTCAAGACAATAGGAGTGCACATGGAACGTGGTGAAATGCTGGAGATATGCTGCAAAGTTCCTGCTTCCTTTGAATGTGTATGGAGGAGAGGGGACAGGATGATAAGCCATTATACTCTGCTGTGTTTGTTTCTGTTTTTATTCAGCTACGGGAAAATAACAGAAGGAAACAAAACAGGGTTTCTGTTGGCAAAGGAAGAAAAGGAGGGAGATTGTCAGGAGCAGAGGGTGTAATAGACTGCTTAAACATCCTGCAGCTTTTGTTTGCTGTTTATAGGAAAGGCCAAGTTGTCAGCATTCATGGAGCTCCTCCTCTCCCAAGGCCATAAACCCCAGAAGGAATTGTAGTCCAGCAGCATCTGGAAGGCCAGGTCTGACCACATTGTTCTAGTTGTTGACAGATTCCAAACCGAACGGCTAGAATAAAGGAAGATGGAATAGATGCTCCACCATAGTCTATTTGGATTTATTCTGCAAAATATTCCTGATTGTGCCTTTCTAGAACTGATTATAAGTAATTTCTGGCTGCATCTTTTTTTTAAAAAAAAATAAACTAGAAATTTGGTCAAACTTATACTGTGCACACTTGTTTGGAAGTAAACCCCATTGAATTGATTGACAGTTTCCCATTACTGGACTTTATTTCTGTTTTTTTTAGTCATTTTGATTGTGATTTGCATAATGATACACTAAAATAAACATTGCTTCTGCTGTGTTTTTTTATAGTCAACAGCAGGAGATTCATATTCAGCATTCTTTCTTTCTCTTACGCATTAGTCTGCGGAACAGACATGTTTAGTTTTCTTCATCCCGAGATCAGCCAAAAACATCAACTGAAGTGCTTTAATAATACGATTGTAGATATGTATATTCCGTTTGTAAAAACATATAAATCCTATATTGCAAATTGAAATATAAAAAGGAGTCTTTTAAAAAGTTTGAGGAGGACGCTTCCATTTTATTTATTATCACACTAAATAAATTAGTACTTGTGCTACAAAATGCTGTTTTCATCAGAGTTAGCATCATTGCTTCAATTGCACTAAAATGGCTTAGTGTGTTAAGCAGCTTTGTGCTCAGGTTTCTAGAATGCCATCCATTTCTAGGCGTGAAGCAGCTGGTTGAGGCTGAGATCACTTGGCAGCTTGAGACCACTCAGCCTGGCTGCGGTGGGAAGGTTGTCAGTTCCCCAAATACATGTAAATGGCATGGCTAATCACAAAACACCCCTTTACTATAAGGGGATCAAGAGCTTCAGAGTTGCCAGCCGTACTAGTGGGATGCGATTGTTATAGATCAAAATTCTTATTTATTTTATTTAGTAATATATTAAAAAAGAGGCGTAGTCTACCCTGTTTTAAGGGATATTTGAATATTTTTATTTTAGGATTGGCAGTAAAGTCACAGAATTGAATAATTTTATTTTGCAAATATTTTAACAATATTGGTAGCATGTAACTCACAAAAGCATTTTAATTATATTTATATTTCTGCAGACATAGTTCTAAACAAAAAGTTATTCTTTGTTTTATTTTACAGAGGATTATTTACAGTTAACAAATGGAAATGTTTAAAGCATGTTTCTTGTGTAAAATATTAAATAAATATTAACACAACCTGAAGTCAGCCATTTTTCCTTAGATGTTTTTTGAGAGATTGTCCCAACCTGATAAATATTTCTGAATGTGATTTGGAGCAACCCGGAAGAGCACGCTGGCTGAGGAATTCTGGGAGTTGAAGTCCACAAGTCATAAAAGGGCCAAGTGTGAAGACCCCTGCTCTAAAGCTTGCCATGCTGAAGAGGTGAGCAGATTTGTGGGAAGAGAAAATTAAGAACAAAACAGCCACGTTTTTCTTCCTATCAACCATGCCTGACATGGGGATTTCCTACATTTTCCCAGGAAGAGTGCAAGAGATGCTGTGTAGTTGGGGTGAATGTGCAAGATTGGGGGTGCCCAAGAGGTCGCATGTGGGTTGGGAAGGGTGCAAAGGTTGCTTAAGAGGTGTTGCACAAGTCAGCATGTAGGGGTTGTGCGGGTCAGAAAGAGTGGCAGGGCATGGTGTGCACGAGCTGTCACAGGTCATGAAGGACAGATGTGTGTGAGAGCTGGTGTAAGTCGAGGCAAGTGCGTAGAGGTGCACATTGGGTCAGTGAGGGTGGGAAGGGGGGTTGCATGGTCAGGAGGAGTCCCGGGAGAGTGTGAGACATGTTGCAGTTTGGGAATAGTGCATAGGAGCACAAAAGGTACTATGGGAGTCAAGAGTGCAGGAGTGGTGTTGGCTGGGAAGGGTGCAAAGGTGTGCAAAAGATGCAACACATGTAATGGGGAATATGTAAAGGTGCAACGAGTTGGGATGCATGTGGGGTCAGGGTGACTGGTGCATGGTGTGCGCAAGAGATGCTGCACAGGTCAGGGAGGGCATATAGGGGTGTGGCATAGGTCAGGGAAGGTGATGGTGTGGCATGGGTCAGGATGGGTGCATGTGGGTCAGGAAGTGCACAAGAGCGGTGAAAGCCTGGAGTGCTGGGTGTGTGAAGGGTGCCACACAGATTGGGAATGGTGTATGACAGGTACTGTGGGAGTTAGGGAGGGCACTTGGGAGTGTAGTACAAGGCAGGAAAGGT
Source organism: Vipera berus (assembly GCF_964194415.1). Classification (NCBI taxonomy): domain Eukaryota; kingdom Metazoa; phylum Chordata; class Lepidosauria; order Squamata; family Viperidae; genus Vipera; species Vipera berus. Next base: position 89,690,156 of record NC_138207.1, on the reverse strand, counting down.
ACACAGGATGTGCGAGAAGTGACATGGGAATCAGAGAAGGCATGCGAGTGCAGGGTGGATCAGGACGGGTATGCGGGAGGTGCCACACAAGTCAGGAAGGGTGCACGGGTGCAGCACAGATTGTGAAGTGTGCACAGGGCCATGCAAGAGGTGTGAGTCCAAGAGTGCACATGGGGGCTGTCAGCTGCTACCTCATGCTTGCGCTTCACAACCATTCAACATCAGCTACCATGAACTCAAGGGGGGGGGGGCTGGATGGGGAAGGCTGATGGTTTGAGGGAAATTAAACTTTACTGTATCCCTCCGAGATGGGCTTCAAGGACAACCAGCTGGGAATGCAGCTGCAGACCAAACCTATGCCCATAGTGATTGTTCTAAAAACATCTCGTTTGAATTTGATCGGACATGGGGGCCCAGTGATCGAAGGCACTAAGGGAGACAAATGTTAGACCTGGGGATTTTGGTGCACGATTCTCAGTTCTGGCTATACATTACTGTTAATCACTTGACTTCTAGTAAACCATACCTTTCTCAATAAATGAGAGTGAAGGATCATTCTTACTGAGGTCAAGCAAAGGCAGATCTGACAGGCACGGCATGGGTCGCATAGAGGTGTGCGAATGGCTGCCACAGTGTGAGCGCAGAAGGGCTGGGGAGGGAGATTTACCCAAGCAATTTACAGGTTTCCCTGCCAGCTTCCCTATTACCAGAGCTTCCTCCTAGCTTCTCACAAAGACTTTGTTTGTGGGAAGCTGGCAGGGAAATATTGGCAATCACGATCAAGTTTATGCTTCCTGCTGGCTTTTACATATGGAAAGCTACCGAGGAGCACTGACAAATCACATGACTGGCTGATTTGACAGTGTAGTTGTGTCACTGAAGCAGCAGCAGTCCAGCAGCACTTGAAGTGACCACATCTCCAAATTTCTATTCCCACAGCATTTTGTAAGTTACTCCACTTGGAAGTACCTTGCTTCAAAAATTGTTGCTCTATGATGCACTCTTTCACCCAATTAAAGGCTACTCATAGACAAACAGGAGAGCTTTAGTAGTATACAGATATGCTGGGTTGACTATTATATACATATATTCATACATTTATTTCAGGTATTTTTATGTTGTGTCGTTTGGGTGAATCTAAGCAGTTTTACAACAAAACAACATACAAAAAGAAGTCTCAGTGTATTAAAAATAAATGTTAAGAAAATCCTAGGAAACTTACACACCTTCTAGGTACCAAATTCCCAGGCTGTCTTTGCTCTCTTGCCCTTCGTCGGGATTGTATCATTTGAGAGTTCCTGGGAATGAGCATTCCTGGGCCTGAGTGATTAGTTAGCACGACAGAATGATCATGGTCTTCTTCCATTTGACTAAACAAGAATGGGGAAATACAATTGTCACTATGTTAATTTATATTTGTCACTCATTTAGGAAAATAACAGCACACCATACAGTTTTAAACACCAATGAAGGAGAATATTTGTAGCTCAGGGTTGAAATGAGGGGGTCCTTGTTGCTCTCTGAGCTTGTTTTCTTTCTTTTTTTAAAGAAAATTTTATTGATTTTCTAGTTTTACATTTAAATATTTTAAAAGCAACATGGTGGCTGAGTCAATAATTCAGAGACATACAAATATCTTTAATACAGATCTCAAACTATTACATTAGATGTTTCATTACCTTTCATTACCCTAACTAGGTAACATCATCAGTGCTAGTAAGGAGTGCTGTTTGCTGTCTCCTTTATTAAGTCTCACTTTATAGCCACTTTAAGTAGGTCAGCAGGTCAGACGTCTTAATGAGCTCTGAATTTGTAAGCTACTGAGCTTGTTTTGAATTGTCTGCCCATGTAAGGTCTGAGTTTGTAAAGTACTCAGAAGCTCACTGTCTCTTTAATACAGTCTGATTGCAAATCTTTTATTAGGTCTGAGTTTGCAGAGGTCTTTTTGTTCAGTTTGAAATAAAATTATATTTTTCTTTCCATGGTTTAATTTTAATCATAGTGTTGAAGGAAAAATCTTCATCAGGGTCCAGTCCAAGCCGGGAATAATCAAAACATGGAGACTGCTTTAGCAAGGTTATAGTTTATTGAAGAGAGCCAGACAGAAAGATGGCTCTGGAAAAACTGAACACATATTTATTTATTTGTTTCGATTTATATACCGCCCGAGGGACTCGGGGTGGTTTACAGGGCAAATTAAAACAGTGCAATGTACAAATTAAAATAAAATAAAATTAATAGCCCCAAAAGAGTTTAAAATTTAAAATCTTAAAACCCCTCAGTCCAGGCCGGCTAACTCAAATAGCCAGGTTTTTAGGTCCCGGCGAAATGAACGAAGGTCGGGGGCGATCCAGAGTTCCACAGACAGTTGAGGCGCGCCCAACGAGAACACTCTCCCCCTGGGGATCGCCCGCCGGCACTCCCTGACCGGCAGGACCCTGAGGAGGCCCTCCCTGTGGGAGCACACAGGACGATGGGAAGTTGATGCTGGCAGCAGGTGCTCCCTAAGATAATCTGGACCCATGCCATTTAGGGCTTTATAGGTCATCACCAGCACCTTGAATCTCACCCGGAGGGCAACTGGAAGCCAATGCAGCTCGCGGAGAAGAGGCGTTACATGGGAGTATCGGGAGACCCCCATCACAACTCGCGTGGCTACATTCTGCACCAGCTGAAGCCTCCGAGTGGTCCTCAAGGGCAGCCCCATGTAGAGAGCATTGCAGTAGTCTATCCAGGAGGTCACAAGTGCATGAGTGACTGTCCATAGGGCATCTCGGTCCATAGGGCTGCAACTGGCGCACCAGGCGAACCTGGGCAAAAGCCCCCCTATAGTAGGGAGTGGGTTTTTACACCTTCTTGGGCTTTTGTTTGCAGTTGTTCCTGTGGCATGAATTTTGACCTGAGTCTGAGTGTACCTTTCTGGTATTCTGATGGTGGTGGGTTACTCCTATTATGTCCCAAAGGTCATATCCTGCTTCCCTGGGGCTGTGGCTGATGACTGCTGGATTTTTTTGGTGTGAGGGATTGTTGTTTCTAGAGATCTTTATTTCTAATCCCAGCCTCCTGATTCCAGGCTTTCTGACAAGATTATCACATCTGCATTTCTGCAGACCTGGTTTCTGTTTGGGGCAAAGAGACTTGGGGTGGGGGGTTGGTTTCTGCCTTTAAAATACTTTGGGGAAATATATTCTGCCTTTGGGGAAATATACTCTGCCTTTTAAATATTTCCCAAAATATTTTTCTCTGGATTCTTCCCACAATAGATTCCATCCCATATCCCTGGAAGCCTTTTTCAAAGGGTTTTTTTTTAAATACGTTTATTTTTATAAATAATCCAAAGCAGCAAGCTGGAGTAGGCCTCTTCCACTGGAGTAAATGGAGTGGGCCATTTTCTCAGGAGTTAGTTTTCTGAAACAGAACAGGAACAAAACTAAAGATCATTTGATCTAACTCATGGGATGCTACACCAAGTTAAGGAAAAAGAAGCTGTTGCCTTCAGATCTGCAATGGTTTGTAAGAATAACCTTGGGAAGCAGAAGCCACAGATTAAAGAATGTCTCAAAAATATCTTGAAACCCACAGAAGTAATGGGGGAGGGTGGAGGAAGTCTCTCCAATGGGACACTTCCTACTTCTCTGGAAAGTAAAGGCAGGGTAGGAGGGAAGATTCCATCAGATTTGCAAGAACTTTACAATAGTATTAGTATTCATGATTTTGGTGTCCTGTCTGGATTACCTCAAAAGCTCTTCTTAAAAACCTCTAGTATTGGAGCAACCACCCACAACTTCCAGAGGCAAGCCGTCCCACTGATTGACTCTTCTGTCCACTGTCTGGAAATCTCTAATCTTCCACCCATTACCTTTTGTTCTGCCCTCAGGTGCTTTGGAGAATTAAGTCGACCTTCCTCTTCTCTGTGGCAGCCCCTCAATTACTGGAAGGCTACCATCATAGCATTCATAGTCCTTCTCCTTGTTAAGACTAGATCCTTCAATCGTTCACCCTAGATTTAGCATCCAGACCCCTAATCGTCTTTGTTGCTCTTCTCTGCACTCTTTTTTAGTCTTAACCCCCTTTTTTTCTGTCGTAGTGACTAGAATAAACTATTCCAAGTGTGGCCTCCAGTGCAGTATAAAGTGGTACTATCTTGAAGATGCAGATATAATCAAGCTAGAGAGAATATCTATTTATGGTGAATTCTAGTTCTTACTAAGTAATAATTTAGCCCAGTACATTAAGATGACTTTTTACCATGTATGCTATTTGGTCTGTCATTATTTTTTGATTTAAACGCTGCGTGTTCTATACTACTTAAATTTTTAAACTAAATGGCTAGAAGGCACCTACAGAAGTTATTTCATCCCCCCCCCGCTTACCTTTTTGCCAGAATGCAGTACAAGTGATGAGAACCCTATCCATCTCACCATTAGAAGGATGCCAGATGAAACATCTTTTGGAAGGTGTGCAGACATAAGGGTTACTGAGAGAATAGGTTTGAGATGTCCAGCCTTCCAACCTATAGGCTCAGATGTGCTACTACAAAATATTTTCTCAAATGTGCTATTCAGCAGTGGATCACTGCAGATTAAAATCCTATATGCCTTTCTGGAGTTAAATCAACAGTTAGACTTCCAAGGCATCAGGCTTCAAGAGACATTGGAAAGTTGCATTAATGGGTTACATCAGACGATGAAAATCCTAAAACAGAAACAAATTATTGTACCTCCTTTTGCACCGATTCCAGCAGTGCAGAAAGTTCCTTGGAAGATTCTCCAGTCTTGTTATAAACTCTGAAAGGAAGAATGGTTAAGGGAAGTGTTTACCTTGAAGTAGAGGTGGTGAAGGTGGGACACAGTATCAGTCTTCTGCTGGGATTTCACAAGGAAGGTGAGAGATCCAAGCTTGAAATAAAGAGGAGTTTCCTGATTGTGACTATTAGGCAAAGGACCAGCTTGTCTCTCGAAGTTGTGGATGTTCCATCACTGGAAGTTTTCAAGGAAAGACTGCACATCCTCTTGTTCAGAACAGCATGAGGATTCCTGCACTGGGCAGGGGGTTGAAATAGAACAGTGGTGCCCAACCTTTCTGGCACCAGGGACCAGTTTCATGGAAGATAATGTTTCCACAGACCGGATGGTTTTGGTTTTGCTCACCTGCTGCTCATCTCCAGCTGTGCGGCCTGGTTGGGGAGCTCTGGACTAGAAGTACTTCAAGGTTCCTTCCACCCCTAGGATTCTATAAGCCTTGGATGTTAAACAAGGATAAACTCGATAGAAATTACTGTCATTTTTCAATTTATTTTATAATTCATACTGTGCAGATTACTAGCATGGGTTACTATTTGAACTTTTATTGACATGATTTAATTTTGTAATTTAAAAATGACATAAGGTATTTAAGGTAAAGGTAAAGGTTCCCCCGCACATGCGTGCTAGTCGTTTCCGACTCTAGGGGCCGGTGCTCATCTCCGTTTCAAAGCCGAAGAGCCAGCGCTCGTCCGAGGACGTCTCCGTGGTCATGTGGCCGGCATGACTAGACGCCAAAGGCGCACGGAACGCTGTTACCTTCCCACCGTAGTGGTCCCTATTTTTCTACTTGCATTTTTACGTGCTTTCGAACTGCTAGGTTGGCAGAAGCTGGGACGAGTAACAGGCGCTCACTCTGTTACGCGGCACTCGGGATTTGACCCGCCAAACTGCCGACCTTCTGATCGACAAGCTCAGTGTCCTAACCCACTGAGCCACCGCGTCCCTTATATAAGGTATTTACATAGACCTAAATAACTGAACTTGTCGATCGGAAGGTCGGCAGTTTGGCGGGTCGAATCCCGAGTGCCGCGTAGCAGAGTGAGTGCCTGTTACTCGTCCCAGCTTCTGCCCACCTAGCAGTTCGAAAGCACATCAAAATGCAAGTAGAAAAATAGGGACCACTACGGTGGGAAGGTAACAGCATTCCGTGCTAGTCATGCCGGCCACATGACCACGGAGACGTCCTCGGACAAGCGCTGGCTCTTCGGCTATGAAACGGAGATGAGCACCGGCCCCTAGAGTCGGAAAACGACTAGTACGCATGTGCGGGGGAACCTTTACCTTTACCTTTTTAAATATTTGAACTCAATTTGAAAATGAGCTAGAACATATTAAGTGTTTAGATAATTAGTCTAGATTTACATTCTAATTATGTTACATACATTTTATTTGTTCAGAGTACTGTAACCATGCAAATACAAGCTCTACCTACATTTAATTCAGCCAGAATGGAAATATTACTATATATTTATTTAAATATTTAAAATATAATATATATTATATATTATTGGTAACAATACAAAGAATGTTATTTAACTGTTATTTCCTAGTCCAAGTGTTTGAATTTGTTTTTAGGCATCCGTCAATTGTAGTTTTTTAAACTGATTTTAAGCTAGCATTTTTCTATAGCCAGAGCTGTAGTTAAAGACAATACATAACAAGAAATAATTATGTTTATTCTTCATTAGCTAAACTTTCTTTGAATGGTGCTCTAACACTTTCACAGGAACTCTGGAACGGGCAAAAAGATTGACATTAAATGAACAACTATTACATAGTTACCATTACACAGACACACTTACAGCCATTGTGAATGACTGCCCAGGCATGCACATCTTTCGCAAATGTGCCACAGAATGTGAAAAACACACAATGACAACAAGGTTTGATAAAGTCCTTTTAATGAAAAATGTAAAACCCCTTTCAACTTTTGATGTACAAAGCATGTTTAACACTTGCACTTTTAACAATTAAAAGCAAGCCAACATTTTAAAAAAATATGTTATTGAATGTATATATGTATATATTTACATAGCATATTAAGTTTTATATTTAGCTTTAAAAGTTACATACATTTTACCAAAATGAGACAAATTTTAAATAAATTACACATTTTTGAAAATGTTTAATTGTACACTGAATAGCTTCAATAAAATACTGAAGTGTCTAGTATATATTTCATATATTTTTTATGATACAAAGTTTACAGTTATTTGGCAGTAATTTTCAGATCATGACATGACTGCTGTGCGGATTCAGAAATATCTCAATTGCAGGCAATAGCTGGTGTTTGTATCCTACTCTCACAGTTGACTGTCTCAATGCAGTGAAAAATATCCAAGTTATTTTAAACAAACTGTACAAATCACATTTACATTTGATCAACAATAGAGCATAGAATTCTGTAGTTTTTTCCAAAAATAAATACATCTTAAACTTTTGACAGCTTGAAAAATTCATTTACACTATAATACATAACAGCTCAATGCTATTTAGAGTTTCCTATTTCAAAAAAGCTCAAGTTAAATCAAAAACATTGAAAGGGGAGCCTTTTTGTTGCAGTGTCAGTAGCAAGTAAATATAAGAAACATATTTTCTTGGCACTGATGGTTCGTGCAGCTTATATTAGTGAAAACATTCTTTATCGTAAAGAAAAATACGATAGATCATTTTCTTCTGAGCCCAAAAAGGAAACCCATACATTTTAACTTTCTTCGATATCTTCAATTTCATGTTCATGAGATTTCAAAGCTCTTACCATTTCCTTAACCGCATGACATAATATATTTTTTATCTGTAAGAAAATCAAGGAAGAAATGAATGTTTGAAAAAAAGAACCTGAAGAAAAGTGACGAGCTGATTCATATAAATTCCTGAACTGCTTCTGTGTTTAACTGTGCTCTTCTCAAGGACAGAATAATATGTACAACCACCACTTCAGCTCTCTCTAATACATGGCCAGATGGAGACAGTCCAGGGCTGCCTCCCTAGAAACAGAAAGGGAAGGATATGTATTTTCTAGATTAATTTAAATACAGGTAGTCCTTGTCATAAGACCAATCATTTAGTGACTGTTTGACATTATGGCACTGAAAAAAGTGACATGACCTGTTCTTGCACTTAACATTGCAGCATCCTCAGTCACATGATCATAGTTCAGACACTTGGCAACTGACGTTATAAATTCACAGATTTTCTAGGGAAATATTTAAACTAAACAACAGGGACAGTGAGTTAATTAATACAGAACATCCCAGTCCCCGGCAATCTGAAAATTATAGGGTTATCAGTGCATGTAACATAGATGTGTGTGTGGACAAGAATACCAACCTTGCTGTCAAGCAAAATCAAGCTTTTAACAGTGAGTGCCACACAAAGTGCACTAACCAATAAGGTGGTAAGAAAATAGGGGAACTCAGGCACCACACAGGTTATGTAGAAAGTAAACACAGCGTCAGTCATAAAGGACTCAAATGTCTATACACCAATGCACAGAGTATGAGCAACAAACAGGGTGAATTAGAAATTTAGGTAAATGAGGGCAGATATAATATTGTTGCCATTACAAAAACTTGGTGGGATGAAACCCACAAATGGAACACACAGCTAGAGGGATTTAAATTATTTAAAAGAAACAGATCAAATAAAAGAGGAAGAAGAGTTGCGTTCTCTATAAGAAATAACTACATCTCTACAGAAATAGAGCACAACAATGATGAAAACGGTCTTGAATGCATTTGGGTCAATATAAAAGGGGGGGGGGGAAGACATTGCCGTAGGTGTATACTATAGGCCACCCAAACAAATAGAGCTAATAGATGAACTTTTTGCCAGTCAGGTATGTAGGTATGTAGGAAGCACATCACAATAGTAATGGGGGACTTTAATTACCCTGACATCAACTGGGAGACAAACTCTGCACCAAGTGGAAAATCAAACAGATTCCTGACAAGCCTAGTAAACAGCTTTGCCTCCCAAAAAGTAGAGAAGGGAACTAGGAGATCAGCCACATTGGACTTAATTCTCACTAACAAAATGATAGAAGGTGTTGAAGGATTCCATGGATGAGAATCTCAAGGCAAAAACATCTCAAGAAGCTTGGGAAATATTGAAAAGTGAGATTATAAAAGCCGAGTCTAGCACAATACCAATGATGAAGAAAAATAATAGCTCTCAAAAGAAACCAGCATGGCTGCATAAAGAACTCTCTGATAAATTGAAAGATAAAAAGGACAACTATAAAAAATGGAAAAAGGTGCACATAACTAAGGTAGAATATCAGCAAATAGCCTGAGCCTGCAAAGATGACGTGAAGAAAGCTAAGGCTCAAAATGGACTAAGGCTTGTGACAAAAGTAAAAAATAACAACAACAACAAGCTTCTTTCAACATATAAAATCAAGAAAAAAGTTAAGGAAATAATTAGTCCACTACTGGGGGAAAGTGGCAAGAAGGTGACAAGCAACAGGAAGAAAGCAGAACTACTCCTTTTCCACCTGGCTGACCTGGACTGACAGGGATTTTAATTATGTTTTTAATTTTTAACTCTAACTTTTAATTTATTTTAATTTTAATTTATTGTACAGAGGCCTTTAATTTTAATTTTTATCTTAACTTCTGTATTTATTATATGTTACTGTTGTTAGCCGCCCTGAGTCCTTCAGGAGATAGGGCGGCATATAAGTCCCAATAATAAATAAATAAATACTCAACTCATTTTTTGCATCCGTATTTACACAAAGGGAAAAAAACAGTCCAACCTATCAAAAACAGCACCATAAAAATAGATTAGAAATACAAGTTAAGACAGGCAAGAAAATGGTAAGTGAGCACCTGTTCAGCCTAGATGAGTTCAAATCACCAGGACCAGATGGACTACACCCCAAGGTTCTGAAGGAACTGGCAGATGTGATCTCAGAACCACTAAACTATATCTTTCAAAGATCCTGGGGCACCAGAGGACTGGAAAAGAGCTGATGTAGTTCCCATCTTCAAAAAAGGAAAAGAAAAATGGATCCAGGAAACTACAGACCTATCAGCCCAACCTCAATACCTCGGAAGATCTTGGAAAAGATAAGCAAAGATTCAGCGAACACCTAGAGGCAAACAAAGTCATTACCAAAAGCCAACATGGGCTTGTCAAAAACAGATCATGCCAGACAAATCTTATTGCATTCTTTGACCAAGTGACAAAATTAGTGGACCAGAGGAATGCTGTGGATATAATTTACTTGGACTTCAGTAAGGCATTTGATAAAGTAGACCACAACCTACTATTTGATAAGATAGAAAAATATGAGTTAGACAGCATCACCACCAGATGGATTCGTACTCAGCGTGTGGTCCTCAATGGAACTGCATCTACTTGGAGGGAAGTGTGTAAGAGGGTGCCCCAGGGCTCTCTTCTGGGCCCAGTGCTCTTCAACTTCTTTGTTGAGGGGTAGATGGGAACTCATCAAATTTGCAGATGACACCAAGCTGGCAGGAATAGTCAACACTCCAGAAGATAGGCATGGGATACAGAAGGATCTTGACAGACTTGAACATTGGGCACTATCTAACAAAGTGAAATTCAATGGTGAAAAAAAGCAAGGCTTTACATTTAGGCAAGAAAAACCAAATGCACAGATATAGTATAGGTGGTACCTTGCTCAATAGTAACAATTGTGAGAAGGGAGTCTCCTAGTGGACAGTCACTTAAATATGAACCAGCAGTGTGCTGCAACTGCCAAAAAAGCCAACACAGTGCTAGGCTGCATTAACAGAGGGATAGAATCAAGATCACGTGAAGGGTTAATATGACTTTACAATGCTTTGGTAAGGCCACACTTGGAATACTGCATCCAGTTTTGGTCACCACGATATAAAAAAGATGTTGAGACTCTAGAAAGAGTACAGAGAAGAGCAACAAAGATGATTAGGGGACTGGAGGCTAAAACATATAAGGAACGGTTGCTGGAATTGGTTATGTCTAATTTAATGAAGAGAAGGACTAGGGGTGACATGATAGTGGTGTTCCAATATCTAAAGGGCTCCCACAAATAAGAGGGGAATCAAGCTATTCTCCAAAGCACCTGAAGGCAGGACAAGAAGCAACGGATGCAAACTAATGAAAGAGAGAAGCAACCTAGAACTAAGGAGAAATTTCCTGACAGTTAGAACAATTAATCAGTGGAACAACCTGCCTCCAGAAGCTGTGAATGCTCCAACACTGGAAGTTTTTAAGAAGAGACTGGACAGTCATTTGTCTGAAAGGGTATAGAGTTCCCTGCCTGAGCAGGAGTTTGGACTAGATGACCTCCAAGATCTTTTCCAACTTCATTATTATTATTAGCAGCTGTGAACGTATTTACCAAAGTTAAAGGATCCTGCAGGTGATTGTCATTTGCAGCCTTCCCAGCCAGCTTCTCACAAGCGAAGTTAATGGGGAAGCCACATCTGCTTAACACCTAGGTGTTTCACTTAAGCAACACCAGTGATTCACTTGACAACCATGGGAAAAAAGGTTGTATAAAGAGCATGACTGACTTAACATCTGCCTTGCTTAGCAATGGAAATTCTGGTCCAAAAGTAAGTCAGGACTACCTGTCCAAGCAATATGGAGGTATGACTGCTGTCATCACAGATTCAGAGAGAGCATTAGAGAAGAGCAACATTTCACTAGAAACTGAATTATGACAGGCATTCATCAGTTACCTGCAGCTTATCATCATGGTTGATTTCTTCCTTTGAGAGTCTAAGTTCTTGTGTTAAATGAAAAGATTGTGTAAGATGTTCTGGAGATACAAAGTCTTCTGTTACTTGAATACAGCTATGAAAATTTTGAACCTGAGCAAAGAAAGAAAAAAATTCCAATTATTACTGGAAAGGTTATAGAAGTTGAAAAGGAAAATTTGAAAAGGAAATATAATAGAACTTTCTGGCATAAAAGTTACATATAGATATTAAAGGTAAAGGTTCCCCCGCACGCGCGTGCTAGTCGTTTCCGACTCTAGGGGCCGGTGCTCATCTCCGTTTCAAAGCCGAAGAGCCAGCGCTTGTCCAAGGACGTCTCCGTGGTCATGTGGCCGGCATGACTAGACGCCAAAGGCACACGGAACGCTGTTACCTTCCCACCGGAGTGGTCCCATATAGATATTATGTCTCCATAAATCTGTTACATGCTGTTAATTTATTTCCATTTTTATTTAAGCAAATAGACTAACCGATTTCTTTGGTCAACAAATTGTAATGAAATTTAACTGACAAAACCAAACAAAGCATTCTTGCGATATAATAAAAATACATTTTATTCAGCAGTATAATGATTGAATGAAAGCCATATAGGAAATATATAGCAGTAAAGACAGCAGCTTTAAAAATAGCACAATTCAGACTGGCAGTGATGGATCCGAATTTCTATCTTTAAAGATATATTTTTAAAAAAGGAATTCAAACTTTATTCTGTAATATATAAAAGAAAAGGGCCAGGCCAGATGAGACAACTTCCAATGTATCTCCCCTTCTTTTCTTAGGGAGGCTACCTAGTGCTACCAGAGGGGCTAAAACGTGTGGGGCAAAGGTCCACAAAGTTGGGTCTTTTTTGAAATATCTTGACCTACTGTGTGACACTGATGGCACTTGCGATGCCATCTGGTATTCACAAGATTGACAGGTGCTCCCCAGAGATGGAACCAACAACTTCACCCTTTAGCAGAAGTCTGTAGGTTTTGGTAACCCCAAACGCTTCCCCTTTCAGAGAGAAAAAGGGGTTCCCCTTTGAAAGCCAGAGTGAAGGACAGGAGGATGGAAAGAGCTGGGGTTTAACTGTTTTCTTCCATCACTAATTCTGCTGGAATTTGCAGAAAGTAGAATTTGGCAAAATTAACTTGTTTGATTAGAGAAAAGCCAACAACTATATTTATCTGGAAACTCCTTAAGGACGTTTTGTTGAAAAAGGGATAAAAATTAATTTGTGATTTATGGGTTTGAAGATTAAAAAAGATAGCTTATGGAAAGAAGGAAATTATGATGTAGTCTTAGAGAGGGGGGTAAAATATAAATGCATTTATAACTACTTTTCTTTCAAATTAGAAGCTTGTCAGAATCACCATTTAATTTGATCCTTAGCTCAGGGTTACATCAAAGAAGACAAACAAGAAAATACTTCACTTTTTAAAAAAAACGTAAACCCCAATCTTTGAGACAATGCCTAATGCATTAAAATATTCTTCTAAAATATTTTTATTTATCAACTACTAAACAGTCAAACCAAAACCTTCTTAATCTTTGGCAAGTTAGTGAAGTCCTAGAACAGGATTTAGCATTAGCAATAGCAGTTATATACTGTTTCACAGTGCTTTACAGTCACCATAATGACCCTAACAATCTGGGCCCTCATTTTACCAACCTCGGAAGGATGGAAGGCTGAATCAATCTTGAGCTGTTGAGACTTGAACTGCCAAATTGCTGGCAGTTGGCAGTCAGCAGAAGTAGGTTGGATTCTAACCACTGCGCCACCACAGAAAATAAACATTTCTGTTTATTTTCTCATTATTTCAAAGTATTTTAAATTAAAATAACATGTTAGATATAACTTTTACCTGGTGCAAAGCTCCTGCTGGTAAAATAACAGCATCCCCAAGAAACTGGATCAGAGTACATGTTTTTACTCCATATTCTTCAAAAAGTCTTTGGCGAAGCTTTTTGTTTACATACCAACTGTGATCACGTATTGGATCATTCTCTGGTAATACTTCTAAACCTTGTTCCTTTGCGATCTGTAATACATTTGAGAAAAAGAATGACCTGTGATCATTAAGGAACGAGTACAAATAAATATACATTAGTGACGATTCTGATTTCAAGATAATTTCTTTTTTCCTGCTACTGCATTCATGTTTGTGCTATCAATTTGAATGGTTATGCTTTCTGTATATGCATGTTGCACAAAAGAACTGTGAAGGCGTGTTTGTCTTCTGGCCTATTTCTCCTTAAACCCCAACTCTAGTGCTTCTTTTTATAGTGTATATGTAAATTAGTTGAGAGAGGAATTAATGCCATAGTACACGGGTCGGCAACCCAGTCGCCCGGTGCGCGCGCACCACTCTGAACGGGAGGAGGTGCGCGTGCACCACTCCAAAGGTTTGGAGAGCTGCGCGCGCACCTCTCTCGCACCTCCGCCCGAACACCCGTTTGGAGACCTGCTGGTGTTCGGGCGGAGGTGCGGTTTGGAGACCTGCTGGTGCCGGTTTAGAAAGCTTTCTAAACCGGCACCAGCAGGTCTCCAAACGGGTGTTCGGGTGGCAGTTTGGAGGTCCCGGGGGTGGCTCTGGCGACGCCCGGGCTGAAGGCGGTGCCGCAACCCAGCGCCCGTCACCACGGAGACCCGTCGCCGCTGGCGTGCAGGTCCGTCCACATAAAAAAAAGTGGAACCGTGCGCGTGTATCCACGCATGCGCATGCGTGGATGCACGCGCGCGGCTCCCACTTTTTTTTATGTGTGATGGAACCGGTTCCCAGTGGCTCTTTTGCTTCTTCAGGTTGCCGACCCCTGTCCTAGTACACTGACTCAAGCACTGAATCAGATGGCACTCCTGAACATATAGCCACACATCAAATGTCAGAACTCTTAAAACTACTACTATGTTGCATCTTCTTCCCCCATGTAAAAATTGGATTGAATTGCATAGGAAAAAGCCTGCTTCCCTACTTTGTGTGTGGTAAACTTCACTATCAATAAAATAACATATAATAACAAATAACATAAAATAATAAAAAAACAAATGGTTGTTCATCTACCATTCTCTAGAAATTGGGCACATACATTGCAATTAGTTCTAAAACAAAGACTATTTAGTTCTAATATAAAGTATAGATGAATCAAACTAACCTTTTGTAAAAACTCCTTTATTTTGTCAGCATCCTTGTTGGCATAAATATGCCACAAGGCACCTGGCAATTCACTTGAATCCTTCAGTCTTTTTCTTAGGAGATCATCCAAATCTTCTTCTTCAAACTTTTTTAATACCCCTGTGAATTGACAAATGGAGTCACTTTCTAGAGAAAGAAAAGTTTTAGTATATGGCTAATACTGTATTACAAACTCCATTCTTCTATTGAATTTAACCAAAAGATGTTGGAGGGCATCAAAATCTTGTCTAATTAAAAATTATAAAACAACTTTTAAAGCATAGATTGAAGTATTTCAAGAGGGGAAAATGTATATAAATTATTTTTCAGTGACTTTTAACTTCAGATTTTGCTAACTTTTCTATATGAGCCTTTCTTAGGATTAAAACTATTATTATAAAGACATATTTAACATGGAGGAATCTCATGACAATTAGAATTTTTAACATACTATGTTGGGCTGATTTATGCTAAATTGCAGATTCTACTGCACCACATTAATACGTATACATTCAGATGTTATTTCTACCTGATTTTGAAGGGACTCCATTCCCCTTTGCTATACCAACACTGACAAGGATGTTCACAATGTCAGATACTTCAATATGAAGATTTGTAGTTCCTATATCATGGTCTTTTGCAGCAGCTACACCTTTTGCAAAAATAGAGTATAAATGTATCAAAGCACATTTTTAATCTGATCTTTATTTTTCATCTACTCCGAAAAATGCAACATACTGTATGTCAAATACTTCTATTAGGTAAAATGTAGTTATAAACAAAAAACTTAATTTCAAAAATAATAGATATAATAGTGTGGCAATCATCAAGATCAGTACAATAATTCAGTCATAAGTTTGATGAAAGTATCTTTAAGGTCTTCATATTATCAGACAGATAAAATGCTCTTTTATGAAATTGATTTTTTTAACAGGTCAAATATATTTATTATAAAAACCTCAACACAACATAATGAAGGTTACTTACCATAGGTGCTGCATAATCTAGGTCCTAAATCTGGGCGTACAAAAAATCCTGGCAAGTATGAAGCCAAATTAAGTTTTCCCTCTGGGTTACAATATTCAGGCAGTGGTAAACTTTTTAATACATCTTCATACCTGTAAAAAATAAAGATGGAAGCAACAAAAATATTTAAAAAGAATATTTCAGAGAAAGGAGGAAGACAAAATAGGCAGGAAATAACTTTCATAAATAAATAAAGTAAATAAATGTAAATACATACATACATACATACATACATACCTTGCAGGCATCATGGTCCTGAAATCATCCCCTGAAGGCAAGTCTTTCAGCTTCAGTACAATTATTTCTCCATTTTTATTTTTTTGCCGCTCTGAAAATAACATAGGTAAGTGAATGGGGGAGCTATGAAAATGCTTGCAATATTAGATGGTATTAAACTGTATTCTGTTCTGGAATTTTTCAAACTCGTTTCTCTCACACCTCCCTCTTTTCTTACCCTCTTTCAAAGGGTTCTGCTCCACCCTTTGAAATCAACTTAGAGTTGTAGTCAAAAAACTAAAATGGCCACTCCTGAGACCCCTAAGTGGAGGGAGCAAGCTGACTATACCCCATAGACTGTAGTCCCCAACCTTTATGGCTTGGTGGGCCGGCTGAGGGGGGGAGAGAGGGGGACCGGGGCGCACAATGGGAGGCCAGTGTGCATGTGCACACAGCTTGACTGCGAGTGGAGCTACATGTGTGCACTGACCCGCTTATGCAACTGCAGCTGCACACACGAGTGTGCCAGCCGGCCTTTCACACAGCCAGTTATGAACAGGCCATGGCACGGGGGCTGGGGACCACTGCCATAGATGTTAATTACATACACAAAATGAAACTTTTAAAAATTCTTCTAAAACAGACACAGATTTGACACACATAAAAAACTATAGACCAGTATCATTACTAAATGTAGACTATAAAATTTTTGCTTCGATAATGGCAGAAAGAATCCAGAAATTCTTGATTGAATTTATACACAGACCAAAATGGCATTTTGCCTAAAAGACAGATAAAAAATAACCTAAGAATGATCCTTGATGTTTTAGAGTACTATGAAGCCCATCCAGGGAAACAGATGGCATTAATATTCCTCGATGCACAAAAAGCATTTGATAATTTAAACTAGTAATTTATGTTTCAGCAACTGGCTGAAATGGACTTTGGGGAAAACTTTACGAACGCAATCTATGCAATTTACGATAAACAGACTGCTAGAATAATTGTGAATGGAGATTACACAGAAAACTTTAATATCAAAAAGGGTACAAGATAGGGATGTCCTTTATCCTCATTGTTACTTACATTAACTTTGGACGTATTGAATAGAAATATTAGACAAGATATTGAAATTAAAGGATTGGACATAAAGGATCAAACATATAAATTGCAAGCATTTGCATATGACCTGGTTTTCATATTGGAAGAACCCCTAGAAACAAGCATGAAATTGCTAGAGACAATAGAAAAATATGGTGAAGTGGCAGGTCTGATAATAAATAGAGAAAAGACTAAAGTTTTGACAAAGAATTTAACAGAAAAACAAAAAACTCAATTTGCAAAAAAACCCCAAATCTCCAAATAGTTAAAAAAGTCAAATATTTGGGAATTTACTTAACAGCAAGATGTATAACAGTAAAAGAGGATAATTATATCGAATTGTTAAAACAAATAAAACTGGACTTAGAAAAGTGGAAAGACCTTCAATTATCAATGCTGGGGAGAATAGCCACAGTTAAAATGAGCATTGTACCGAAAATACTCTTTTTATTCCAAACGGTCCGGTAAAATTAGAAAAAGCTTTTTTTGATGAACTGAACACAATAACATTGAAATTTATCTGGCAAGGAAAAAAAGCACAAATCAAAGCGAAAATGCTACAGGAAGCTAGAGAAAGTGGAGGATTTGGACTCCCAGACTGGAGGCTATATTACCAAGCAGCTATTTTAACATGGCTTAAAGAATGGATAATGCTGAGAGATAAAAGACTATTATACCTAGAGGGGCATGACCTGCAAATTGGCTGGCATGCCTTTCTGTGGTATGGGAAGAATAAAGCTCACAGTTACTTTCAAAACCACTCTATAAGGTATGCCCCTTTTTTTAGAATGGGAAAAAATAAAAGAAAAAATTTATATCAAGATACTTGAATGGCTTTCAACAATGGAAGCCTATGACAAACTTGCAACTTATAAAGACATACTGGACAACGAAGGAAGACTGAAATCTAGACACGACTTACAACAACAAGGTATTGTCCTAGCATGGTGGCCATATTTGCAAATTCAAACAAGATATGAAAAAGATATCAAAACAATGCGACTCTACAAAGAACAGACAGAATTAGATCTTTTGCTGTTAAAGACAGATGAAAAGCTGATTAAAAAACTTTACAGATTTCTGCTTAATCTAAAGATGGAAGAAGAACAAGTCAAAGAAACAGTGATAACATGGGCAAAAAACTTTGGATATACTATAGAGTTAGAGGAATGGGAAAAACTATGGGTCAGTAGCATTAATCAAAGCTGTACCATATAAAGAAAACTTGTATAAAATGTTTTATAGATGGCATATGACACCAGTGAGACTAGCGAAAATGTTAAAAAATACTTCAAATGTGTGTTGGAAATGTAACCAAAGACCAGGTACTTACTATTATATCTGGTGGATATGTCCTAAAGCTAAAAGGTTTTGGCTTAAGATACATTTATGGTTGGAGATGACTAAAAAACAAATAGAATTTAAACCAGAATTGTTTTTGTTAGGAATGATAGGACCTAGCTATGAAAAAGGAGAGTGGATATTTAATATTACATGTATTAATAGCAGCAAGAATTGTATTTGCCCAATATTGGAAAAATGAAAACTCGCCGACTGAAGAAGCATTAATTAAGAAAATATTAGTGTGTGCAGAAATGGATAGACTAACTTTAGAGATTAAACAGAAAGAACATTTGGTTTATTATAGAACTTGGAATAGATTTTATCAATGGCTAGAAAAACGAATTAAAGAGAAAGGAATGTGAAGCTTGTAAGCCGCCCTGAGTCTTCGGAGAAGGGCGGGATATAAATGGAATTAAAATAAAATAAATAAAATATATAATTTTGACTATATACTAGCAAGGAAAAGATTATAGATTGAAAAACTAATACTGTTTATGATCATTAACTATATTTACTATTGTTATCAATCATTAGACCTGTTATTGTTATGTACACTTATCTACCCAGACAATATGCTGTTTGCCAAATACTGGAAATACCAGCGGGGGGAAACCCCAACCCCAACCTTGATCCTATCCTCCCTTTGACCCCAACCCTAACCCTTATCCTTCCATTCCATCCCCAACCCTATAAAAACCAATAAAATCCTTTAAAAAAATTCTTCTAAAACAAAATGCAACTAATATTAATAACTGTTCAAACTTTTATTTATAACTAGTATTTTAGAACTGTGGAAATGCCAATGTTGTATTATTTCATATTTAAATTATGACACATCATAATTTGTGCAAATATTTCCAGAAAATTCCATATATTATCATTACTAAAGTTTGTATATAAGTCTATATGTGACATGAAGGAATTAAGTTCCTGCAACAGGAATCTCAGTTTCTTTCTTGGCAGCTTTTATAATTATGAAAAATCAGAAGACTGCAGCTTACAAATGTACAAGTAACTTTTTAAAAAAATGTATATGAAAAAAAGATATTATTGCAAAACTATCAATAAGGCAATTTCTGTATTTGTATTATTAATGAATCCATGATATTATTTACATCATCTTGTGTCTAAAATTTAAAGGATAGTTATGCTTTCATAATATTTATATTCTCTATTTTCAATTATATTATATATGCACACGAACGTATTTGCATACAATTATTTGAAGGTATGAACAAAACAAAACATACTTGAAATTTCTTCAAAACCATCCCAGAATTCCTTGACACTGCCACTTGCAGTAATGCTATCTTTGCAATTCAGAAGATCAGCTTTGAGATCACCAAAATCTGAACTAATAAAATCTGCTTTCCACAAACTGCCATTCATTTTTTTGTGGATTCCAGAGACTAATACAAACTGGAAAGCATAATATAAAAACAACAATAAGCAGTAGTATTTCTTTAAAAAAATATGGTATATAAACAGGTAGTCCTTGACTTACAACCATTCAAAATTACAACTGCTGGAATCCCCCAGTGATCATGGGGTCACATTTCAGGCACTTGGAGACTAGCTTCCAGGTGTGACTAGTTGCATTATCCTATGGACTTGTGACATTTTTTGCCCATTGGATATGCTGGATTCACTTAATGACCACATGGTTCACTTAATCAGTTTAACAACTATAGTGACTTGCTTTAAGACCATTGTAAAAATGGCTATGAAATTGAGTCCAGTCGTAAGTTCAGAACTACCTGAAAAATTAGTTTTGAAAAAATTCATCATGTGAAAGAACAATAATATAGCTACATTGGCTAAGGCAGGACACAGATAAGCAGGTTAAGTAAATAAGAACATTAGAAGTGCTTTTTCTTGGACTGAAGCCACAGCTGGTCAAGTCCGGAAGTCTCTTCTCACAAGGGCCAGTCAGCTACACAAGGAAGCCTACTAGTTTCCCAGCTGATGGCCTTCAGGAGTAGCCACATCAAGGCTAACAGATATTAATCCCCACAAGTTCCTCAAAATGGTCCAATCTTTCGAGGCCAGTGAAGCTGGTAACCAGCACCACATCTTGTGGTAAATTCCAAAATTTAATAACGTGTAAAAAAATAATTCCTTTTGTCAGATCCAATTCTTTCAGGATTTAGTTTCATTGGGTAAATTCTGGTTCTAGTTTTTTTTGGGAAGCACAAAATGACCCCTCGTCCACTTTCTCTACACCAGTCATAATTTTGAACACCTCAGCCATGTCCCCTGACATTCACCTCCTTTCTAAACTAAAAAGCCTCAAATCTTTCTGCATAGGAACCTTCTTCTCTAGCTCCACACTGTATTCTTTTTGAAGTACAGCAACCAGAACTGCCCACAATATTCTAGGCCAGTGTTTTCCTGATGGGGAACGCTGGCTGGGGAATTCTGGGAGCTGAAGTCCACACATCTTAAGTTTACCAAGCTTGCAAAACACTGTTCTAGATGTAATTGCATTACTGATTTATATAAGGGCATTATAATATTGGCACCTTTATTTTTAATACTGTTTCTTATTATCCCTAACATGCTGTTTTCTTTTTTTTAACAACTGATGTATATTGACATTGAACTATCTATCTTTACTCGAAGATATTTTTCCTCTTTAATCACTGCTAGCTGTGATCCCACTAGTTTGTATGAAGTTAATAAATGTAATTATTAGTAATATTAAATTTAACAAATAAATATATTTCATTAATTTTGTCTGGTATAAACCTATTTACTAAAAAAAAACCCTATATGGAGCCAAAATACTAATTGAATCTATTATTAGGGGTATACTTTTGCTTATCCTAATGGTGGATGCAAAAGATTATTGTACGTATTTTTTATATAGAGGTAAATCTGCACAATAAATTAACTGTAGTCATTTAAAGTAATTATTCATGTTTGGTAGGACTATTAGGATCTGAATTTAAGTTCAAGATTTGAATTATTTTTGTACTGAATACTACCTTTGGTGTTATTAGAATGTTGTTACCTATGTAACTGGTGACTATTTTCAATCAGCCTCTCTTTACTATCTACTGAGTTATTCTACTTGTTACATTAGAGCTGAAGCTTTGATCTAGAAGCTACATCTTGATCAGGAAATACACTGACATTATTTATAACAACTATTTTCTCCATTTGGTCTAGAATATTTTCAGGGATTGGGGACTAATATCAGGTAATGGAATTTTTTGGCTAAATTTGGCTGTAGAATTGCTCCCACTGACAAATTTATTAATAGTCTTTTAAACTTAAAGCATTAAAAACTCAATAAATGTTATTTAAAAAAGATGTGATGCTTTGTCAGCTGTTTTTAAAAAGAACAATTTAATATGTACCTTTCCTTGTTTCCAGCATTCTTTGAAGAGTTTCCAGTTGTTGCTGTTTTCATGATCGCTGAGCCACAAAACATGCTTATTACAAATCCATGAATGTGGAATATCATTGAATAATCTGTAGTTATCATCTGAAATACTTTTTCTATTGTTCTTTAGCTCTTCCTTCATTTCAGATTTTATATTTATCTTTGATGTTCTATTTGGTGGTATTTTGTTTTCTACAACTGAAGCAATTATGTCATCAAGAATGTTTGGCATAGTCCTTCCACCTTTGCTACTCTATTGGAAAAATAAAATGAGGGCTTAAGCAGTCTTTAGTTTTTTCTTTGTCGATCTAAAAAAACTATTATGCTAATCACACTGAATAAACCATAATACAGCATTATTTTTCAATTAAATTGTTTATCATTTAATGTGCCCAAATAATTGTTATATAACTACTGAACCATTTCACTTCAGTAAATTAGCCACATATTTGTAATACAAGCATGAATCTTTAGAATTCTGTTTTAAGTCTGAATACTAACTAAATTAGTACATTCAAGCTGCTTTCCCAGGAAAATCCAGGATGAGAAAATAACACAGCTCCATAAATTTAAATAATCTCTTGGATATGCTATTTTTTTGAATTGTAGACCTCTGTTGCTGTTTGACCAAATGTTTTAATTCAGGTAAGTATTTCAAGAATAGGTTACAATAAATACCAACAGTACTGCACTTTTGATCTTGTTTCTCTTTTACTCACTTAATCTACTGACATCTAAGCTATGAAACAGGTCCTCTCTATCCTAATACATCTAGAACGCAGCATTTGGACAACACACTCACTCCTGTTCCTGTTGAATAAACTGGAGCAAAAGCAATGCCAGCATCTGTGGAGCCTAGGCGCAATTTGCCAGCTGTAGTAGTCAGCAGGTCTCGTAATGTGGAGCCCTGCTCATTATTTTGAGACAAAGGAGTTGACACCTTGAAATTAAGAGATTCTGAGTTGTCTTGCTCTTGTTCTTCTTTAGTATGCTTTCCAAGGGGATAATCTTTGTTTTCTAAAATAAATATATATAGACATAGAACAAGTTACATAACTATGCAATGGTAAGGAGCAGGTATACTAGCAGATTGTATTTTATAATGAAGTGCTTGATGCAATTCTATTGCTTTGGTCACGTAATATCAGAGATTGAATTAAAAGCTTCAAAATGCAGTCAATACTATTTAGCCTGCATCATAAAAAAGAGCAAAAACACTAAAACATTACATAAGAAGACATAAACACAAAATATTTTTAAAAGGCCCATAATTTTACATGTTATGGCAGAGTGGAAGCTACTACCAATGAGCCACAGACCTTATTCAAACTTAAAACACAATAGCTTTCTCTTATATAGGAAAAAAAAACACAGCACCAGGCTTGTCTCCTAGATTTTTCAACAGATGTTGTTATCACTGGCCATAGTATCGTTCTGGAGCATCTGGAAGGATTGGGCCTTTTTTAAAAAAATAGAAGTAGTTCTTGTTTCTTCACATTGGGTAATGTGCAGAAGTATTGGTGTGTTACAGCTGTTGCATTGTTCAGCGGGATTCCAACTTGTCCCTCATGCTGTTCACAATATACATGAAACTACTTGGAAGGTTGCAAATGGCAATCCTGTGACCATGGGATGCTGCAACTGTTGTAAGTGCAAGCTGGTTGCCAAAAGTGCCTGAATCATAATCATGTGACCATGGGCGCATTGTGACGGCTGGAATTTTGAGAACTGGTCAAAAATATCATTTGTTCAGCATATCGCATCTTCCAATGATTGCTGAACAAGTGGCCAGTAAGTGAAAAGTACCTGTATACAATTTATACTGGATACTATACTATGAATTATATTACATTGTATGTTATACTATACTACTATATCTATCAAACAGCTGAATTCCAGGTCATCAAAGAAAGAGATGTTGCTTTCTAACCAACTTATGTCATTATTTACCTTTTTTTTCTTCTCTAGCCTTTTGTGCTGCTAGATCTGCCAACCAATGCAGTGAGGATTGTGACTCAGGAGGATTTAACTTGCTCTCTGAACTTATGTCACTTCCTGGGCTTGTGTTGCCATTTGCTTCGGATTTCTGAGATGGCTTTTGCTGTTGTAACTCAGGTATGCACAGAGAAATTTTATTACTGTGATTAAGGACATTCTGTAAAATCTGTAGAGCATAATAATTTATCAAATTGTACTTTTAAAAAAGGTGATTATTTTAAGACATTAATACAGCTGAAGAGAAGATAAAACATGTCTAAAATGTATTACATTATAGTATTTAACCACAATGTATATGTAATTATGCCATATAATATGAAAATATGACTATTTCACTTGACTACTAAATTATGGGCTTACCTGAGATACTCCATTCACTGGGGGAAACCAGCCAATTTGTATATTCTGTTTGCTGCTACAATGGCAATGGGATTTAATTTCATGTTTCTCTCTAAGAGTATGCAATGCTTCAACGAGTTCCATTAAAACTGTAAGATATGGAAAAAATAATTGTTAGATACAGTAGTTCTGTTTATGTACATATGTGTATACATATATACATGTATATGTATTGTATGTATGCATATGTATGTGTACATAGTCTTGAGCTAATAATCTGATGTTATATAAAGAAAATAAAGTTGAAAGTTTCCAAAGCAGTTTTGCCTTTGGCCATATTTGTCATAGATTAACAGGTTATGAGCTTCAATGTTTTCTAGTATGTGATCAGATATCACATTTGAATAACCTGAGTAACAGTTCATATGCAGGTGCCTTCAGGGGGAAGGATATAAAAGAGCAGTGTATGTGAACTGACCAAAAATAGATATTCCATGCTTTTGTTGTATTTATTTTCCTAGATCTAGTTTTTGGCAACAAAGAAAGTAGCTGCCTATTTTACATTGCAAAAGCAATTGCTATTAGTATAAAATGTTTATGTAAATAAATAATCCCTTAAAATGTAATAAATGAAGTTAAATGGCATTAAACTAACCACCAGAAAACCAATGTCAAACAGCATATAAACAAAAAGTTACGTAAGATTATCTTAAATATTTGATTTACATCCCAAAAGATCAGAATTATAAAATAATTAAATCTACATATGTATTTGTGACTATTTGTGGCTCTCTGAGTTTAGTTGTTTTCTTGCATTCTCAGTTGGAGGGAGAGCAGGGTTTGCTGGCATGGGAAGCTTATTATATATAGACAAAGAACAAATACCATTTTTTATTTTGCTAATTGGTTATTCCACAACCAATTGCACCCTGATTCAGGTGACCTGAGGGGACAGATAAATCCCCAAGTGGCCTCAACAGCTCTCAAAGAGAACGCTAATGATCAGATGACTGCAAAGAAATACAATCCTTCCATCCCTCCCCCACCATCCTATCAGAACCTATCCTTCCATCCCCACACCACCCAGTCTCAACTGTCAGTACCTAACTTCCATTTCCCCACCATCAGAACTGATGAAGCTTCTTAGATGAGAAGTGAAACATTTTCTTCCTTGTTCCTCAAGGAAAAAAACAGTCCAGTTGCCTTTTTAAAAAGCACTTTGAGACAACCACCAGTATGATCCTGATGAGAATCTCCAAAGACATCAAGAGGGAAAAGATCTCGCCCACCACAGGCTTTGCATTGTGGGCTCCCTCAGGTCTTGGTGCTGTCCTATTGTTATTTAACATCTGCATGAAACCTCTGGGTGAGGCATCAGTATTACAGCTGTATTCCTGTCTGACCAGTGATGCACTGGAGGTTTTGTCTTGGTGTTTGAAAGCTGTTGGAATCTATATAGGTTACAGCAGCATTTGACTTAACCCCAAAGAACACCTGGTTCTAAGACACCCTGCATCCCAGGATTTGCTTTCTCTTGTTCTAGATGGGGTTGCACTGTCCCAACAGAATAGATGCACAAGCTGTGGGTTCTCCTGTGTGAAGAATAGATGGCAGCCATGGATATGAAGGCTTTCACACAATTTCATCTTGTGTGACAGCTGTGTCCTTTCCTTTATTTGCAAGCTTTGGTCATAATCACTCATACCTTAATCACCACCTCCCATGCATATTACTACAATGCACTGTCCCTGAGGAGCACCTGGACACTATAGCTTGAAGCGGAACAGAGCAGTCTAGAATAGACCTCGGGTTATAACCTTTTGTTCAGTACAGTTCAAAATTATGATGGCGCTGAAAAAACTGGATTAAGAACTATTGCTTTCCCAGAGTCATATGATCAAAATTTGTGTGCTTGGTGACTGTCCCTCATATATTTTGTCATGTTCTCCTGCTCTGCACAAACTACCTCTGCTTCAATTCCACCCAAACTGTCTCTGTTTCCATCCACCCAAAATGACTACGACCTATCTCCCCTCCAATAGAAGACAGTAAAAGTCCACATTTTGGACAGAGAGGACCATAGGTTTGAACTGTTGATTGGAAATCCTCCTGAGCTTTTCAGATATTCATTGCAACATATAGAATGACAACACTGCTATGTTTGTTGTTCTCTTTGTTTGCAGTAGAGTTGCTCATACTGGGTCTTTTTTTGGATTTGATGAAGGCCCAGTTAGGATAACCACAAGTTCCAAGGGATTCTTTGACATGTTTCAGTTGTTTTTCTTTTCCCTCTTTACTGGTGGGCAAACTTTCAGCCCAGTGATGTAGGGTTCTTATCTCTCCCATTTTGTGCTCAATCAACACAACGTACATGTACATTTTAAACTCAAGAATACACTAAGGCAGAAGCTTGTTTACCTCAAGGATAAAACACCCAGATACAAACTGAGCAATGTGATATATGCAATACAATGCAGCGAGACATATGCAAATCTGTATATTGGTGAAACAAAACAACCATTTCACAAACGCATGGCACAACATAGGAGATCAAAACGTTCTGAATAAGATTCAAAAAAATCCACATTTTGGATAGAGAGGACCATTGGTTTAAAGAGGGGTAAAAGTATCCACCTATGTTAGAATTGAACATCCCTCCCTCAACAGAGGAGGAGGAATAAGACACCACCTATCTCCAGTGCACAATGCAGCCCTTTGAGCAATTCCAAGAAGATTCCACAATTAACTAAAAATAAGCAACCCCACCCCCCAAACCTTGAAATCTTACTGCTATTTAAAATGAATGACAATATACCCAATAATTAAAGCCATTCAATGCTCTTCAGAAACTATGCAACATGAACACACCTCTTCCAGGCTGCCTATGTGTGCATATGGGCTCGAATAGTCATTTTGATCTGCTAAGTGAAGATGCAGCTGCTTTAATACTTCAAGGATGAGTGATTCTAATTCATTTTTATAGTAAGTCTCCATTAGGTCTGATTGACAGAAGAATAATTCATCTAGTTCCTCTAATACAGGGGTGTCAAACTCAATTTCATTGAGGGCTGCATCAGCATTGCGGTTGCGCTCAGGGGGCCGGGTGGGCATGCCCTACTGGGTAGGCGTGGCTAGAGTGCGTATGGCCTACTGGGTGGGCATGGCCAGCTCTACATCGTTCGCATCAAGGGTGCCTATGAGGCCCTGGGCAGGAGTGGGACAGATCTGAGGGTCTCTGGCAGAAGGAGGGTCTCTGGGCCAGGGCCAAGGCAGTGGGGGCCGTTCCCTCACTGTTTCCAGGATGCCTTCGCGGGCCACATGAAACCACTTCGCAGGCCGGATCTGGCCCCCGGGCCTTGTGTTTGACATGTCTGCTCTAATAGAATAGTTCCTTTAATAAAAGTATTTCAAGGATCAGTAAAAAGCATTTATTTGATTCCGAGTTCACATATACCAGCTTAAGGGACAGCTTATTAATTTATGCATTTGCTATATAAATTTTGAGCAATACATAAACTAAAAAACATTTCAGCAACTCTCTATATTGACTTTTACCAACATAAGGAAACAAAGTGTACATCCTTGTGATCTTACCAGATCCAGGAATAATTTGAGTTGGCATTAAATGTTTATGATCGTGAGGTTGTCCTTTCACACATTTCATCCATGCATATAGTTCTTTATCTGTGAAAATTTTAAAAGAAATATCCTGAAGTAAATGAAATTTGCTTTACCAGGAGAAAAGTGGAATCACACAAATGACAATTCTAATACGCATGTGAATAGATATAGCTGAAAAGGTGAAACAAGCAATTTTGAAATGTTTAAATATATCTTGGCCTTTTACAAAAGTACACTGACCTCTAGAACTCTTCCTTTCCTTAGCCTTATAGCAATCTAGACAGACCACAAATCCACATTTTTGGCAGACCCAATGGATATTAAACAGTGTGGCCTCACAGGCATCACACATTTCACGGACTCCTCTGACTGCTCTCTTCCAAGCAATTTTGGCTGAAATACAGAGAAAACAGCATACCAAGTACTGAAATTTCAAGACAAAGATCTGTAAACTAAAACAAGAAATGAAAATGCAGCCAAGAAAACCAATCATTATCTCCTTTTAAGCAGTTTTTAAAAAGCCTCTGGCAACTGTAATCAATTTTTGAATTGTCATAGTATATAATTGTTATCTAAGACATTTTTATTTGAAACACTGTCTAAAATATTGCTGGGTATCAAACAAGATTATTTCTAGGTTTTACAGTATCTTTTTCCCCCCAGACCAAAACGAAAACTTACAAAAACGAAGTAAAATATTATTCAAAAAATGAGGAAGTAGACTATGTTAGGAGAAATTGTGGGCTTTAGATCATTTGGTTTGCCAATGGCAAAAATATGATAATTCCTTCTTACAGAATGTATGGGTTTTAAATGAAACCAGATACAAAGCTATCTTTATTTTAGGGAGAATCTTTTTTCACCCATGTAAACTCAGTAGATGAAGCAGATCAGTTCACACAAAAGATTTTCTAGTTTATGGTAATTGCTAATGATAATTATTCTGAACAAAATAAAACTATTCTCTTGCAAAATAGGTTTTAATCAAAATGTGAATATTTAAATGAAGACTGCAACTCATACCATATAATGCCAAAAAATGCAAGGAAGGTATTAAAACGTTTTATGTATGTTTTATTACTTTCCTGATCACTATGTTGTTTATTCTGAAAATGTAAGGTTATTGTACTTAATTTAAGAGAGCTGTGGTGGTGCAGTTGTTAGAATGTAGTACTGCAGGTTAATTCTGCTGACTGCTAGCAGTTCGATTCTCAACGGGTCTAGGTTGATTCAGTCTTCCAAGGTCAGTAAAACAAGGACCCAGATTGTTGGGGGCAATATGCTGACTCTGTAAACCACTTAGTGTGTGCTATAAAACACTGTGAAGCAGTATATAAGTCTAAATGCTATTGCTATTTCTATAAGTCAATCTGCTTTCTTTTTAAAAAATATATCCACCCCTCCATCTACACATCCATCATATTTGCCCATATTCCAATGTACTTTGTTTTGTAATTCAATTCCCTTCAGATATATGCTTGAGGAAAGCTCAACTCTCCATAACAGATTTTTGCGACAATTAGGAGGAACAGAGAGAAGCTGTTCTATCAGTATGAAATAAAACTGTCTATCTCCTCAAATGCATCACCTAATATTGATAACATTTTTTGTAAAAAACCAATAAATTTTTAGTATGAGAATATGCATTAATTGCACAAATATGTATTGCAAAGTTTGACTTAGTATTTACTTATATCTACACACCACACTCACCAGTACAGTAAAGCAACATTTCAATGCTACATAAAGATTTCTGAGGAAGATATAAAATCTGGGATAACTGAAACCAAGCATTTTAAGATATGAAAAGTGCTATCGCATCACATAATAAAAACTAAATAACCTTACCATCCTTTTTGACCCAGGACATAGCTGTTTTTTCAGATGTCACTAACTGACAAAATTTGTCACCTATATGTTCTAAGATGTATTTGCAAGTTTCTACATCCATTTCATCATCTTCATAACTTTCATGTGTCCATAAATTCATAGCTTCATCATCATACTGATCGGGAGAAGAAAAGCCATCAATCCGAACCACTCCATTTTTGCTGAAGGAAAGCCTAAGAAACAAAATAAAGTTATTCAGAAGTCAGCAAAGCAACAAACACTTTTAAGTTTATTAAGATGCTAGACAGCCTGTGACCTCTTGGGTCATCGTTTCAGAGATATTTCCTTACAAAATTCCTCAGTGCTTTCAACAATGGCAGAGTTGTAAATTCAGGGAGATATTCAGAGATGAATCTGCCTTGAAATTTTAACTACATAGCACAGTCAAACATCAGGAGTTGTCCAAGTTGATCAGAAGAAATGCTTTATGAAGTTTTCTATTATGTCATAAAATGTTTTATGATAATTTTTATGTCATAAAATGTTTCATAAAATTTGCCTAATCTGAATTTCATAGGAGTCATGGGTCCCAGATTTTGGACAAATTCTGTAAGTTAGCCCATTTGGTTCAAAAATAGTTGCCCAATGATGCACTATTAAGGTTATGAGAATGAGTTTTAGCAGTATATAGTTTAATCAGTGTCACTTATAATTATCCAATATTCTATGTAATGCAAAACACAATGTAAGAATATGTGGTTACATTACGTGCTTTATTAAAACAAATAAAGGGGAAGAAGTTTGAATAATCTGCAAATTTTCAACATTTAAATTTAATTCTCAAAAAGTTGAAAGAAATTATTGAAAAGTTTGGCTTTCAATATTTTTTTCTACATTAGTATGAAATAGTTTTCCAAATCCCTGGGGTACAAACGTCATTTTTTTAATGTTCTATTACAAATAATGGCAACTACTCCAAAGACAGGTTACAGAAGTCATATGGTATTGTGGTTAAAGTACTGGATTAAGAGAAGGGAAACCTATGTTTTAGTTCTCCTTTAGGCAAGGAAGGCAGCCAGACTCGAATCAGTCACTCCTTCTCAGCCCAAACCAGTGTCTGGCTTTGAGAACTCTGAAAAATGGAACCCCTTGATGCAACAATGCATTCACAGTGCCCTACAATCTGAAGTGACTGCAGTACACAGTGAGCCTGCACCTGTGGGACAAACACTACAACAACATTGGTGCAGCAAAATTGGTGAGGTGCTTGGAAGCTGAATCTTAAAAAAGCCTAAAAGAATGTAGCTGCTGTTAGTTTAAAGAAGGCTAAGCAATCTTCCAATACTTGAGGGCTGTCACAGGGAACAGGGTGTGGATTTAGTCTCCAAAGAATCCAAGGGTAAGAAAGAACCAGTGGCTACAAGTTTTACAGAGATTCAAATTGAAGATGAGGAATTTCCTGACCACGAGAACTATTGAAGTTTTAACATTAAAGTAATAATATTTTCAAACTTTAAAAAAGCTGTCCTACAAAATAGATCAAAAGTAATATCCTGTTCAACTCCATGAACTATTTAGTTTGTTCTTCCTTTTTCCCCATTTTTGTTTTTAAGAGGGTGGTACCTAGTCTTTTAAACTATGAGCAAAGACAGTCTTGCTTATGTAATATAACTTTGGGAGCCTTCAGCTGAAGAACAGGATAACAATGATTAAAACAAGCAAAAATCCAAAAACGGATGATTCTTAATTTAAAACAGCTTTTTAAATTGTGAATATTCTTATAAGGATGTACCTCAAGCTGTAGCTCCTAGGAAAATGGGGGCATTCTGAAATACAACTTACCGGCGAAAGTAATAGAATCTACAGAATACTGGTGAATGAGCTGATTCTTCACTTTTCTTGCTTCTAATCAGTCTACATTCTCTGCATTTTTGCAAATTGGGTCCTATTTCATAGCAAGAATCATCTTGCAAAAAAGATTCTCCAGTTTGTTTCAGCTTCTTTACTTTACGCCAATCCTTTAATACTGAACGAGGTATGCCAGCTGCAGGCAAAAGTATTTTTTAAAGTTACTGTGATCGATACAAAAGCAGACCTATAAATGGCAGATCAAGAAAACCTGATTCTATCAAACCTAATTTAGCAAAACAATTTTTATAAATTTTCCATTTTTGTTGGTTTGCTCCATAATTTATGGAAAAGTTAATTCAGCTCATGCTGAATGTAAAAAGCTAAATAATTCCAAATATATTATTTCTCATAATTCTGTCTGTATCGCATGTAGGAAAAGTTACAGGTAGTCCTTGGGTTATGACCATTCGCTCAGTGACTGTTCAGTTATGACAATGTTGACTGAGGGGGACTTAAGATAGGTGCTTGGAATTATAGTTGCCATGATTACGATTTCCAATGTTTCTTGCTGGCTTACCACAAGTGACAGCAGTAGAAAAGCCTGCAGGAAGCTAGAAGCTGTGATCAGATGAGATCCTCACTTAACGATGGCAACTGGGACTGCTAGAATTCCTGTTTCTAAATTAAGCAATCTTGGGATGCCATATAGGTAGTTCTCAATTTATGACCAAAATTGAGTCCAAAATTTATGTTGCTAAGTGAAAAATTTGTTGAGTTTTGCCCCATTTTATGATCTTTCTTGCCAGTCGTTAAGTGATATCACTGCAGTTCTTAAAATTAGCAATAGGGTTGTTAAGTGAACCTGGTTTTCCCACTGACTTTGCTTGTCAGGTTACAAAAGGGGATCACATGACTCTGGGACACTGCAACCATCATAAATGTCAGAAAGTCATCAAGCATCTGAATGTAAATCATGTGACCATGGGGATGCAGCAACGGTCATAAGTATGAAAAATGGTAATTAAGTCACTATTTTCAGTGCTGTTGTAACTTCAAACGATCACTAAATGAACTGTTGTAAATCGAGGACTACCTGTACTCAAAAACTATGTAAAAGTTCTTGGTCCCAATTGCTTTTGTAACCCAAGAACTATATATGTGAAAGATTAAATCTCAAGTTCATATACAAAAAAAAGGAAGAAAAAAAGAAAAAGATGAGTATGATTTTGTTTAGCTTGCCTCAAGATAATAATGTGCCTTGTACATACATATTTTCTCTTTAAAAACATAATCCAAAGGCCTATATCTAATTATTTGTAGAAATACTGTAGTCACACAATCCTGTAATAATTTACGTTTTCAAGTAAATAACGGTTACTACTACAGAAGCAGTGTAAATATTCTTTAAAACACTTCAAAGTTTTAACTCCGGTTAATGCAGTAATCTGTTTGTCTTTCTCTTCTATACAATCATCCTCTGGGCACACCCATATTTGCATTTTGTCTGAATAATTGACGACTGCATTATTATATAGTGCTGTCTCTGATTGTGTTGGTACATCGTATTATTTTCTTGATACAGAATTTGGGATGTGTCTGTTTGAGGGAATGGAAGACATAGCCCTGGACCATTTTCCCAACTTGTATGCAAGTAGGTACTTACTATTATTGTTGACACTCTGTAACTTCAATTTGTTTTTTTCTTTGGCACCCCTGCTGAGCAGCCCATTGGGTTTTACGTCTTCCTCCAGGTCTCCTTTTTTCTTTTGCAAATCATTTTGTTTCTTTTTGTAGGTGGGTTTCGGCTGCCGTTTTGTCCTCTGCTCTGACTTGCTCTCACTCTCATCAGAATCTCCACTTTCCGAGCCAGATTCATACATTCTTTTTGTTTTTCTCCTTGCATGTTTCTCTTCTTTCACAAGCTTTTCCCCTGCTAATTTATTATCTACATTGTTTTGCAAATCATTTGATGTAGAAGCAATTAAATTAACAGTACATGGTTTAATCATTTCTGATACAGAGTTTTCTGAACTCTCCTTTTTATTAGTGATTTTGTCTTCTTCTGAATGCCTTGTGAGCCAGGCTTTTTTTAACTTTGGGTGATAGTTTGCTTGACTGGTCTGGGAAACTTGCCCACCACTCAGAGTATTTCCTTTGTTGATTGCACTTGATTTGACAGCACTATCCCCAGAAACAGAAGCTGGATATATTAGATTTTTCACAGTATGAGATTCAGTATCACTGGTATTGTTAATTTTAAACTGAGCTGCAGCCAATGCTGCTTTGTGCTTTTTCAAGTGAACAAAGTCTGATGGGCCAGAGAATCCACTGCTCACCTGAAGACTACTTTCTGTTTTGCTGCAAGGCACTGTAACAGAAGCTGTTGAGCTGACATTACATTCCTCTATGTATGCCACATCCTTATTTATGGGCCTAGAGGCAATACTGTCTGCTGACATACAGGGTAACCCTGCTTTTGGCAAACAATCTGTCACTTGTGAACTGCCTGTACCTGGTCCATTAGTAGTAGTCACAGATGTGATTACATCTGTTATGGTACTGCACAACACAGTTGTGGTTTGTACGACTGAACTGGGAACGCTGCCCTGGGAAGCAGCTGGAAAATTCTTTTCATAGCAGCCATGAATCACATCTGAATTCATTTTTGACACAACTATTCTCCCACTCTCTTTGGCTTCCACTGATTTAATGGAAACTATTTGATTTATTCCTTGTAATCTTTCACTAACTTGCACTTTGGGCGCTGACTGCACGATTGATACAGTATCATACTTTGAACTTGAAGGTGGGCGTACAATGACAGAAGCTGTAGCAGAAGATGACTTCCCATGAGTTCTTTCCATGTGCCATTCTATTTTTTCATTATTTGGACAATTATTATTTTTCCATATAGCTGAAAGTTTCTGATCTGTGACACTCTTATAAATATTTTGTGTTTCCTTTGGCTCAGGTAGTAAAGTTGGTGGCTTTTGTAATTCATGGACTTTGTTACCTGTATTAACTGGCTGCACTGGAGTTAAGGTTGGAGGAGAAAGACTACTGTAACTCCCTTCTTTCCTCTCCAAGTTGGGATGGACAGGCGGGTGAAACACAGGTGCTCTGTGTAAGGCAGGCATTGTTCGGAGTGAACCAGAGGATGAAATTGTTAACTGAGTAGGGCTTCCGCTGTTAGTTCTAAAAGAACTTACTGAATGGGCCATCATTTGCTGTGAAAGCTGATCTGTTCCCTTACCCACTGAGCTTTCAATTTCTGGCTGGTGCTTAATCAAAGGCGGAGGTTTTGAAAGGGATGACGTGAAAGAAGTGAGTGACTGAGCAACAGCAGCAGCTGTTGATGATGGACAAGTATTCTGTTTATCAGCACATGTGCCTGCAATTTCCTTTGACAAATATGTTCGTGGAGGTTCATTCACCACACTATTAGACAAGGTGGTAAAGTAATTACTTTGTGGCAAGCTCTGTGGTACTGAATGCTTCATTTTATAGAGTTCTGACTCTTTGTCAGGTTTTCCTCCATGGTTTGAGGGATTAGAGGACGATAAAGGCATTATTCTAGAATAAGACTCCTTTTCATTTTCGTGGGCCTTCATTTTAACCGTAAAAGCAGCAACCTCAATGCTTTCCTGCAGTATTCGTCTGTGTTCTTCTTTATACTTGCTTAGTCTCTCCCCTGTCTCTTGAAATGATCTTTGCAGAGGATCCACAAATTGTTTTTGCAAGTGGCCTTCTTTTGCAGCCTGTGATCTGTTCTGTTCTAGGTCTGATTTTGCTGAATGTACAGATTCAAAAATTCCCTTCCTCTCCAATTCACTGCACAGAAGAAAAATAAATGCACTACATTATTTTAGTTTTAGATTAACAAACTACAATAATTTGTCCTTATATAGTACTAATAATTTCATTTACTTTAGATGTTTAATGGGTCAGACATGTGATGCAAAAGCAATTAGTGGTGAGGCAAAACTGTAACTTCTATAGTCTTATTTTCCCCCCCCCCCCCCCCAGAATCACCTCTCGATTCAAAGACAAAAAAAAATGCAAGCTTACTCTTTATGGCGATCCACTATGCCTTTTGACAAGGGAGGACTTGACTGGGATGCCAATTTGAGTGGCCGATGTGGCTCTGCACTAGACGGTCTTACAGGAATATGACTCAGCAATCCAAGACCATCAGATGAGGTCACAGGGGTGGGCTGGTGTAACCAAGGACTAGGAGTATTCTGGAAAAACAATCATACTTATCAGCATAATTTAATTATTTCTTAGGAAAGTTCCAGGGTAGCCAACTGTTATTGTTTTTATAATGGTTGAGTCAGAAAGGATATAACTATGTAATCTAGAATTTCATATTAATAAATGCACACACACATACAGAGCGAGCGATACATTTAAAATGAAGGGTGAAATCTTGAACTCCAAACAGAAAACACATCATGGCCAGGAAGAAAAAAAGGCCCAATTTCCTCTAAATTTACCTATGTTCCAACACTTACCTTCCCTTTTTGAATGCCATTCTTTTAAATTTTCTTACATAATATAAAAAGAAGTAAAATATAAAACCATTTAAGTAGCAACAGAATCTTCAGACGATGGGGCCTGTCACTTCCTCTCAACCCAACCTACCTCATCGGAAAGAGTTATTGTGGAGAAAAATAGAAGGAGGGGGCATCATGAATGTCACCTTGAAATCCCATTCAAAAGACAGGTATATATTTAATAACAAAATCAAACACGAATGCAAAAAGATACTTCAGAATGAATGGCAGTGTAAATGTCTCTGTAACTCTTTAAATCAAGTGTTCTTTCTTGGGTTCCAGGACAGCTGCAGAAGGCAGCCATGTGATCCTATGAAAGAAAAGGCACACTACTTTGAGCAGCTGTGGACATCTGCTACATTCATGCCTCCATGCTGCATGATACACCTTTTCTGTCTTCAAATCTGAGGGGCAGCACAAACCTAATTTCTACTTCCTGGTGAAAGACACATGCTTCTTATCTGCACTGAAAATATTTCTAAGATTTGTTTAAGAAAGACTGATCCCCACATTTTGTTAGCTTTAAAAGAAAGCCGATACAAAGACCTTAGCAGGATTTCAAATTCCATGATGGGAGTGATGGCTATCACATTAAACTAGAGAGAAGCTGACAATTATGATTAAGGAGCCATTTTGGTCAAGGTTAAAATAGTGTTATAACTGTTTACATTAACCAAAGCAATTTAACATGCTCACAAATGTGTCTACTTCTTTCTGAAGAAACCCTTATATGTATATATATATTTAAATGGATTATTGTAATTATTTTTAAAATGGAGTTGTTTAAAGTTAATAACATTGGTATGTTTTTAAATAGCATGAACATTCTCTAATTTACAGTTTTTTTCCTTTTTAAAAATGAATTTAAAATGTAATTCAAAAACTACTGTACCTCTTTACATCAACAGCACATCATTCTATTAACATATACAAACAATAAGATAGTATAATAGATGTAATTGTCTATTTCCATAAACAAAATTAACAGCAATTATTTAAATTTACCAGTTAGGCAAGTTAGGCCCATGCTCTTCCACATAAAACATAAAACACTACATCCCAAAGACCCGCCCCATATATTATTTGCCCAATATATTATTTTGGGGTTCAGTAAGACTTACTCTTCTTGAAGCGGTCTCAGTATTAACAGAAGTTTCTGAATGGACCCATTTAGACGATGGTATCCCAAGTCCTGAATAAGCATGTGCTCCATTTGGATACTGCCAAATAACTGGATAAAGTCCTAAATGATTATATGAAGTCGACGGGAGTGTTTGCCCAAGAAGATGTGGTGACTGGTGCTGTAGCAGCTGCTGCTGATGTGCTAATGCTAAATGACTTAAACTGCTTGCGTGAGCAGTTTCTAGTCGTGGATGACCTCCCAGCAAAGAGGCTGTAGGCATTCCTGGTAAAACTGCAGGGAGCATATGTTGATGGTGAACAGAATGATGAGATGCACTGCTAAGAGGATGAGTGTTAATAGCAGACAATGCAGTTTGATTTGAGGATTCAGCTAATAAATGGGGTGTGCCTGTTAATCCAGAGTGATGGGTGCTTGGATTTAAAGAAGTTCTATGGGAAGTGGAATGAGGTGGGTAATTATGCTGATGTAAATATGGTGTCATATGATTAGTCCCCGTTTCCTGACCAAGAAGAATGGGATCTCTGTAAATTGTGAAATGTTCTTTTTTGTCAACAGTAAGAGGATTTTTAGTAGCTTCCAATGAACTAACTCTAGGTGAAATTGGATGGAAGCTAGACCTGGGCAAATCAGGCTCTATTTTAACCGCTGTCTTTGTTATTCCAATAACATGGCTGTTAAGATAATTAACCTTGGATTTCACAGTATCAGGTGACTGGGGTGGCTTATATTTAATTTCTGGTGAGGTGTTTGGCTTGATTTTAGAGTTTTCAACCTGGGGACTAGTTTTTGACTTTGTAGCATCCGAGACTGCAGTTTGTTTACGAACTCTGCCTTCTTCTGTTAGAGATATTACAGTTAAAGATGGTACAGAACCACAGTGAATATTTTCAGAATTTAAATGTTCATTTGCTGACATATTTTTCCCAACATTTGATTGCATCAGTTCCATTTTATTGGCATTATTAATCCAGTTCTCAACAGTTTCTGATTTGTTTACTTCCAGAGTGTTGATATTTGTAAACAGGTGTTTAGAATCACTGCTAGGAGATTCTGTTTCCTGACCAGTTTGTAAACTAAAACTACTTGATAAGTTTTCCTGAGTCTGATTAAGTGAACTGGTTTCAGTATTTGTGTCAATATAACTTTTTGGTGTGGGACAATTGGTTACAAATTGTTCATTGGGTAGGTGCTCTCTGGGATGCTGGTTTTCTATTCTGCACTCTTCAATGCAGCCATCATTATCACTATGATCATAGACTGTTAGCAGTTCAGCTTGATGGAGTGAAATTTCTTGCAATTCCAAATCAGCTGATTCTGGTCTTTCTATCTGTTGATGAGACTGGTTACCTATTAGGATCTTTTCTTCTACCATGTCACTCTGGGATTTTCCTTCTTTCCCATTTATTTTTACAATATTTTTGCTTCTCAATTCAGTATCCGAATTTTGCTCTGAGGAAGAATCTGTCAATCTTTTGTTTGAATTTTCAGAGTCACTACTCTCGGAACTGTCAGAAGTATTGTCTGTACGCTGTCTCTTCACGTTCTTTGTTTTTTCATCGTCTTCTGGTTTTCTTCTTTTAGAAATATAAAATCTATTTTTACTTTTGGAATTTTCTGCAAAGGAAAAAAAATACCCTTAATATTGTTTGTAGAAGAAAAATTCTTACTATCCTTATAAAATTATTTTTACCTCCATGGCTTATACAGTCATATTTTTCTTCTTTAGTTTTCTCTTCCTCCGGCATGCTACTATCAGAACCTTTCCTTTTATTTGGACGGACATTTCGTTGTAACTGCTGTGAATTTTGTTTTGGTGTTGCATTTTGGGAATTCATTGCTGGCCTGGGGCTATTTGCCTGAGCTCGGGTATAGTGGCCCTAAAATAGATACATACGTTTACAGATTTTTAAATCATTAATCCAATACATATAGACATAAAAAAATGGCAATGTAATTTAAAAATCATATATATCTACGTGAGCTGTGTTGCTGTTTTGACTGGAACGAGACCTGCGTCGTGACGTAATGCCTATATTTTCACCTTTCAGCAAAGAATGAACAACATCATCTAGAAAGGTCATCTGAACCATAGATGGATCAACATTTTGTGGCTCTAATACCTGTTTTATTAGAGGAAAAAAATATAATCATTTTCTATTTATATCTTCTATAAGAAGGTCCATTGGAAACACAAATTCAGTTTAAAAGGACAGTTTTAAAGGAATAAAATTTACAAAAAAATATGAAAATGCCATCTTTTCTTTTAAATCAGGGATTTGCCAAGATTTCACCCCTTATCGTAAATGGAAAACCCTTGTACAGGTAGTCCTCGGACCAGGAGTTCCTTTGGTAAGCACTGTGGTTGCCACATCACTTAGCAATAAAAGTTCTGACAGTTAAGTGAGGACTTCATGCAACCCTGGCTTCTGGCTGGCTTCCCCATTAACTTTGCTTGTGAAAAACCAGTAGGGAATATCTGAAATCTCAAATCATATGACTAAGGCAGGGGTATCAAACTGTTGGCAAGCGGGCTGGATGCATCATAGCAAAACCACACCCACCACATTGCTGGCAGTGGCAAAATTCGTGATACATCGCAACATGTCACGTGACATTGTGAGTTTGACACCCCTGGACTAAGGCTTGCTGCAACATCGTAATCAAACTGAATAACATCCAGATTACAATTACATGACTATGGGAATGGTGCAATGGTTGTAACTCCAAGGACCTATCTTAATTTGCCCTCTTCCAGCACCATCATAACTTTTGAACGGTTGCTGAATGTATGGTCATAATCCGAGTCAAAAAAACCTAAGGTATAAAGGTAGAAAGTGAAATGTGTTTGGTTTAAATCAGAAAGTCATTAATGACACCTTACATCCTTATCAATCAACATTAAAATGAAACTAGATGAAAGTTTATATTGGCCTTTATACCTATCTAATAGCATTAGATTTGATGAATTTATAATACTGAGCAAGCTGCCCAAATTCTTCATTTCTTAAATTTGCTTCAAAAACACAAGGAAAAAGAAAAGGAAAAAGAAATTGAAAAAGACATTTCTCATAGATACAGAACATCCCTGTTTTTGAACTTTGACTCCCTTGAGTAATGGAGAACAATCTTTCTACTACATTGATGGAAAGCCAGTTCAAAAGCAAAAATACCCAAATACATATTGTTTATCCATTACTGAAAATTCAGGCTAGCACTGTCTTTGTATCATAATGTTTTTGCTTAGTCACATGACTGATTGGTTTATAATTCTTTATATAATTATTAATTCCAAATGTTTGGCATATGCTGCAAAATATCATTTCTCTGTAAGCCATATTAGTCTTCCCAAACGATATTAGCAAGTATACAGCTATTAAATTAATATCATATGGAAAAGTGTTCCCTCAGTTATTTTGAATTCACTATAACTAAATTGTCAACCAATCCTTTTAAAGATTCTGAGATGTCCAATGACCATAGTGACAAAAACTTTATTGGCAACTTTTTTTTGGATTCCACTTCCTTTATGCTGTGAATATCAAGGATTACTATAATAATTCTTCAATCTGCTTTTGTTCCAAGAATTGTTTATATTTAATCATGGCACAATTAATAAAACTCCAGATTATTACCAATTACAAGATCTACATTTTAAAATTAAAATAAATAGCCTTGTAGTCATTTTCATCTTAAGCTATTAAGCACTCTTTTAAAAACAGTGTATGTACAAAATCAATCTAAAGCCAATTATGTCACATATTCATATCTAGTTTCAGCGCTGATGCATTTTTAAAGAACAATTTCAGTAGAGAAAAAAATAATTACCTGATCATTCATAACAATCATAGTGCGAGTGAACAGATCATGATGAGTAATTATACCAGTGAACCATTGGGTGGCAGAGTCCTGTCTATATACTCTCACCCTATAGCCGTTTAAAGAATAAGGACCTTCAAAAAATGAAAATAACATTTGAGGATTATTGAAATAATATTCCAACAGAGTTTAATTTTAGAAGTGCATGCAGTAGAGGTTAAATTAAATTATACAAACAACCCCAAGTAATGAAAAGTCAACGTCCATCATGCTTTTTAAAGGCTACCATTTATTTTTGAATTCAGCGCTAATCCTGATATTGATAGAATATGGCAGATGTGTGTATAGAGTGCTAAGTTTCCAGGGGTGGTGGTGGGGAATAAAAATCTTTGCAAGCCATGATTCCAGTGAGTGTGAAATGTACTCATATGTTAATACAAGATGATGAATAGAAAAACAAGCCTAATTTTATGAATAGAAGCTGTCCAACACACTGTGTGTTACTAAAAACATGACTTTCATATAGAAAGAATTTAGTCCCTGAAGCCTGGGTTTACACAGCTGCCAAGATTCCCCCAAAATTGACTACAGATTGTTTTTTTACCTTCAGGGGTCTCTGTTTCTTTCCATTGTAAATGTTAAACAGTATTACATTCATAAATATATAACTTGTAAGTTACGTATTAGCTCAAATATGCCAGTTGGAGCAACAGTTTACTTTAGAAGTCAATTTAAAATTCATGCATGAATAAATCATACTTTTTAAAGTTATATATTCTTTTTTATCTACTATCCTTCTACAGTATTATTTACTGTAAATGGGTTCATTAAACTGCTTCCCCGTGTCACACTATTCATAATTAAATTTTAATTTTTTTTTGTTCTTTTGGTATTTTTACATTTATTCAGGGTACCACCAACTTTAGCAATGGCTAATGAAGGAGTGTTATAGAGGCCTGGGACTATCATATTTTGTCAGTGCAGAATCACTTACCTCAAAGTTTCTATCCAAGGAATGAAACAGCTACTTGTTTCTTAAAACATCATCATTTTTTAACTTATTAAGATTTAAGTTAATGTAATAACTATATTTAAGTTTGAATTCCTCTATCCAGATTCAAAAAAGTAATAAACAATTTAGAAACTGTTACAATCAAATACAACTTACATCATAAATGTTTATTTATATCCAACGTAATTGCATCAGAGTTTGTTCAAGGTACTGAATGTTACTGTATTGTTCTTTATAAAATTGTTTGCAATATGATCTTACACAGGCAGATAAATGTATTAGTCTAGAATATACCGTAGGGATTTTTTTTCCAGATTCTTTTCCCCATTAGCTATTACCTCTGCAGACTATCCAACGGATGGCCTGCAGACAACGCTGATATTTTATATGCTTAGGGATTATGTGGTGCAATGTATTATGTTTAAAGTATTAGCAGTATCAGCACAGGGAAGATATGTAAGAGTTGAATAACAGAGCAATCTCAAAATCAGTAGGTCCAAACCATTATTGTTCCTTTTCTTATTGTAAACATTTCCTTCAAGTCAAGCTTGACTTCTGTCATCTTATGGACACTTCCTTTTAGTTTTCTTGGAACACATCTGCCACTGTCTTCTGGAATTTTTTCAACTTCTTAATGTGAGTCAGACATGTCAAACTCGCGACGTCATGTGACGTCGCACAATGTATCAGAGCTTTTTCCCCATTGCCAGCAATGGGGTGGGCGCAGTTTTGTTGCGACGCATCCGGCCCGCGGGCTGGCAGTTTGACACCCCTGATGTAAGTGATGGCCCTGGTAGTCTAGTACTCTAAGTGGACCTGACACTGCTTAATACCTGAGCCCAAAAAAAATTCAGCTAGGGACTGCCAAGGCTCTTGATACATACATATTTCATTTTCAGCCAAAGTTATTATGGAAAATGATATCTGGAAGATCCCAGAAAACAAACCAAAATAGAAAAGGGATAGCTTATCAGCAAATAGAAAACAACATATGCTAAAGGCACAATGCAAAAAAGTCAAGATTCCACATTACCTTAGATTATCAGACTCAGTGGGGAGAGGGGGTGTCCATTACTCCTGAATGTCTGTTAAATTACAAATTATGTCATTTGTGGTAATGTATATAATCTGGGTTAATTATGTCATTACACAAATGACCTGACATAGAACTGAATGATGTAAAATTAACTGCCAGGTCAGGAGTGTTTGGAGTGTAATAGATTTATTTGTTATCTTGGTAAATGGGACAGAAATTTGGTTTGTTGCATCTGAAGTTCATTAAACCAGGACATTAAACTGAGGGCTCACTGTTATTATAACAGTGTTTAAGCAATGCTTTTCTGAAATTAGGTGGCTGGAGAACTAAGGCAAAAGTTCTATACAAATTAATGTGAGATACAGAGATTACACACATTAATTAGCAGTGCTCCTTTAGATTTATAGATTGAAGTTCAAATAAGCATTTGTTTCATGCAGATTCAACCTAAATACTTATTGATCTTCCATGCATGAATTGTAAGTAACGTTTCCTTTTACAGTCTCTATGAACTACCTTGTCAGTTTCTGCTCCCATGTTACTTCTCAATTTTTAAATTCTAAGTATATAAAAAAGGAAATAAATAGGTAAGGAAGGATTCCAGTCTCCTAGAGGAAGAGCAAATGACAGTGGGAAGCACTGAGGGAAAATTTAAGGAGAAATTAATTTCCAAATTAGGATCAAAAGAATAAAATGGATAAGGTGAATCTGCAGAAAGATTTCATTTCAAGAGATGGGAATCCTGAAAAGCTTTAACACTGCATCACAATTGCATTTTCTTCCAAAAATCACCACAATCAAATTTGAAAGGGTAGAAAAAGGGGGAATGCAATTTTGAAATTTGAATGTTTAAAACAGTTCAAATTTTCATTCTAAAAAACAAAGAATGATTTCTAAAAATATGTATGATCTCTGTTGTAATTCCTTATAGCTATCAATGTCATAAGCTATATTATAGAAAGCTAAATATATAATGTAAGTAGTTATTTATTACTTAAATTAGCTCATGAATATGGAAGTTAATGCACCATGTTCCGAAACCACTGAAATAGTGGGTTAGAAAGGCCAATGGTATGATACTAGCATACTGCCTACTCAACCAAATGCAAGTTCCAGAATTCTCTACTGTTGAGACTGCAAGTCTCCAAGTGTTATAGCCATTA
The DNA here is from genome assembly GCF_964194415.1 of Vipera berus. Classification (NCBI taxonomy): domain Eukaryota; kingdom Metazoa; phylum Chordata; class Lepidosauria; order Squamata; family Viperidae; genus Vipera; species Vipera berus. The sequence continues at coordinate 89,646,021 of NC_138207.1, read as the reverse complement.
TGGCCTTGACTATGTTGCCAATATTACACAAGTACAGCTCTCAGTGTGAACTTTAACAGAATAACGTTCAGAGTGTTTTTGTCACTTTTTGTTGGGTTTTGACGTACCTCATTTCTTCTGCCTCTGTTATTGCCTTTTGGGGGAAATTTGTTCTTGAGCTGTTCTCTGATATCCACTGGCAGGGAAATTTGGATTTAATACTTTATTATTTGTTAATTATTGTTCATCTTCTTTGGGGTGTGTGTTAAATAACAGGAGGCAAATAGAAAAAAAACCAAAGGAATTGATGGAGCTCTCTATGGTGTTGACTGTCTCTTCATCATCCGGCTTCCATCCCCAAAAGAATAAAATATGGGATTAAAAAAAACCCCAAACATATATTGTTGGCTAAAATGGGAAATGGTTTTGGCTACTAGGGAACGGTATATAAATTATTATTCACTCTTATTTCAATGGTTCTGGTTTCAAAGACTGAACACAGATATTGTAATGACAAATTGAAATTGAAATTAAAATTAAGTCCTGATATTTTTAATTAGGCTGTACAATACTTCAGATTCAGAAGTGCTTTGGAACATGTAGGACAGCAAACATAGCATCTGTCTTCTACATATTAAAGCTACTACATCTGGTTCTACATTAGTGTGGTTGCTGTGGGAGGTTTTCCGTGTAACTGTGCAATCATGAAACAATGGTACAACCCTGAATCTATTTTAATGAGTTGTAGACAGGTGCTGCAAATCATATTTAAAAGCAACTCTTCTGAATGAAATTTGAAATATTGCACAAGCCTACTAATTAGGTTTTTAAATGGCTGGAAAATAGTGTATGTGTTCATAATTCTTTTAGCTATTTAAGATTAGGCACACTTTTAAATGAGAATTCTTGAGCTCAGCTGTCATGCACGGATCAATAATGTGGGAGAAATTCCATGAAAAATAATTGATACTGATAGTTTCTTAGACATAAGATTTGCCATTAGTGGCAGCCAGTGGAAGTATGCACAATATATATATATTGTTTTCATGAAATACTGTGAATTCCCAGAAACATTTGGCTAACCAATATGGAAAACATGGTAATCCAAACAGATACTGCATCTGATCCACGAGAGTTCCTATTTTTTAGTAAGGAAATAAATACATTAAAAAAGCATTCCAGGTTCCTTAAGTATATGTTTTGCAAGAGCATTTGGTTAGGTGCAGATTCTCTGGTAGGGATATACAAAGTGTTTTGATTCAAACTGTTGTGACCTTAAATGACCCTACTTTGAGTTCACTACAATCTGCCTCATTTCTATTGCCAGCATTTTAGAAACACAAGACTTTAAAATAGACCTACTTCAGGCAGAAAGCACTTCTGAAATGCACACGGAACAAGTGTTTCAAACTGAAAAGTGTGTGTTTTGAGCCTGAAACAGATGAAATATTTTTTTCCCTTAGTGTATGTCCCAAAGTTTAAGGATTTGCATTCTCCTATATTACACACCAAAACTATGACTGCATGGGATAATAAAGGTTCTGTCTTTGAGCCAGCTTCTCATAGGACCTGAGACTGTTCAGGGATGAGAGAGGGTGTAACTGGCCCAAATCACCCAGATGGCTTTGTCACTGTGGGAGGATTAGAACCTGAATCTCACTACCCTATGCCTACCACACCTTAACCTTTACAATTCACTGGTTCTCTTTTAATGTGTGCACCTTTCTCTCTTTTTTTTAAATATAACACAAACTTGGTAGTTGATTTAGAAAAACAAACTACTGCTAATGCATACTCAGTTTTCCTTCTTAACCACAACTTTCAAGTCTAAAATATTTTTTTTTAATATTTTTTTAAAATAATACTATTTAGTAAAATGATCTCATTAATAAATGAAGTGGATCATTTAAGATCCACCTGGCCATTTGAAAATACTATACATCTGGAAGGGAAGTACAAACAATAGAAATGACAAACCACTACTAAATCTGTCACCATATAGGAAATCAACGATTCAGGAATACGCAATACTGTAATGTCTACTTCATAATTTAAACAATTAAAAGTTAGCATTCACTATGAATGTTTATGGGATCTCATTAAATGACAAACAGATATATTTCTCAAAATTACCTTGCATAAATATCTCTTGCACTTTTTGTTCCTTCACCCAGATTTTTACTTCCTCTTGAAGCTGTGGATTATCCCTGAGAACTGGGTTTAAACTGTCTATATCATCCTAAAGAAAACAGAAAAACACTATGTTATACCTACTAACCATTTATTATTCAATTATTTAATGCAAATACTGTAATCTGCAAAAAAATCAGACAGATGACAGAAAATGTCTTACCGTATTACTTTTGCCAAAAACTTTAGAATACAGATACTATAAAAATCTGAAGTGAATATAAAAATTATTTTAGATTTTTTTATTTATAATTCCTTAATTATTAGAAGCTAAGTAATGCATAAAAAAGACCTACATCAATATATATTCTGTCGAATACCATTAATTTAGTATTTATCAATTAAACTCCCATCTGTGTAATGGCCCATTAGGAAGTCCCTATAAACATTTCCTTTGTCACAATTGAATGCTGGTTGGTTGGTATAAATATTCAAACCATTCTTAAAAGTTCAACAACAGTTGTTGCCTGTGATCCCAGCACATAATAATAGTACCTGGTTTGTGGAACTCAATTAAGCACCCTAAATTTCCAACTGTTTTAAAGTCAATGAGATACATGGTGAAGTGTAGTAACCTGTAATTATACTGTTTGTTTCCATCTACTTCTGATTTCCTTTTCTTTAATTCTTGAAAGTATATTCCATTAAAAAAAATCAATTCAAAGGCATACCAGAGTAGCACAAATAAATGAAAATTCAGTTTGCATGAAAACTGACTTGTTATTTACTGCAAACTTACTGATATAAAATTATATGAAATCCAAATAAGATGTTAAAAAACTCAAGATACAGGCAGACTATCAATACATTTTATATACTTTAAGCTTATATATTTTCTTATAGTCATGTCTTTGTCCTGTATATATATAGTTGTTAAGACTTATTTCTTATTTCCAGAAAGAGGCCTTTGTTGTCATAGAGGTCAGCAACACATGTCCTTTCCATCTGTAAGCTTTTTTTCAGCTTAAAAATAGAAGATTTAAGTCAAGAAATAGTGAGATTTACATTACTTACTTTCGTGCCAGATGACTAAATGTACAACAGCTGCACTACACAATGAAATATAAATTTTGCCCATAAGGACTAATAACCAAAATGCAATCAGAATTTTAATACCAATATAATAATTCTTTTAAATCAGAGAACATTTACATTCAAGTGTAGTTCTCTACATAGTGGAAACCCAGAAATCTGGTAACATGGTTTCACAGCGTTCTTTTAGAAGCAATATTTATTTTTGCAGGAAAGCTTGAAAAAAGAATTGCTGTCCTGGATTTAAAACAACAGATAGGTTTTGAACACAAAAAATAAATAGAAGCAATTTCTTTTGGCAATTAGACATGACCATGAATGCTGTCCATCATCCAACTTACAGAAAAATCAACCAATGGGTCCCTCCCACATTGTACAGCAAGTAACAAAGCAATAGCTAGCAAAAAAGGGGATCTTTTGCAACATGCCTGCACAGTATGTCTTTAAGTCAGCAGGAACTACAAAAGAACAAGGGTTTATTTCAAGTTTCTATTGTTGCTTTTGATGAATAGTTGAAATATTGAAAATTTATTCCATCAGATCACATTTCCCAAAGAACATTTTAGGTGAGATATTTGGTCCAAGCGAGGAGCAGATTTTTCTCATTTTAAGCACACACAAAAGGGAATTCAGGAGACTTATTATGATTTTGGGGACGCGGTGGCTCAGTGGGTTAGGACGCTGAGCTTGTCGATCGGAAGGTCGGCAGTTTGGCGGGTCGAATCCCGAGTGCCACGTAGCAGAGTGAGCGCCTGTTACTCGTCCCAGCTTCTGCCAACCTAGCAGTTCGAAAGCACGTAAAAATGCAAGTAGAAAAATAGGGACCACTACGGTGGGAAGGTAACAGCGTTCCGTGCGCCTTTGGCGTCCAGTCATGCCGGCCACATGACCACGGAGATGTCCTCGGACAAGCGCTGGCTCTTCGGCTTTGAAACGGAGATGAGCACCGGCCCCTAGAGTCGGAAACGACTAGCACGCACGTGCAGGGGAACCTTTACCTTTACATTATGATTTTGCACACAGAAAGGCAAATATACTCATTTTGAGAATCTCTTAGATTTACTCCGTATATATTTTGCAAAAAGATTGACTGATAACATATAACGTATATAACTTACCCCATACACCTTTCAAACAAAACAAAATGTAATAACTAAATGCAAATCAACATCAAACTCAAAAATTAAGTACAAAAAAGAGAGCAAATATAGAATCTAATATAAAATCCAAATAGTACCAACAGTTAGTTAGCGGGGGCAGAAACATATATTGAAGTAAAACTATTAACTTCTTTCTGGATTTGTAGCAATGTATATATATTTGAGGGATGGAGTATTTCATAAAATGGCAGCTATTACAGAGACAGTTTGCCATCTTGTTCATGCCCCATGAATGTTGGAAAAGCACTTTGGTGATGACTGGACTAGATGGGCAGAGTATATTCCAACAAGGCATTGGTTGCTATATCCTGTTGCTGTGCCGTTTGGGCTTTAAGAATAATGTTAAGCACTCTGAATTCAGCCCTGTAGCATACTAAATGTCAGTGCAACAACTTTAAAATAATTCCATAATGATGGGGCTAATAATCTTGCCACCAGTATTTTTTTTTACCAGCTGCAGCTTCCTGGCTTTTTCCAAAGAAAGCCCCACACAGAGCCTGTTGCAATAGTCCTAGTGTCACCAATGCATGAGTTTACTGAGATCAGGACATACTGGTGCAAGTAGCATTGTAAGTCAAGTGGAAGATCAAACAGATTCCTGACAAACCTAGCAGACAACTTTTGTCTCCCAAAAAGTAGAGAAGAGAACCAGGGGATCAGCCATATTGGACCTAATTTTCACTAATAGAGATGAAATGATAGAAGGTGTTGAAGCCACAGGACTTTAAGAGAGCTAATTTCAAGAAACTTAGAAAGCTAAGGCTCGAAATGAACAAAAGCTTGCGACAAAAGTAAAAAACCAATAACAACAAAATCTTCTTTCAACATGTAAAAAACAAGAAAAAAGTTAAGGAAATGTTTGGTCCATTAGTAGGAGAAAGTGGCAAGAAGATGATCAGGGGACTGGAGGCTAAAACATACAAGTAATGGTTGCTGGAATTGGGTATGTCTAGTTTAATGAAGAGAAGGACGAGGGGGGACATGATAGCAGTGTTCCAATATCTCAGGGGTTGTCACAAGGAAGAGGGAATCAAGCTATTCTCCAAAGCACCTGAAGGCAGGACAAGAAGCAACAGATGGAAACTAACCAAAGAGAGAAGCAACCTAGAACTAAGGAGAAATTTCCTGACACTTAGAACACTGGATGACCTTGGGCCAGGCACTCTCTCTCAGCCCAATTCACCTCACCTGTTGTTGTGGGGACAATAGGAGGAACTGGGTGTGTTGGATATTTGCTGCCTTGAGTTATTTATAAAAATAACAAAGGTAGCCTATAAATACCGTATTTTCCGGTGTTTAAGACAACTGGGCGTATAAGACAACCCCCTACTTTTCCTGTTAAATTACCGTATTTTTCGGACCATAATACGCACCTGACCATAAGACGCACCCAGTTTTTAGAGCAGGAAAACAAGAAAAAAAATATTCTGAACCAAATAGTACTCGTATACTAAAACAGGGCTTTTCAATCTTTTCATCCATTGTACCACTTTTAGGACAAGGCAATGTCTGAGTATCACCAGTCGCCCAACAAAGTGTCAAAAACTTGACCCACCCTAAAAAAGGAAAAAAATGATAAAGTACAGGTAGTCCTCGGCTTACAATGATTCACTTAGTGACCATTCAAAGTTACGACAGCACTGAAAAAAGTGACTTATGACCATTTTTCACACTTATGACCTTTGCAGCATCCCCAGGGTCATGTGATTTACATTCAGATGCTTGGCAATTGATTCATATTGTTCCAGGATCATGTGATCACCTTTTGCAACCTTCTGACAAGCAATGTTAGTGGGGAAACCAGATTCACTTAACAATCATGTTACTAATTTAATTTCTCTCTCCTTCTCTTTCTCTCCCTCTCTCCCCCTCCCTCTTTCTTTCTCTCCTCTCTCCTTCTTTCTCTCCCTCTCCCTATTTTTCTTTCTCTCTATTTGTCCCTCTTTTTCTCTCCCTCTATTTCCCTCTTTCTTTCTCCTTCTCTCTCTCCCTCTTTCTCTCCCTCTCTATTTTTCTCTTTCCCTCCCTCTTTTTCTCCTTGTCTCTCTCCCTCTTTCTCTCTCTCCCTCTATTTCTCTCCCTTTCTCCTTCTCTCTCTCCCTATTTCTTTCTCCTTCTCTCTCCCTCTCTTTCTCTCTATTTCTCTCTCTCCCTCTCCCATTGTCCCTTCCTTCTTTCCTTTCTTTCTTCCCTCCCTCTTTGTCCTTCCCTCTCCATGTTAGAGCAGTACCTGTGGAGGTGGCCCTGCGGCCCGGCTTTCTCTTACAGAAAGCAAGCTGAAACGGAGCGAGGGATATTGACAGGAACGTGAATTGGCCGATCTCGCACTCCTGCAATCTCCCTCGTTCGGTTTCAGCTTCCCTTGCTACAAGAGAAAGCAGGCTGAAACGGAGCGATCCCTCGCTCTGTTTCAGCCTGCTTTCTCTTATAGCAAGGGAAGCTGAAACCGAGCGAGGGAGATTGCAGGAGCATGAGATCGGCGTTTCTCAGCACGTGCCGATTCGTGCTCCTGGCAATCTCCCTTGCTTTCCACTTGCGGAGGTTGGGGCTGGCCATACGGATCAGCTTCGGACCATAAGACGCACCTAAGACTACCCGTATTTTCCAGCGTATAAGACGACCCCCGACTTTTGAGAAGATTTTCATGGGTTAAAAAGTCGTCTTATACGCTGGAAAATACGGTAAGTAAATAAATAAGAATAAACAGGATAGTCATATGTATGCATAATAAACCTGAGGAATTGCTATCAATTTTTATTTACTATAATTTTAAACACAAATTTAAAATCTAGAAAAAAATAGCTGACCAAAACTGCAGAGTCCTTAATAAAAGACCAAGATCCTTATTTCAAAATGAGTGACTTAATCTTATTTGTTATCTCACAGAAGTGATAGAGAAGAACAAAGAACAAGTTTAAGGATGAACTGATGAGATGCAGATATAATTCTACAAATAATATTTCAAAATCAAAATTTAGTATTGACAGGAAATAATTTTGCCAAGAAGCACTGAAATATCCACTTTAAATGGAGAAATTATACACTGAAACTGAAATTCCATATTTTAACAGTGCATGTTTTCAATATAGTAATGGTTAAATTTCTAAATTCACAAACTGCAGCCAGGAAATAAATTCCCAGTGATGCAGACTTCAGCTGTTTATAGACAGGAAAACCATGAAAAGAATAATTTGTCTTCCTGTGGCAGTTCCTCCCGTAATACACACGAAATGGAAGGACTCCTCCTAACCTTTATCACTGCTGCCAGAAAAGAAAGCTGAAAGTCTCCACAAGCACAAGTAGAAGCACCTTCACATTTCCCAAGTTCTTAGCCAAGGGAAAATGGTCAGTGATTCAAGACTGCATAATGCCCAGAAATTTCATAGTAGTGTTTGCATAAACTGCTGAATCAGATAACACAATTCCCTATTGAGAAATAGTCTAAACCTATTGCAGTTTTTATTTATGTGATCATTACCTTCAACATCCAAAAAGAAAAAAACTTACTTCATGTTTTTGTCATACCAGAGCTCAATAGGAAATCACAGTTCTCCACAATTTTACCTTTTGTTCAGTAATTTATTTGATAGGGTAGAAAATTCTCAGGTTATAGTATTTCCCCAGTAGTGACTCATGGTATCATCTAGAGCAGACGTCCCCAACCTTTGGGACACCAGGGACTGGTTACGTGGAGAGAGGTTTTTCCACGGACTGGAAGGTGCATGGTTTTGTGTGTTGCCTGCATCCCGTGGATGGGGCTCTGCTTCTTTGTGCAGATCAGTTGCTGGCATGCCGTGTTTGAGAAATGGTGTTCTAGATTTTCCTAATCTTGTTGGGCCAACATGAGCCATGTTTCATAGCCATTTCAACAATGACTATGAAGACACAAGTCTCTAGTTGCACAAATTCTTAGACTTAGGTTTCACTAAGGTAGAACCTTTAATGCAGAAAGAATGAAGCCACAGACTATTGCTTCCTGAAGTGTGTACATACACATGCATATCAGAATTTAAACTCTAGACTGTTTTTCTTTCATTCTTCTGAGTTAATGAGATATTTGGCTATTTGTTCCATGGTTTTGGGTTTACGGTTCTCTCTAGTTTAAGGAGACCCTGATTTCATTTCATTTGTCTTAGCTCTTAAAATTTTCAGTGACACTGAAAATATTTTTGAGTTAAAATCTTCTTGCATTTGAACGTGAGTGAACATGCTTATTCATTCACTCACTTTCCATCACTCCCCTCAGGAACTTCTAAGTTACCAAATTTTGTATAATATAGAATAAACCATAAATCATATTTATATTCCATATAAGGTAAAGGTAAAGGTTCCCCCGCACATGCGTGCTAGTCGTTTCCAACTCTAGGGGCCAGTGCTCATCTCCGTTTCAAAGCCGAAGAGCCAGTGCTTGTCCGAGGACATCTCCGTGGTCATGTGGCCGGCATGACTAGACACCAAAGGTGCACGGAACGCTGTTACCTTCCCACCGTAGTGGTCCCTATTTTTCTACTTGCATTTTTACGTGCTTTCGAACTGCTAGGTTGGCAGAAGCTGGGATGAGTAACAGGCGCTCACTCTGTTACACGGCACTCGGGATTCGACCCGCCAAACTGCCGACCTTCTGATCGACAAGCTCAGCATCCTAACCCACTGAGCCACCGCGTCCCTATTCCATATAAACCATATGATAAATATTTATCATTATTATATGCAGGCTACTGGATCATTCTCTTTTCCATAATTTAAAAAGTGAGTTACTTTGCAAAATGTACAACCCTTCGCAAGTGCCAAGAGCCCAGATCACAATATAATATGTTGAACTACAACAGCCGTAATTTCGAGCACTAGTCATAAGTCCTTCATTCAAGAACTTCTGAATGGTCATAGGTTGAGGACTTTAGAGAGAATAAGGCTCTAAAGCAGACATGTCAAACACAAGGCCCGTGGGCTGGATCCAGCCTGCCAAGGGCCCAGATTTGGCCCCTGGAGTTGTTCCAAAAATGGCAAGAGACCGCCCCCCGCTGCTCCAGCCCTGGCCCACCCCAACCCGGCTGAGTGCCCTCCTGGCAGCCTATTTGCCTCATCCCATCCTGCCCCTCCCGGCCTCACTCCGTCATACCTGGCCACGCCCCGTTTTGCTGGGCCTCTCCTCATCCTGCTCTGCTTTGCCGGGTCTTGCCTCACCACGCCAGGCTCCACTTTGCTGGGCCAGGCACCAAAGCAGCACTGAAAAAGCAGAGTCTGTGTGCACGCCTGCCTTGCCCATGTCAGCCATGCTCTCCACGGCGCGCTACAGATGATCTGAGGTGGCTGACCAGACACCGAAGTGCTGCTGAAAACAGCAGATTCTTTGTCCGTGCCTGCTAAGCGCTCACCCGTCACACTGGAAGGCTTGTCGTGCCAATTGTGTGGTTCTGCCACTTATGGCTGCAGGCCTTTAGGCTCGTTTCACTGATCGCTCCAGTGCCGCCACGAGCAGAGGCGGGAGAGGGGATATATTGTGCTGAAGAAAGGAATTTGGGAGGGGGAAGGCAACCTGTGCACTTGTAGCTTGACGGGCTTCCTTTCTCTAGCACAGCGGGCCGATTGATTCCCTGTTGCACACAAAAGGGAGAGGAAGGCCCAGTGCAGGCCTCCCCTCTGTGCATGGAGCAGGAATCTCTTTCATTCTGTTAATTGAATGAGCTGCATGATCGCTTAGCAACTCCATCTGGAAGGGACGGGATAGTGGTCATTGAAAGAGGTCGTCACATGGATGCCTCACTTAATGACTGCAAGGACTTAGGACCGTAATAGGCAAGCTCCATTATAGTTCTAAGTCAAGGATTGCCTGTAGTTTTTCTTTTCACAAAACTATACCTTTTAGTATAAGAAACTTTATAATGCAATGCAATGTAAATTTATATATGGGGTGACTACATTGCATTTTCACCTCTTCATTAAAAATATTCATAAATTTCAACAGAAGTTATGGCTCTCAGAAATTTAATGTAGACATTTTTGCATAGTTTTTTTAAATCAAAAATTCCTGTGAGAGATTTTTCCCCTTCCTTTTATCATATTGCACATTCAGGCAATTCAAATCAAACTATTTTGGAAACTTAGGCTGGACTTTATTGTCATCACTTTGATATATTCTTGCGGATTAACTGAATATTGCATGTTAACTATTGTAGGAATGTTACAGGATTATCAGTCATTTACCATATTATACTATATTTATCTCAAGTATAAGATCAAATTTAAAGTTTCCATGTTTCTCATTTAATAATACATACCCTATAAAGTTCAAGTATGCCTGATTAAAAAACAAAGAAATACATTTTTACAGATTTTGTTTTAATGTTTGCAGCTATTCAAATTTATACAACCAACCATAAAAATATTAGCAGCCGAATGCAACATCCTTACAAGTTGATCAAAATGCATAGAAACAAAAACATTTTCTTCAAACATACAGTAATATGGGCAAGAAGAGTTAAAATCATTAAATCATAGGGCTCTAAGCAACCTTGAGAGGTCTTCTATTCCAACCCCTGCCCAAGGCAAAAGACCTTATTGCATCCGGCACAAATAGTTGTCCAATCTTTTCTTGAATACCATAGAAAGAGGAAGAAACTTCTTTGTTAACATCATCCTTTATTTTCCATTTGCAGTTCACTTTGCAAGGAATTTTAAATTTAACCAAAATAAAGGGAGTCAGTTGATGTAGTGGTTAAGATTGTGGTGGCGAACCTATGGCACACAGAGCCTTCTCTGTGGGCATGCATGCCATTGCCCCAGTCCTAGGGCTCCGCTGCCATGCACACAAAAAAAAGATTCAATCAATTTCAACTTCTCGTGGGAAAAGAAAGATCTTGCAAAGTTGGAATTGCTTGATTGAACTTTATTTTCAGTCCCACACAGCAGCGGAGCAAGTGACGCATCAGAGCTGGAAAAAAGGTGCCATGGGGTGGGGGGAACGGCAGGAGCAGGGCGCTCCATGCAAGGGGTGAGGCAGGGCCTGTTGCTTCCCTCCTCCAGCCAGACACCTGCCAAAGTCATACAAGGTAAGTTGCTGCCCCCGCCTCCCCCAAGCGGATTTTTACTAACCTGCCTTTCAGCTGCATTCCGTTTCTCCGTTTGCTTCTCAGCCGTCGCCACGTGCTTGTGAGACAAAAAAAAAGTTCCATGAGACTTTCTAATTTCTCGCGAGATCTCGCGAGAAGTCAGAAAGTCTCATGGAACTTTTTTTTTTAACCAATAGTGCCACAAACGTGGCGAAGGCTGAGAAGCGAATGGAGAAACGGAATGAAGCTGAAAGGCAGGTTAGTAAAAAAACCGCTTGGGGGAGGCGAGGGCATCTGGACACGGGTGGCAACCTTACTCTGCATGGTGGCGGGAGAGTTAATGGTGGGTGTGGGGGCCCCAGGAGGAGCTGTGCAAAGCAGGCGGAGGTGAGGCCGGGCAGATTGTGGGCGCCACTACTCGCCTCCTCTGTGCTGCTGCCGTCGCTGCTGCTTTGGCCAAAGCGACCCAGCCGTCGCTGCCACTGCCCCGCTCTGGCCCCGGGCAGTGCCTCTGCCTTGCGCGGCTGTCCCACTCATGCCCGCGATCAGCCTCCACGCCACCCTGCAGTCCCGCCTGGCTCCGCTCCGGCCCCGAGCAGCACCACTACCCTGTGCGGATGCTCTACTTGCACTCGCTCTGAGCCCGCGATTGGCCTCTGTGCCGCTGCTGCAGAAGTCGCGTAATGGGGGTGTTTATCTGGGCAGCTCGGGCTTGAAGAAGGTGGGCTTCATAGGGCTGGACCCTGGCAGCCCTGAGTCCTCCTGTGACAGGGCCCTGATGATTGCCGTCTTTGAGGGTGGTGGCGACGGCAAAAGTGGCTCAATCCTCAGCAAGCCCCATTTGCCACCTCCTGTCCAATGCCACTGCCATGAGGCCGCGGAACAAGCCGGGCAGAGGTAAGGAACCAGGTTGGGGCAGCGGGAGAAGGGCGCTCTGCAAGGCTTTGGTCCGACGCACATGGGACTACTGCCTCACTTTCTGTGCCATGCTGGGGGTGGGCTGGACTGGGTGCGGAGCCTCCATGCTGCTTCTTCCACTGTGGACATTGGGAGCGCTCACCCCACCTACGCCTCATCCCGGCCCAGCTGCTGCCGTCCTGCGCTCTCCAGCCCGTTGCTGGCCAGCTGGGTGCACCAAGCTCGGGCCTCAGGCAGATGGAAGCTGGAGGGGAGCGAGAGCTGCAGCTGCCCGACTCTTCCGCCTGAGGACGTGTGTGGGGAGAGGCACTGCCCAGCTCGGTAAGCCGCAGTCTGCCTGCAGGAGGATAGAGGGGGAGGGCTGGCTGGGGACAGGCGCAGTGCTGCCCACGGGGGCAATCTGACCAGTCCCAACCTGGAAGGGGGGGAGAGGCTGAGGTAGCCCAAAGGGAGGCATCCTGGCACGCCTGGGGACAGGGTGGAGTGCGCCGGACAGCGGCAGCTGCCCAAGGGTACAGGGTGGGCGCTCCCGATGTCTGCGGGAGAAGAAGCCGTGAGGAGGCTCTGCGCCCAGCCCAGTCCAGCCTAGCCCTGGCATGGCAAGCAAGGCAGCAGCCCCATGTGTGTTCCCTGCCAGGCAAGTGGAGCTGCAGCATCTGTGGCAGAAGAGTGCAGGGCAGGCAGTGGAAGGCACGAGGAGCCCCAATCCCAGCACAGCCCCTCTCCACTGTCTTCCTCCCCTCCTCGGAAGAGCTGTCGGGCTTAGGAGCTTCTCCCCATGTCCCCCCACCTGCCCCAGGGAAGAAAACCATTGTGACAGACTATTCTGTTTTAACTTTTTTTCCTTGTCGCTTTTTGGAGTTTTCATCCTGCTTTTGTGAGACGGCAACGTTTGGGAGGGGGTGTAACCAAGCCATCAGTTGAGCAAGACAATTTCGTGCCCACTGCCCTACCCTGTCCGGCACTCACAGGCATCCCCCCCAACATCGAGTTGGCCACACCCACCCAGTCTGCCATGACCACCGTAGCCACGCCCACCCAGCAGGTCATGCCCACCCTGCGATACATAAATGGGTTTTGGGTTGCAGTTTGGGCACTCGATCTCTAAAAGGTTCGCCACCACTGGGTTAAGACATCAGGCCACAAAGCAGGAAAGTGAGTTCTAATCCCACTTTAGGGATAAAAACAGGTAGGTGATCTTGGACCAGCCACATTCTCTCAGACTTTAGAAAAATGCAACAATAAACTACTTGTGAAAATTTTACCAATAAAACTACAGGAACTAGTCCAGACAATTGCCAGGAGTCAATGCTGACTCAGATATACCCACACACAAAAAGCAGGATATAATCCCTTTACACAAAAGAATTGTAAAATGATGAAAACTGCATTGGTTGCCTTCCAGGTCCAATCCCAGCTGCTGGTAATGACCTAGAAACCCCTACATGGCATGTGTTCTTTGAGGCACTGCCCAATCACATCCCAATAGATCTGGCAGGAGAGTCATTCTGCAAGTCCCATCAGTTAGGGAATCATCTAGTGCAGGGCTTTTCAACCAGTGGTAGGGGTACCACCTGTGGTACATTGGCACCTGGCAGGTGGTACACGACCATCCTAGAAAAGTGGTAGCGGGGGAGGGGAATGAGCTGAACCAGTGGCAGCAATGCACAAGCCTGAGCAAGAGATGGCTGGAGCTGTAGGGCTCAGCGGAAGCGCCAGGATCAGCGCCAGGCTCCAGCTGGAGCGAGGTGGTGATCCTGGCACTTCTACTGAGCCCAGAAGAAGCGCCGATCAGCTGGAATGTTACTGCATCTCCACAATCTTGTGATTTACATTCAGATGCTTGGCAACGGATTCATATTTATGATGGTCACAATGTCCCAGGGTCATGTGAAGTGACCAAAACCTGCTGCAACCACCCAGCAGACAGGGGGAATAAAAACCAAACACCCCCACCCCACCCCCACTGCCAATCCTCAACAGAAATGCTCAGAACAATGAAAACCTGAGACAGGAGGAAGAGTGCTGCCGGGCGGGCAGGCAGGTGTCTTGCTCGGCTGTGGCTTGGGGGGCACTTTCTTCAGTACCATTGTAACTTTGAACAGTCACTAAGTGAACTGTTGTAAGTTGAGGACTACCTGTACTTCATCACTTTTTTCCTTTTTTTGTCATCAGGTTTTTGACACCTTGCTATCTAGGCGACTGGTGGTATTCGGTTATTGCCATATCCTAAAAGTGGTACAGTGGGTGAAAAGATTGAAAAGCTCTGATCTAGTGGGACCTCAGAAAGCCTTTTCTGCTGTGGTACCCATCATTTGAAACATCACCCTAGAGATTAGAGTGGGCCCAACTTGCTAGCCTTTCAAAAACATGGTTCTGCCAATAGTCATGGGCACCAGGCAGAGCCAGCACAATGTTATTGTCACGTGATTTCAGCTATGATGGTTTTTGTATGCTTTTGTATTGCTTGTACTGTTTTTCTTCTGTTTATTTGTTTTAGCTCTTTGCCATCAATCCAGAGTTTATTGATGGGTGGGCTTTGTAAATTGGAATAAATAAAACTGTATAGCAAATGGAAATTTAATTAATGGAAGCACATAATTCTGGGGCCTTGGAATGATAAAAAATATCAAGAAAGGAAAGAACTAAGTATTTAGCATCCTGCTCCAGACCCATCAATCTCCATCAGAAATATAGGGCCTTAATCATACTCAACACACTGCAGCACATTGGAGGTGATGAGTCATTCACCAGATACAACCACAAAACTCCTACTAATCACTTCATTGTGATAAGGAGAAAAGGCAAAGTAGAAATAAAAATGAAAAAGGAGTTTGGCTAGAAAAAGGGCATGTGTATTGTTATGCATATAAATTTAATAAATGTAATATAATATAGTACTCTATGATATGCCTGAACCAATAAAGCCCAAATCTATATCATAAACCTCCAATGCTCCGTTTTCCTTTCACCACTGCCACCCCAGATCCAATTCAATATCTCACAGGATTATATATGTCTGGTTCTAATAAAAAGAGTGAGGTTACAGTGGCTATTATTTAACAGACACTTGTGTTAAATTTAAATTTATCGACAAAGAATTAAATGGAGACTAGTACAGCTATTTCAAAATAGCTATAGTAGACTCCCTTTAATTCTTTGTTGGTAAATTTAAATTTAACACAGAAATAGTTTGTTGCAGAAGCGACTGCCTGTGAAGGCTCCTAGATTGGGGCTGAACGGCAAAAGAGGAAGAGTATGCTCTGTCCCATATTTGGGTACACCAGGTTGCTCTGACAGACCGGATTCACTGGAAAACACTTAACAGATATTCCTGAACAAGGAGTTTTAAAACTGAAGGAAGAAATATCAATAACTTGCATCATGCTGATGATTCTATCCTGATAATTAAAAATGCAAAGGATCTGCAAGCCCTAACACTAAATATCAAATAACACAATGAAAGATGGGACCAAAATTAGCCAAACTGACAAGAGGTACAATAACCAACCTTAGAATGGACAATGAAGGTATCAAAAATGTGCATAGAATCTGTCTTTTACAATCAACCATCAAGAGTAAAAGAACAAGCAGTCAAGAAATATGCTACAGACTAGCACTTGGTTGAGCACCACGTAGGCCTTGGAAAAGATATTCAAATCCTATGATGGATTTATACCAGTGTAGGCAACCTTGGCTCTTTTATGACTTGTGAACTTCAATTCTATGCTGGCTCAGTAATTCTGGGAGTTGAAGTCCATGAGTCATAAAAGAGCCAAGGTTGCCTACCTCTGGTTTATACCTACATAGCTCAGAATTCTGCAAGTCTTGGTGTTCCCTGTGACACTCTATGGAAGCAAAAGTTTGACTTTAAAGAAGCAGAATAGGAAAGGCATTGACACCTTTGAATTTTGGTGTTAAGAGAAGATTTTTGAGAATACTGCTGACAGTTAAGAAAACAAACTGATGGATCATTGAACAAAATAACCCAGAATTCTCACTTGAAGCACAAAAGAACAGGCTCAAATTATCCTACTCTGAACACATTATGTGAAGACCTAGCTCTTTGAAGATGACTTTAATGCTGGGAAAAATGGAAGAAAAAGAGTATAATAGATTAATCTAACAACAAGGTGGTTACTCCGGCAATGATGAGTACACCATTGAGAGACTTGAAAGAATCTGGAGAATCTATGTGGCTGCTAGGAGTAAAAAACAACTTCATGGCATGTAATGATGATGATGATGATGTTGGAAGGAACATTGGAGGTCATCTAGTCCAACCATTTCAGACAAATGGCTGTCCAGTCTCTTCTTAAAAACTTCCAGTGTTGGAGCATTCACCACTTCTGGAGGCAGGTTGTTCCACTGGTTAATTGTTCTAACTGTTAGGAAGTTTCTCCTTAGTTCTACGTTGCTTCTCTCTTTGGTTCGTTGCTTCTTGTCCTGCCTTTAGTCAATCACTCCTATTTCCACTATCACAAGAGCAACAGTTATACTTACAACTGAAACAAGAGCAGAAAGCTTTCCACGTAAAAGACATAACTCTCACATGATTTGATCATATTTGCAAATATTTGCTTCGCTTCTTCAAATGCCTGTAGGTCGTCAGGCTAAAAAAAGTTCTCATTATGACCAGTGGAAACTTTTTTCTACGCCTAAATGCAAATGGGAGACAGGATTTGTGCAAAAAGGATGCAATTCGAGAAGTTTAATTTACAGACAATGTCAGGAAGGGAAAATAAAGGATTGTGGGAAAAAAACTACTTCGTATTTTCATACTTAATTTTGAAAAATTATTAACTTGAGATAAAAAAGAATTAATCAACTAGCATGAATACTTACTTCCCTCCATTGAGAAAGTTGTACATTTACTGCCACTCTGCTTGCTGTTTTTAATTTCTTAGCAATTAAAAAAACCAAGCTTTTCTTTTCCCATAAAACACTTATATTTATTCAAATAAATAATTGTCAAGATTTTTTTTCTGAAAATTATAGTATTGACCTGGTCAACATGTTACCAAATTTATAGTTTTGATGTAATCATACATCTGAACCATGTCACTCACCTTATTGCACAGTCTAACATAACCCACATTAACCAGAATTACTAGCCTCCAAACTGCAGGTGTGATGCAATATCATCACTGGACACTTCTTCCCCCTAGCCTCCGCCAATAGGAAAAATCAGTTAAATGTGGGCAAAAGTTAATGAGTTTCAAGGGAAGAAATCGGTCCCTTAATTTTACATAGTGCCCTTACATTAAACTCATAAAAACAGAGGCAGTTGAACTGACTCTCTTAAAATGTTACTATGACAAATAGAATATAGTGTTTGTTTAGAAGATTGTCCATGAACTGAGCACCATTAACTCCAGATGAACTTGAGATTTGAAAAGCCAGTTAGATCAATCTGCCCTATCCAGGAATGTGTTTAAGTATTCAAGATCTATACTTTAGGCTGCTAATAAATTTAAATTAAAAAACCAATTCCTAATTCCTAAGAGTAGTAATATTAGCACATTTTAATGCCCTCACAATAGCTACTCTTGATGGCAAATATAAAAAAGTACCTTGTGAGCTAAAATTGTGCTCTTGTGGAAAATAATCCACTGAATTTGTAGCACATGTTCTGACCAAGGGGGATTTGCGACCTATCTACAAATTTGTTTCTAAAATTATACCTCTGAGATCAAAGCAGATTTAAAAGAATTACAAAAATATTTTAAATATAGATGTGTATATTATAATGAAGCTGCTCTAACATAGAAAGCAGGAAACTATGAGTTCTAGTCCTGTCTTAGGCATAAGCTAGCTGGGTGACCTTGGGCCAGTCACTTTCAGCTCACCTCAAATCACAGGGTTATTGTTGTGGGAAAAATAGGATAAGGAAGAAATATTAGCTACATTTGCCAATTTATTTATAAAAATAATAAAGAAGGGAAATAAATAAACAATACTATTTTCCAAAAGTATCAACTTTTGGAAGTTGATAGAAAAAAAAAGAAAAACCAGGTATAGGTGGTACCTCGCTCAATAATAGTAACTGTGAGAGGGATCTTGGAATCCTAGTGGACAATCACTTAAATATGAGCCACCAGTGTGCTGCAGCTGCCAAAAAAGCCAACACAGTTCTAGGCTGCATTAGCAGAGGGATAGAATCAAGATCATCTGAAGTGTTAATACCACTTTATAACGCCTTGGTAAGGCCACACTTGGAATACTGCATCCAGTTTTGGTCACCACGATGTAAAAAAAGATGTTGAGACTCTAGAAAGAGTGCAGAGAAGAAGAACAAAAATGATCAGGGGATTGGAGCTAAAGCATACAAAAAATGGTTGCGGGAATTGTGTATGTCTAGTTTAATGAAGAGAAGGACTAGGGGTGACATGATAGCAGTGTTCCAATATCTCAGTGGTTGCCACAAAGAAGAGGGAGTCAAGCTATTCTCCAAACCACCTGAGGGCATGACAAGAAATAATGAATAGAAACTAATCAAGGAGAGAAGCAACCTAGAACTAAGTAGAAATTTCCTGACAGTTAGAACAATTAATCAGTGAAACAACTTGCCTCCAGAAGTTGTGAATGTTCCAAAACTGGAAGTTTTTAGGAAGAGACTGGATAACCATTTGTCTGAAATAGTATAGAATTTCCTGCCTGAGCAGGGAGTTGGATTAGAAGACCCCCCCAAGGTCCCTTCCAACTTTGTTATTGTATTCTATTCTTTTTGAAAGGACATACCATGTTTCCTCAAAAGTAAGACCCGGTCTTATATTATTTTTGCCTCCAAAAGAGGCATTAGGTCTTATTTTCAGGGGATGTCTTATATTTTTCGTGAAACCTGCCTCACCTAGCGGTGCCCCATACACCCTGCACCTGCTTACTTCACACACACCCCAGCCAGGCCATTCCTTGCTCAACAACCTTCCCTTTTACTCCTCTTGCCTCGTTGTGGTGGCAGCGGCATGGCACGCACTCTCCTGCAGCAGCAAGGTGGGACGGAGTGGGCAGGGTCCTAACTAGAGCTTAGTTTTGGGGTAGGGCTTATATTAGGCCTACCCCCCAAAATCAGGATAGTTCTTATTTTCGGGGTAGTTCTTATTTTCAGGGGAACACGGTACTTCCAGTCTCTAATGATTACAAATAATTTCTCAGTACTAATACAGAAGACATGTTAAATGTTTTTAATTAAGGTAATTTAGATTTAATAACTCTTACCTGATAGGGCTGAAAGGCACTATCCTCAGATAAGAAATCCAGCTGTTTGTCCACAAGAAATTCAACTGCAGTAATAGAACTGTATATACTTTTCCCAACCAAAGGTTTAAAAATCTACGGACAAAATAAAACACAAGAATATAAATGTCTTGCTCATTTAAGTTCTAAACATGCTATGCTCTATTTTGTGTGATAAATACAAAGCAATTATCTATTACAACACAATATTTTGCTTGGAGCTCAAGCTACTTTCATTCTGATTGTGCAATTTTGATCAGTCAGTACTTAGAACAGAACAGAACCGAATAGAATAGAGCTGGAAGGGACCTTGGCAGGTCTTCTAGTCCAGCCCCCTGCTCAAGCAGGAGTACTTGTTCAACACCACCCAGTTGGGCCAATCCAAGGAAGTAATAACTACAGATTTCATGAAGTTAATTTTAATACTAGTAAATACACAAATTTGGAAACTGTAATAGAAATTTCCTAGCTTCATTTATAGTGAGGTAATTAATACTGTTTGTCTTTGAATACTATGAAATGTTTCTTCCCATATTTTTCACCACATATTCATAAGATATGCATTTTTCCCGTCTCTCCAAAATCTTTCACATTGTCCACCTTACTAAAAAAAAACGAGTCCTATATATTTAACTAATACTTATTTTCAAACGCTAAGCTCAAATTCTGCAAGCTTGAGAATCTATCCTCATATAGTGAAGCAACTGACGACAGGTTTCTGTTCTGTCACTCTGTGCACTGTGCATCATTATACAGGAGAGGCTCCAGGCTCAGTAATGCTGAGAAGCAAATCAAACTGAACTCCTAGTGACTTTATGGACACTTCCATAGTTTTCATAGTAGCAATAAAGAAATGGGTTGTCACTGTATTTTTCCAAGATGCTTTTTTCAACATCCCAGTTTATTGTACAATTTTAGGATTCCCTAGCAAGTTCCCATTCAAATAAGCAGCACATTTGATCCTACCGAGAACCTAAATCCAGACAAAATTTGCCAGTACTACTAAGGACAGACCTTGTGAAATAATTGGAACATATTCATATCTTATTTTCAAACCTTTCTCCTGAAAGTCTCTATTGTTTCTCTGGTTTTTCTTTCATTTCAATGTTATTATGGATTAAATATTCCAACTTACAGCTACATTTTATTGTTCTTATTTAGCAAGGGAAGTAGCAAAAAGCATATTTTTTTAAAAAAAAAGAATAAATTTTTATACAGCTAAAGAGAGAGGCATACCGTATTTTCCGGCGTATAAGACGACTTTTTAACGCATGAAAATCTTCTCAAAAGTTGGGGGTTGTCTTATACGCCCAGTCGCCTTATACGCCGGAAAATAGTAAATCCTCGGGAGCAGAGACGTTAGTGGAAACGGACAAATCTAGCGCTCGAGAATGGCGAAAGACGGCCTCCTCATAAATAAACCGACCAGCCCAACCGAGGCTGAGGCTCCAGCTTACCGGCGTCCTAGGGCAGCAGACCCCCCCTTTTTTTGGAAGGGAGCGGGAGTCAAGCGCGTGCCGAGCCGCCAGCGCTCAGCGAGCACGAGAGCTCAAGGGAGCACGGGAAGCCAGGCGGAGGCTGACCTGACATGTTCGCACGGAGCTGAGCTTCACCCGACCCTGGGAGTTCGACTTCAGGGTGTGGTGCCGTGGCCAGACCTACAGCAACACCCGCCCAGGAAGGCGCAGCTCAGGAATTGCGACAGGCAGACCGCAGCGGAAAGCTGGAGCTGGGGCTTCAGCAACTCGGGGTCGCCCCTCCGCCCTGAAGTAGAAGGCGGCCTTTTGAAAAATAAATATTATAATATGTGCAGGGTTTTTCCCCTTTATTTCTTTTTCCCCTTTCTGTATACTCCAGCAATAACTTATGCAAGTGAAAGGAGGAAAAACCCCGAGTTTGCATTTTCTTGGAAAACTTTAGAAAAGCACAGCAAAATGCAGGGGAGGGTAAACGGGCTTCTCGATCTCAGTGCCACGCAGGGCTCCTTCTGGTTTCTAGTTACTTGGAAACTTGGGGCTTTCTTTGAGGGAATCTCAAACTTGCGGCGCAGGGCTGAGCCCGTTTCTTTCACCACCACCCCCGCCCTCCGCCGCGCTTTTCATTAACTAACCTACAGAAAGAACCGCCTTCTTTCAGACCTGGTGCCTTCCCGAAGTGTTGGGCCACAATGCTCGTCGCTCCTGGCCGAAACAGCCAGTGTGTGTGGCTGAAGTAGAAGGGGACGCCAACGCGAGAGGAGACGAGGTTTAGGCGAGGCAGAGCAAAGCTGATCTCGAGGCCAAAAGCTCTTGATAAACCTTCACCTAATTGAGAAGCAGCCCTGACTTCCTACTTACCCGTATTTTCCGGCATATAAGACTTTAACCCTTGAAAATCATCTCAAAAGTTGGGGGTCGTCTTATACGCCGGAAAATACGGTAAATAGACTTGCTGGCTAATCAACCCAGAAAATGAGGTTTTTTTTCCCCCTTCACATGGTAGAAATCTTTCATCCATTTTGATTGGGTGGATTGCATTAGTATCTTTTTTTCTTTAATGGAAAATCATATTTTTTCCAAGGGAATTTCCTCTACAGCAGACATGTCAAACCCAAGGCCCAGGTGCGGCCCGCGAAGTGGTTCCATGTGGCCCGCGAAGCCAACCTGGAAACAGTAAGGGAATGGCCCCCGCTGTCTTGGCCCCAGCCCTGGTTGGCCAGGAGTCAATGTACAATTTCGTGGTGGTCATCTATGCTGAAATACATTGTCTTAGCTCCACAAGGCCATCTGAAAACAGTGAGGGACCGGCCTATGCTGTGTCGGCACTGCCCCCTCGGTGAATGCTGGGGAGGTATCACCCTTTGTGAGGAATGAAGAAATGCACCATTGCCTGGAAGTGGCCAGCACATGGCCCTGCCTACTTTGGGCAGGCTAGGGGTTGAGTAGCGTTGTGCTTCTCTTCAGATTCATGCCACCCGGATCAGCCTCTTGGCACTATGAGTAGAGCACCCCACTACCTGCCAAAACTGGGCAGGCTAGGGGCTGGGCAGCATTGCGCAGGTAACATCAACTCTCATGCTGCTCATGGCATCCCCTCCCATAGAGCCCACCAATGTGAAGTAGGCGAGGGCCATGTGCTGGCCATTTCCAGACAATGGTGCATTTCTTCATTCCTCACGAAGGATGACACTTCCCCAGCTGTGTTTCTTGCCTGTTTTTCTCCCTCCCTCATCTCAAATATTTTCGCACCACTCTGTTCTTTGGAAGGAAGGAAGTAGGGAAGGTCTGAGGGAAGTCCTACCTTAGTCCTGCCCTGCTGCCCTTTCACCATCCCCTTGCCCCTTCCTCCTGACCTATCCTGGGGGGTGTCCCTATTGCTAAGGAAGCTTTGGATACAAAGCCAGGTCTCCTCACATGGAGAGGGAATGGGCCTCCCTCTTGATTTTGCCCTCGTACCCATCATGAGCAACCTGGCTAAGGAGAGCAAGCACAGCAGCAGCAGCCTTGAGGAGGAGGTGAATAGAGCTGGGCACCCCCTTGGGGAAGTGGGGCTGGGCTTAGTGCTGTGGGTGCTTGAGGGTTGGGCTAGGCATTTGACCTCCGTGCCACCGTCCAGTTGCCCCCCATGGCCTGAGAGGAACAGTGAAGCTCCTCCGGTGGACCATGCCTTGGCACTTCCCTGGTCTCATCTCCTTCTGCCAGAGACCCTCAGATCTGTCCCACTCCTTCCCAGGCCCCCATAGGCACCCTTGACACAAATGATGTAGAGCTGGCCATTCCCACCCAGTAGGCCATACGCATTCCAGCCATGCCCATCCAGTAGGCCATGCCCACCCTGGCCACACCTAGCCGGCCCCCTGAAGGCAACTGCAATGCTGATGCGGCCCTCAATGAAATTGAGTTTGACACCCCTGCTCTACAGGGATAATAAAGATAATAGAAGAAGTGATATGGGAAAGCCTGGCAGTTAACCCAAAGCTAATATGCTGTTTGAAATCTACAACTGCCAATACCAACTGGAGCCTGTCTGGAACTCAATTTTACAAATGTAAAAAAAGCTCTCCGAACACAATACGTAAGTCTTCAATCAAAATAAGCAGACTTCAATCCAAGAGATAAATATACAGGCAGTCCTTGACTAATGACCACAATTGAGACTTGAATCTTCAGTTGTTGAGAGAAATGGTTTTTAAGCAAGACAACATGTGACACTTCGCTCAACAACTGCCATCGTGGCACTCCTGGTTGTAGTTTAAGCAATCTCCTGGGTTCAACCCCATACAGGGCTGAATTCCTCCAGCAGATAGCCCTTTTGCTCTCAAAAAGGCTGGCTGAGAAAGATCTGTCCCAAAATCCAACCAAGATTTAAAACAAGACAAAATTTCAAGGACTGACTTATCCATGAGTGCATGGGACACTGCGGCACTGATGTTACCTAGCCTGGTAACATAATCCCTGCAGGAAAACAATTTCTACCTTCAATGGTCCTCTGGGTATTCTGAGGTGATTTTGTTTCAAGGTTTGAACTAAACTATTGAGGCAACTTGAGGTCCGTTCTTAAACACAGTAATTTTGGAATGTTTCAGCAAAAATTTAAGTACAGTTATTTTGTTCCTGAAGGATGAAACGAAGTTTACCATTTGGTGTTCAGTCTAAGCAAAATAATCATATTCTGTTTTACCTACTAAAAGAAAAACATAATTTTAAATTAGTATTGACTGAAAGTTCTGTGATCTGCAAGCCAAATAAATCTATCATATTGCTCCTAGTAAAGTGATTGTTTCCTCAGATGAATTAAAAAAATAAAACCAGCCTGAAGCATTTTTTGTAACTATTAACTACTCTACAATTCTAAAATTGTATTTACTGTTAAATGCTATTTAATAGTAGCTTGCCATCTAGTATTTTAAGCACACCTACAAGATATGGAGTGCATATATTTGGCTCTTTCCATAATTAAAATATATGTGCCTAATTAAAGATAGATATCCAATTATAGGAGGAGGTTACATGTTAAATCTTTGGAAGGATTTCAAAATTGGTAATTCTAAAATCTGTCTGACAAAATTACTGAAAATAATCTCAGGATAAAGATCAATAAATAAGACCATGGTTGTTTGCTGCATTTCACATGGAAAAAAAGACTGTGCTTTCACTATGAGGTGCAACTGAATGTAACAGCCTTATTGGCTTCATGTGAAAAAAAAGTGTTTTAAATTCTGTAACTGAAGATTATTTCAAGGCAGCACAAAAATTAAGACAGCTATGGCATTAACTACTTATTTCCCTGGCCCAGGGGTCTTCCAACTTGGCCCTTTTATGACTTGTGGTCTTCAACTGCCAGAATTCCTCAGCCAGCATTCTGGGAGTTGAAGTCCACAAGTCATAAAAGGGCCAAATTTGAAGACCCCTGCCTTGGCTTCTCACAGCATGGCTTACCATCCCACACTCTCCAAAGTTCCTTTGGCTACTCATTCCTTTCCCAACTACAACAATTATTCCTATCTGGAAGACCTATGTAAGGTTTTTCAGAGCTTTTTCAGATAAACTAATGGTTTAAAGACCCTGACAAAGCGGAAGTGTTTTTCAGTGTTTTAGTTTCATTTCACTGTTCTCATGAACTCATGGTCATTTATATTTAAATATCAGTCTAGAAATTAAATTTTTACTGACAGAAAAGTTGTGCCATATTGAAATACTTCACACACACACTCCTTATCAATTCAAAAATATTTTTATCATTAAGTTTATTATTTTAAAAAATGAGATGATTACAGAAGTCAATCAGGTGGTCTGGTTTTTCTCTCGAGTTATTTTTTAATGTGAAAAACATTTTTTTCTCATGAAAAAGGTCAAACAATCGGAGGTGCCAGTTAAAGAGAAAATTAAAAATGATGAAATGCTAAATTTGCTAGATAATTATGGAAAAAATCTTTTCCTCATTACTGCATTTCTAGATACATATTCATTAGTTGTCCTTGAATAAAAAGCAAGGCTTACCAAAAATGATAACTGGAAAACCTATATGGGCAACTGTATCTATGCCATGTTCAATATCAAAATAGAAATAAATTAAATACATGTTTATAAATACATTTTAGTATGTTGTTATTTATAAATATATTCCAACTTAAGCACAGCACTATTGGTTATATTAGAAATGTTTTAAGTATCATATGATGCATGGTATATTATCAATAGAAAACAGAATGTAGTATGCTATGTTTTTATTAAACAAAATCATCCATACTTTTGTATTCTGGTAAATTTTACTCCTGAAAATATTTAAATACATAAAAAGTCTAATTCAAAATGCACACCTATATTTCTGCAAACTACAGTGCTAAATGGCCTTAGGAACTGTTGTGAATCATAATTTGTTACAATATATTTGTAATCCTACTGAAAAACTGCTAGAAAGCTGTAATTTACCATCAGGTTTATACTGGAAAGGGAGGAACTACGAATACAAGTCCTAGGGGCTGGTCTACATTACTATAATAGCCTCCTGTTTATACTTGGACTGTCTAAGAACAACTGTGTCTTGTTTGGGACTCTATGCAGCACTGAATTCCATTCTCATGAGAGAAAAAAAACCAGGACCAGATTATTATTCCTTGAAAGGAATGTTTTTAAAAAATCAGCCAGAGTTCCTAACATTAAGTTCAGCTGCTCAAGCTTGTCCCCATCTACAGACATGCGTTAAACACATTGCATTTCAGCAATACAGTATACCATTTTCATTTCCTCTCTTACCGGAAATGCATTTACTTATTGAACAATGAAATGTATTGTTCTGAACTATTTACTCAAATCTGTTCAGAAATATCCTTAAAACATTCCATTCTTATTTCTGATGTATTTTAGAAATCTTTAAACAAATACTTTACTGATTTAAATAAATTTGAATCCAATGTAAGAAAATATAACAACTTGACAAATTGGGATTTGAAAGTTTTATCAAGAGAAACAAATTAGAATTTTAACAAGATATTACGAAAGGGTTACATTCAGTGATAAACTTGATATAGACACCAAATATTTTTTGACAGAATTAAGTGCAGAATGATGTACTAGTTATGTAATCTTTTCAAATTGTTTTGCATTAATCTATAACATTTAGAAATAAAGACACATATAATACAGATCTTATTTGATTGAAAATGCTTTCTAATATTTAAATCACATTTTTAAATGGTTCACCAGCATGTTTTCCTAATGGTGGATTTTTCCAAAGGTGTTCAATAAGTTTACAAGCAACAAAAATGAGATTAAACAATATGCAGGTTTTTTTTTAAAAAAAGTTATTACTCTAACAAATGAGAGCCTCTCCTAGTAATGCTAGAGATTGGGTGTGCAGACTGTAACTGTGTGTGTGTTTGTGTGTGCGCGCGCGTGCGTGCGTGTATGTGTATAAGAACAGCTTTAATAGCAACACTTACCCCTTCTCAGATTTAGGTCATGATCATTTCTGCTAAGGTCATTTACATAATAAAACAATCTCTAAACATACAAGGAAACCATCCACTAGAAATCCATAGGAGAGAAAATATCTGGAGCAAGACTTTTTCTTCGGGAGACATACTGGCCTTGAAGGAAAAAAGGCTTCAAAATGAGAAGCAATCGCTCTGCTTACAACATGTTGAAAGAAGGGAAGAGGCGGTGCTCTGAACTGTAACTAATCCCCCATCACAGGTGGTGATGGAGTCACTTCCAGGATAGTCACATTACTGATGATTCATATGGCTGGGCTGGCCAAAGAGCATGGGTCATAATTTTAACTACATACAAAGGCAGACTGACAGCTCAAGTTTAATATCTATAAACAGAAAATCCAGATATCAAGTGTCCACTTTCCTGAATTACTCCAAAGCATATTAGAAATGAGACCTACAAGATAAAAATGTATACTATAACCCCAAATAGAAAGACCGCTATAAAACAAGACAGAAAAATCTTCACTAGGTAAAAGGGAATTTAATTTCTAAAATCCAAATTGTCATACAATGCTACTTGAAAATCCTGAAAGAATATTATTCTCAAAACTGATGGAGCAGCTATAGCCTTTTCAGGTTTTATTTTCAGTAACAATATTTGGAAACAGATACACTAAATTTTAAAGTTCATTCCAGCTAATTGGCACTACTGCACAGTAAAATAAGATGCAGTTGTAAATACTGGTCTGAAAATGTATTTGCAGATTCAGATGCCTTACAGCTTAAGTTAGCAGAGACAGCCAGATGTTGAAGAACAAAGAATGAAAAATAAAACAATGTATTAAATTATGTAGTCAAATTTAAAAATGTGATTACTTTTGTAAGAGAAAGGGAATGAGAAACAAAAAAAAATACACCACATAATACTCCAAAAGTTTTTAAACAATTTAGCAGAATTCTTTATTCCTTGGAACGTAAAGAAATATTTTCTCTGTGATAGGCAAAACTATTGTGTTTAGAGACCCCTTTTGTTTTAGTAAGTTCTTTTTCTCTTAAGTGAGCAGGCTGGATAAGTGCCTTTCTGATCATTTTAATGAGGTGTGTACTTCTGCTCTGGTAATGAGAATCCTTGTCTTACCCAGTGTGCTCTTGCTGTCCTTGTCACACTGCTTTCAACTTTTGTTGCGTTGATAGCGTGGACACCTTTTGTGACTACAGTACTAAAACAGTTATGAATTGATAGTCAGACTGGTGGCTGTTGTCTGATTCTTGACCAGTTCACACTCAATAGTGTTCCCATGCCAAATTGACTAGGACTAATAGTGCAAGAATCTGATGTCCAAGTTCAGAGATGATTGGCGTGGCTGGAGTTTGGTGGCAACCTGGTTCTGGGCTGGGACCAATGCTATGGTCGGGGATAGTCTTTTTTCTTTTCTTTGTTTATATGCCACTTCTCCTTTAGAATCTCAAAGTAATGCTTCTTCTTCCTATTTATCCCCATAGCAATTCAGTGAGGTAAGTTGGAAAGGGGGAGATTACAAAGGAGACTGGCTAAAGGCCATCTAATGAACTTCTACGGCTGAGTGTGTACTTGAATCTGAGTTTCCAGTGTCAGTCCTATACCCCACATAAGCAGTACACAGAGTGGAAAGGTGTTTTGTTTTAAACTGAGAACAAAAACATCAGGCTCTAGATGTTCTATAAACTGTTCCAAATCAGCTGAACTTTGGCAGAAGCAAAAGCTTCTGTGTGGTGTTCCATATTTTAGTTAGAACAAGGCCGCAGGGATCAAACATAATTCCATCTTTCTCCTTCTTTCAAAACATAGATATATGGTGCTATTGGTGCTGCTGTTGTGTCCTCTGCATGGCCTGCACATCTGTTCCTCTATGGCAGACATGTCAAACTCACAACATTATGTGACATCGCGCAACGTATCAGGACTGTTTTGCCATTGCCGGCAATGGGGTGGGCGTGGCTTCCACATGATGCATCCGGCCTGTGGGCCGGCAGTTTGACACCCCTGCTCTATGGCCTCAGCAGGTCGAGTGTGGCCTTATTCCACTACTCTATTCATCCTAGATCTTAGTGTCTTCCCTTCCCTCCTCCTATCTCAGCCACATGCAAGCCACATATCCTGCCATTCTGTCTGCACATAATTTTTACCAATGTTTTCCTTTCCCTCTACCATCATAGAATTTCCAAAGAAATCTTTTATACTTGACGTTTTCCTTTATTTCCACTCCCCTTTCCTTGGAATCACCATATTTTGCTTATGTATTCAGATCAAAAATGTATATTTTGGTTGATGACCCTAAAATATCTGATCCTTTTATGGATTTGTTCAAGCAAAAACCTTTTTAAATATCCCTCCTCTACATTCTGTAATTAGAAGAATGGTTGTGATGCTATGTTTTTTCTTTCTCTTTAATAGGTACCCAGGAAAATAGGAACAGAATAGGCTGATATTGCACTCATAATGTTCAGAATTGACATTACATTTTGCTACATTAAATTATATACAAATAAGACAGACTTCTGAATTTCCTAGAAAGTCTGTTCGACTTCAGATTTGATATAGGGAATACCATTTATTAATGCTTTGTTTTATAGATAGTGTTGCTATAAGATCTTAACTTATGCATAGAGAATCCCAAGTTGAATCCTCAGCATGACAATGGCTCCAATTTAGGTTTTGGACAAATCTTAAGTTAGAGAGACTAGTGTTGTGGCAGCTTCCTTTTCCAATAATTTTAAGCAACTGCTTAACAGTAAAAATTGATAAGAAAAAAAGTATTGATTTAGAATAACAATGTATGCATAATATACACCACTGAATTATTTCTAAAATATGATTACTAATCATTAGGATACATGCCTTCACATATGAATAGCTTCATTTGTACTTACATAGGTTTCAATAAATTATTTCACCATGTTTCAACACACATTCCACCAGCAATTATCAAATCAATCTATAAAGGTAAAGGTTCCCCCGCACATGCGTGCTAGTCGTTTCCGACTCTAGGGGCCGGTGCTCATCTCCGTTTCAAAGCCGAAGAGCCAGCGCTTGTCCGAGGACATCTCCGTGGTCATGTGGCCGGCATGACTAGACGCCAAAGGCGCACGGAACGCTGTTACCTTCCCACCGTAGTGGTCCCTATTTTTCTACTTGCATTTTGACGTGCTTTCGAACTGCTAGGTTGGCAGAAGCTGGGACGAGTAACAGGCGCTCACTCTGCTACGTGGCACTCGGGATTCAACCCGCCAAACTGCCGACCTTCTCATCGACAAGCTCAGCGTCCTAACCCACTGAGCCACCACGTCCAATCAATCTATATCTACCCTTTAAAAAAAGAGATTCCCCCCCCTTCTTTGCACTGCTGTAACTGTACACAAAACTGCAATCAGCAAACACTCCATGGCCTTCAATTACTACCTTGGCTTAAAGCCACAAAACCAGTGTATTACTGCTAACAGTGTGTCCTGTCTTATAGTGAAAGTAGTCAGGGTGATTTAAAGCAATTGGACAGCTTTTGCTTGTTAAAGAAAACTGAATATATGAAGTTTGTTACTTCATATATTATGGAAAGGTAAATTAACAGTGATTGTAATAATATGTTCTGATTGTGCAGTTAAATATGAAGATTACCAGGAGTAAAAAAAGATATTGGTTCAAGCACCATGAAAAAAAATAAGACCTTGTGTTGGTAGGCACTGTTCATAAGACTAAAGTACAATTGAGTAAGAGACAAGCTGAGTAAGACCAGAACCTTTATCAATGCATACCACCTGGATGTGCTATGATTTG
Organism: Vipera berus; assembly: GCF_964194415.1. Taxonomy (NCBI): domain Eukaryota; kingdom Metazoa; phylum Chordata; class Lepidosauria; order Squamata; family Viperidae; genus Vipera; species Vipera berus. The sequence goes on along the minus strand of NC_138207.1, from coordinate 89,615,232 downwards.
TTCCTTAACCTCTAGAGGAAGAGAAAAATATTGATATATACCTCTGCTAGGAAACTGATTTGTACTGCCAATAGCAATGCTTTCATTGCAGTTCTATACCATTGCATTGGTACAGAACAAGATGAATAGCCAGCTGGAACTCTTTTTATCTGCAGGCTGGCTGATAGCCAGCACTGAAATGTGAATCACTTCTAATAGGATAGATAAATCAGAGAACACTAAAAAAAATAAGAAATTAAAAATGCACATTTCTTTCCAACATTTTATCTTTAACATAAATTGTAATTGTTAAAAATCAGGCAATCAATTAAAAACACACAGATTATATGTGTGTGTGTGTGTATTGTGTAGACACACACACACACACACACACATATACAAACAATATGTGAGAGAGGGAGAGAGAGAGAGAGAGAAGGAGGGAGAGAGAGAGAGAGAACATTGTTATGCCCAGTCAGTACTGGTTTTTGATCATACTACCAATATATTGTAAAAGGTGAAATTCAACCTATGAACTAAGAATTGTACATATTGTTTAACTACAGACACATTTTAGCATAATTTGAAACAGCTTGAAACACATGGGGAAACTAATCAAATTTATTCTAGGAGTCCTTATCAGCTCATTGTTTCCTTTATTTCTAGAGCAAATATTTTTATCAATTTGAATTTAATAAAGAATTCCTGTGCAAACAATGATTATCTAATCTAGCTTCACTGTAGGTAATGATGAGTATATTAGAAAGGTAAATGTTACTATATTTGTCAATTATACTTTTAGAAGTAATACAATGACAGTGATGTGTCATGGTTCCGACTAATAAAACACTTCAAAGAACCTTCAGGCATTGTTTATTCTAAAAGGTCTATAATAATGAAAACAAAGCATGGGCACAGCATGGTGGAATGCCAAGATCTGAATTCCCCTCCCTTCAGCACGCAATATCTGGCACAATTCCCTCCTCCAATTAGCAGTCATAAATCACATTCTCCAATCAGTTTGAAGGGCAAAGCTTCCCTTCTGTTCTGTAATGCCATTTCTTATCTTATTAAAAACAACTGGGGGAAACATTCTCCCTCCTCTCCCCAGCTTCATCTAATTCTAAGAGCAAAACAATTTAAAGGAAAAGGCTGCTTCTTATATTGTCAAAGCAAAAACATCCAATGTTTGCAGCGTTGACATGATGGTTACAGCAAGTCTGATCTAGTTCTAAAGATTATTTAACTAAGAACTCTGCGTACAAAGGTTCTATTAATATCTTTTTGAAGATTATTACCTTCTACAACAATTGATGTACTACTTCAGTTTAAGACCTTACAACAGGTTTTACCAGTTTATTTGTTTATAAAAATTTGTATACAGGCCATATCAAAAAGATTCTGAGCTGTTTAAAAGAATAAAGCATAAGCCATAAACTCAATTACCACATCCAAGGGTCATGCATCTGTCCTTTAAAAATAATATATAGAGTATTTGAAACTTTGGCAGGTGGCTACTTGAAAGGGAGTGTAGCCTGTGCTGAAGTGGACTAAGTTGTTGTAGGCAACTTCTGCGAAAGGAAGTAGGTCCACCCAATTCGTTTGCTGGAAATTAATAAAGCACCATAAATATTGCTCAAGTACTGAGTTCGAATGTTCAGTCGATCCATTAGTCTGAGGATGATGACTAGATGACAGTCCTTGGGTGGTTCCTAAGAGGGACAGAAATTCTTTCCAATTGCACTCCCCTATCTGATTAGACGCATTGGGGTGCCCCATGTAGATGTGCTGCACGAATAGTTTCGCTTTCGCAGTGGGGATATTTTGGCAAGGGATAAAGTGCCCTTGATTTGAAAATAGGTCCTTAGCCACCCAGATGATAGTGTTTCCATTGCTTTCTGGTAACTCCACTATAAAATCCATGGGTATTTCTTTCCATGGGGCTGAGGGATTCGCCACTGGTTGTAGCAGTCCGGGCAATTTCCCTTGCAACCTCTTAGTAACTGCGCAAGTTGGGCAGCTGGCCACGTAGCTTTCTATGTCCTTCTTTATGGATGGCCACCAAAATTGTCTTTTGATTAAATGCAGTGTTTTTACAAATCCAAAGTGCCCTGCTGATTTTGTATCATGGCACAGCTGCATGAAAGTGACTCTCCGGGTGTTTGGTATATATAACTTCTCCCCCACCCATGGCAGTCCGTCTTTAATCGTACACGTGTTTATTCTTCTGGAACCATTAATCTGTTTCTAAGGTTTTCCAGAATTCGATTCCGGTTTGGCTACCCAGTTGCAGCTTTACCTTGGTTGGGCCCTGCTGGTTACTGGTGCTGTTAATTGTGGTTCAGGCATGAGTGGTTTAGAACGAGTGGCTTGTGTGCTGTTATACCAGGGCATGCGAGACAGGGCATCTGCCAGGAGGTTCCCCCCCAACCCAGCAAATGTTTGAGCGTAAAGCAGAACTGGTGAAAGTGCTGGGACCAGTGGGCTTGCTTAGGGGTGAGCTTCCTGGGCGTTTTTAGTGCTTCCAAATTTTTGTGATCTGTCCAGACCTGAAAAGGGATTTTGTTGTCTTCAAGGAAGTGGTGCCACGTAAGCAACGACCATCTCACGGCATAGGCTTCTTTTTTCCCCATTTTTTAATAGAAGTTTTATTGATTTTTTAGTTTTACATCCAGGTATTTATGAAGCAATGCGGTGGTTGGGTAGTTAAAACTGTAGTAAATAACAAAGTCATTTGTAAATACAGTCATGGCCAAAATTGTTGGCACCCCAGAAATTTTTCCAGAAAATCAAGTATTTCTCACAGAAAAGTATTGCAGGAACACATGTTTTGCTATACACAGGTTTATTCCCTTTGTGTGTATTGGAACACAACAAAAAGGGAGGAAAAAAAGCAAATTGGACATAATGTCAAACAAAACTCCAAAAATGGGCTGGACAAAATTATTGGCACCCTTAACTTAATATTTGGTTGCACACCCTTTGGAAAAAATAACTGAAATCAGTCGCTTCCTATAACCATCAATAAGCTTCTTACACCTCTCACCCAGAATTTTGGACCACTCTTCCTTTGCAAACTGCTCCAGGTCTCTCTTATTGGAAGGGCGCCTTTTCCCAACAGCAATTTTAAGATCTTTCCACAGGTGTTCAATGGGATTCAGATCTGGACTCATTGCTGGCCACTTCAGAACTCTCCAGCGCTTTCTTGCCATCCATTTCTGGGTGCTTTTTGACATATGTTTGGGGTCATTGTCCTGCTGGAAGACCCAAGATCTCGGATGCAAACCCAGCTTTCTGACACTGGGCTCTACAGTGCGACCCAAAATCCTTTGGTAATCCTCAGATTTCATGATGCCTTGCACACATTGAAGGCACCCAGTGCCAGAGGCAGCAAAACAACCCAAAAACATCATTGAACCTCCACCATATTTCACTGTAGGTACTGTGTTCTTTTCTTTGTAGGCCTCATTTCATTTTCGGTAAACAGTAGAATGCTGTGCTTTACCAAAAAGCTCTATCTTGGTCTCATCTGTCCACAAGACGTTTTCCCAGAAGGATTTTGGCTTACTCAAGTACCGTATTTTTCGGACCATAAGACGCACCTGACCATAAGACGCACCCAGTTTTTAGAGCAGGAAAACAAGAAAAAAAATATTCTGAACCAAATAGCACCAGTATACTAAAACAGGGCTTTTCAACCTTTTCATCCATTGTACCACTTTTAGGACAAGGAAATGTCCGAGTACCACCAGTCGCCCAGCAAGGTATCAAAAACTTGACCCCCCCTAAAAAAGGAAAATAAATGATAAAGTACAGGTAGTCCTCGACTTACAATGATTCACTTAGTGACCGTTCAAAGTTACGACACTGAAAAAAGTGACTTATGACCATTTTTCACATTTATGACCGTTGCAGCATCCCCAGGGTCATGTGATTTACATTCGGATGCTTGGCAATCGATTCATATTTATGATGGTCACATTGTTCCAGGGTCATGTGATCGCCTTTTGCAACCTTCTGACAAGCAAAGTTAGTGGGGAAACCAGATTCACTAACAATCATGTTACTAATTTAATTTCTCTCTCTCCTTCTCTTTCTCTCCCTCTCCCCCTCCCTCTTTGTCCTCTCCTTCTTTCTCTCTCCCTTTCCTTCTTTTCCTATTTTTCTCTTTCCCTCTATTTCTCCCTCTTTCTCTCTCTCCGTTTCCCTCCCTTTCTTTCTCCTTCTCCCTCTCTATTTTTCTTTCCCTCTATTTCTCCCTCTTCCTCTGTTTCCCTCCCTCTTTCTTTCTCCTTCTTTCTCCCTCTCTCTCTATTTTTCTCTTCCTCTCTCTCTCCCTCCCTCTCCTTCCCTCTCCCATTGTCCCTTCCTTCTTTCCTTCCTTCCTTCTTTCTTCCTTCCCTCCCTCTTTGTCCTTCCCTCTCTGCGTTAGAGCAGTCCCTACGGAGGCAGTCCTGCGGCCCGGCTTTCTCTTGCAGAAGGCAGGCTGAAACGGAGCAAGGAATGTGAATCGCCCGATCTCGCGCTTCTGCGATCTCCTCTGCTCGGTTTCAGCTTCTCTTTGCTACAAGAGAAAGCAGGCTGAAAAGGAGCGAGGGAATCTCCCTTGCTTTGTTTCAGCCTGCTTTCTCTTGTAGCAAAGAGAAGCTGAAACCGAGCAGAGGAGATCGCAGGAGCGCGAGATCAGGCGATTCGCATTCCTTGCTCCGTTTCAGCCTGCCTTCTGCAAGAGAAAGCCGGGCCGCAGGGAGATTGCAGGAGCCAATTGCAATCTCCCTTGCTTTCACTTGCGGAGGTTGGGGCTGGCCATACGGATCACCTTCGGACCATAAGACGCACCCTTGTTTTCCCCCCCACTTTGGGGCAAAAAAAGTGCGTCTTATGGTCCGAAAAATATGGTACATTTTGGCAAACTGTAATCTTGCTTTTTTATGTCTCTGTGTCAGCAGTGGGGTCCTCCTGGGTCTCCTGCCATAGCGTTTCATTTAAATGTCGACGGATAGTTCGCGCTGACACTGATGCTCCCTGAACCTGCAGGACAGCTTGCATTCCTTTGGAACTTGTTTGGGGCTGCTTATCCACCATCTGGACTATCCTGCGTTGCAACCTTTCATCAATTTTTCTCTTCCGTCCACGACCAGGGAGATTACCTACAGTGCCATGGGTTGCAAACTTCTTGATAATGTTGCGCACTGTGGACAAAGGCAAATCTAGATCTCTGGAGATGGACTTGTAACCTTGAGATTGTTGATATTTGTCCACAATTTTGGTTCTGAAGTCCTCAGACAGTTCTCTTCTTCTCTTTCTGTTGTCCATGCTTAGTGTGGCACACACAGACACACAATGCAAAGACTAAGTGAACTGCTCTCCTTTTTATCTGCTTTCAGGTGTGATTTTTATATTGCCCACACCTCTTACTTGCCCCAGGTGGGTTTAAAGGAGCATCACATGCTTGAAGCAATCTTATTTATCCACAATTTTGAAAGGGTGCCAATAATTTTGTCCAGCCCATTTTTGGAGTTTTGTTTGACATTATGTCCCATTTGCTTTTTTTCCTCCCTTTTTTGTTGTGTTCCAATACACACAAAGGGAATAAACCTGTGTATAGCAAAACATGTGTTCCTGCAATACTTTTCTGTGAGAAATACTTGATTTTCTGGAAAAATTTCTGGGGTGCCAACAATTTCGGCCATGACTGTAGGTCAAGTTACAGCAACAAGAATTCCCTCTCCAATTCCCTTAGTTATGATAGCATAGTCAAATTAATCAAATTAATACATTTCTAATTGTAACACAATCAGTTAGAACAATTTTCAATATATTTATCCATATCCTGTTTATAAGTTTTACATAATTGGAATAAGATATTCTGAACTAGCCTATAATATATAAAAGAGAACTTAATTTTCAGGTAGCCCCCATTTCATTATATAGTAGTTATCCTGTCTAAAATACATATATTGTTCATTTCAGTGCATTGTTATGTTATACAAATTTATTCTATTTAACATCTTAATAGTTCACCATTTATTGAGAAAATATCTTTTGTTATCTCCTTCCAAATTCTGTAATATAAGTCAATTCTAATCGTTAACTTTCCTTTCCTTTAAAGGTCTACAAGTTAAGTATAAAATCAATATGTATCTTTTAAAGATTCCCCTTAGCCCATTAAGAATTTTTTTTAGCTCTATCATTACAACAAATATATTGTCTTTATCATCTTAGTAGTTCATCAATTGTTAAAATAATATCTTTTATTATATCATTGCAAATTCTATAATATAATTCAAAGTTATGTTCTGATAACTAATCTATTTCATTATATAGTAATTATCATGTCTGAAATACATACATATTCTATTTGTCATCCTTATAATTCATCTATAGTTAACAAAGTATGTTTTATTGTTTGTAGCTAATTTTCATTCCCTTAAAAATCTAGATCCTAAATATAGACTCAGTTTATATCCTTTAACAGTTCTGGAGTACTACACAATTCAACACTTGTTTGAATATGGTTAAAAGAATAGATAATTTTGGATATAAAGGAGCTATAGCAAGAGGGATAAGAGACATAAGTAGTATAGCATTTTTATAATATATGAAATATAAAAATATTGGGATGATGTATGTGAAAAGTTAAGACATTTAAAGGTAATTAACTTTGAGAGATGTATGACCAAGAAGGATTTGAAAACTGAGGGAAAACTAAGCTTAAATAAGAATTTTGAAAACAGGATATAAACCTTTATTAGTCAGAGTGAAATCTACAGTAAAACAGGTGAGGGTTTGGACAGAGGAAGCTACAGAAGCATTACAAGACTGCTTTGAGTGCACAGATTGGGGCATGTTTAAGGAAGCAGCTACTGATAACCAACATACAAATGTTGAGGAGTATGCCACCATGGTGTCTGCATATATCCAAAAGTGCATAGATGATGTCTGTGTCCCGAAAAGCACTGTTGTGAGGGCGAATGATAAACCGTGGATGACTTATGAGGTCCGCAAGATGCTGAAAGCACGGAATGTGGCTTTTAAATCTGGCGACATGCTGGCACTTAGAACAGCCAGAGCAAATCTGAAAAGTGCCATAAAAGGTGCAAAGCCAACCCACTGCCAGAAAATTCAGAACTTTTTTCAAGACCCTAGAAATATGTGGAAAGGAATCCAGACCATTACGAATTACAAGGCAAATCCACTGAGATGCAAGGACGACACAGACTTCCTAAACAAACAATGCATTTTTTGGTAGATTTGAGACATCAAATAGCACTCCTACTAGGAAAGCTGTGCCCCATCCTGATGAGCAAGTGCTAAGCTTTGATGTCACCTCTGTTCGGAAAACACTGAAGAAAGTTAATATTTGGAAAGCAGCAGGCCCAGATAACATCCCTGGATGTGTCCTTAAGAGATTGTACAGATGAACTGGCTTGTGTTCTCACAGATATTTTCAATCTCTCATTGCAGCAGGCAGTGGTCCCATCATGTTTTAAGATGGCCATTATCTTGCCAGTGCCAAAGAAGTCCACAATTACACGCCTCAACGATTACCGTCCGGTTGCACTGACATCCACCATTATGAAATGCTTTGAGAAGGTGATAAAGGAGTTTTATTGTATCTAGCCTCCCGCCAGCATTTGACCTGCTTCAGTTTGCCTACCGACCAAATCACTCTACAGAGGATGCTATCTCTTCCGTTCTCCATCTGAGCTTGAAGCATTTAGAGGAAAGAAATACTGTGCGTTTGTTGTTTCTTGACTTCAGTTCGGCGTTTTAACACAATCATTCCCCAGCATCTAGTAGAGAAACTGGGCCTTTTAGGCTTAAACACCCCTTTGTGCAACTGGATTCTTGATTTTCTTACCAACAGGCCCCAATATGTGCAAATTGGAACAAATACCTCTAATACCATTTTCTTGAGCACAGGTTCTCCTCAGACTGCATCCTAAGTCTGCTGCTGTTCACCCTGTTGACTCATGACTGTTGTGGTAGGTTTTCCACCAACCATATTGTGAAGTTTGCAGATGATACAACAGTAGTGGGCCTTATTCATGATGACAAGGTGGAAGCTTACCACAAGGAGGTTGAGGGGTTGGTGAACTGGTGTAAGGAAAACAGCTTAGTTTTAAATACCGGAAAAACCAAAGAGATCATTGTCGATTTCAGAACAGGCAGGGACAGCCACACTTCTCTGTGCATTAATAATTCACGTGTGGAGATGGTTACCAGCATCAAATTCCTGGGTGTGCAGCTAACGAGTAGGCTGGCTTGGTCGCTCAACAGTGAGAAACTGGTGAAGCAGGCACAGCAGCACCTGCATTTTCTGTGTCGCATGAGAAAAGCACATCTTCCTTCCCCTGTCCTGACCACTTTCTACAGGGGGATGATTGAGAGCATCCCATCATACAGCATCACAGTCTGGTTTGGAAGCATCACTGCTTCAGACAGGAAGGCGGTGCAGAGAGTGGTGACGATGGCCAAAAAGATCATTGGCAGTTCCCTCCCCTACATCGACATAGCACAGAAGTGTTGCTTGAGCAGGGTCCGTAAGATTATCTGGGACTCTACACATCCTCTTCACGACCTGTTTTTTTGTTACCTTCCGGGAGGAAGCTTCGTGGTATCTGTAGAACATCCAGATTCAACCATAGTTTCATTCCATACAGCATTAACCTTGTGAACTCTCAGGCTTCCTCCTTCCGTTATATATTCAAGATGGACAGTATTTAATATTTTATTGTTATGTATATGTAGGGTTGTGGGTCTATACATATGTTGTTTATGGTATGTTTTAGGTGTGTGTCATGTATGTTTCACTTTGAGAGCAGGCAACTAAATTTCATTTTTGATGTGTGCCGTTGTGCCCATAGTAAAAAAATGACAATAAAGATTATCTTATCTTAACAAGATGACATTTACAAATATAATTGAAACACAAGCCGACCAGAAAAGATGTTATATGTGGATGTTATAAGATATATAAGTAGTATAGTATCTTTATAATATAGGAAATACAAAAATATTGGGAAAATATTGGGATGGTATAAGTAAATGAAAAGTTTGGATATTTAAAGGTAATCAATTTTGAGAAAATTATAACTGATAAGAATGGTCTGAATATTGAGGGGGAATTAAGTATAAATAAGAATTCTGAAAACAGGATGTATAGTGATTTAATAAGATGACTTTTACAAATACAATTGAAATATAAGTCAATCAGAAAAGATGTTATATATGGATGTCATTGTTACCTGTACAAATACAAAAAAAGAAAAAAATGTCTATATCCAACTTTGTACGCATTGAAAATATTAAGAATTATATGTCTAATGCTGATAAAGGAGAATCTTATTGGAAGGGACAAACTATTAATTAATATATTGATTATGGAATTATATAAATTATTATTGTTTTTAAATATATGAACCCAGACAACACGCTGTTTACTAAGCACTAAAGATTGTCATTGTAAAAAAAATCAATAAAATATATTTTTTAAAAACCCTACTGTATTTGCAAAGGGGGAAAAACAATAGACCAAGACTAACAAGTTATCATAGCCATCATAATATAGAGGACACTACTTTGTATCTCACCAAGATTATTAACATTAACTATATGAATTCCATTTTGTAAATCAAAATGAGGGAGGCATTAAAAACACAATTGAAGTATCTGGGGGGAATAGAGCTGTTATCAACATTCTATTGCCAAATTTCCAGATGCTTTCAAATCGTAGGCTTCAAGTCAATGTTAAACACATCATGCAGTTGGATCCTGGGAGCGACCCGCCTTATTTTTTAATTCACCTCTTGATGACGGGTCTGATTGTTGGGACCCTGAGAGATGGCCGGGCAGAAACAGGGGCCTAAGATATAAATTTAACAAGAGGCCCCTGATTACTTTTTTAGCTAAATTTTTTGTAGGGTTAGGGAGGGGGGAGGGTTGTGGTTGGTTGGAGAGGGGGGGCACTCCGCCAACTGCTGTTCAGACCAGGCCTAGGAGAGATCGCGTTGAGAGGGAGCCGGGGTCGGTCATCTCTGGAGCTCTGGAGCGGGTCGTGGGAATGCCAATTCCCACGACGATAGGGAATGGCTGCAGGTGTAAGATCAGAGGGCCGTATCGACCTCCGGGAGGGCCTCTCCGCTATTTGCAAGCGGTGAGGCGCTCCGACCCTCTGCCTTCGACCCAAGGCTCTGGGAGCGGGGATGCGCAGCCACCTGAGTTCCGACTGGTGTACCTAAATGCCAGGTCCGCTGCTAATAAGGCTCCCCTCGTCCGGGATTTAATCGAGGGTGAGCAAGCGGACCTGGCTTGCATTACGGAAACCTGGTTGGGCCCAGAGGGTGGTATCCCCCTGGTGGATCTCTGCCCACCAGGCTTCCGGGTGCTACACCGGCCTCGGACTCAGGGTAGGGGTGGGGGAGTGGCTGTAGTTATGAGGGAGACCTTATGTCCGCAGGAGGCCACCGTTCCTCAGATAGTCGGGTGTGAATCTCTCTTATTGAGGTTCGGTCCTAGGGCGCAGTTGGGCTTGCTGCTCGCGTACCTTTCGCCCAGTCGCGTAGCAGCAGCCCTGCCTGAGCTTCTCGATATCCTCTCAGGGCTGGTGATTGAGTTTCCTAAACTAATGGTTTTGGGAGACTTCAATCTACCATCCCTGGGAGGAGCATCTGAATTAGCTCGGGAGTTCATGGCTTCCATGACGGCCATGGACCTGACGCAGGTAATTCATGGACCAACCCATGAGGGAGGCCACACCCTTGACTTGGTTTTTTTATCTGGTCGGTGGTTAGATGATCTTGGTGGGGGCTCCCCAATTGTTATGCCCCTGTCATGGACCGATCATCATCTCCTGCGGCTGGTCTTCCGTTTTGCCACTCCCCACCGTGGGGTTGTTGAGCCAACTAGATGGTTCCGCCCCAGGCGCTTAATGGACCCTGAGAGGTTTCAGGCAGCGCTGGGGGCCCCACCTGCCTCCCCAGCTCACAGCTCGGCAGATGCCTTAGTGGAGGCCTGGGAAAGGACGGCCACGGAGGCACTTGACCGAGTTGTACCCTTGCGGCCCCTGACCCGGCGCAGATCCCAATGGGCTCCATGGTTTTCCGCGGAGCTCCGGGAGATGAAGCGTCGGAGACGGGGCCTAGAGAGCGTCTGGAGGTCCACCCAGTCTGAATCCGACCGATTGCGACTAAGAACCCATATTAGGTCTTATCTCGCTGCGATAAGGGAGGCGAGGTCTAACCACTTCGCCACCCTTATCGCGTCCGCAGATAATCGCCCGGCCGCCCTGTTTAGGGTGACCCGCTCCCTCCTCAACCAGGAGGTTAGTGAGGATCCCTTGCAGGGGCGTGCCGAGGAATTCAGTCAACATCTGTCGGACAAAATCGCTCGCATTCGGACCGGTTTGGACTCCGACTGGGCAGTATCGGACGATCAGGACACGAGCGATCTTGTCGATCTCACCTGGGAGGAGTTCGATCCTGTGACTCCAGAGGAAGTGGACAGGATCATGGGGAGGCTGAGCTCCACCACATGTTTATTGGACCCGTGCCCTTCCTGGCTGGTTTATGCAGCCCGGGAGGGGACACGAGGCTGGTTCCAGGCAGTTATAGCTGCTTCTTTGAGTGAGGGTAGTTTTCCCGCCGCCTTGAAAGAGGCGGTGGTGAGACCTCTCCTCAAGAAGCCTACCTTGGATCCGGCTGTTTTGAATAACTTTCGTCCGGTCTCCAACCTTCGCTTTCTTGCGAAGGTTGTTGAGAGTGTGGTGGCGCACCAGCTCCCTCTGGTCCTGGATGAAGCGGATTATCTAGACCCGTACCAATCGGGCTTCAGGCCTGGGTACAGCACGGAGACGGCATTGGTCGCGCTGGTGAATGATCTCTGGAGGGCTCGGGACAGAGGATACTCCTCTGTTCTAGTCCTATTAGACCTCTCAGCGGCTTTCGATACCATCGACCATGGTATCTTGCTGCGGCGTCTCAGGGGATTGGGAGTGGGAGGCACGGTTCTTCAGTGGTTCTCCTCCTATCTCCTGGGACGCTCGCAGTCGGTGTTGACAGGGGGGCAGAGGTCGACCGCGAGGCCTCTCGCTTGTGGAGTCCCTCAGGGGTCGGTCCTCTCGCCCCTTCTGTTCAACATCTACATGAAACCGCTGGGTGAGATCATTCGTGGTTTTGGAGTTGGGTATCATCAGTATGCTGATGATACCCAACTTTTCATTTCGACCCCAAACCACCCCAGTGATGCCCTCGACGTGATGTCCCGGTGCCTGGAGGCGGTCCGGGTCTGGATGGGGAGGAACAGGCTTCGTCTCAACCCTGACAAGACGGAGTGGCTGTGCGTACCGGCATCCCGGGATATTCAGGATATCCCACCCCTCATTATGGGGGGTGAGTCATTACCTCCTGTAGATAGGGCTCGCAACTTGGGAGTCCTCCTGGATTCACAGCTCTCTTTAGAAGACCATATTGTAGCTGTAACTAGGGGGGCGTTCGCCCAGGTTCGCCTGGTGCGCCAGTTGCGGCCCTATCTAGACCGGGATGCCTTGCGCACGGTCACTCATGCGCTCGTGACCTCTCGTCTTGATTACTGCAACGCTCTCTACATGGGGCTACCCTTGAAGACCACTCGGAGGCTCCAACTGGTACAGAATGCAGCCACGAGAGTTGTGTCGGGGGTCTCCCGATACTCCCGTGTTACACCTTTGCTCCGCGAGCTGCATTGGTTACCAGTTGTCTTCCGGGTGAGGTTCAAGGTGTTGGTAATGACCTACAAAGCCCTCCATGGCATGGGTCCAGAATACCTTGGGGAGCACCTGCAGCCGGCGTCAACTTCCCTCCGCCCAGTACGCTCCCACAGAGAGGGCCTCCTCAGGGTGCCGCCGGTCAAAGAATGCCGACTGGTGGCCCCCAGGGGGAGAGCGTTCTCTGTGGGTGCACCGGACTTATGGAACCATCTTCCGGTAGAGCTCCGGATGGCGCCCGACCTCCGCTCCTTCCGGCGCGACCTTAAAACCCATCTCTTTAAGGAAGTGGGCCTGGCCTGATGGGACGGGGTGGGTTTGTTATTTGTTATTATGACTTTAATTTTAAATTTGTACTATGGGCATTGTTTAATCATGTTTTAATAATTTTAACTTTTGTATCTGTTTTTTACGTATTGCCCTGTTAACCGCCCTGAGTCTCTTGAGAGAAGGGCGGTATATAAATTAAATTAATAAATAAATAAATAAATAAAACAACAAAACAACTGAGCAAAATATTGAGACTTCATAGAAAAGACAGAAACTAACAACAAAAAAAGCTCAACATCTGAGCAAGACAGTATGGATGATGATAATTAAAATGGCGGAAAAGATTAGAGAAAACAAGTATAGTTATATAATTATTTTCTTATGCATTCCATGCAATGGAGACATTAAAGAAATGTCAGTATACAGAACAATGTGGAATAATAGATTCAACTGGATACAGAAAATCATAATATACACAGTAGACTACAATAGACGCTATATACAGTATACAATAGTAAAGGGTATACAATAGTACAGAAAATGCCAAATTGCATTAAATTTGGAGTATTAGCAATTGGCAAAAACAAAACAAAACAAAAAAACAGAAACATGCAATACAGATGAAATTCCATAATAAAAAACATGAAAGGTGACAACAGAACTTTTATTTTACTTATATTTTATGAGAACATCTATTTCTTCAATATTTAAAAACTCACTTGAAAAGAGAAAGAGGGGAAAAAATGCCTCCCCTGGAGGGAAAATTACAGAGTAACTAGTAATATTTATAAAGGAGGAGGAAGTTGAGTAACTGCACATCCTTTTCAAAACATCTTGCCATGCAGCAATGTGTAACAAGGAAAAAAATATTGATATACAGAAAGAAGAAAATGCATAAGAAAATGCTATCTTGTACCACTTCTGGAGGAGCTCAGTACTACTGTACTATTTTATAATATCAGAAACAATGAGACTGTAATTTATATAAACATATTTTCCTAAGAAAAATTGTACTTTCCAATTACTACAACCTACAGATGTTTATATTCCACTTAACTAAGAAAAGAAGAGGAAGTAACTCAGTGAGTCACAGCCACCTCAGATGGACATTAGTATTTTCTGACTTTATAGACTTATTACAGAACACATGCATATGTAATTTCCAGTTCTGACAGTGTTCACTCTAAATCATTACATCTAGCACATCCTAAAAAAAACCTGGAGATTGTATGCCTTAGTTGTTTTAATGTCATAATCAAATTCATATAAGCCAGGCATTGTCAAACTTCTGGCCCGCGGGCCGTATGCATCCTGCTGAAACCACACCCATCCTATGGCAATGGGGAAAAAGTTGCAACACGTTATGTGATGTCACGAGTTTGACATGGCTGATATAAGCAATCACATTCCATACCACTGAAAATGTTTTTAATTTCATGTACCTTAGTGAACTTTGTAATACAAGAACAATTTTGACAGTATGGTTCCAAAAACACCTTCAGAAACTTTGACAACCTGTAATAAAATACTTCATATGGAAGTGAACAATTGGACTTCATTGTGGTTGTGCACTTTAGAAAGAAATGTATTTTGGGGCGCAATCACTCTCTTTCACCCTAACTCAGCTCACTGGGTTCTTGTGGGGAAAAGAGGAGGACAAAGGAGTGTTAAGTATGTTTGCTGCCTTAAATTATTTATAAAAAATACAGATGGAATAAAACAATTAAAAATCTAGATTCTAAATAGGCCAATCACCTCACTTCACACTGATTAATATTTTATAGTCTTAACAGCAAAGCAGCAACAATCACAAACTTAATAGTTTGAAAAAGCAGAGTTAACATTAGAAAACTAAGTGAAACATATAATTGGATCGATTAAATTAGGATAACACATATACTTATGGACACAATAAAAGTGTACCATTACGAATCTACAAGATGATCAACTAAACATTTTAAAATGTTATTTATAGTATGTGATTTCCTTCAAAAAGAAATATTATTCTTTCATAAAAAAAATCCCACCTGTATCTATCAGATTAGCTATCATAGTCAATAGGTGGCTCTCTTTCCTGTGGTTTAAATGAAGAAATTATCTCTCTTTGACTATTTCCATACAGACAGCATGAATGCTTCATTATATACTTTTACAAAGCACAGACTGAGAGGTCCTTGGTGCTCTCTGGGTTTGGTTGTTTTGTTGCAGATATTTCGTTTCCCAAACTAGGTAACATCATCAGTGCATCATGTCCAAGCTCAGAGAGCACCAAGGACCCCTCATTTCAACCCTGAGCTACAAATATTCTCCTTTATTAGCATGCAGATTGATTTTAACTTGTTTTGCATTCAGCCTAAGTTTTACTTCCTTTCCACCCATTTTCCCACTGAATAATTTAGTTAAGATAAAAAGATCCAATCCAGGACTGCAACATTGGGAAGTCCATGATGCTTCATTCTTTTTTAAGTTTGGAGGTGACAATAAGTCCTGGACCAGCCCTTAAACTACCTTACAAGGTGTTTTCCTTGTGCATCTCAGTTGCTGTGAATGAGATCACATATCTATGTATTTATCATGTTTTGAATTGTTTTAAAATTAACTTTGAAATTCTGTCTATTCTTATACCATTTGTTCTGAGAGCAGAAAGAACATTTTTTTGTAAATTCAGAGAAATTAATGTATTTGGAAACAAAGCTTTTCTTTATTTTAAAAATATACCCAACCTAGATTCTGGAGGGAAAATTGATATTTTGATTAATTATTGACTTTTTAACAAATGTCTAAATCAACAGTCTTTATGTATATACAAGTTTCAAATTGCTTATAACTAAAATAAAATACAGTGCTCATAAACAAAACAAAACATAGTAATGAAATTTCACAAGTTAGGGAGTGGCCAATGTCATATGCAGTCATGAAAATTTAGCAACTCCAAGATAATATTGTGATAAAGACCAGCCAATAAGTAAGTAAGTTAGGAGTCAAACAACCTGCCTTAAATCTTCTGAAGGACAGGATAAAGCAGAAGAGGCTGCTGATCCTTGTGAAATGAACAATGGAACATTACATGACTCAAAGTTTCTACAGAGCCTATCCTAGAAAGAGACAGGAACTGTGAAATAGGGACCTTATGACATACTGCAAAAACACTTAAATATACTTAAAAATATCAAACCTTGTTAAAAAGAAGGCTCAATGGTGTTCTTCTGTTTTTCGTGATCCAGCAGGTTGGAAATTAAACTGCAATCAGCTTGGCAATTATTATTATTATTATTTTTATTAATGCCCAAATGAATATCTTAGTTAGTATATCAAAGCCTAGCAGGAAAATGTTGTTCAACAGAAGCCCAAAAGCAGAGTTTTTCCATTGTGCTTCTTAATCATTTGGATTTAAAATATTCTAAAAAGAATAAATGAGCCATGACCTACTGGGGAAAACGTTAAAGTTAATTTCAGCCAGAAACTAGAACATGCTCACTGAAGGGCCAAGGCAGGTCTGACAAACATTTACAGGCTATCCAACTCATAAACAACTCCGGGTAGCATATATATTTAAAAACAATACTGAATACAAATTTTAAAAATGTACTAAAACACCAAGCATAATGATTAAATTCCCACATAGCTAACACGGTGCTTGCTAAAGAAACTCTTCTGAAAGTCAGGTCTCCCAAGGTACACTTGAAGGACAGCAGGGTGCAACCAACTTAAAATTGGGGGGGGGGGGTAGAACGAGGATGCAGTTTCAGAGGATGGGCATGCTCATTCTGTGAAAACTGGATAGGTAGAAGCAGTGGAAGAAATGTGGGCCCTCAGAGCCAGGCCTTATGACTTTTAATACAATAGAACAGGGGTCTTCAAACTTGGCCCTTTAATAATAATAATAATAATAATAATAATAATAATAATAATAATAATAATAATAATAATAATAATGATGATAATAATAATAATAATAATAAGTAGTAGTAGTAGTAGTTGTTGTTGGAAGGGACCTTGGAGGTCATCTAGTCCAACCACCTGCTCAGGCAGGAAACCCTATACCATTTTGGACAAATGGCTGCCCAGTCTCTTCTTAAAAACTTCCAGTGTTGGAACATTCACAGCTTCTGGAGGCAGGTTGTTCCACTGGTTAATTGTTCTAGGTGTCAGGAAGTTTTTCCTTAGTTCTAGGTTGCTTCTCTCCTTGACTAGTTTCCATCCGTTGCTTCTTGTCCTGCCTTCAGGTGCTTTGGAGAATAGCTTGACTCCCGCTTCTTTGTGGCAGCCCCTGAGATATTGGAACACTGCTATCATGTCACCCCTCACCCTTCTCTTCATTAAACTAGACATAGCCAACTCCAGCAACCGATGATGGATCAGTGATATAGGACCAGGCTACCTACAGAACTGGGTTCACCCTATCACATCAACCTGTCTCAGGGGAGGTATGCTGCAGACCCCATTAGTCAAAAACTTTCAGCTAGTGGGGTCTAAGAAGAGGGCCTTTTCTGCTGCTGCCCTGCATCATGAAGCATTTTGCCCTCAAAGATGAGGGGAGCCTCCAATCTCTTGGTCTTCTGCAAGATGGTCAAAATTTGGCTGTGTAGCCTTGCTTGGAGGACACAGGGCCCCCCACAACCATGGGGCTGGTTAATGCCATGAGGACCCCCCCCCCCCGTATTAACTAAGCTCTCCATCTTGGAAATCATTTTTTGAAATGTTAGTGTCTTTTAATAATTTGTTTAAATCTTACATTTTCAATGCTTAATTTTATTGATTAAATTGTAATTGCCCAGATCCCCTCTCTGATGGGAGATGGATGGATAAGAAGTATGAAATATAAATAAATTAAAAAAATAAGAAATATACATTTTATTTAATGTTTTATTTGAATTATGTAGCGGTCTATCATGTTCTACATAACCACTTTTACTGGTAATGAGTATGTATGGCATTGCTTTGAGAATTCTAACTCTCAATTCTCACACCCACTACATTCTGAGCATTTAAGAAATAGGAAGGGCAGATGGGGTATGTAAATATCCTCAGGAATAAATGCAAAAGGCAACTTTACTTGAAACAGTTTATATCTTTCGACAATATCTTTAACACCATCAAACAGTATCTGCTTCATCCAAGTCCTTAGGAAGGACCCAATAAGTAGACAGAAATGCCAAATCCAGTCTAAATATCTGGACTGTGCAAACAATCATAATAATCCCCTCCAAAGGAACAGTACCTCATAATGGTGGAGGGGCCTGTGTGCTCTAGTGATGCTAAGGGCTATTCTGAATGGCTACAACCATATTAGACAGGTCTTAGCTGAATCCAAGACTGTAAGTCTGGGGTGGCATTGTCTTTTCATCTTATCAGAATAATCTTTTTTCTTACCTTCCATTCTCAATAAATTCGAAGTTCATTTATTTATTTATTTCAAATGTTTGGTATATAATATAAACATACATTTAAATCATTCCTCCTCCCCAAACCACATTAATAAAATTAATATTAAATCAAAACTGAGTGGGACAATTCCTTACCACATACGCAAGTATATCCATTATTTTACATCTTGCATTTTATATTTTCAGCATGATGTACAGGTAGTCCTCAACTTACAACCACAACTGAGCCCAAAATTTGTGTTGCTAAGTGAAACATTTGTTAAGCGAGCTTGCCCTATTTTATAATTTTTGTTGCCACAGTTGTTAAGTGAATCATTGCATTTGTTAAGTTAGTAACATGGTTGTTAAGTGAATCTGGTTTCCCCATTGACTTTGCTTGTCAGAAGGTTGTAAAAGGGGATCACATGACTCCAGGGCACGGCAAGCGTCATAAATATGAACCAGTTGCCAAGCATCTGAATTATGATCTTGTGACTACGAGGATGCTGCAATGGTTGTGTGAAAAATTGTCATAAGTCACTTTGAAAGGTCACTAAATGAATTGTTGTAAGTCAAGCACTAGATGTAATTAGCACCGACTTTTTCTAAACATTATCTGAGAAAATTGAATAAACCTAACAAAATCTTTTGAATTAATGTAATTTTCAGAAATTATTATGTATAAAATTTAATCAAATCAAACGAGTTTAATCTTAAAGATATTTTTAAGATCCTTAACCATTTATTTGTTAGAACCTGCTCTGCCCTAGATGGTCCAGAACTGAAGGAAACTTGCATTACCAAACTCACTGATGAGAGCAGAATGGAACGTTTAGGAACGGAACCTTGGCTGTGCCTCCATTGTCTCGAGCATCCTGCCTCAGCCCATTTACAGCAGAGTTTCCTCCTCTGCTGGCCCTCTGCCCCGGCCCTTTCGCTGAGCCACACTTTGCCCTGGACCTTTGGCTGCACAGGACAAGTAGCTAGCTGCCAGCCAATCGGATGGCAGGCAGAAGCCATGGTGCTGTGGGGGCAACGTATGATGGGCAACCACAGGGGCTGGGGGGGGGGGGAAGGCAGCATGTGATACAGAGTGGGTTTTTTTTTAAAAAAAAAAGTACTGTGGCTGCTCCACAAGTTTTGGGGCCTTGCAGCTCTGTCATTAGGACCTGAGGGAAAGGGAATGGCGGCGTGAGTAGCAGCCGCAGGAGCTCCTAGGGCCACTGGTGGCGGAGGGAGGGGCAGACAAGCAAGTGTGTGTTGGGGGAGACCAGGAAGTGATGGAGA
Source organism: Vipera berus (assembly GCF_964194415.1). Taxonomy (NCBI): domain Eukaryota; kingdom Metazoa; phylum Chordata; class Lepidosauria; order Squamata; family Viperidae; genus Vipera; species Vipera berus. The sequence continues at coordinate 89,595,585 of NC_138207.1, read as the reverse complement.
GGCGCCTCAAGAGGGCTTCACAAAGACAACTTAGCTCGCAACTCAAACGAAAGAGGAGAGGAGGAGGAGCAAGGATGGCACAGCTTCCGCAATTGCGCAGGCTGGGGGAGGCACAGCAGGCGAATGGAGCTGGCACGCGAATTGCCTGCTCGGTGCCAGATTAGAGTCCAGGTGCAGAAGTAATGGAGGGGAGGGTGGTTAAAAAAAAAGGAAGACACTGCTCTGCCTTCCCCTCAACAATTGTAGAAGCCATGCCATCCTTGCTCCTCCTCCCCTCTTTTGTTTGAATTGCAAGCCAAGCTGTCTTTGTGAAGTCCCCTTGAGGCGCCCCTCCCTTCCTGGTCTCCCCCAACACACTCTCACCTGTCTGCCCACCCCACTAGTGGCCCTGGCGGCTGCTACTCCTGCCGCCACTCCCTCTTCCTCAGGTCCTGGTGACAGAGATGCAAAACTTGTGGAGCAACCACATTACTTTTTTAAAAAAAATCTTGCATCACATGGTGTCCTCCCCACATCCCCTGTGATGACCCATCGCCCGCTGTCCCTTTAGAACTGTGGCTTGTACCTGCCACCCGATTGGCTGGCGGCTATTTGTCCCATGCAGCCAACGGCCTGGGACAAAGTGTGCCTCAGCAAAAGGACCGGACCAGAGGGCCAGGGGCGAGCCAGCAGAGGAGGAAAGCTGGCTATAAATGGGCTGAGGTGGGAAGCTCAAGACAAAGGAGGCGTGGCCAAGGTGGGAATCTAAAGGTCCTAGACCCAATGAGAATCCCCAACATTGGAACATAGAGAAACAATCATTTTAGAGAAGCTTGTATCTCTAGTCACATTCTGAGTTTTATTTAGGGATGGGCTAAACTAATGCACGATGGATTGCCACTGAATGGCTATTCCTGGAATAGATCAAAAAAGCTAGGAGAAAGAAACTGCAACCCAAGTCTCCTTGTCTATTCAGTTTATACAAAGATCCTCATGAGAATAAGAAATGAGAACAATGTTTAATTGGAAGCCAACAACTTTGCACAGCGACCTCAAGATGAAGAAGAGAAGTTCAGAGAGCATCACAAATCTCTGCAGGAAATAAAAAAACATGGCTAGCACACTTATACCTGACTAATTTAGGACAGAAATAAGAACAGCTCAACTAAGCAGCAGGAATAATGCCAATAGCAAAAAGTTCTAGAATACTTTCAATATGAAATTTACGAAGTGCCAAAACAGAGGTAAGCCACAATACATCCTGTCAGGTCCCATAGATCCCTATCGGTACACTGCTATTCTGGCGAGAGGGTGGGCATTGGAGCTTTTCTATGATGTATTCCAGGGGTCTTCAAACTTGGCCCTTTTATGACTTGTGGACCAACTCCCAATGGCTGAGGAATTCTGGGAGTTGAAGTCCACAAGTCATAAAAGGGCCAAGTTTGAAGATCCCTGCCTTATGCCCACCTTGGTCAGCCCTGAATTCCCAGCATTCTTTAACAGGCATGTTAGTTGCAAATAATGCTCTGATATCTGAGTGATACCAAGGCTGCAAAAGGCAGCCTTAGGAAACACTCCACAAACTGATAGCAATCAGATTAAAAATGTCTGTGAAAAACCTCCTTTGGGATATTGAGAGAGTTCAGAGACAAAGAGAGAGACATTTAATATTCCTAAAGGGAGTGACTGAGGCTGGCTGAGAAATTCTGGGAATTGAAGTCCATAAGTCATAAAAGGGCCAAATTTGAAGACCCCTGATGTATCCATTTTTGCTTTGTTTCTATTTGCTTTCATGTATCTTCCTGGAAACTGGGGGGGGAGGGATGAGCCCTGGGCCCATCTGGTTTGCCTTATCTCAGGAGAACTCTGCCTGCACCAAGGTCACGGCACCTGAGAATGACTTATCACCTTCTTGGCTCTGGGTTCTCACAACACCTTCACACCTTCGGATTGGCTTTCCATGGACTGGGCACTTGGGAGGGATTTGAACAGTGGGGTTTAGCCTAACATTTTTACGTGGGAACTTAGATCTTGCCTGCTTTCTCTGCAATCACTTTCCCTCAATAAAAAACCCTTCTGAAATGTTGCCTGTTTCAAGAGTTCAACTTTCTTGAGGGAATAGCTGAGGCAAGACCTTACATTAGGCAGGATCTGTGAAGTGGTCAAACCAGAGAGGCACCAGCCTTACCATGGGAACCGTGGACACCATGTCCAACCAGGGCAGCGACCATGAAGAAGCCCTCCATCAGGGCTCACCCTAATGCGAACTCTACCTGATGGACAGGGGAAGTTGCAGCCGTAGAGGATCCATTGAAGCAAAGATGGTCTGTTGGCATGGGAAAGGAGGAGGACTGGGAAGGGAGGACCAAGAGAGTCACCCTTACCCGTGGCAGTCGGCAGCATAGCTGGAGGCACCAGATGGAGGTGCTATATGATGACGGTGAACCAGGGGAAGAGCCAAACCATGCCAATTGTTCTGTTCAGTCTCTTATTTTTCCTGGAGAGCCGCCCCACCGCCCTCCATTGTCCTGCATGCCTCTTCTCTCTGTGCATATGTACATCAGGAACAGGCCCCAGCTGTTCCTCCTCTTTTCTAAGTTCAGGCCCCCAACACAGCTGTCTCTCTGTCTGAGCGTGAGTAGATGGGCCCTGCTCCACATCTGGCACTGAGTTCTCTTGCTCCTCAGAGCCTACTGCAGACTCCCATGTGAACTCAGGCACTCCTTCCCCCTCATCCGATTTATCTGACTCAGTTGCCCGATCTGCTGACAGTCGAGGAACCACAACACCCAGAGTAGATCCCCCGGTTCTGTTCTGGGAGAAAAAAGATGGGTCGCTTCATTTCTGCATTGATTATAGGGGTCTAATCCTCTTCCCCTCGTGAAAGATATGCTGGCCCACCTATCAAAAGGCAAGATATTCTCTAAGCTCGATTTACGGGAAGTGTACTACCGGGTCAGAATTAAGAAAGAGGATAAACGAAGTGCTTCATGAGCACCTCTATAAGGGTGTTTTGGTGTACCTTGATGACATTTTAATTTACACCAAAACAAAAGCAGAGCATGTGAAACTGGTTAGGGTGGTATTAAACTCTGAGTTGCCAAACTGTATGCTAAACTGTCAAAGTGCAAAATCCACAAAGAGAAAATCGACTACTTGGGGTACTGGATTTCCCACAACGGGGTGGAGTTGGACCCAGAGAAAGTACAGGCTGTGTTAGACTAGGCATCCCTTGTACTTGAAAGCAGCTGCAAAGCTTCCCTAGCTTCACAAATTTTTACAGGCAATTCATTCCATCCTTTGCACAAATACCATGTTTCTCTGGAAATAAGACCTACCCTGAAAATAAGACCTAGCTTGATTTTGGGGATGGGCCTAATATAAACCTTACAGTCAAAATAAGCCCTACTTAAGACCCCACCCACTCTGTCCCATCGTCTGATTTTTGGCAGGCAGGATCGTGTGCCTCTCCCCCCCTTCTGCTTCCATCTATTGCCGGTGCCAACGCTGTGACGAGCCTACACAGCCACCGATGCATAGACGCATAAACCTGTTGCAATGTTGGGCAAAAGGACTGCAAAGGGCACATGCAGATCCCTGCAGCTCCTGGAGGCTCCAAGTGCTGTTTTTGATGCCTGTTTCCCACCCCACCCATGCCAGGCTTGTCTGGTGGGCAGGACTGCCTTCCACCTTCCCCGCCGCTGCATTGGTAGCTAGTGCTGCCCTCCCGAGAGGCAGTATGGCGATTGGTTGGCAGACATGCCATGAATGGGGATTCATCATCCCTCAAGCCCTGCCACTGCCAAAGTGGATCTCGGTCTGCAATATGTGCTGCAATGGAGACAGGAAGTAGAGCAGCCAGTGTGAGGGAAGAAGGAGTGGGGAGAAGACAGGAAAAGCGGCCGAGTAAGAAGTGGGGCTGTCCCGGCTGGCCAGGCATCGAAGCGACGCAGAGTCCATATGTGCACCTGCCACATGCTCGCCTTACATTAGCCATGCTCTCCACACCTCAGATCAGCTGTAGTGTGCTGATGCTTTGTTGAGGCTGCTTCAATATAATAGAGCAAAACTGGTGCAACAGTTAATGGCTCAAGGAAGTACAAGAGTGCGAACAAAAGGGGGGTCGCCCGTAGATAACACCACTGCCTTGGCCTTCAAACAAGCCCTAGAGAAAGACGAGTGGTTCATTAGCCACAAGAATGTCTGCTTGATGCAGGAAGGGCTAGCCTGGGTAGGAGGGAAGTTGTACATCTCATCCATTCAGAGACTGAAAACTAAGCTAACATGCCAAGATTCAAAACTGGTGGGACACTACACCTTTTTAAAAGGCAGTTTTGGTAGCTATCCCTCAAAGACGTTGACAGCTATGTATCTAGCTGCCCCACCTGCGTAGCAGCCAAACGAAGGCAGAGAAAGACACCTGCCTTCTGCAACCGGTGGCAGAACCATCAGCACCCTGTTCCTGCATCACATCTATCGCTTACACAGAGCATCACATCGCATCATCTCAGACTGAGGACCTCAAAATTCACCTCAAAATTCTGGAGAGCCTTCCTGGACCTTTGGGGACAGATCAGGGCTTGAGTTCTAGTCAGCATCTCACAAACAAATAGTGGGACAGAACAAACTCAGTTCTAGAATAATACTTAAGATGCTTTATCAAGATAACTGCACTGATCTCCTACCATTTGCTGAAGTCGCCTATAAAAATGCTGTGCGTACCAGCACTGGTTTTACTTGATTCCAAGTGGTTACAGGGCAAGACTTCATTCAACCCAATGCCCAAGCTACCAACCATTGAACCCACAATCCCCTCATTAAAAGTGTGGATTGATCAGTTAAAGAATACCTGGCCAGTCTTTTGCAAAGCTCTAGCTGAAGCCAGAGCAGCATACAAGGCACAGGCAGATAAGAAAAGAGCCTAAACCATTCCACATTGGGGACCAAGTATATCTGATTCCTGCAGTCACTACAACCCTCTATGAAACTAGGTCCAAAGTTTGTGGGGCCTTTCCCCATCAAATGCATTATAAACCCCGTCACAGACAAGTCCACCCTGTGTTCCACTGTAGCCTTCTAACACGCCCCCCCATGCTACAATCCCTCATGGTAGAAGGTGAACAACATTTTGAAATCAAAGAAGTTCTTGATTCTCTAAAGCACACAATATCTGGTAGCATGCAAAGACCTCCCTACAGCCCCAAAGCAATAGGTACACAAGAAGCACATTAGGTGCCCCAGATTACTTAAACTTTTCCATGCCCTCTACCCAGATAAACCTAATTAATAAATTTACTCTCTTTTCTCCCCTTTTATTATTTGCTGTTTGCTCCAGGTGGATTTCTCCTTTTAAGGGGGACAGTATGTCAGGTCCCATAGATCCCTATTGGAATACTGCCATGCTGGCGGGGGGGGGGGGCTTGGGCCTTTTCTATAATGTATCCATTTTTGCTTTGTTTCTCTTTTGCTTTGATGTATCTTCCTGGAAATTGGGGAGGAGGGAAGAGCCTTGGGCCATCTAGTTTGCCTCACCTCCTGAGAACTCTGCCTGCACCAAGGTCGCAGCACCTGAGAAAAACTTCTTGTTACCTTTTTAGCTCACAGTTCTTACAACACCTTTGCATCTTCGGATTGGCTCTCCATGGACTGGGTAGTTGGGAGGAGTTTGAACAATGGAATTTAGCCTAATGTTTTCACATGGGATCTTTAGATCCTGCCTGCTTTCTCTGCAGTTTCTCTCAATAAAAGATTCTTTTGAAACGTTGCCTGTTTCAAGAGTTCGACTTTCTTGAGGGAATAGCTCAGGCAAGACCTTACACATCCCAAGCAGAGCAATATCAAGATCCAATCTGATTTTAGAAGAAAGGAAAACAGATTGCATAATTTTTCTAATCACTGAAGTAAGAATACTAAATTATATGCCCTCATAACCAGAGGTATTTTCAAACAGACTGATTTATAAATTGGAAACTAAATATAATACTAAACAAAAAATAATACTACTGCATTTTCTAAAGTTCCTCAATGGAAGTTAAAACATTAATTAGACATCTTACCAGTGCAGGCCACTGAATATGCTTGATTTTTGATCCCTGAGACTGGCTAGGGTCCTTCCTCTTTGCCCAGATCAGTTGATATTCCACAAGGAATGCTGCAAAATCTTCATAAACTTTAACCCATTCTCGTTTTTCCCATTCAAGATCATCAAATTCCACATACACCTAGGAACACAAATTTAACATTTATTTATTTATTAAACAATTATTACTGCATAGTTATACTACAAAAAGGCTAGCAGAACACTTTGATATTTAGAAGTTTTATAAATTGTCATTCCTAGTTTTTAAGGTGATTTTTTTTTAAAAAAACCCTATAAAGTGTAATACAATATTTGAGAACAAAGAATGCAAGTAATAGATATTAAAAAACTGACAAATATATTTCCTCTTTTTCACAGATGAAGGTTAGAAAAGAGGTGGCCTAATAGAAAGAAACTGCAAGAAAATGAACTTTTAAAACATTTTCCGTTCATAAAGAAATAAGAATACATGTTCAACTACAAATTAAAAAAAGGTAAAGGGTCCCCTGCACATGCGTGCTAGTTGTTTCCGACTCTAGGGGCCGGTGCTCATCTCCGTTTCAAAGCCGAAGAGCCAGCGCTTGTCCGAGGACGTCTCCATGGTCATGTGGCCGGCATGACTAGACGCCAGAGGCGCACGGAACGCTGTTACCTTCCCACCATAGTGGTCCCTATTTTCCTACTTGCATTTTTACGTGCTTTCGAACTGCTAGGTTGGCAGAAGCTGGGACGAGTAACAGGCGCTCACTCTGTTACGCGGTACTACAAATAACCACAATCAAATTCTGCACCCTACCATGATGCCAACATTGACAACACATTATAACGGTTCCCTTTTTAGAGGACTCTTATTCTGAATATGAACCTAAGTTTAGTAACATATTTCTGATCAACTCTTGTATTTCTATAACAAAGACATATTAATAGTTGAAAATGATAATATATTTCCCCAGTTACTATTTAATTCTTACAGGAGTAAACTAGTGACTTACGCTATTATATAAAAGTGTTACTGCATGTTAGGGGATACCCATAGGAAAAACTCAAACACACCCCAAATCTTCTCCTTAAAAGTATATTTGGTGTTAATCTTTAATGCCATCTAAGAAAGGGAGGGAAGAATTATTATGAATGAGAATGTCAGGAGAAATAAAAAATAGCCTTTCTCAATTTTATTCTTCCTGCTTGGCAAATAAGCATTAAAAAACAGAGTGACTGCTGCACTTCCAATATTTGGCTGCAACCAAAGTAAGCTTCTATGTGGTTCATTCGTTAGCCAACAAGAAAAGCTGTTTACTGATCGTGAGTTAATTAATTGTGTTTGATTGTTGAATAAATGTGTCCAGTAAAAATAAACTTGTTTTAAATCTGTGAAAACAGTAGCTCCAAGAGTTGAGGACGCTGGGAGCAACATCAATAATCAATTAAAAAGCCAATTATTTTTTCTGGTTTTCCTTGACTCCAGATGACTCCACAGATGTTACCAATAATGCTCAGTTGTTGTTTATTTAAGGAAATGACTGAAGAATTAGCCTCTATAAATAGTCCATGTGGAACAACTACAGGCAAGAATAGCTTCAAAGAAGTGAGAAAACACTAATTCAGTACAACTTCAGTATAACAACAGTGTTATAACTGACTGGTAAACATGTATGAACAGAACAAAAAGGCTTAGTTGCACAAATTTAAATAGCTTGTGAAAATATAACTTATTTTTGACTTCCGGTTTGTCACGCAGCCGCTGTGGACGGCTGGGAGACTTGCTCTCTCTCCCCCGTCCAGTTTCGCATCGTTGGGGGGCCCTGAAAGGGGCCAAAAGTCGCCCTTAAGAGGCAACCAGCAAGGAGGGGCGCTTGCTGAATCGCTGCAACTCTCCCGTTAGACTTGGTGATCCCTCCAAACAAGTGGATGAAAGGACCGGCCATTATGGCTCGTCCCTAGGCTGTGAACAGCCGAAGTCACATTTTCTACCAGGCAACTCTTAAAACAGTGTGGAAGAGACTGGGTGAGATCTACCTCTTTTACACCCTAATTACTTTCTGTACCTCCTTAAGCTGCTAAGCATTTTCTCCCCTGTGGTGAGGGAAGGGGGACTTTTGCCCTCCCTCCAGAAAGAGTGGCGACTAAATACCCAGGGGCATTTTAAAAGTTGAAAAAGTAACTGAATCCCATTTGGAACTTTATTTCTCAAAGCACGTGGATTGAAAGATTTTTTATTTCCTATTTTTCACTGTCTACTTCTGTTGGAAATCTGGATTCTTTCTTATGAAAAAAAAAGAAAAACTGAAAAGATTAAGACAACTTTGGGACTCAAAGGAAAATTTTAAAAGGGGCCTGGCTGACTGCCCAGGGAAATAGATAAAGATACATAACCTTGAGAACTTTGAAACAAAAGCTGTGAAAGGCTTTGTGTTCCCTACCTAGAAAAAAAAATTCTCTCTTTTCGATTTTCTAAGTGTAATGCCTTTAGCTTAAAATACCAATATGGAAGAAGACCAGGAACAAAATTTATTTATGGAGGAATATCAATAAACTCTTGCTATGTTGAAAACACTAATCCAAATTCTTACCACAGCCAATGAAATACCAAGAGGCTATGTGAAGGAACAAGAAGACAACCCAGATATGAAAGCCCAAACTTTGACCACAATTAAAGAACCATCTATACAAAATACAATAGAAAAAATGAAACATTCAAGTACTATGACAGAAGAATCTACTATTAAACAAATATTGATATTTGAAAATCCAGAAAACATTGACAACTTGAAAAAGGAAAAGGTTTCTTATACAACTCAGAAGGAACTAGAGGATCTAGAAAAAGAAGAGTTGGATGAGAAGACAAACAATTCAGAACAACTATGTCGATATGGAAGAATAAAGAGACGACCCACTAGACCTACAAGTCCTCTCAAAAAAATGGCAACTGGATGGTTGTGCCAATATCAATTAATATACATGATATTACAAGATTGGTTCAATGACCCAAAAACAAGGACATGGAAGATGATCTGGCAAAGGAAAAAAGCCAGAATAAGACTCAAGAAGAATGGAGTTTTGACCATCTTATTGAAATCTGAAACAGAATGTACTTAAATAGATAAGATGTGTATGTTGAACACAAGACATTGTTATGAATTGATAAAGAAAAAAATTTGGTCATTAAAATTTAGGAAATAAATATTAATAGCTAATAGCTAACTGGTGCGCCAGTTGCGGCCCTATCTAGACCGGGATGCCTTGCGTACAGTCACTCATGCGCTCGTGACCTCTCGTTTGGACTACTGCAACGCTCTCTACATGGGGCTGCCATTGAGGACCACTCGGAGGCTTCAGCTGGTACAGAATGCAGCCGCGCGAGTAGTGTTGGGGGTCTCCCGATACTCCCATGTTACACCTCTGCTCCGCGAGCTGCATTGGCTGCCAGTTGCCCTCCGGGTGAGATTCAAGGTGCTGGTAATGACCTTTAAAGCCCTACATGGCATGGGTCCGGATTACCTACGGCAGCACCTGCTGCCGGCGTCAACCTCCCTCCGTCCAGTGTGCTCCCACAGAGTGGGCCTCCTCAGGGTGCCTCCGATCAGAGAATGTCAATTAGTGGCCCCCAGGGGGAGGGCGTTCTCTGTGGGCGCGCCAGACCTATGGAACCGCTTGCCGGTTGAGCTCCGGACGGCCCCCGACCTTCGCTCCTTCCGACGCGATCTAAAAACCTATCTATTTGAACAATCCGGCCTGGTCTGATGGGTTTGGGGTTTGGATTTGGTTTTAACATTGTTTTAATTATTGTATTATATTGGGCATAATTATTTAATTCTTTTTTAACTTTTGTATGTATATTTCAATATTTATTGCCCTGTAAACCGCCCTGAGTCCTTCGGGAGAAGGGCGGTATAAAAATTTAATAAATATATAAATATAAATATATTTGAATATTGATTTGTGCATAAAGGTCATGTAAAGGTGAATAATGTAGACAAGCTAAAACCTATTGTTGAATAATAAATAGGTTTATATGGAATGTTAAATATGAAAATTATCAGTTTAAGCAATAGATAGTAGATACAAAGAGGAAGAGAGAAAGTATTAAAATATTGAAATAAAAAGAAATTTTGACTACTACTTAAAACAACTGATTACTACTTAAAAAACAACAACTGAAAATTAGCAAAAAGGAAGGATATCATATTGTACCCTTAATTTGTTAACATAGAGGGTGAGAGGTTAAGTAAATGGGATGTGTATTTTGAATATTAGATTTTGTGAGGAATGGTGATAGATGAATTGGGAGTATACTAAAAATTTTGGGAATGATAAATGTCAAACGTTAAATCTAAATGTTAGTGGAAATTAAAATTTAAAAATCTATTAGGTCATTGATTGTCTAAAAGATTGTATGTTAAATGAATTAGAATATGTGTAAACTAAAAACTATGGATATATGTAAATTATTTTCTATGTGATTGATAGGATAAAACCTGTCTTTAAATCTACAAATAGACAGTATATATGAAGGGAAAAAGAGAGGAAATGTTTATGGTAGCAATTTGAAATCTGTACTAATGAATTACTACTACCCAGCCACCACATTACTTTTCAAATATGTGAATGTAATATTAGAAAATCAATAAAATTTGTAAAAAAATAGCTTATTTTTAAAGCCTATGACTATTCATTGCAGTCATCAGCAGGTACTTTGTGGAAAATATTTTAATCATATGTTATTATTGAACCAATAGTATCAATGGTGGACTTACTGTAATTCACTTTTGTGCAGTGTTAATTCCATGATTTTTTCTAAGAAACAGAAGTTAACTATATAGACTTGCCCTGACACAAAGCTGTTCAATGGCTTAGCAATGGAAAAGTTGTAGTAGTGCTTGAGTTACAACTGCAATTTGGACATGAATTGCTATTAAAAAATGCTGTGTCGTAAAGCGTGACTTCATGTGACCACTGGCAATCCCAGTGTCATCACCCAAGATGCATGGGTCATTAAAACAGAAATAGAGAGAGTCCCAGAGTATGGTGTGCTACATGGGGGAGGCCCCAGGAGGCAGGGAACAAGTTGGGTGCAAGTTGTGTGTTGTGATGTGGTGTGAGCTCAAGAAAGCTGGGGAAGGAGGACACTGGTGGGTATATGCATATGTACAATCACAAGGAAGTTGTGGAAAGAGGGGACATGGTGGGAGGGTGTCCATGAAAAAAGGGGGCAGAGGGCATGTGTGCAATCACAAGAAGACAAGGGAAAGAGAATGTCATGATGGCGCAAGTGTATGTGTGAACATGAGGAGTCTGGGGAAAGAGGTCATGGGGTGTGTAGGAGTGCAGAAGAGAAAGGAGTGATACATATGAGCAAAGAAAACTCGGGGGAGGGAAGACTTACTTGAGGAATTTGCAACTTTTCCTGTTGGTCTCCCTATTGACTTTGCTTGTGGGAAGCCAGCTGGGATGATTGCAAATGGAAATCATGTGACTGCAGGACACTGCAACTGGTCTTAATTGTGAGCTGGTTGCCAAATGCCTGAATTGTGTTTGCGTTAGGGTGCTGCATCAGCCAGAACTTTTGAGTACTGTTCGTTAACTTCCTTTATTCAGCACCACTAACTTTTGGTTGCTGAATGGTTAACTTGAGGACAACCATATGTATTGTGAATGTTTGCGCTCAGGGCTGAAATGGAAATTTTTCTGAAAAAGAAAAATCACCTTCAATTCAAATTTCCAATGGCTTTGGAAATTAGTTTTGGCTACAAACTTGGCAATATTTCTTAATGAATTCAACCTAAAATGACATAGAAAACAGCATGTGATACAACACTATATGCTAAGGCAGTGGTGGCGAGCCTTTTAGAGACCGAGTGCCCAAGCCGCAAGCAAAACTCATTTATTTATTGCCAGGTAGGCATGGCTGACTGGGTGGGCGTGGCCGCAGTGGTCATGGCAGACTGGGTGGGTGTGGCCACCTTGATGATGCCTGTGGGGAGGGACGCCTGTGGGGACTGGGCAGGGTTGGGGAAGATCCAGGGTGTCTCTGGGGGGTGGGGTAGTGGGCCTGAGGCTCGTCCTGCAGGGTGAGACGAGGCGAGGCAGGGCGGGTGTGCCAACTGCTGTGGGGCAAGGCAAGGCGAGGCAATGGCTGGAGCAGTTGCTGCCTGACACCATTGCCCCCTCCCACAAACCCAGCGACCGCATGGGGGCCGACGGTGTCCATCAGCAGCCACAGCCTCCTGCATCATGACAACCCCATGTGGGCGGAAACGGTCCTGGGACAGCCAGAAAGGAACCCTCACCTCGTGGGGGCCCTGTCTACACAGTGGCTCTGACGGGGGCAGTGGCTGCTGCTCCTCCTCCTGCTCTGAGCCCTTTGACCAGCCAAGCACACAGGGAAGCAGGAGGCAGCGGTGGCAATGCCTGCATCGCCACGCCTGGCCATCCACAGATCTGGAAGCAAAGCTGTGCCGACCCTCCTCACACTGGTGGGGTCAGCAGTGGGGAAAGGTGACTAGCGCACGCCCTTCCCTCCCAGCTGCCACCCCACATCGTTCCGCATGCACAGCTCGGAGGCGCACGTGGGACAATGTGCGGCAGCAGCAGCAAAGGGTGGCTGCATGCCAGATCCTGCCTTCCACTGCTGCCGCCCCCACCAGCGCGAGGATGGTCGGCAGAGCTTCACTTTCGGATCTGCTGCCTGACGCTATCGGCCCTCAAAGAGGTCAGCGAGCACATGGGGCTTGCGCTATCAGTCACCAGCCACAGTATGCTAGTTGTCCTGCATAGTGGCAGACTGGCCACAGAGGCCCATCAGTGTGGGCACAAATGGGACAGCCGGAAGCCCTTGCCTGGCCTGGGCGCATTCACTTGACAGATCTGACGGTGGTGGCATCTGCTGTTCCGACCGGTCAACCATGCAGGGAAGCAGGTGGTGGTGGAGGGGCAGCCGGGGGTCTAGAGCCGCCTTGGCTGCTCACTAGTAGCCTGAGGCAGATTTGCGTACCCGCTTCCCCTCCTGTTTCCCTGCATGGCTGACCATGGAGCAGCAGCAGAAGCCCCCCGTCAGATCCGTTGAGATGATGGAGCTGGCGGCGCCAGGCAGAACAGCGGGGTCCCAAGGCGGTGTGTGTGTGAATCTCACTCCCCTGGCTGCGAAGTGTAAAGCAATTGGGGGAGTGGGGTGCAGACAACAAGTTGGCAAGAGAATTGAGAATGAGAAAGACGCAGGCGAAAACAGCTCCGGGACAGCAGGGGGTCTGGAGCCACCTCAGCTGCTCACTAGCAGCCTGACGAGGCAGTGGATTCGTGCGCCAGCTGCTCCTCCTGCTTCCCTGCATGGTTGACCAGTCGGAACAACAGAAGTGGATGCGCCCAGGCCAGACAAGGGCTTCCTTCCAGCTGTCCCGGAGCCATTTCTGCCCGTGCAGATTGGGCTCTGTGGCCAGTCCACCATTATGCAGGACAGCCAACATGCTGTGGCTGCTGACGGACACCCTCGGCCCCCATGCGCTCGGTGGCCTCTGTGTGCAAAAGCCAATAGTGTCATGGAGCAGATCCGGAAGCAAAACTCTGCTGACCATCCTCGCGCTGGTGGGGGCGGCGGCAGGGGAAGGCAGGATCTGGCATGTGGTCACCCATTGCGGCTGCTGCCGCACATAGTCCAGCATGTGCCTCCAGGACGTGCGTATGTGACAATGTGGGGTGGCAGCAGGGAGGGGTGGGCATGCGCCACAGCTCACCTTGCCCCGCTGCTGCCTCCACCAGTGCAAGGATGGTCGGCACAGCTTCGCTTCCAGATTTGCAGCCGGCCGGGCTTGGTGATGCAGGCATCACTGCCGCCACCTCCTGCTTCCCTGTGTGTTTGGCTGGTCAAGTGGCTCAGGGCAGCTGCCACCACCCCCGTATAGACAGGATCCGCACCAGGTGGGGGCTCCTTTTTGGCTGTCCCGGGGCCGTCTCTGCTCACATCGATGGGGCTAAACTGCGGAAGGGAGATGGTGACTCTGATTTCCCCCTGCTGTCCCCCCCCCGGTGCCCCTTCTATGCAATCGTACATGATCGCAATGTGGATGAGAGGCTCTGCCAACGGGGGGAAAATCAAAAAATTTCTTTGAGACAGCTTAACTCCATGATCTCCTGCAACAGAATGAGGACATTCTAAACATGTCAAACTCCCGTCATCACGTAACGTTGCGCAACATATCGGGACGGTTTTGCCATTGCCAGCAATAGGGTGGGCGTGGCTTCCAGATGATGCATCCGGCCTGCGGGCTGGCAGTTTAGCACGCATTTCTATTTTTTTTTATGTCATGCACACTTGAGAACAGGAAATTTTCCCCATCTCTCAATAATATTTAGCATTTGATCAAAGATCTGTTGCTAGTAACTGCCTAATTCACAGTGGAAGACACTTAGCTATATTCATTTTAGCAAAAATAAAATAAAAATGTGTTTATTTACAGAAGCATGAAAATGTCAGGAAATGGGACCCAAAGCTTTATACTGTCCAAATAACTCTGGTTTAAACAGTTAGGGTTCATTAAATAGCAGTGGAACACTCAAGTTTTATAACCAGACGTTTCTCAATCAAGTATTAGAAGAAAAAGACAATATTTATACAAGTTCATTAGAGGCTGAAATGTAGTATTTACAATTCCATCGAATGTTAATTTTAAATTCTATACCATCAAAGTAATTTCTAAGATTCTTATTAATGTTAACATCTGTAAGGAAAGAAAACTGTGCAAAGTATTCATGAAATACAAAAGGTTTTACATTAGAAATCTAGCGGGCAGAGGTAAAAATGAACAGAACTTTTGCTTCATTACAAATTTTCAAGAAAGCAGTTGCAATTCCTTTTAAAATACAGCTTTAAAAGTTGCCTTCATAAAGAGCTACTGTATGTTATTAGTCATCTTTTCCAAATGAGGTATATTTTACTTTATGTTCTGATTTGGCAAGAAAGCATTTCACTCGCAAGAAAGCTCAGAAAATCAAAATACCAAAAATGTCAGAATCCAAATTTAGAAGTACGTTTTAGCTTCTTTCTGCAAAAGATATATGAAACTTAAAAAAAATAAAAATAGCTAAAATATGTTAAGAAATCATGTTTGCTTGTGTGTGTTTATAACAATTTTCTCCTCTTAAGCAGCATTTTTAAATGCATCAACACTACTAAGTTATTAACACAGTTTAAGATTTGTGCCAAAAATTTGGGGGGAGGGAATGTCTAGCTTACTGATCATAGAAAACACTGGTAGCTTCTCAAACATCTGTTAAAGGTCAGATTTCACTAGCATGGAAGCAATCAATGGAGCTATGCAAGTCTTAGCACTATAAGCAGTTCCAAAGAAATAGTTCTAATAAGTGAAAACAGTTGATGAACTCTTTAAAATACTTCTAAATATTATTTTTTCTTAAATAAGTTTACATTTTTAAAGTAATGTTTTTACACACACATACACCCACGCACAATTCTGCAACTTGGTATGGCACTAATTTTAGTTTGGACTTTAGTTCAAGGATTTGTCTGTATTTATAGATAAAAATGGAACCAATACAGTGAAAAATGACAGGCTAAGTTAGAAAAACATTTTTGATTCTATGCCATGTTATTAAAATTACTTCTGTTTCTGCTGTAGATTTTATGATATCACATCATGAAGTACTCTTATTAACACTTAAGCCTTGATTTTGAGGATACTGTTTTAGAAACTTTGTTAAATCACTACAGGTAGTTCTTGACTTACAATCACAACTGAGCCCAAAATTTCTGTTAAGTGAATTTTGCTCCATTTTAACGATCTTTCTTGCCATAGTTATTAAGTTAGTAACACAGTTGTTAAGTGAATCTGGTTTTCCTATTGTCTTTGCTTGTCAGAAGGTTGCAAATTTTTTTTCATATGACCCTGAGACACTGCGATCATCAAAAAATGAGACAATTGCCAAGCATCTGAATTTTGATCATGTGACCATGGGGATGCTGCAACGGTTGTGTGAAAAATGGTCATGTCACTTTTTTCAATTCCGTTTTAACTCTGAATGGTCACTAAACAAACTGTTACAAGTCCAGAACTACCTGTATATAATTTCCCATAAAGTAGGAAAGAGGAAGAGACAGTTTCTGATAAACAATGATCACTTCTGTAATTACATCAGTTCTTTGGGTTGACTGCCAGAAAAATAGAAGACTAGCTATAGAAGGCCCCTCTTTTTGTCTATGTCAACTTCTGAAACAAACCTGGCTGAAGCCATTTTTTTCATTCTAAGTTGCCACATAGATGGGGGAAAAGAGGGGGAAGCAGTATTGCTATTTTTAGGTTAGACAAAATACCAAACCCGTGGGAACCAAGGTCATTCCCGCAGGTGCTGGTAGGAGGAGTGAAGACAATTTGAGAAGCCAATTGCTTTTATTGGGCAGTGTGATTTATAGCACAGTAGGGTGGAGCAACAAAGAGGGTTAGGGGACTGGAGGCTAAAACTTACAGAGAACGGTTGCTGGAATTGGGTATGTCTAGTTTAATGAAGAGAAGGACGGGGGTGGGGGGACATGATAGCAGTGTTCCAATATCTCAGAGGCTGCCATAAAGAAGAGGGAGTCAAGCTATTCTCCAAAGCACCTGAAGGCAAGACAAGAAGCAACGGATAGAAACTAACCGAAGAGAGAAGCAACCTAGAACAAAGGAGAAACTTCCTGACAGAACAGTCAGTGGAACAATCTGCCTCCAGAAACTGTAAATGCTCCAATGCACAGCCATTTGTCCAAAATGGTATAGGGTTTCCTGCCTGAGCAGGGGGTTGGACTAGATGACCTCCAAGATCCCTCCTAACTGTATTTTATTGTTATTATTATTGATCATTGCACAGTCAGACAGATGTTCACACTGCATTTGGCATTTTTGTCTACCTATCGAGTCCTTACCAAGGACCTGGGATAGGCAGATGTGGATGTTGGATGGTATTATAGATATTGTTGCAGGATGGAAGCAGTTCCTAGTAAGGCCGCCTTTTGCAATTGACTAATGGCTAATTTGTCAATGCCAATGGTGTTCAAGTGGTGTTCCAGTTGTTTTGGGATTGCACCCAAGGTGCCTATTACTATTGGTACTACCCTTGCTTGTCTTTGCCACAGTCTTCCTATTTCTATTTGTAGGTCTTTGCATTTTGTTATATTCTCCAGTTCTTTCTCGTCTATTCTGCTGTCTCCAGGCACTGCCACGTCCACTATCCAGACTTTTTTGTCTTTCTTATCGACAATTGTTAAGTCCAGGGTGTTATGTTGCAGGTGCTTGTCTTTTTGAATTCTGAAGTCCCAGAGCAGTTTAACTTTATCGTTTTCTATGACTTTCTCTATTTTATGATCTCACCAGTTCTTGCTTACAGGCAAAGATATTTCTTGCAGATTTTCCAATGCACCATTGTTCTTACTTTGTCGTGCTGTTGCTTGTAGTCAGTCGCAGCTTACCAGGTGGTCCACTGTTTCTTCAGCTTCTTTGCATAGGCGGCACTTACTGTCTGTTGCTGTCTTCTCCATTTTGACTTTGTATGCATTTGTCCTTAAGGCTTGGTCTTGTGCAGCCAGAATTAGTCCCTCGGTCTCTTTCTTCAACTTTCCTGCTCTTAGCCATTGCCAGGTCTTGTTATTATCTGCTTTCCCAGCTATTTTTTAATGTATTGGCCATGTAGTGCTTTGCCTTCCCATGCCTCTATTCTGTTCTTCTTCTTGTAGGCCAGTTTGCTCTCTCCAGTAGTCAGTAAGCCTTCCTGATATACTAATTTCAGTGCATCTTCATAATTGTCCTTCAGATATTCTTCCAAAGCCAGTTTTTCTTCTTCAACCATCTGATGTACTTGCAGCATTCCACGTCCACCTATTTGCCTTGGTAGATAGAGTCTGTCAATGTCACTGCGTGGATGAAGGGCATGATTCATTGTCATTATTTTTCTGGTCTTCCTATCCATTGCTTTTAGTTCTGCTTGAGTCCAGTCCACTATTCCAGCTGTGTATCTAATGACTGGAATTGCCCAGGTGTTGATTGCCTTCACGGTATTTTCTCCATTGAGTTTGGACTTTAAGATCTTCTTCACTCTCTTGATGTATTCACCTCTAATCTTTTTCTTGACTTCAGTGTGCTTGATGTTGTCAGCTTGAAGGATACCCATTCAGACTCTTAATGTTATTTTTGTGGGGCATCTTTATTCCTTCAGTTTTCACTATTTTTCCTTGTTTGAGAGTAAGTGTGGCACATCTGTCCAAGCCAAACTCCACTGCAATATCTTGGCTATATATATGGACAGTGTTCAGCAGCTATTCTATTTCAGATGATGTTTTTCCATACAGCTTCAGATAATCCATGTAAAGGAGGTGGGATAGTCTGGCAGATGTTTTTGATGTTTGATAGCCATGTCCTAAGTTATTCAGTATTGTTGACAGAGGAAAGAGTGCAATAAGTGATAATGAATCTCCTTGAAATATTCCTCTCTTGATATTAACCTCTCCCAGTCTTTCACCTTTGACCTGCAACTGTGTCTTCCATTGTGCCATTGATCTTTGCACAAATTTTCTGATGTTTCTACTGATTCCTGTTATTTCTAGGCATTTGATTATCCAGGCATGCTGCAGAGTCAAATGCCTTTTTGTAGTCAATCCATGCCACCTTCAGGTTCGTCTTTCTTTTCTTTCAGTTTTCCAAGATCATTTTGTCTATTAGGAGTTGATCTTTTGTTCCTCTGCTATTGGGGCAGTTTCTTTTCTGCTCAGGTGGAAAGAGATTGTTTTCAACTAGATGCTGTTATATTGCATCAGTTAGCAATTTGAAAGTTGTTGGTAAGCAAGTAATTGGCCTGGTGTTGCTCCTTTTGCTCGATTTTTTCATTATTAGGTAGGTTTTCCCAGTTGTTAGCCACTTTTCAATTTCTCCTCCTTATAGTATATTGTTGAACTGCTTGGCAATGAGTGGGTATATAATAATAATAATAATAATAATAATAATAATAATAATAATAATAATAATAATAATAATAATAATAATAATAATAATAATTATTATTATTATTATTATTATTTTATTTATATACCGCCCTTCTCCCGAAGGACTCAGGGCGGTGAACAGGGCAAGAATAAAAAATACAAAGTTACAAAAGTTAAAAAAGAATTAAATATATGCCCACTAAAAACAGTAAATACAAATATTAAAACCCCAATAAGACAACAATAAAAAACCCCACCAATCCCCCATCAGGCCAGGCCGGCTTGTTCAAATAAGATCGGGCGCCATCCGGAGCTCAACCGGTAACTGATTCCATAGCTCCGGGGCGCCCACAGAGAAGGATCTCCCCCTGGGGGCCACCAATCGACATTCTCTGATCGGTGGCACCCTGAGGAGGCCCTCTCTGTGGGAACGCACAGGGCGAAGGGAAGTTGATGCCGGCAGCAGGTGTTCCCTAAGGTACTCCGGACCCATGCCATGTAGGGCCTTAAACACCATTACTAGTACCTTGAATCTCACCCGGAAGACAACTGGCAACCAATGCAGCTCACGGAGCAGAGGTGTGACATGGGAGTATCGGGAGACTCCCAACACAACTCTCGCGGCTGCATTCTGTACCAGTTGGAGCCTCCGGGTGGTCCTCAAGGGCAGCCCCATGTAGAGAGCGTTGCAGTAGTCTAGACGAGAGGTCACGAGCGCATGAGTGACCGTGCATAAGTCATCCCGGCCTAGATAGGGCCGCAACTGGCGCACCAGGCGAACCTGGGCGAAAGCCCCCCTAGTCACAGCCACTATGTGATCTTCCAAAGTGAGCCGTGAATCTAGGAGGATTCCCAAGTTGTGAGCCCTATCTACGGGGGGTAATAGTTCACCCCCCATAGAGATGGAATATCCGAAATAACCCGGGATGCAGGTATGCAAAGCCACTCAGTCTTGTCGGGGTTGAGTTGAAGTCTGTTCCTCCCCATCCAGACCCGAACCGCCTCCAGGCAACGGGACATCACGTTGAGGGCATCACTGGGGTGGTTTGGGGTCAAAATGAAAAGCTGGGTATCATCAGCGTACTGATGATACCCAACTCCAAAGCCACGAATGATCTCACCCAGCGGTTTCATATAGATGTTGAACAGGAGAGGCGAGAGGACCGACCCCTGAGGAACTCCACAAACGAGAGACCTTGAGGTCGACCTCTGCCCCCCTGTCAACACCGACTGCGAACATCCCAGGAGATAGGAGAACCACTGCAAAACCGTGCCTCCCACTCCCAATCCCGAGACGCCGCAGCAAGATACCATGGTCGATGGTATCGAAAGCCGCTGAGGTCTAATAGGACTAGGACAGAGGAATATCCCGTCCCGAGCCCTCCAGAGATCATTCACCAGAGCGACCAATGCCGTCTCCGTGCTGTACCCGGGCCTGAAACCCGATTGGTACGGGTCTAGATAATCCGCTTCATCCAGGACCAGAGGGAGCTGATGCACCACCACACTCTCAACAACCTTCGCAAGAAAGCGAAGGTTGGAGACCGGACGAAAGTTGTTCAACACAGCTGGGTCCAAGGCAGGCTTCTTGAGGAGAGGCCTCACCACCGCCTCTTTCAAGACGGCGGGGAAACTACCCTCACTCAGAGAAGCCGATATAACTACCTGGAACCAGCTTCGTGTCCTCTCCCGGGCTGCATAAACCAGCCAGGAAGGGCACGGGTCCAATAAACATGTGGTGGAGCTCAGCCTCCCCATAATCCTGTCCACTTCCTCCGGAGTCACAGAATCAAACTCCTCCCAGGTAATATCGACAAGACCGCCCGTGTCCTGATCGTCAGACTCTGCCCAGTCAGAGTCCAGACCGGTCCGAATCCGAGCGATTTTGTCCGACAGATGTTGGTTAAACTCCTCGGCACGACCCTGCAAGGGTTCCTCCCTCACCTCTTGATTAAGGAGGGAGCGAGTCACCCTAAACAGGGCGGCCAGGCGATTATCTGCGGACGCGATAAGGGTAGCAAAGTGATTAGACCTCGCCACCCTTATCGCAGCGAGATAAGACCTAATATAGGCTCTTAGTCGCAATTGGTCGGATTCGGATCGGCTGGATCTCCAACCGCTCTCTAGGCCCCGTCTCTGACGCTTCATCTCCCGGAGATGAGTTAGATGTTTCAACCAAAACCCATGCAGTTCATCTTCAACTGACCAATTTTTGAGCTTCCTTGCTCTTTTTTCTATCATTTTTGTTGTTATTACTAGTTCTTTCATTTCAACTTCTGTTTTATTTGCATCCACCTCTTTTAACCAAGCCGCATCCTTGCTGTGTTTCTTTGGGTTATCCCCTATCTGCTTCCAGAACTGCACTGTTTCTTCCTTGTCAGGTACTGACTGATTCACTGCAGTTTCTCCATTGATGGATTGGTGGAAACGTTTCTGATTGGATTGAAATTGGAGGTTCTGCCTATAATTTTCAATTCGAGCTTCATATCTACTGATTTTCCTGGCTATAGCTGTTATTTGCTGCTTTATTATTTCCAGTGATTCCTTGATCTTCCTTTTTTCTTAGTGGTATTTCTTGATTAGGTATTCTTTGGTCTTCTTGTTCTTCAGCTTCCTTTTCTTTCATCTGTTCTAGCTTGCTTGCATGTGATCTTAACTTGCTGATCTTATTTTCTAGTCTAACCTTCCATTTTTGTGATGCACTGTTTGTTTTTCTTCTTTGTTGATTTTGCATCCCAGATATTCAGTTATAACTGCAGCTGTGCTGTACATTAGTTGGGTTGTTTCTTGAAGTGAATTGGTGCTTATACTTGATATTGCAGTATTTGCATCTTTTAGTGCTTGTCCTAGCTGTTTCTTTGGAACAAGCTTCAATGCAGACAGCCTTATTCTGTTGTTTTTGTGCTGTTCTAGATGCTCAGTTATTCTTTGTTTCAATTCTTTTATTTCTTTAGTTAGAGGGCTTTGTTCTTCCTGAGGAAGAGGTGCCTGGTTTCCAAATGAGAACAGTTGTATATCTCTGCTGGATTCCTTCACTGCCATCTCCCCCCCCCCCCTGGCTTTCCTCTACATTCTGAATTACTTCTGGCAAGGCCTTGATTTCTTTGCCCTGGGTAAACCTTTGCAGTTCGTCCAATTCTGTATCTGTGAATACTTTATTTCGTATTATAAATTGGCATTGATCTGCTAGTCTCTGTTCTGTTATTTCTGATTCTGGATGTTGTTCTTTCCAGAACTGGTGCATTTGTTTTAGATATCCTCTTCTTGTTGGACTTGATCTGTAATAACAGATCATTATTTCTTTGTTTTCAATCACTGTGTATTTGCGACGGGTAAACACTTTTTCTTCCAGTAGTTCTGCAGCTGCTGGCCCTGGTTGCTCAGCCAACAGTCCTGAGTCCTGTAACCCATTTTTCACCAGATATCCAGGAACTCCAAAATCTAGCGCGGACCTTCTTAACCCGAGCGACATCCGAGCCGGTATGGCATTCTGAAATTTACATTTCACCATATTTTTTATGGGAAAGAGACCCTTTGTCTGATTCCTCTGATGAGACCTGTCCAGTATGGTTGAACCTCTGGCATAGCTCTCATCTTCCTCAGAGTACACAAGCCCCACAACCACGTCTAAGTAGTAAATAATAAATAATAATTTATTATAATAAATTATCATCATCATCACGTAGAAGAACCATCATCATCATCATCATCATCATGTAGCAGAACCATCCCAGCCCTGAGAGGGGATTGCAATGGATTTTATCATCGAACTCCCTGAAAATGGCGGACACATGGACTGTCATCAAACGTTTTTCAAAGCAGGCTCACTTTATAGCTTGCCCTGGTCTTCCCTCTGCTCAGAAACTAGCAAAATTGCTTTTAAATCATATCTATTGGCTCCCTAGAGCCCCAAGAAGAATCATATCAGATCAGGGTGTCCAATTTACTGCAAAGTTTTGCTGGGGGTTTGTGAAGCTGATCGGATCCATCCAGGGGCTCAGCTTGATTTTTCATCTGAGTACAAATGGAGTCGCTGAACGAGCCAACACAATAGTGGAACAATACTTGAGATGCTATGTCAACTATCAGCAAACTAACTGGGGAGACCTCCTGCCTTTTGCTGAAGTGGCATACAACAACACTGTGCACAACTGTACTGGTCTTAGTCCTTTTAAAGTAGTAACAGGCAGGGAGTTTTTACCCATGTCAAAATAACCTAAGGAGCCCCCCTCCTCAGAGACACTAACCGAATGGGTAAACACACTGCATAACGCTTGACAAATGTTAAACATGCCTTGGAAAAAGCCACAAAGATGTATATGGAGCAGGCAGATAAGAGGCAATCCCCCCAGAAGCCATTTAATATAGGAGAGAAGATCTACCTCTCGACCAAGTACTTCAGATTAAAATTACCTTGTAAAAAGCTGGGACCCAAATTCATTGGTCCTTTCCCCACTGTAAAGATTATTAACCCTGTCACAGTTGAGTTAAAGCTCCCATGACTATTGGGGGAAATACATCCAGTTTTCCACTGCAGTTTGTTGAAACCAGTTATAGAATCAACATTGAGACCAACACCTCGAACTGCCCCAGGGCCCATCATAGTGATCCATTATGAAATAAAATGGATTCTTGACTCTAGGTTGTACAAGGGGAAATTTCAGTATTTAGTTCAATGGAAGGGCTACCCTTTGTCAGAAGCTACCTGGGTAAAGAATAGAGACGTAAAGGGAGAAAGATTAATAAATAAATTTCATGACAAACATCTCCGAAAGCCTAGGGAACTGTCAAAATATTAGCATCACATTAATGTATATTTATGCTTATTATCTTGCAGGAACTCCTTTCCCTTTGGTGGGGTTCGACTGCCAACTTCTGAAATGAACCTGGCTGAAGACATCTTTTTCATTCTAAGTTGACACATAAATGGGGGAAAAAGGGGGAAGTAGTATTGCTATGTGTATGTTAGACAAAACACCGAGCAGTCCTGTGGGAACCAAGGTCATTCCCGCAGGTGCTGGAAAGAGTGAAGACAATTTGAGTCTGCTTTTTGTAAATTTGTAACTACAATCTATTAATTTGTGCAAACTTGTCATTCATCTGACATAGGATAGAGTGATTAGCTGTACTGAGTCAGCAAACAAGGAGAGCAAACAGTTCAGGAGGGGATTGCACTTTGTTTATCAGAGAAACATGGAGATGGAAGGGATTGCTAGAACTGTAGAAAAAATGTTAGAGCTGTCCTCAAGCATCTTAAAGGATGTCATGGAGAAGACAGAGCGGAAATACACAGAGGTGTTCTGTAAGACAGGCAAAGCAGTTGGTTTCATGAAATCCAGCAGCATCATGAAAAATCTCCTAATGTGGAGGAGGATCATAGGATCACACAATCTAAGGAAGTGCTAGGTCCACCTTTGCCAGAAATGTTTAAATAGACACCGTCGTGGTAGATTCCTACACTGGACTTGGAATGGACTATACTAGATAATTCCCCATATTGCTTCTATCCTTTATGATTTTGTGCACACATTCTGTTGTGAACATCTATATTTTCACCAGTACGGTATCATGATTATCAAATTTATATGGTGCTTAATGTAAAACGCAGTGGCTTGCAATAAAATAGAACAGGTAATGCTATTAAAAAGGTAAAGGTTCCCCCGCACATGCGTGCTAGTCGTTTCCAACTCTAGGGGCCATTGCTCATCTGTTTCAAAGCCGAAGAGCCAGCGCTTGTCTGAGGACATCTCCGTGGTCATGTGGCCGGCATGACTAGATGCCAAATGTGCACGGAACGCTGTTACCTTCCCACCGTAGTGGTCCCTATTTTTCTACTTGCATTTTTACGTGCTTTTGAACTGCTAGGTTGGCAGAAGCTGGGATGAGTAACAGGCGCTCACTCTGTTACGCAGCACTCGGGATTCGACCTGCCAAACTGCCGACCATGTGATCGACAAGCTCAGCGTCCTAACCCACTGTGCCACCGCATCCCTTGCTATTACAATACCAGATTAAGTTATTCAAACAATAAAAAGCAACACCAATAAATTACTAAGTATTACTAGATGGGGCTCGAGAGCAACAACAGTATATACACAAATTATATCTGAGGGTATGACAATGGCATCCTCTGAATGGATACATGCCCCAAGCTTGTCAACTTAGATCTAGGCAGGGTTTTATGACAACAAATATTCTTGATGGCATGCAGGAGCAAAACCAAATTAGAAGATGGAGGAGAGAATTTATGGAACAAGGAATAAGCCCTGGGGAGGACATGGCTGAGGGATCTAATCTCCCCTATGTTACTTGGAGGACAAAATCAATCATAGTCAGTCACCAAACATCCTCCAGAAGAATATAGTCTTTATTATATTCCAAAAGGAAATCACTAAGGGAGGACAGGGTAGCCTATCTTCCAGAGGGAGGCAGTTTCAGAAAATGGGAACCATGATAAATCCTCCCATCCCAGCAATTCCTACCTCATCCCCCACCCCCAAAAAAGGTCAAAGCAACTTTTCCTGAAAGGATATTATTATGACATATTGTCTTAATTGGTACATATGATCCTTTAGATATTCAGATGATAACCATGCAGTCATGGTAGCATTTGAATTGCACTTGGAAACCAACTAACCAATACATGGCCTACAAAATGGTTGCCTTATATCCAAAGTAATAAATACCAGTAAATTATGTGGCTACTGCATTCTGGATGAATTCTAGTATACGAGTGATCTTCAAATCTGTTCTTTTGCAGGCAATGCTATCCCACCAAAAATAACAATGAAGAAGCACAAATCCATCTTCCCAGGATTTCAGTTTCAATTTGTTTTTTTCCCATCCAAACCCCCAAAAAGCTTCTTGTCAGCTTTTCAAGATAGATCAGACTAGGAATCCAATTTGTGCAGGTCAATACTACTTTTATTGTAAAGCTATAGAAACAGAATTGTGCAAGTCTGAATTATTTCATCTCCTCTCCTCCTCTCACCTCCTTCGCTTTATTTTCATGAGGACTACGGAGAGTTTTGTCTGACAATTTACTCAGGTTACATTCCTGCCCTGGATTTGATCCTCAATTTACAATTGGTTGTTTAATGGCTTTTCAGAGTTATGATGGCCTCGGGAAAAGGTGTTTTATGGTGATAAAGCACTTTCAGCCTTTGTGAATTGTCATGCCACCCTCCCCCACCCACGACTGCATTTCAGGTGCTGCAATGTCCCACAATCATGTGACCATGATTCTACACAGCCACTTAAGAAGAGAATCATGCAGTGAGAATGAGCATCTAAAACAATGATTCTTAAACTGTTTGATCCAAGAAATTTTTCCTGGTCTTGAATAATGTCATTACTACACACATATACGTGCACATGCGTGCATACACACACACACAACTTCATTTTACACAAGCATTTTGGCAGCAGCAATCCCAGACTGGATTCTTGATTCACAAACAAATTGCTTCATTACACCCAAATTATCTTCTGGGAGGGGAATTGCCCCCAGTTTAAGAATCACTGACCTAAAAGATTGTTTCTTTTCAAACAACAACAACTGAGGATAGGATTATGCATTGTCTTTCATCTCACAGCCTGGTAGCTCCAGCTGCCTTTCTTTTATTTTCCTCATCCTACAGATTGCAGCTTGAACCATTACTATGTTTTGTGATCTAACTGCTGGCCCCCAAATAAAAGATTACTAAGACCATTTATTACGTTTGCTTAGTATTTTTGCTTTATTAAGCCACTTTAAATAGAAAATATTACAGTAAATAGTAAAATAACAAATGCTTATCAGTCAGTTTAGTCTTTCTAGTTTTCACTTTGATAAAATATTACTGTGTTAGTAATAAATTAATACAGCACTTCCAAAGTGTGATTTGTGGTCAAGGACCCATCCTTGTAAAAAATGCAAATAATGTACAAATATTTTTTCCCCTCATACCTAAGCTGCAAACTCAGTACTTTCATCAGAAGAGAAAGAAGAAAAGTCTCCTCTGAATCTTTCATTCAGACTACTGGAGACAGGGTGAGACCCATCCAATTTACGTGTGTGTAAAATAACAAAAGATAGGTTGAAAATAATAAACCAGTCCCAAAGTATGGTGCACTGGATGTGGCAAATGGAGCAAAAAGCACCCCATCTCCTCACTGTGCACACAATGCTCCCTCCCTTCAATCTTGCCTACTTTATTTTAACTGAAGTTTTAAATTTAAGATTTTTATGTATTATTTTAATATTTTATTCTGTATTCTATTCAACGTCTGTACGCCGCCTAGAATCATGCTTGGCAACATGGGCAGCATAGAAGTTTGATCAATAAAAAGAACATTTGGAAAAATAGCAAAGATTCTATAGAGATTTAACATTGAATTTCTCACTTTTTCAGGGTTGGGCTTTGTGCTTTTGGATCCTTTTTTCCAGAACTTCTGTGAGTCCAATATCGTAGCAGTATCAAATGAAGTAGTCAAACCACTGGTCCTCTTACATTTTAAATTATATGCTTGCCATAAATTGATAGTATTTTCATAAAATTGTTAAATGTCTTAAATCACTGACAGTAAGTACAGTGTCTGAAAAAAGTGGGATAATTTACTCTATTTGAAACACACAATCCAAAATATCAATTGTAATTATGCTTTCTCCTATGCACATCCATGATACACAATTCTTCGTGATATGCAAATGAAATTTTTATCTGTGCAACGTATTTATTTTAAAAACAACTTTATTATTTATTGAACGCATATGCCACCCATCTTACCGGAAGATGATTTTATGTGGCTTATTAAAACACTAATATAAAGCATTAAATATTAAAACAGTAGTGACATTACATAGAATTAAAATTGGCAAAGATGGGGAGGAAGGGAGCAAGTTGCATATGGGAAGAGGAGAGGCCTTATCTGAGTCTATTAACCACCTCCAGAATCACACACACACACACACACACACACACACACACACACCAGTCTAATTGGCAGGTCTTCAGATAGAAGAGTGGGTGCGGATTCAACCTTGGGGGCTACACTCCAGAGGACAGGAGCTACAACAGGGTCTTCTTGTCTTGGTTCCTGCCAGCCAGAATCCTTTGACCTATGGCTAAGCTATATATAATAAAGCACACAGTAAACGGAAGCAATGAAAAATCTTCCCCCATCCACATCATTTGTCAGATTTCAAGAGAAAGACGAAGTAATACTTGCTATAATGCCAAAAATAGCTTTGGATAAAGTCTCTAAATCAAGGCTCACTAAAGCCTGTTTAGAAACTCAACTAATTGTTTCAGCCTCAAATATTGACATCCATTCCAAACTACCATGACGAGAAAAGACAAAACATGAGTTGCAACATAATAATGCAATTTTAATGTCAGACCCAAATATATAAATCACAGGTTACGTGTTATGACATGTTTTGACTCATGCTCCTTGAACTCCTATAAATTCCTGTGGCCTCAAACTCCACCTCACTATCAGACAATATTTCTGACACTGTAAAATATATATTTTAGTAAGTTAAATATTTTAAAATAGAAAACAACACAATGCGTGTCTATCAAGTGTATCATTTTTGGAAACATAATTTAAAATCTCAGCCAGATTACACTATGTACTTATAGATAACTAGCTGGGATACTGAATCCTGTCATTTTTCCTTATTTTTCCTCAAGGATAAATTATTTTATAATCCCCATACATATGTATGAATGTAGGTATGCCTGTGTATCTGTAGAAATACGGCAGTAAGACAGCTAATAATGATTGATGTAATATTTAAATTCATAATGCATAATACATAAATTGTCTTCTGACAAATCTATCTAAAAATCAGCATATCTTGTAAGCCTATTTTAAGGATTGTTGAGAATGTGGACAAGATGCCACATCATTGTGCAAAAACTAATTATGATTAAAATATGTACAAGATAATGATTACCTTTAAGTAATCAAATTATGTCATCACACAGGTATATAATGTATGAAAATTACATAGAGAAATTCATATACTTTACTTCTTATTGTGCAGTGTACCCTATAAGTTTCAACAGTAGATTCCATTAATTTTTCAGTTGAGTAAATACTGAACTAATCACAATGCTGAAGTTTAATTCTGGTAATCACAGTATCTGATAAACATCAATTAATACAAGATTCACAGAAAGTATTAGCATTAAAAAGTTATATCATAGTATGAACAACAGGTTATCAGAAATACAGCTCCTACTTTTTAAAACTTTTATTATAGACAAGAAAACAATTAAAACAAGAAATTTATCAAAATATGATGAGAACTGCATTTTTTCCATCTAAACCTAGTGACAGGCACTTGGAAATACTACAGCAATTCTTTCACTTATGCAGGTGGGCTTCAGGAGGCAGTGTCAGGTCCCTAAAGAAATGTACTATGCCTATTTCCCTTTTCTGAAGCCTTTCTTTGTGGCCTGCCATTCTGTTGGGAGGGGGGAGCTTTTGGGATTGCTTGCACTGTCCAGCTAAGATGCCCTTCCCCCAGGGGATGGAATGTCTCACCCTTAACTAAGAGACAGTTTGGGCTTAGAGCCAGAAGGAAACGAAAGCGAGAGAGACCTTGAATGAACATGCCAAAGAACCCAGTTACTAAAACACGATGCCACCTGTGGACTGGCTGGAATTCAAACGAACACTGGGACACTGGGGGGAGGAGTATTGAATGTTGCTTTTATTATGTTGCTTTTGCAGGTTTTTCCCCAGACCTCGCCTTGATTCCCTGCTGTCACTAGCCCCTAATAAAAGTTCCTTTGAGGACAATGCCTGCTTCAAGAGTTCTGCTTTCTTGGCTGGCTTAGATGAGGTAGGTCCTTACATAAGGCAAGGTCTGCATAGTACCCAGCCGAGAGACAGCTGACCTACTGAGGTGGGTTGCAACCGACGTGCCCCTTCCTAAAGGCAAGATGGAAGAGGGTGAACTGGAGAGCTGAAGCGGAGATATCGCTCTGGTAGACCCCGGGGAAAAAACTTCCAGGGACCTGGGAGTGGAGGAACCTCTGGCAGAAGGTGATCGAGCCAGGTGGTCACTCGGGACCAGAAAGAAAGAGGACTGGGAAGGAAAGGTTCAGAAAGTAACTCTCACACGAGCTGGAGGAAAAAAAGAAAGCAAAGAAGAAAATTCCAGAGCCTAGCCCTCCTGAGGAACTAAAAACCCAGTTGAAAGAGCAATCGGAATTGGAGGAAGAAGCAGAGGAGGAAGCAGGTAAAGAAAGAGGTGACAGTGCCTGAGGTGGGGGCTGCCCCCTGCAGCAGCTGCACGACCGCCCCAAAGACCCAGAGGGGCTACACTCCAGCCGGTGGAGGTGAAGCCAATTCAGTTGGGGGTGAAATTCAACGGGAATCCCAAGAGATTGGGGTTCTTCCTAGCCTAGGTATTCACCTACATGCAAATATATATAGGAGAACGCTGCCTACAGAGGAGGAAAAAGTCAGAGTGGTCACCCTGGTGCTGGAAGACATGGCTGCTGACTGGATGGTGACCCTCTACAACTGCAATGCCCTGGAGGTAAAAAATTTTAACCAGTTTATGGCAGCCCTCTGGAGTCACTTTGAAGATCGCCTTGCAGATAAGAAAGCCTGCGAATGCATAAAAACTGTGAAAACTATAATCTGCATGGATTATAGGGGTTGAACGTGTTATGTATGGAAAATATGTAACCCCTCGCCCTTATGAGACATGTTAGCACACCTGTCAAAAGGAAAAAAATTCTCTTAAGCTGGATTTGCAGGAGACCTACTATCGAATAAGGATATGGGAGGGGGATGAATGGAAGACCGCTTTCAACTGTCCCATGGGCTGTTTTCAATTCAAGGTGTTACCTTTTGGACTGCAGGGACCTCCTGCTGTGTTCATACAATTAATCAATGAGGTTCTTCATGAGCACTTGTACCTTGATGGTATCTTAATCTACACTGAAACTAAGCCAGAGCACATTAAATTAGTTAGAGCAGTACTGAATAAATTGCGCTCTGCTAAGTTGTATGCCAAACTCTCAAAATGGGAATTCCACAAAGATCAAACATTAATAACAATTTGGAAATAATAAAACTGAACAACTTTAGTTTTCAAATACCTTGGCCTAATATATCAACCCTCTTGAGCTTGACAGAGGGAAATTAGAAAAGGCTAAGAATAGCACCAAAACCATTCTTTTTTCTTCCTGTGATGCATTATTTTATTGGAGTTGATTCATACAGTTTGCGATTAAGTTTTTAAAGCTAAAATTATATTTTAAAGCTGCATGGTGGACAGCCTGCAATATTCAAGGCTTTCAATATTGCTTGGTTGATGAGCACTATTCCATGTCCCATGCTGTTTTAAATGCTTTCACTTACAAAGTTCTTCACTTACAACCACAATTGGGACTGAACTTCTGTGGCTAAATAATGTTGCCATTAAGCAAATTGTGCTTGATTTTATTACCTTTTTGCCATGGTTATTAAGCAAATCAGCACAGATGTTAAGCAAATCACAGTCATTCCTGCACTGACTTTGCTTGTTGGAAGCCCCCCCCCGGGTTGCAAATGATGATCATGTGACCCTAAGACCCTGATTGTCATATATACATGCTGGCTGTAAACCACCCAAAGTTGGATCGCGTGATTGCAGGAATGCTGCAATGGTCATAAGGACTAGTTGTAAGTCATATTTTTTTTCAGTAATTCAGTAATTTCAAATGGTCATTAAATGAATGATTGAAAGTGAAGGACTACTTATAATCTTCCCAGAAACTAATATGATTCCACTGGAGGCAAAAGTTTGTGTTTGAGATTATTACTGGCCAACATTTCTGTTGCCCAATAGCTTATTAGCATCATTAATTCTAATTGATGGGTTTTCATCAAGATAGAGAAAAAAAAGAATCTTAGCCAAACTGACTTACTGTGGCCTTTATTTCGACTCTGAGCTGCCTCTCTGAGTTTAGAAGCAGATTTAATAATGTCATCACACAAGCTGTCTCTAAAGTGGAAATCTGTCAAAGATCTTTGCACTGTGTGCAGACAAATTAGGGTGCTATAGCCAACAATCTGGACATTGTTAACTCTGCAAACTATTTACTCACCCTTGTTTGCTCAAAATCTTATAATCTTAAAAAGACTTTTCTTTAGCTTGTTACAATGCTTTACCCGTAGCAGTACTAAATAGGAGGTAAAATCGGACCCCATCCACTGACTAAAGCTGTCCTTGTGGTCAGAACAAACCAGAGATCCTATCACATGTATTTTTGGCAGCTTTTCAATGTCACTTTACATGCAGACATATTTTTGTCATCTCCTAAGAAAAGCCAAATTTATTATGAGGGAGAAGCTCATAGGTTTGTTGCCTGTGTGCAGACAGGAACCCTACCATCCACAATAGAGTTGGCTAAGAATCTCTCTTAAAGAATTGCCATAATAATGTATTAAGATGTCCTATCTAGGTGTGATGACATCATTAAATCTTTCTTTTCTCTTATGCATAGTTTTACTGTATCTTTAACATTTCTCTTATTTAGTTTTTAAATTTTATTTTCAGGTTTTATATAACTGTTATATTGTTTTTATTATATTCTATAATTTGTTACTTTTATTTCAACTCCTAGAATCCTCAGCAATGGCCATGACAGTTGGGATACTCTGGGAATTGAAGTCTAAAACATCTGGAAGTTGTCAAGATTGGGAAATAATAAATTAATATGTATGGCAGTTCCCAGTTCTCAGCGAGGATACAGCACAATTATTTCAAAGATATAATTTCATTTCACATATCACTTCTAAACTCAATTTACAGATTATTAGGTGATTCTGTATGCCCATATTTAATATTAGGTAGCCCTAGGCCTAGGTAGTTAGGTAGTTCTATGCAGCTGAATTGAAAAAGCTTACCAATATTAGACAAATAGAATTCTTTGTTTCATGAGTCTGCAGACAATATCAACAATAAGGCCAATCCATCCATCTGGCATTGGCTCCCTCTCCATTATGCTTCACCCATGCATGGTTTGCTTTTAGCTCCAAGGGGAAAAGGTGGGAATCAAATAAAGTTGTTCCTATTGTTGTTCCTGTAGAAATGCCATCAGAACAAGTTTTAAGTTGTCCATGTCTCTTGTGCTTCTGTTGTTTTTGTGATCAGTTTTCTTTCATGGCCAAAATTGAACTTAGAAATAAAAGATTAACTTCCACTGAACATTTCCAATTAGATATGCACAAGATTGTACTTTTTAATTTTATTCACTGTATCATTACTGTATCATCAGGCATGGCATGCTTATATTAGGATCACTGCCTTGCTTTGTTTCCTCTAGCAAAGGTTACTTGTAAAATAATCAGCAAATTCTATATAATAAATGGCAAAAAGACAGCAACAATTTGTAAAGAACGTATAGTAACGCTAAGGCATTACTGACAATGTTAT
Organism: Vipera berus; assembly: GCF_964194415.1. NCBI lineage: Eukaryota > Metazoa > Chordata > Lepidosauria > Squamata > Viperidae > Vipera > Vipera berus. The sequence continues at coordinate 89,562,141 of NC_138207.1, read as the reverse complement.
CAGAATTTCAGCAATGCTTTTAAATACTGTGTGAGCTCTTCTGATTTCTACCACACAAATTAAAGGACAGATTCCCTAAAGAAATGCACACTTAGCAAATACAAGGCCCCAGGAGCTGGGATGAAGGACAAAAGGTACATTGCATAAAATTACCTAAGCTTCTAGGTGAAAGGGGAAGATCAGTACTTATACAGACCACAATATATTGCCTGCTAATTAAATCGCAAATTGAATATGGATGAATTTAATAGGAAAATCCAAGAGAAAGTTACCTCATAGTAGTCAATATTTCATCAAACAGCAGGCTGCGTCAACCAGTAATGGAATGCTGAGCTGCTAGAATTTGATTGCCATGTTTTAATTTGAGGGAAGGGGCAGCCAACAAGATGGACCTGTACCCTGAATTTCTTTTACTATTATTAAAAAAGTTTATCCATGACTTTTAGTTTAAAAAATGGGCTATATAACTATTTAATTTTGTCCTTTCCAGACCAAACATTTATACCAAAGCCATCACATGCAGACTATTTCAAGTAACAGCAGCTATGAAGGGTTGCCATAAGCAATCAGAGAAAGCATACACTGCAAACATTTTGAATCATACCAAATTCCTAAGTATCCACTGAAATTCAGAGACATATTCTCTTGTCACTTTAGCAGGTTCTCCTACATGCCATTAAAATATTATCCACAAATATTCTTGCTGGAACACAAACAGTATTCTTGGTAAATTTTGTGACTGATTTTCCTTAAAACACTGTCAACACTGCTAACATCGGATGTTCTTGCTTTGAGAAAAGATGAAGAAGCAGCTATTTTATATTTCTACTTTTGTATCACTTTTAGAGTTAGATGAAGATGGGAGGGGGAAAGGAAGACTACTATGGGGATTAGTTAGACATAATAACATAGCAGCAGAGCACTTTCAAGGTTGTATGTAATAAGAGGCGATAAGAATTGGTGGGTTAAACTAAGGAGAGAAAACTTACCTTTCAAACTAATTGGACAATGTGATTTATGATGGTTAACTTAAGGAGGGAACTATGCTTTAATATCATTGTGCTCAGGGAAGGGGAGATTTTGGTTTTAACCAAGTATTACCGATGTTATGTTGCTCTATTAAAGACTTTCAAGGTAAACAATGCCTCAGAGTTCTTTGAAGAGTTTGTCGTTGGAAGCTTGACACACTCGTTTCTCTATTCTGTGTAGCATACTTCTCAAACTTTTACAAACAGAAAATACAATTGTTACAATCCTTATAGGCCCACTGTGGCCTCTGAGCTGCGTGGCTTTGTAAATGTGATTTATGAGTAACTATGTTCACACCATGAGACCTAGAGCAAATTATACTTTCCTTCTGTGTGCACGTATGTGAGTACATTTTACAGACGGCTTTAGTGTCCCAGTTTCATGACAATAAATTTTGAACCTTTCTTAAACTATCTCTCATAATCACTTTATCTACTTTATTCATGAGCTACATCTTCAAGTTATCATAATTATGTGCACCCTGTTCTTTAATAGTTTTCATGGCGATCAACAAAACCAGACTAAATCTGCACCACTCAATGAACCAGTCTATTGCTTAGAACATTTATTGCAGCAACGTACTTAATTTACTGAGAATCAGCATGATGCAGACATTAAGGAATCAGGTTAGAAACCAGATTATGGGTTGTTGTCCCCCCCCCCACAAAAGCTGGTTGACCTTGGGCCAATAGCTTTTCTCAGTCCTAGGAAAGAAACAATGGCAAACTATTTCTAAAAAAAATCCTGCTAATAAAACTGCAGAGACTTGTCCAGGCAGTCTTTGAGAATCAGACATGACTGAATGGAAGAAAAAAACAAACAATTTTGCTAGATTTAAAATCTCACCTTTCTTTTAAAAGCTCAAGGGGCCATAAAAGTTTTAATGGTATGCAGGAATCACCTTGGAAGATGAGGGAAGAGATACTGCCGAGGGAGCATAGCCTGAATGGCCAGAGGCTCAGAAGGGTCCCCCCCCTGCTTTAAATTCTCAGGCTGTTAAGAGATGGTGAGCAATTTGTACTTTCAGAGTTGCAAAACTGATGTCAGCATTCCCAGGTAGGCCAGACAAGAAATATGACCAGATGAGTTTATTTTAGTTTATTTTAAGACTACATTAACAGAAGCTTGAGTCTGAATGTACAAATCTTGCGCAGAACTGAAATCCTCCTTTTGCTCTTCTAGAGCTAGATATAGAATTTTCAGAAATGTTCAAACTGCTTTACAGACATGTTGATATTCCTTGAAGAACATTTAAAACACTATAACTATTTATACATTACAAAAAGCAGCAACACCTAATCAACTTTAGTTAATATTAAAGAAGCTAAGTAGAATTGGACATGGTATTTACCTGACAGATCACGAGGAAATCCAATTGTTATAGGTTATACTGGAAAGCTTAGAAATATCTCCAAAGTCAAAAATAGCTAATTACTTCCATACTGATTCCAAGGAAAGGACTCAGATGTCATGCATACTAGAAATTGATTCAAGGGAATATTCAACTTAAGTGCATAAAATAACTGTTTTCCCTAGTAAATCATATGACCCAGGATAACTGTATGCACAGTCATTTCCAGAGCAGGTGCTGACTTTCCCCTCCTCTTAAGCTGCAAGACACATCTATAAAGGCAACAAGAAAAGATGGAAATGGCATCCTAAGAACAGTATTAGGCTTACCTTACTATTATTCAGCATGAACATGCGCCATGGCCCTGCTGCAATAATGTACATTAAGGCTTTGCAAGAAAGAAAACTCTTCAGAAAAGCAAGAATATTTGTGGACTTGCTCTAGGCCTAGGAAGTATGAAGACATAGAGAGTTGGAAGTACAAAATCCTAAGGAAACAAATTGATTTAGTTTAATTTAAAAAATCAATCAGACATTACTCATAAAAACTTCCTCAGAGCCTACTAGAATGATAAAGGGCAAAAACAATTAATAATGTATAGTAATGGCTATCCATTACCACTGAACAAGTTATAATTATATGGCTGGAAAAAGGTGTGGGGACATTTAGTTCATCTGACTTCCAGAGAACCCCTCAGCTACTCAAATGAATGTACCAGAGATCCTGGCTACATATCTGCAAAAACTTCCACACTCCACTTAAGACTGAAATCTAGAGCAGAGGTTTAAACATCAGCAACAATTCTCATCCTCCCCACTTCTACTTTTTTAAACAGTTTTGCCTGATAAAAGGTCTTAAAATCTCCAAAATTACATTATTTTCTAAAGCTTGACATAGCCTTTGCTTGGAAAGTAGCAAAGATAGTTTTTTTACAGACTTACACCAAACAAGGAAGTTTTTCTAATTAAAATGGCAAAATAGCCATTCTCTCTAGTTTACCGTCTATCCTTCCATTAATAATGACTGTTCCAGATTATCTTTATTTTCAATTGTCCATGACATTAAATTCCAGACAATACAGGGCAGTGCTCCGACTCAACTGATATGCAACAATATACTAAAAAACCAGCTAAAGTTAATCAGTTTTGTGTTTGTGTGTGTGTATGTATATGTATATACATATATACATACCAAAAAACCAGCTAAAGTTAATAGGATTTATATGTGTGTGTGTGTGTGTGTGTGTGTGTGTGCGCATATTAGAAGAACCACGTCTTTAATCTAACAGGGACCGAGGCAATTGCCAGTGACAAAACTAAAGGTGGCCGCTTGTTTAAGGAAGCTTGGTTTTCAAACCATTCCTCTATCAACCAGCACATAGACCTCCCCCCTGCATACCAGGCACTAAGGAATTGGGAAGAGGAACGACGTGCACGATACGAAGGCAAACAGCACAAGCATTCACAGAGTGCCTCATTGTATCAAAATCAAGACTGCACCAACACACAACCACCCTGCAATGTAGAACACAGGGAAGAAGAGCAACAACCATTTAGGACCTCTGGTATGAGAACACGGGCCATGACTAGAGCTATGGCTACAACACATGGAACTATCAGCAATTCACTTTTGACAACAGATACCCAGAGACAACTACATCCCCCCAAAACAGATGCGCGACAACTCAAAATACGGCACTCAACAGACCCGTGCTCCATGAGCAGAGTGCAGACACCAACAGTATAAATGCGATCTCCCCACCCCAGTGTTTCCATCCTGACGACGTTGGCAGTTAGCCAACGAAAGCTTGATCTTTTAGCAATAAAAACTGTTTTAGTTTTTCTTATTCCATGTCAGTGTTTGTTTAGTTTGTTAATTTTAACATGCCTGGGATTCGCATTTTTAATCTTATCAAGGAATGATAAGATTATATATCATATATATATATATATATATATATATATATATATATATATATATATATATATATATACACACACACACACACACACACACATATATATATATATATATATATATATATATATATATGTATGTATGTATGTATATATGTGTGTGTGTGTATGCGTGTATGTATATGTGTGTGTGTGTGTGTGTGTGTCTGTCTGTATCCAAAGCTACATATTTATGTGTATGGCAAAAGTATATGAACATTTGCTTTCAGTAACTATATGCTTCCCGTGAGCAGCAATAGCTATAACTAAGTTTCTGATTAACTGTTGGCCAATCCTGCATATTGGTTCTAAGGAATTTTAGACCATTTCTCGTTTCAGAACAGCTTCAGCTCAGTCCCAAAGGTGCTTTTTCAGGAGACAACTGGATTTCTTAGTTTTTCATTGAAGATGTTTTGTTTCTCATGCAAGAAACTTTTTCAGCTGACTGGATTGTGGGGAAAAGAAAGGATTTATATTCCTTGCAGACAGCTAGTCATTTGCATTCTTTTAGAGAGTCATTGAGGTCATGTGGAGGTTTATCTGTATTGTCAGGGACACCTGAGTAGTGCAAAAGTGTATGGAGCCTTCTGGCTGCAGGGTGCTTTTTGCCCTGTTCCTGTAGTCTGCAATGTTTTCTGGAAATCTGTGCATTGCACTACTAAGTAGACAGAAAACCTCCCTCTAAAAGAAAGCAAACGACGTCTTCAAAGGAAAACAAGAAAGTCCACTTACCCCTTGAAAAAGCAACTTTGGAACAACCATGACCTGGATGCCTGAAACATTTAGCTTCAACTCAAGTTTGTTGATGGGCTTTCTTGCACGAATTGCCTGCTTCAGTTCCTTGCACAACATTTTTATAGGATTAAAGTCAGGACTTTGGCCACTCTACATCATTTTTTTTGATCATGTGACTTATGTCTTTTGGGTCATGGTCCACTTGCTGCATGGTCCACTTTCTCTTGAACTTTACTTCAGGGACATCTGATACCCTGATATTTTCCTGTAGATATTTTGCTGGTACAAATCAGATTTCATAGTTCCATCAATTACAGCTTTTTAGCTTATCCATGTTTCACAAACTGTACATAGGCAGCAATGTTCTTTTTGGAGTGTAGTAGCTTTTTCCTTGCAACCCTGCCAACAACATACTATTGTTCAACATTCTCTTACTGGTGATCTCATGATACTGATATTCACCAATGCAAGAGAGATGTGTGGTGCCCTGAGGTTCTTTGAGACCTCCTGGAATACTATACATCTTGTTTTTGGTATGATTTTGGTTAGCTGACCATTCCTGGGAAGATAGGAGTTTTTTTGAAGTGCCTCCATTTATATACAATCTACCTAATTGTGGACTGGTAGAGTCCAAACTCTTTGGAAATAATTTTGTAACCTTTTCCAGCCTGGTGAGGATCAACTGTATTTCAGGTCCTCAGAAATCTCCTTTGTTTGGTACATGACATACTTCCACCTGTTTTATAAAGATTGGACTTTGATAGTGACTACTTAGAATTCCATTCTTTAAATAAGGTAGGACATCCCACACTCCCACCTGATTGTCACCCTACTTGTTGAAACATCTGGCTATAATTTCCCCTTCCAATAAGCTGATAAATTTAGAGATTCACATACTTTTGCCACACACAAATATGTAGTTGGATCAATTTCCTCAATAAATAAAAGAACAAGTGTAACATCTTTGACACATTTCCTTAGATGGATCGTCTTTATCTAGTTTTAGGATTATGGAGAAAAGATCATTTTAGGTCATATTTATGCAAAGTATTGAAAATGCAAAAGGTGTCACATACCTTTAAGTACCACTGTAATACACCTTGTAGGGGAGATGGGTGGCATAGAAATTTGGTAAAAAAAATATTACTGTAGGCAAGAAGAGGAAGGAATGAAAAAGAGCTGACGTTTCTGTTTTTTCCTTCCTCCTTTTTTGCTTTGTTTACATTTTACTGTAAGTAGTTTTTGAAGATTTGCTCAATCTGAGTTGTCCTAATGAAGGGATTTGTTTCATGAGGATTTTATACGGCCAGGAAGACTACCTTTGCTTTCAACCTTGTAATTACACACAGTATATATCCTAGTAGTCCATGAGATAGACAATGTAAGTTCTTCAGACTGGATACTACTGAACCCGAAAATAAGACCCGGTCTTATAATTTTTTTGCCTCCAAAAGAGGAACTAGCTCTTATTTTGGGGAGATGTCTTACCCGCTTACCTCAGGACCGCTGCAGCCAGGCCTCCCACGCCCCGACACCTGTCGCACTGCTGCCCGAGTTGTTCTGCAGCCAAGCTGCACATCACGTGGCTCGTTGCGCTGCTGCTGCCACCAGCAGGCCACATGGCTTGTCGCACTGCTGCTTGCAGCCTCTTTCTGCGAGCAGCGGCAGTGCAAATGGCATGACGAGTCTTGCAGTCTCCTGCTGCAAGCAGTGGTAACAACGCAATCAGCACAGTGCGCTGCCTCCAGCTGCAAGTGGTGGCAGTGGCGTGATGCGCTACATGGCATGCGGTCACAGAAGAACTCAGGCTGTGGCACAACAGGTGTCAGGACGTGGGAGGCCTGGCTGCAGCAGTCCTAAGGTAAGTTGGTGCGGGCGCATGGGGCAGCTCCACCTGAGTTTGATTTTTATATATGCGCCTTGCCTCAAAACTAGAGCTTTAGGGCTTATATTGAGCACACGTGTAAAAATCAAGCTAGGTCTTATTTTCGGGGAAACACGGTACTTTACTTGTTCCTATCTGGCTACTTGTTCAATTGCCCCATTTTCCAAAATCTAGAAATGGAGGGGATCAAGATCGAAATTAATCAGACAATTCTCTGAAATGAATTATTCAGAAAAATGTAATATACATTCCTGAGGTTTATATAGTTGCCTAAATTTAGTAGTTATGTATTGTACATGCATACTATCCTTATATCACATTTCTATGACTATTTATAATGAAAGCTGAAGATGATTAAGATTTCCAAATTCTGGATCATGGAAAAGTATGTGCAGTACAAAGAGAACATGCTTATTTTCCAGAAAGTGAATGCCAGAATTAGAATGATCAGTGCCAGATGGTTTGACCATCCTCCTTATTACAGCACAATAACATCCTACTGACAGCTACCAGACAACACAGGAAATGAAAATATATTTTAAAAATGAAAAGGAAATAGCAATATATACATTGTTCTCTAAATTTACAATATTCCAAAGTATGTTTCTAATGGCCTTGTGAATAGAACAAAAATTCTAACAAGCAAACAAAAAGAATGATCCAGAAAAAAAAGTAAATGAGGCACAACTGATTTTATTGCTTTTGATTTTCTGATATTGTAGTTTACATCCAACAGAGTGAAACTGACAAAAGCAGGCCATACTTTTTATTGGTATAAAAATGGTATTTAAGTAAATGAAGCTGCTCTCCCATCCTGATATTGATGCACCTAAAAATGTTTTTAATATTTTAGAATTATTCATAGAAACAGCCTAAGAATGGAACCTAGGATTAGTAAAGATGCTCCACCCTTGACAGCATTCAATTATTACAGCAGCCAGCAAACGGGACCCCCCCCTTTTTTACATTCCAACAATAGGGACAGAAATTTCCCACTATTCTACACCAGTAATTATTAAACTGTACTCCAAAATCTTAATGAATTTTTCTTGAAATGTTCAAAACACCCATGGTTTTTATCTATCAATCATATGTAAGATTCTAGCCATAAGAAATTTACAGAGTGTTTTCCAAGAAATATACACACTTAACTGCTACAAAGCCATTTGGTCTCAAGGTAAATCCATTAATTGTGAGAAAAGCACATTCTTCAACCTCCATGCTTAACCAAGTACAGTATTACTATAAAAGTATTGTTCTTTCATTAGCACATAACTACAGTAGTCATAACTACTGTCTAAGTATATGTATGCATTGTGAGTTTGCAATCAACAGAGGGTAGAGTATACACATGACTTCTTCACTGTTGTATTTAAGTATAATTTTACATACCTCTTGAAAGATGAGCACTTTTATCTCTGGATTATAAATGGGATAATGCTCAAATTACTTTAACAAAATTTACAATCCTACACCCACTTAACAAAAAAGAAGTTCTCCCAGTGCTCTTTATTGTTGAGTAGAAATATCGACTATAAATTCAATGGTAAGTACATAAACAAGGTTATCCCTTGTCCCTTCCTATAACTATAGCTATATAACTATTGCATTAATATAATTCTCCTTTAACCATTTTTGCCATTATTTTAAAGGCCCAGAATTCCCAGGATAACACATCAGATTTAAGTACCACCCTCTATTTCACACGGACAGGAAGTTGTATTACTGATGAAGCAATTAGCTTGAATAAATGTCCATTTGCATATATGTATTGGGAAGCAAGCTTTTTGAAATGTTATGGTTAAGACCTATTTCTCTGACCAAAGATTTCATTCAAATATTTCTGTATTTATCCCTAGTTTAGATTGCAGCCAAGCAGCAAACTATTTAAAAATATTAATATTCAACTACCCCAACTCAGATTACTCTTTCTCTCTATATATGTATTACCTAAATTTGTACTAAAATGTAAATGGATCAGAATCTGAGAACAGTATTAAAAACTCTCACTGTAATCTAATACAAAGGCACATTTTTTTTTTTAAAAAAAACACAGTATCACACTTCCAGCTATGAATCAAATATCCAAATCTAATAAATTCATGTTAAGTATGTTGACTAATATAAAAAAAAATGTAATGTAAAAAAAAGCAATAATACACTAAAAAAACATAAAATCAGGTTTTATAATACTGCAGTATACAAAATATGCAAATTGTACAAGTTGTACTAAGAGCTGGAATGTAATAAAATTCTTAAGACTATTGAAAATGAATGTGACAGTGTGGATATATTCAAATTTCATGTGCATATTACACAGAAACACACATATACATACACACACATGGAAAATTACTGCTTTTCTGCCCTTCCCCCACACAAATATATTCTGGGTTTTCTCTCTCTCTCTCTCTCCATGCACATTCCTACACCCATTAGGAAAACACTAGCGACAGGACACAGTACTTAAAAAGAGCAATGACTTCTTCAGTTAAGAATCGCATACACAACCCCCACAATTTTTAAAGGGTTTGTGCCTGTGTTTTAAAAGCATTAACAATGTACTCGATTTATCAGTTGACAGTGCCTGCTTTACAGGGATTAAAAGAATAGGAGTCGAATATAGCCCTTCTTCCGTAAGAAAATGAATCAAAACACTCCTCTACCACTTCTGATCTGCACATACACAACTGTATCGAATTAATACTCAGAAAGACCAGCGGCAGCAACGTGTGTCTCGAAACAAACCTTTCCTAAATATTCCCTCTGCAAATCACTAAACATTTGGAAGCGGCTGCCGCGCGCCCTTTAATTTTTACGGCCCTCGATACACCTCGACCCCGATCGCACACATGCTTAGGGAGTTACAGGCTCAAAAAATGTATTAAGACACGGGCAATACTGAAAGCCGTCCTGTTCCACGCAATCAAATCAGATGGGGAGAGAAAAGAGGTGTTCTGCCCATTCCTCACCATCGTAACCCCTTTCTCCCTGTCCGGGGCCTAGAAAAGGGGAAATTAGAGCGGATGTGTCACGTTTAAGCTCTCTTGTCGCCCTTTTATCCGCCCTCCTCCTTCCAGGAGCAAAGGGGGGAGTGTCTTGTTACTACCTCCACTTCGCTCTTGCCTCCCAAACCCTCGCGCGCCCCGGGCAGGCCCCGTACACGGGCAGGGGTATATTTCGGCCCTCGGAGGCTCCCACGGAAGGGAACGGCCCGACTCGTTCCCTGGGCGAGGAGGGCCAGGGATGCGCAGCCCCGCTCCTCCCGGGGAGAGGGACGGAGTACCACCACCCCCCACCCACCCCCGGCTTACCGACAACTCGGGGCTGCGCAACTCCCGGTGGGAGACGGTGCGGATGACGCCGGCTCTCCAACGCCCGTTCTCGGGAGGCTCGTCTCCCCCGGCGCCGACGCACAAGAAGCGCTTCCCCACCAGCTCCGGCCGCGACTCCACTATGACCGCCATGACGTCCACTGTCGCAAGGCCTCCCCCCCCCCCCGCCTAGCCGACCGCCCAGGCGCGACGCTCTACGGGTCGCCCATGTCTGGAGCACCCCCGGCGGCAGGAAGCCCAAGCGGGACGCGGGAAGGGCGACCGTGGCTGCGCGCGCGGCCGACCCCGCGTCTCCCTGGCTCCGAGCCGCGCGTCCCAAGCAGCCGCTCAGCCGCCGCCGCCGCCAGGCTGACACAAACACAGGGAAGGGAGGGGACAGCGGAGGGGGCGGGGGAGCCGCGCTCGGAGAGCCGCGGTGCGGCCCCGACCACTCCGCCCACATAAACCCACTGCCATGGAGACCGGCACAACGCGCCGTCTCCCTCCGCCAGACACAAACGCGCGGGTTGAGGCGGGGGGGGGGGGGAAAGCGGGCTCTGCAGCTCCGGCTATCCTCGGTGGCGGCTTCTCCCGTCCTTCCTGGGGGGGGGGTGGTGGAGGTGGGAGGGAAAGCGAGGGCGGGAGCCCTGCCTTGGAGAAGCTCCCGTTCCAAAAATAAGGGGCTCTTCATTCCTGGGAGGGGGAGGGACGTCTCTGCCCTTGCTGTCTGAACAAGGCCAGCGGGAATGCAGCGCTTCCACCGGCCTCCGCTTCCCATTCCTCGCGCGCCTTGAGCCCCTCAGGCGCCACTGGAAGCGAGCAGCTGGAAGACGGGCGGGGGATCGTTGCAGAAGAGGCCTAGGGCAACTATCTGGGATTCTTAGCCCGGAGTTGTTGGGGGGAGAGGCGATCCGTGGCACCCACAGCTGTGGTTGCCTCGTGTCGACAATAATGCAGCAGCAAGGCCCGATGGAGATAGGGGTGCTGGGGGCATTTTATTGGGCTGATGAGCTCTTTTCCTGGTTCTGCGCCTCTTGCCTTAAGATCTATTATCATAACATAGATTACAAGCTGCTCCTTCTGCTGATAACTAATAAGTGGGGCTTATTATTATTATTATCACAGGGTCGATTGGATTGTTTTATTTTTCTTCCGTGCTTTTCTCTCATCTCTGCAGGATGACTCACGATGGCTGAGATCACTCTCTCCCCCCTCTCTTTCTCTTGCTGAATGAAACACCCACCCAAGGAAAATTCTACCTATCCAGAGTAATGTTTTCACACTGAACAGAGCCTTGCCATGGTTACTGCACCCTGGTGATGCTGCTGTGGCTGCTACAGTTGGAAAGACTGCATCAGCCTGGGGAAAGCAAACAAAATAATCAAGCTGGTTAACATGGTTGCTCTAGAAAGAACTGAGGCAAAATACTTCAATACTTCAAAATACTGACAGGTTGTGTTTTTGGTTCCAGATAAACTGGAGAGCCAAGTCTTCCTTGGCTAAATCTCGCCAATGACCTGAGCATACCGTCACAATAAAAATAATGTACAGCCAAAGGAATTCTTAATTAGCATAAAGTATGACCTCTATGACACTGGACATCTCTATAAATCCCATTCAGTCAAAAAAGAAGAAGCAAGTATGCAGCTGTTCCTAAGCTTTGGGCTACTCTAACGAATGCCAGACTCAGTCTTCCATGCAATCAAATGTGCAATGTTTTATCCTTTGTGTGTCAGCACATTCTAGAAAGCTCCAATTCAGCACCAGTATTGTATAAAAGAAGTACAAAGGCTGGAGCTGGGGTTGCCAAATGTCACCCAGAGATCTCTTGCAGCTTTGGATTAAAGAGGAAACCCAGTAGATTCAGCTCTCACCAGTTTGCTTTCCTATAATGAATAGGAGTCTAGGTATGCTGCACAACAGGGTAAGAGAATAGGTCAGACAAAAGACAGGAGACAAAACGGAAAAGCAAAACCATCACTCTTGGGTTTACTGCTAATCATGGGAACAGAAAAAAAGTATCTGAGCAATTTTGCTAAACCTGTGAACCCATGCGTAAAGGACTTCTCGACTGCATATTAGGGGAGTACATGAAATGCATTGTGGCTTGGATGTTCAACTAAATTTCTAACTGGCATATGGTCTGACTGATCTGAAACCCAAAACATTTTGGTTTATCCAGGTTTGGCTGGAGACAAAATCTCTAGGGGACTTACAGGGTGAGTCGGGCAAGCCTTCCTTGCCCCTTCCTGCACCACCTGTATTCCAGTCTACCCTGTGTCATCCTTGTATTTCCCTTGAGCTGCTCTGTTTGAATTCATGAGCAGCATATCTGAACCCATTCCTTTCAGATCTTCACCGTGCCTTCCTTCCCCTTCGCTGACCTAGAATTCAAATGTAGCCCATCTTTCTACCTAGACTTTCAAGTGCCTTAGTTTCTTTTTTTTTAATATCTGTCTGCCACCCTGAGCACACTCCCAGGTACATGCCTAGACAAAACATGTATGCACCAGCTCTGAGCACAGGCAAAGTAAGCACAATTTGGTTCACCTCAAACAAGCAAACCTGCACACAGAACATTTTGCACATCATTAGTGCGAAGGAACCCAGAGAGATCTTTTGACTTTTTCTTACAGAAAAAAATCAAAAAGCTTTAGATATCTAAAGGAATATCTCTTTAAGATAGCAAGCAGAAATGCAAAAACAGACAATTTAATCCCAGAGAACAATCATGCAATCAAATAAAAGAAGCTACATTTTGCAAGGGTCAGAGTAGATCAATTTCAGTATTAGGGTAAGTGGGAAAACTGTAATGCAGATGCAGTCATAAGATATGCAGATAGTACATTACGAATAACATCCTTCCCTACCCAAAATGCAGAAAGAAGGGTTCAAATTACAGTTCAACCATGGACTTAATTAGGTGGTCTTGGACAAAACAATACATTTTTCTGGCATAGTACCGAATGGGGAAAAGACAATAATGACCCGCTACAGATTATTATAAAGCTGAAGGAGCTCTTGCAGTTTGGAAATTGTGTTGGTAAAATATCCCTAGACTCTATTTGGGAGGGAAACCTATTAATCTGAATTAACAAAAAATACCAACACTAGTGTCTTATTAAAATGATATACAGATATTGTATGTTTATTAACTGCATTTAAAAGTATGGTGCTGCATACTATAAAACATAGATTAATAGAAATTATTCAAGTCTCCTGCAAGCTTATATTCTAAATTTATGTGTGTAATTTAAGTATGCTATCAGAGGCTGCCTTTTTTCTTCTACCAATCCCTCAGTCGTAACCTGTTGCATGTGGTTAGTGTACATTTTATTGTCAGAGACTAATAGGGAGTTCTATACTTGTCTACACAAATAAGCTAGTCCCACAAACTGTGAAATATACCCAAGGAACCTGTCATACAACTGAAGTCTAAGTATCTGCAGAGTACCAAACTGCTGCTTGAGAAAGGAATTGAATCAGAATCAAGTTGGAAGGGACCTTAGAGGTCTTATAGTCCAGCTCAAGCAGGAGACCCTATAGCATCTCAGACAAGTGATTGTCCAATCTCTTCTTAAACACCTCCAGTGATGGAGCGCCCACGATTTCTGAAGGCAAGCTGTTCCACTGGTTAATTGTCCTCACTATTAGGAAGTTTCTCCTTAAATCCAGGTTACTTTGCTCCTTGATTAGTTTCCATCTATTGTTTCTTGTCTTGCCTTCTGATACTTTGGAAAATAAATTGACCCTCTCCTCTTTGTGGCAGCCTCTCAAATACTGGAATACTATCATGTGCCCCTAGTCCTTTTCTCTAGACTGGCCATACCCAAATCCTGCAACTGTTCTTCATATGCTTTAGTCTCCAGGCCTTTAATCATCTTGGTTGCTCTTCTTTGCACTGTTTCCAAAGTCTCAACAGCTTTTTTGTAATGAGATGACCAAAACTGGATGCAGTATTCCAGGTGTGCCTTACTAAGACTTTATAAAGAAAGAAGCGGTACTAATACTTCACGTGATTTTGATTCTATGCCTGTGTTTATACAACCATGGATTGTATTAGCTTTTTTGGCTGCCGCCGTACACTGCTGGGTCATGTTTAAGTGATCATCCACTAGGACTCCAAGATCCCACTACATTGATCCAACTATATTGAGGTAGTCTAGTATTAGATGATCTCCAAGTTAATCATGTGCAACCCTACCTCAACCATAGGCTCTACCTCTTACTTTCCATGGGTTTAGTTGTTAGACCAGGACCTTAAGGCAGCACAGCAAAGGTTCTCTAGTCTAGACCAGTATTTTCTATACTGTAAAATAAATCTGCGAGGCAAGGTGGGATGAAGGAAAGTCATTGGCTCATTGAGTTTGATGGGGCTTTTGAACCTCAGACTTCCTAGCCCAGCACCTTAACTACTACACTATGTTAGCTATAGAATGGGTACAAAAGATCAGAAAACAGACAGTAATTCATCTGATTGACGATAAGAGAGGAGAATGAAACTACGTATCTCTGGAAAAGCAGCACAGTCCATTATTAAAATTATCCCAGCTTCCTGTCTCCAAAGCACCAACGTACAAAATAGATATAATCATAGAGAAGCCTACTGTCATTTATTTAATTAGATTTTTATCATACCTTTTGCCCAGAAAATCAATGTGGTATTTCCTCCTCCAGTTTTTCCCAGGGTAGTAGAGCTGACAGACTGAAAGTCATGTTTCCACAGCTGAGGATAGAATCAATCTAAATTTTCCTGTTCTAGTCCAACACCTTATCCCAATGTTTCTCAATCTTGGCAACTTTTAAGATGTGTGGACTTCAGCTCCCAAAATTCTGTGAGTCACCATTCTAGAAGTTGAGGCACACACATTTTAAAATGGGCAAAGTTGAGAATCATTGCCTTCACCACTATTCCACACTTCTCTTATGACTCACAATCCTCTCTCTCTGAACCTTTGCCCAATTTGCTGTCAGTCAGCAGGACAGCCACATATTTAAAAGTTACCAAGAACAAGAATAAATTAGGAATTGTGAACGTCTATGTGGCAGCTTGCTTAGCTTTCGAAGAAAAGATCCGTTATCCTCAGAATATTTGTTCTCTTGTGAAGCAAGTAACTTTATTAGCCAATAAGGAAATAAAGGTTTATGAATATTGTTTGTTTTCTTTGTGCCAAATGGTTTTGTAATTCATCAACTACACTTGATCAAAGCACCATGTGGTCAGTGCTGTTAATAGTTTTCAACAGCATGACTCTTGAAGGCTCAAAAATAGAAACACAGCCATTAAATTACCAACATCTCAATCACAGGATCTGGAAAGGATTGATAAAATTATGCTGCCTTAAGGCAAATTCCTCTGTTTCTTCAATGATATATCAATTTTATATTAATCACCCATTCACATATCACATAAGATTATGCCTTATTATTCCTTATCCTCTATTTTCAAATAATTCACAATTCTCACCCACTGCAGGATTTCCTAATTTCACAGAAGTAGGTAAGAACATCTATTTCAGCAAAAATATAGAATGGGTAGAGATAAAATTTATCATGTTGTATTATATAAAAATATAAACATTATTTTTAGTATCTAAAATATTTCTTGGTGCAGTTGGTGTGCTACTTATCTGATACAAGACAGTAGGAATGGCTTAAAACCCCATCTTTTTACCTAGATTTTAATATACGGCAATGTAAGGGTTTTATGCTGGTGGTCTTTAATGTTTATACTGTAGATATGTGTGTGTCTGTGTGCATCTACATGCCTATGTCTATATATGTGTATGAATATATGTGTAAGAATACAATACTATAATATAAAAGCCAGTCAGTTACTTAAAATGTAAACTGCTTAGGAAAGCCAGTTTGGTCTAGTGATTAAGATGTTAGATTAGAAGTGGAAAAAACCTAGGCACAAAGCTGGCTGCGTGACCTTTGGTCTCTCTCTCTCTCTCTCTCTCTCTCTCTCTCTCTCTCTCTCTCTCTCTCTCTCTCTCTCTCTCCCCCCCCCCCTTAGGAAGAAGGAAGCAAGGGTAGACCACTTCTGAAAAACCTTGTCAAGGAAACTGCAGAACTTGTCTAGGCAATTGCCAGGAATCAAGACTGTTCAGAGGCATGCAATAAATTAAGCAAGCTGATAGTAATTTGGAAGTAGGTGGCATGTAAACACTCAAACTGCCAACATACACTGGATCATGGAGAAAGCTGGGGAGTTCCAGAAAAACATCTACTTCTGCTTCATTGACTACGCTAAAGCATTTGATTGTGTGGATCACAACAAACTGTGGCAAGTTCTTAAAGAGATGGGAGTATCAGACCATCTTATTTGTCTCTTGAGAAACCTATATGTGGGTCAAGAAGCAACAGTGAGAACTCGACACCGAACCACTGATTGGTTCAAAATTGGGAAAGGAATCTGGCAATGCTGTATACTGTCGCCCTGCCTATTTAACTTATACGCAGAGCACATCATGAGAAAGGCAGGGCTAGATGAATCAAAAGTTGGAATTAAGATTGCTGGGAGAAATATCAACAACCTAAGATATGCAGATGATACCACTCTAATGGCAGAAAGTGAGGAGGAACTAAAGAACCTCTTGTTGAGAGTGAAGAAGGAGAATGCAAAAGTTGGGTTCAAACATTAAGAAAACCAAGATCATGGCATCTGGCCCTCTCAATTCCTGGCAAATAAATGGGGAAGAAATGGAGGTAGTTACAGATTTTATTTTCCTGGGCTCCAAGACCACTGCAGATGGGGACTGCAGCCAAAAAAGTAAAAGATGCTTGCTCCAAGGGAGGAAAGCCATGGGAAATCTAGACAGCACACTAAAAAGTAGAGACATCACCCTGCTAACAAAAGTGCGTATAGTCAAGGCTATGCTCTTCCCAGTTGCAATGTATGGCTGTGAAAGTTGGACCATAAGAAAGGCTGAGCGCCAAAGAATTGAGACCTTGTACTTTGGTGCTGGAGAAGACTCCTGTGAGTCCCTTGGACTGCAAGGCGATCAAACTGGTCAGTCCTAGAGGAGATCAACCCCGACTACTCTTTAGAAGGCCAGATCCTGAAGTTGAAACTCAAAATACTTTGGCCACCTAATGAGAAGGACTCACTGGAGAAGAGCCTAATGCTGGGAAAGGTTGAGGGCAAGAGAAGAAGGGGATGACAGAGAATGAGGTGGCTGGATGGAGTCACTGAAGCAGTAGGTGTGAGCTTAAATGGACTCCAGAAGATGGTAGAGGACAGGAAGGCCTGGAGGAATGTTGTTCATGGGGTTGTGATGGGTCAGACACAACTTTGCAACTAACAACAACAAAACATGCAAACTAAAACATTTTTGTAACATTTTGGTTTAGTACATTGGATAGATCTAGCCAATTATAGGTTATTTAAGATATTATATTTAAACCATAGGTTAGCATGATGTCCTTAGTTTGAAGCTCTCAGAAGGTTATTGGCTTCTGAATGAGTACAACAATCTGTACTGATGTCAAAGCTAATGGGATGCCCTGTGGCAAGGGAATCCCAATAATTCTATTTTGGTTCAGATCCAGCCTCAAGCCATAGGAACTTATCCTCTCATGTTCTCTTAACCCAGCTTGCTTTGCAGGATTGCGGGGGAACTGGGATATGTACAGTAGTGGCCAAAATTGTGGAAAACTTTTGGGAAAAGTGTACAGTAGAAATGCTACCTTTGGTTAAGTTTCCACCAATTTTTCTTCTAATTTCTTTATACTGTATCCTTGTTCACTTAATAATACTATTTTACATCGCTTTCTGGGCGACCAGTCAACTCTTTGCACCATTACTTTAATTTTATTACGTTTCACAAGCTCACTAAATAAAGAACACAAAAAACCCCAAACAACTTGATAGTGATCACATAACACACTGAAAAATGTCCTCCTCTCAGCTTCAATACATGACATCAATAACTGAATCCTATGTGATCTCATTGCCAAAACAAGATGACACCTGATTGGCTCTCTAAACACTCATGCTCATTGGCTACAATCAGATGAAGGAAAGCTACCTGATATCAACCTAAGCAAGTTGTACTTCCTTTTTCTGGTCATTTGGCTATATCTTTTCATAGAATACAGTACAAATAATTGAACAAACTTTGTTGCATTACATTATTGATTAAATTATCTTTCTATTGATATATAATTTTATGGTAGTACTCCAAAAAAGTGATATTACCCATCAAACCTCAAAAATACTTCTCCCAAATGGTTTCCACAATTTTGGCTACTACTGTAATGATATGTATGTTGTCTTGAGCTCCTAAATGCAAAGCTAGATATAACCTCCCCCTATGTAACATTTCCAGACTTTCTTCACCTTGACTTACATAATATATCATCATTACATACAATTATAATTATATATAGCTTTTGGTGTTTTATAAATCATTGCTTATGGTTTAATATTTTACAATTTACAAACAGATCCAATCTGTTTATTCCACAAACCATGACACATGAACTATTATGTTCTGTAAACCAAGCTAATGACATTCCCAAGGCCACTTGCATACTTCCCATGCATTTAACTCCACAGTTTTGTCACTGAAAATCAACATGGTCAGGATCAGAGTGCTTAAGCACAGGCTCAGTAGTAAAAAGTTGCTGCCTCCTTTACTGTTTTTTCTTCTTTTTGCATTAACAGTTTAAAGCTTGTTTACCAAGTATCCCTGATCAGACCAATTTTAAACTTCTGCAAGTAAAAGTGTGTCACCCACACTATGATGGCACAAAGGGGGGACTGATGGAAGTCAACTCCCCAGAGAAGGAAATATTAAAAGAGCAGAAAAATATATTTCCTAAAAAGATATTGAAGAACCAGAAAAGCATGCCCAGTTTTCTTAATAGCCCAGGTCTCCTTCCCCCAAGCAGAAAACCAGTTCTATAAACATGCAAATGTAAACCCTCAAGAAGGTTGGAGCTAGAAGCTGAGGAAGACAAAGACACAAAATCTACATACTTCAGCCCCAGGAAAGCAGGATATGACCTTTGGACATAATAGGATTGACCCACAACCATCAAGAATACCAGAAAGGCACACCCAGACTCAGGTCAGAATATGTGACACAGGAAATACAAAGGCTGAAACAGGAAATAACTCCAAACAAAAGAGTACAGGGGGTATAAAACCCACTCCCTACATGTGTTCAGCCCTTTTTCTGCTGGATCCATCTTTCTGTCTGGCTTTCCTCTGCAATAAACTGTAACCTTCTTCCTAAAGCAGTCGCCATGTTGTTTATCCCTGACTTGGATGGAACCATGATGAAGACTTTTCTTCCTACACAATAAAAGTCTTTTCATTTAACATAATGGGGTGGGGGTGGGGAGAGAGAAAATACACACACATATCCCACTATGGAATTCAGCTTGGGTAGAAAGTACTACCCAAGTACTACTATTTTTCCTTTTTTTTTGGTCACCAAATCTGATTAATCCACAAATGACCTTGGAACTTTCCCTTCGCCCTTTGGGGCTAGCTCTAATGAGGATATTTGATAGTTTTTCTCCAAAGATGGAGAAAAACAGAACCTAACACATCCATAAAACCTCTGTCTTTAATACTAGAGAAGGCCCTAAGAAAACACGAACCTTAACAGGCTGTTGGAGAAGGAGGAATTGTTCCTGCGTTCTCCAGGCCTCCTTCACTGGGGATAATCTTTTTTGGGGGAAGGAGGACTCCAATAATACCAAATGGAGGTAATATACTAATGTAGCCATAAAGCTCAGCTACCATGGCTACAGTCCTGAAACTGAGCCATGCTGAACTCTTCCCTTCCTTTTCAGATCATGTTTCTCTTAGAAAGAAGCAACATGGGAAGTCACTTTTCCATTGCAATAGGAAAGGACTTAACTCTCTCGCTGCCTTCCTATGTGCTAAAACTATTGAAAAAGACAGTGAGAGTAATGGTTAGCGGTTAAGCTACAAAAGTAGCATCTTAACTACAAAAGTAGCATCTCAGTGAACAGAAGGAATAATGCTTGCTGCTTTTTTCTTTTTCTTAAAAAAACAACTCAACAGCTTAATGATTTGTGCTCAGGAAAAATTATCTGTAGACAACAAGACTTGCACTCAAATATACAGGTGAACTTCCCTAAGCTAGTGAAGGCTGCTATAGAGATTCCTCAAGTGTTATTGTAGTATTAACAGTTAACCTAATCTTGGGTTAATTAAAATTTGGTTTGAAACTGCAGTTTCTGGAGTCACACAATGAAGAAAATGTAAGACAAAATGAAAGGTAAGACATCTGGATTTCTTTGCTGTCTCCAGCACATTGTTCTTGATGTCCACTGAGCAAATAACATAAAAAGCTCATAGACATGAAAAAAAACTATTTAAAAGGAGTAGCTTTACAACATAAAATTTTTTTTTCCTGTTCAATCATTTGTGATTCTTCGAGCTTGCCTGGACAAGTCCTTGTAATGTTTGTGGCAAAGTTTTTCAGAAGTGTTTTTGCCATTGCCTCCTTACTAGGGCTAAGTGAAAGTGACTGGCCCAAGGTCACTCAGATGACTTTGTGCTTAAGGCAAAATTAGAACTAGTCAAAGATCCACCTAGTTTTTATGTACATCATATAAACATAAAATGCCTGTTATATTTCTGTCTGGTGGAACAATCGTGGCCTTTGGAGAACAGGAAACCTATAGATCTAGAGCAGCCAGTGTGCCTGGCTGAGGAATTCTGGGAGTTGAAATCCATAAGTCATAAAAGGGCCAAGTTTAAAGACCCCTGATCTAGAGTCAGGCCTTGCACCACATTCTGCCTAAGCTACCGGTACCTTAATCCAAAGCCAATGTTTTAAGTAAGGCGAGGCATATCTAAATTTGGTTCTGGTTCAAGCAACTCTTAAGTTTAACTACAGCATAGTTACCCAAATGTGGTCTCGACATGTTAAAGACAGAGCAATGTAACTTTGAATGTTGGATGAAATCACAGGGGAGATCTCTTGCCTTCATGTTGTCTTCTTGGGGAATTTAGTTAGCTTTTCTGGGTCTGACTGAACATGACTCCTTTTCACTCTTAACCTAAGCTATGTAATGGTGCACAGGGACCAATTTAATCTCACAGTGGGAACATGTATACTTCCCAACTCAGCTGGAACCAGAGCAGGCCATCACAGAAAACTAGAAATAGCTTTATGTTGTTAGTGCTGTTTATGGCAATTTGTATTGCCTCTTACCAATCATTTCCCAGCTCTTTGATGGGACCTGATTTTAGAGAAATATATATATATTTAATACCCTTAAAGTATATTACTTAAAATATATTATTAAATTGTGTTGAACAGATCAATTAATACTACATATTCAATTAATTTATAAATCTCATTTAAGTGGTTTTCTATTCTATGTAATAGGCACCAGAAGCGGTGCTAACAAAGCAGAGCTTTGCTAGACCTGGTGGATTGCTCTGTAAAATACTAAGGGAATCAGCTGATGGTCTTTGAGAAATTTGGAAGAAATAAAGTGCCAGATGCCTGGGAAGAAGCAAAGATTCTTAGAAAGGGAAAGAAAGTTTCAGCAAAACAGAACAATACCATTTGTATCTGGGAAATGGTCTGGGCAGATGATTGACCTGTAAGCACCTTAAAAATGATGTGGTAATTACTAGAATTTGGCAAGGATTAAGAACAAATGTTGCCAATCTGAACTTAATTTTTCATTGGGTAATGCTAGAGACATAATGTAGTTTGACTTCAGAACAGCATTTGACAAAGCACCCTAAGATATGCTGGGAGTTAAATATGAGTTGGATGGCATGATAATTAAGTGAATATAAGCTGAGCTACATTAATGTCTTCTCGTCAAATTGGAGATTGCCATCAGTTCTTAGTCCTTTACTCTTCAATATTTTTATGAAAGTGGGGAATGCTTATCAAAATGGCAGATGAAGCAGAATTGGATAGAATAGCTCAGACCCTAAATGATAGAAATAAAATCCTGTTAAATAAACACTCAGTTACTCAATTTTCTAGCTTTCAGGTCTCACTGGTCTTTAAGCTAATTACCTGGATTGGGTTTAATGAAGTCAACACTGCGGACTCCAATGTGTAAAAACAACAGAATGAAATTTAACAGAAGAAAGTGCAAAGTGATTCACTAAGGCAGGGGTGTCATACTCAATTTCACTGAGGGCCGCATCAGCATTGTGGTTGCCCTCAGGGGGCCTGGTGGGTGTGGCCTGGGTGGGTGTGGCCTACTGGGTGGGCGTGGCTAGAGTGCGTATTGCCTACTGGGTGGGCGCAGCCAGCTCTACATCGTTAGCATCAAGGGTACCTATGGGGGCCTGGGCAGGAGTGGGACAGATCTGAGGGTCTCTGACAGAAGGAGGGTCTCTGGGCCAGGGCCAAGGCAGTGGGGGCCGTTCCCTCACTGTTTCCAGGATGGCTTCGCGGGCCGCATGAAACCACTTCGCGGGTCGCATCCGGCCCCCGGGCCTTGTGTTTGACCTGTCTGCACTAAGGAAACAAACATTAAATATAGGGCTATAGGATAGGGGCTATCCTACCTGGCTTCAGTATTACTTCATTACCCAAAATATAATTTATAAATCTTGTTCTGGTCCCATTGTACCTGGAGTACTGGGTCTAGTTTAGGGCACCACATTTTTAAAAAATGTACTTATTTGTAGCCTGCATTTTTATTTTTAAAAAATAACTCAAGATCGTCAACATACCTAATAGTCCTTCCTCCTATTTTCCCCATACCCACCACGTGAGCTGAGCTACGCTCAGAGAGTGTGACTGGCATTTCTAGGCTGATGCCTTAATGATGTCTTAGTGATGCCAGTAGACCCAAGAAATGGCAGCAGAAGGAAACAAACACAGAAACTGGCTCTTTGAAAAAAGATTCAATGGGCTGAGCTGCTTCAAATCCCACCGGCGGTCAAACAAAAGGTCATGACATGGAAGAGAAGAAATTTAAGCTGTAGGAAGGCAGATTGTAATGAATTGGAGAAAAATTTTCTAATAGTCAAAACAGTTTGATGGCAGAACCTGTTACTAGAAGATATTTGCCTTGGATGTTTTAATTTGAATTCTTGTACTGAAAGTGTGCAGAGCCTTTCAACAAAAATAGGCAGCTTTATGGATTTATCAATAGGCTATGGGGAAGAAGAGGTCATTTGTTCTATTTTAAAGAAGGTAATGTGTTACTAAAATTGTTTTATGTCTGTGATATACCCGTGTTTTCCCCCCAAATAAGACTGGGTCTTATATTTATTTTTGCTCCAAAAGACCCTTTAGGGCTTATTTTGGGGTGATATCTTATTTTTTTCATGTACAGGTGGTGGTGAGCGCGCGGGGGGCTGACGATCTTATCTGGGGCTTATTTTGGGGGTAGGGCTTATATTACGAGCACTCTGAAAAATCACGCTTGGGTTTATTTTCTGGTTAGGTCTTATTTTTGGAGAAACAGAGTATATATAACAATATATAATCTTACATTTCTTGTTCTTTGTTCTTATTTTTCATTCTTTTCTGCACTTTTTGTTTTTTACTTTGTATAATTATTTATATTTTTGATGAAGTGGTAAATCATACATATATTTTCTGAACTTTTTATTCTTTTTTAGTTTGCATTAATTTTTATTAAATATTACAATTACAATTAAAGTTGCTATTAAAATATATTTTAGTTAAATTTGAAGCTATGCGCAGGTCTGTGTTTTCATTTTTCGATTTCATTTTTCTTATTCGGTTTTGCTGAACTTTCTATATAGCAAAGCTCAAATAATTGTGAAATATCACAGTATTAATAACAAAAATGGCATCTAATTATTATTTGTATTAGCCCTGGCGGCCACCTTTCGTAGCTATCTTTTGCTGTTATAAACTGCCCAGAATTGCTTAAGAATTACAGTCATATAAATCTTTTAAATTAAATACAGTGTAATGCATTTTTCCACAAAGGATTCAGTTACCACGGCAATAAATGCAAAAGCTAACTCTACTGGGCTTTTTCCCCATAAAGGGCAACTCTTGTGTATAAGAATGCTTTCTCTTTTAAAAACTGCTGTGTGAAAGATGTAATATCCAAGGCATAGAAACCTACATTACAAACAAGTTTAACAACTTTGAAAACTTAAAAGTAAGGCATAATTTGTTGTTCCTTTTCTGAACAGCCAGAAATATAACACCCTTTACAGGTTCAGTTTCTGTTGGGACACAGAACAAATACTGGATATTTATGCTGCCTTCAGGATAACCTGTGACAAGCACAAAGCAAAAATAATAATATCCCAAAAGCAAGTTTAATATTTAGCAGTACAGTATTCAGGAATCAAACAGCTACTTTGCAAGCCACCTTCAGACTTCATCTATTCTTTACTTCCCTGCTAATCAATCCCTGCTAATTGTGAAGTTTGGCCTGCTTTCTGGTTCAAAGGACCCTAACACAAATATCAGTTTGTGATAGGCTATTGCCTAGTTTCAGGTTACTTCACTTTTGTTTTGCTTATGGGTGATGGATCTCCATGAAAAAATAAAAGTTGCACTAAGGTCTTGGTCTGATCCAAGTAGATAATTATCAAATTATCTCATCATATTTCACCTTGTATAATCTGCTTCCCAACTCCTATTGCTTAATTTTTTTCCCATCTTAAGTCTTGTGTGAAACATTCCCCCAACAAACTGGCTTTGCATTTCTCTCAGACCAACCACGTTGCCTTGCTATTTACATGTGAGCTCCTTTTTCCATCCATTTATGGGGAGGCATAAAAACAACCCAAGACTTTACTGCCAAAGCACACATAACTTTCATGCTCTGTTCAAGTCTCTCTGGGATATTTTTTTGTAAATAAACATTCCTAGACTAACATGGACTCCGGTCTAGTTCACCAATTTGTGTAACTAAAAGAAAAAAGTTCAGGTTTCCACACTGGAGATCAAACATTTTGCACAATCTATACAGTCAAGTCTGTCTTCTCCTATTACACAACAAATCTTATCATTCATAAACAAATGAAGGGGGTTTATTGGAATATAAGCAGCAAATAATCTACTGTCTCATCAACACAACAAGCTATGACTTTATGGGTAACTAACACACCCAGCTTTGACTCATTTAGCACATGTAGGGACACACCTGCCCCAAAGCATTCAGTAAATGCTCACAGGAAGACAAGAAAGAGATAATTGGGATCTGCTGACTCATTCCAGGGAGGATTTAGAATCAGTAGAACAGATGCTAAACTGAAATAGGGCATGGCATGCTAGTGCTAGAAAATCTGAAAACATGGTATCTCTATACCAGGGGTGTCAAATTCGCAATGTCACGTAATGTGTCGTGATGTATTGTGACCTTTTTTCCATTGCCGGCAATGGGGTGGGTGCGGTTTCAGCATGATGCATCTGGTCCGTGGGCCGGCAGTTTGACACCCCTGCTCTATACCTATTGCTCCAGGAAGGGTGCTAATTTTATTAAGACATTATTAACATGAGATTGTATGTTATACTGGATCAATAAGATCATGTACTAGCTTTGGTTTAACTATTATATTTTCATTTTTCCAAAGGTGGTATACTAACAATCTAAACATCTTTCAACCATAAGATATCAAATTATCTTATGGTTAAGATACTGGATTAGAAATAAGAAGATCCAAATTCAAGGGATGGGATTAGAAACTCCCAGGTGACTGGGCCAGTCACTAACTCTCAGGTTAATCTTTTTTATGTGGGCTTCAATGAAAAGATAAAATAGAAGAGTCTCCGTATACTTAATTTAGCTCATAGAACAGGGTGTCAAACATGCAAAGGCCGCACCCACCCCAGTTCCGGCAATGCAAAAGTCACGATAGGTCATGACACGACACGATGCAGCGAGTTTGACACCCATGTCTTAGAGGAAAGGCAAGTCGTAAATTTAATAAACAAAACAATTTTCTATCTCTGCAGATTACAATTACATCCCACTTAAGGGACTGACCTTAATGTCAAACACACCTTTTCTATTTCATTATTTTTTGTTAACTAATGTGCTTTAAAATTTAAATTATTTTACAACCTTTGCCTATAAAAGAAATTGTCTTAAGATGGATTTTCAGTTCATACCTAGAGAACTGAAATCTCAGAAACATTTTCTTTCTAGATAGCAGCATACATTTTCAAACAACTGAAGCCATCACATTTTCATTTCAAGAGGCCCTCAACCTTACAGTTGTTTGAAGCATTATTTGATGTGAGGGTTATGTATAACTATTAGATTTACCTTCAGATGCAACACACCCTAGTAATTCTAAATCTAGAATTCTAATTCTAATCTTTTAGAATTCTAATCTTTTCAGGTAATTCACAGAACTACAACAAATGCAGAGGAGCCCAAAACAATTATTACAGGAAAAAACACCATTATATTTAATAAAGGAAATCTTAATTTTCATATATTCTCACATTGAAATCAATCTTCATTCTGAAACACTGTATTCTCAAATATCAACCTTCATGCTATTTAACTTCCACTCCTCTATTATTATCTGAATAGAGATGAACATTACAGGTGACAATGGAATTCCAAGATCCACTCACAAAATTTTTGAAATCTGCAGTGACTCCTAGCTTGCAGAAGACATTTAACCCTAGTTAATCTCAATTACTCAATTTCTGGCTTTCAGGTCTCACTGGTCTTTAATTACCTGGGCTGGGTTCATACAAGTCAGTACTGTAGACTGTGTATTTCAGCAAGTTGTGCAAACACAGCCTTTGAGAAACAAGATACCATCCATAAAGTACCTTCCCCTGAAGACCATTCAATATACTATCTGAAGATGGGGTTCTTTTACTGTAAGGACCATCTAAAGAGAAGGTTCCTTTAAAACTATTACAGGAATGGGAGAATCAAAATTATTAGCTCAGCCATGCGAGGCCTATCTGACCTTGGCTGATTCTGAAATTCTTAAATCGCGTAAGTCTTGTTTAATACTTTGATAGATAGGCAATACGCAAGAAAGTAATAGGGCTATGAACTAGACCAGGGGTCTTCAAACTCTGCCCTTTTATGACTCATGAACGTCAACTCCCAGAATTCCATGAGTCATAAAAGGGCCGAGTTTGAAGACCCCTGCACTAAACCGAGATTAAAAATCTCAAAAAGCAATGGTTACTGAGTATTACGAACACTGCATGGGTGTATCCAGAAGGTCACCTGGATATGAACCTACCTCAAGTCTTTCTCCTTTTTACCTTCACTACCCTTATTTTCTATTTATCAGTAGCATCTTAGAACAGAGTAATAAAAAAATGAGAGCAGAGTTTAGAACAGCTTTTGGAGAAAAAAATATCCCTAAGCAAAACTTACCATCACCTGGAAAGAGAACTCATATATATCTCAGCTTATTCTACTCAGATATGCCCAGTTTTTGGATTCCTCTCCTTGCCCCTCGTGACGTTTTTCTCATCCCACTCCTCAATTTTCAAAAGGCGTTCCTCAAACATCGAAGACCCAGCCCAGCATTGCATAATGTACAGAAATGCCTTTCTGCCAGAGGTCACCTTACCTATCTGAAGTCATTTATCTGAAAGAAAGCAGTATCCTCACCGCGTTTCCTGTAATTCAGTGGGAAAGCGCTTGCCGGATGCCCGCAGGTCAATGTTACATAAAACCCATCTTGCATTGGTTCGATTGCTAAGGCCAACCTCGCTCGCTTTTCCAATTTCCTCCCTCCCCAGTTTTTGAGAAAAATCAGCCAATGGATGGAGCCGGGGGAAAAATCCCCGCCAGAAGCAAGTCTTGCGCGAAAGCGATGCCAGTACTTTGGATCCTATGCAAACTGTTAAGATGGAATTATAAGTCAACGACAAAGACTGTGCACAAGGGCAGTAAACAATCAATCACTACGCCCCTAAAGATTCGGATTAAACCCCTACAAAAAGGAATTCACCCTATTCGAGATGAATCTACAAAGAGAAAAAAAGCTACGCTTGCGCAGATTCCCGGCCTGTTACCTACCCATTCTTTCCTCCCCGAGCAAAGCGAGGCGCATGCGCACTCCCGCCAATTGAACGGACGGCGGAGGAAGGCCGGCGACGACAGGGGCCAATCCGTGGCGAGGGGGCGTGGCCTTTGTCTGTTGTGAGGACTGAGGTGAGGGAGGGCGGAGCTCTGTTGTCTTCAGTGAAACGTTGGGGAGACATTCGAGGCCCGGCTGGGCGAGGAGCCGGCGGGCGAGCGGGAAGGGCGGGTCCGACCGAGGCCCGCTGCGGCTAGTCTGCGCTCTGGGGGCGGTGGCAGGATCCAAGACCCAGCCCTTCGAGAGACAACATGGTGTCGTGCCTCGTTTCCCGAGTCGTTGTGTAAGTAGGTGGAGGAGGTGGGTGCCGGGATGGCAACGTCCGTTCTGAGCCGATCGCGACCGAGCCTCTTCTTTCCGGGCCCTTCTTGTTGGCGCCCCTGCCAGCCTGACTCACGAGGCTTCGGGAAAGTGAGGGAGCCGGCGGCCACGCTTCCTGGGCGAGGACCGCCGGTGGCAAGGATGTCCGGAGCCCCAGCTTGGCTGCTGCTCCCGGCGGCGTCTGCAGGTGGCGCCTCTCCCGCCGGGCCCGTTGCGGGAAAGGCCCTGCGAGGCCCCGTGGGTGGGTGGAGGCAAAGAGGGAGGCACTGCATGCTTTTCTTAGCAACGGTGCACAAGCTCACCTCACAGGGTTGTTGTGGCGAGAAAAAAGAGGCAGGAGCATTATCTTCACTGCCTTGAATTGTACAAAATAAAGGCAAGATATATAGTGACAGTGTACATCAGTGGGATTTCCCGGTGGTTTCCCATGCAAGCATTAACCAGATCCCATTTAGCTTTCTGAGATGAGCCAAAGTCAGCTAGCTGTTACCATTTTTGTGGAGTTCTTGGTGCTTTCTGAGCTTGCTTGTTTGCATACGTTTCACTCCCAACTAGCTAACATCAGTACTCAGTGATTCATTTGTACTGATGTTGCCTAATTGGGTAATGAAACATCTCCAAACAAACAGTCAAGCTCAGAGAGCATCAAGAATTCTACAATTCAGTCCTCACCTATGTAATTTTTTTTCTATTGTCATTTTTCCTTTTGCTTTAAACTAATACTGTGTTTTTATAGATGCTTACTGAAGTTAGCTGGTAGGGGACACTTTGGAGTATGGGCAACTTGATGTCTAGACCAAGCCTGCACAACAGATAGAGGGGAAGGGGCTACTTTGATAAGTGAAAAATAATTGTTGGCTGCAGAGGAATACTGGCACACTGATCAGCTCATTGTTGGCTAGCATTAGTGGGGGCAGTGCTGGATCTGGCAGTGGAGGTGCTTAGGAGCGCATCTTTAGGAGGACGATAAATGTATTTTATAAAAAAAAAGTTGGTGGGCCATACAAAGCTTTTTGGGGGGGGGTATGTGTCTCATGCTGTGCAGGCCTGGTTTAGACTATTGTTGAAAGAAGATTTTAGGCTGAATGTAAGTGAGCTGTAAATCTAATTAATATGTGCTAGTGAGAAGTGAAAGTAAGAACATAGGTTTGATTTCATGATGCAGTAATTAATACAGATTTAGATCTACAGATTTATGAAAATTGTTTATTAGCATAATGATGGTGAAGTTAAGCACTTGGCAATAATAGGTGTTAACAGGTCAATGTTTCTTCCTATCCTCTTAAATGGATAATAATTATCATGAGTGAAAAATCTTCTTTTACATGTATTGCTATTCCCTAATGAATCTTATATCTGAAGTAATGATATGACAGCTTCTGGAACTGATGCTATGACTTAAAAATAAGCACCCAGAAAGTGAAGCCCTGTGCAAACTCAATAGTGGCTTTAATTCTTAGTAAAGGATTTGGACGTTAAAACTATCATTTAAATGGAAAATATGAGGTCTAGCAACCTTGGCACTATGATTGGCTATGCTATGGCATTTATTCTGTGCTTGCTACAGAGAACCTAAATCTTTTACAATGTATGTTCTTATATGCACAATTTTTACATTGCAGCAGCATCAAAAAGAATCCTTTTTAAAGGATTTTAAAAAACTTCAGATATTATTTTATATTCATTGCAAAGATTATGTGATTCATGTGAAAGAAACTTAAAGTGAAGAAGCTTTCTCTATCATAAGCAAGGCATTTTGAGCCTTAGTATTATATAAGCAAATAATTAAATAGCAAGTTCCTGTTTCTACGAAGCATATACTGAAGTAATAAGCATGTTGGGAATTTCGTAGTGATGAATTCAAGGTGGAAATTCTAGAGCAGTCCAAGGGTGATAGTGTTATGATTTTAAAAGGCTTTTGAATTGGCACCATAGCATCACATATTGGAGACAGCAGTTTGACAGTAAAGGTACTGGCACAAAGCCAGCTGGGTGACTTGGGCCTCTCTGTCAGCCACAGAAGGAAGGCAGTGGCATACCAGTTCCAAAAATCTTGCCAAGAAATTTGCAGGGACTTGTCCAGGTAGTCACTCAGAGTCAATTTGCAGGGCATTTGGGGGGGGGGGGCGGGGCGGGGGGGGGCGGAGTGAATATCATGTCAAGGAAATGTTTTTTAAAATGGAATGTACACGTCTTTTGGAGTGTCTGCCAATTCTTGACTCTCTAAAATGATAGTTATAAACAATGATAGTTTAGTTGATAGCAAGCCACTATTGCCTTCTTTGCTTAACTGTGCATTTGATGTATGGAAGGAAGTGACTTATTATATCACACTGTTTTTCTTACACAGTGTTATTACTTTATGTTGCAATTTGGTTTTGTGTTAAAATGCTGTAAATTTATTGGGATTATTATGATTTAAATTTACCTTAAAACCCAATGAGGTCTGTATTATTTCTATTATGTTTTCTGTAAACCTCTTAGCAATTAGTAAAATTTAATAATGGTAAAGGCAATTAGCTACAACAGCATGTAAAATTTAGGCATTGTTGGACAACTAGTAGATTTTGTTGAATCCCTAAGTGAATACATACTACCTCAACATGGACAAACATTTAGCATTATATACTTCTGCAGATTGTTGTTTGGTGATTCAAATTAAGATCTGATCCCTATGACACGTACAAAACCTTGGACACTTTTCTAGTATGGAACTCAGGTCCTAAAAGGCCCTAAAAGGTTTTTGATTTACTCTGAACCTTCTAATTTCTCAGTGTGTCATTGTTGTTTTGTCTGCTTTCAACAATCATGAACTACATTAAGAACCTCTCTAAGCATTTGAAAATATTTTTTTTCACTCTTAGGAAAGTGGGAGAGGTATGAAAGACATCTATAAATGTTTACAGCTAGCAATTTCAATTGGGAGAGACTCCATTAAGAAATGGAAGTTATAAGGAACTGTTGAAGTCAAGTTGGTCTTCCAGTTGTTGAAGTCATCCGGAAGACCAAGAAAAGCCTTTGTTAGATTTGGTCAGATGTGCAAAACAGAACCCACAGATGATAACCTAACCTACGACCTGCTGAAAAGTTCTGCTGACAGGGATACAGGTCATGGTACAGCCTTGTTTATGTAACAGCAGCCTTCATGGGAGCAATTTTCTCACAGAAGTCTAAATTATGCAAAAGAAAACCCTGATGAGCCTGAAACATTTTGAAATAAATAAATAAATACATTCTGATGAAACCAACATTAGGTTGTTAGGTAATCTTTTCTCCAAAGATATATTTGAAGAAAAGAGTAGAGCCACAGCTATTAAGCTCAGAGTCAAAACCTGTGACAAGGAAGAGAGTTGACTCCCTGCCAAGAGACTGTAAAACCAGGCATGAATCTATGGGCAAAGGACAACTAAGATATGAAAATAGTGTTGAAGGAAAAAAAGTCTTCATCATGATTCAGTCCAAGCTGGGAATAAACAACATGGAGACTGCTTTAGAAAGAAGGTTGCAGTTTATTGAAGAGAGCCAGACAGAAAGATGGCTCTGGAAGAAAAGAGAGCGAGCACATGTAGGGAGTGGGTGTTTATACCCTCTGGGGCTCTTGAGTTGTTTCCTGTTCCTGTTTGAGGCTTTGTATTTCCTGTGTCATGTATTTTGACCTGAGTCTGAGTGTGCCCCTTTGGTTAATCGTATTATGCCCTGTCTTAGAGTTTGGGTGGGGTATGTAGATTTTAGTGTCTTTATCTTCCTAAGCTTCTAGCTGGGGGCCTCCAACTTTCCTGGATGGATTATTTACATCTGCATTTCTACAGAGCTGGTTTCTGCTTGGGCGAGGGAGACTTGGGGCTATTAAGAAAAAACTGGGAATGCTTTTCAGCCTCTTTAAGATCCTTTGAGGAAATATAATATTCTGCCCTTTTAGTATTTCCTTCTGGGGGGGGATGACTTCCCACAATAGTATTACTTTGGGGGCAACTTGTATCAGATTGGCAAATAGCCACATTCCGGCTGGTGTGAAAATTTTGAGACTGGCTGAAGAATCAATTACAGAACAAAGCATATACTTTTATCCCAAAATGTAGCCGTTTGAAATATATGACTGGACGTCAGTTAAAAAGAAACTATTGTTGAACAACCATGTCACAAAATGTCACTAGAAGTGATATCTCAATTGGGACCAACTGGATTAGAGACCAAAACCATTCAAGAACCATCCAGCAATGAAGAAATAACATTGCTTTACTCTGATGATGAAAATGCATAGAGTGCATCAGCTTAACCTTCTCAAAGATGATATTCATACCCATCAGAATGCTTTCAATGGAATTTAATCATAATATCTGGTGACTTCAGTGCCCATATGGTAGTAGATTGGATAAATTGGAAAGAAACCTTTGGAAGATTTGGCATAGATGAAGCAAATGAAAATGATACTGGATATTATAATTTGCAGCCAATATCTTATAGTGGGAAGAACCCTTTTTTTTTACTCATGGGGTGAGATTTATGCGCAAGGGCACATAAATCCTGCACTTCTTCTATACCCAATTCCAGTTTATCAAATATATATGTGCAATGTGAAGTACTGATTATGCAAAAATTAATCTTAAGTTCCAACGTGTAAAGCATCAGATTTTTCAATAAATGGAACTGGTCAAAACTGGCTGAACTAGTAAATAAACAGGTATTCCAAATAGCATTAGCAAACCTGATACTGCTTGATGAAATGAAAAACCCTCCAAGTCTCTGATGATGTCTATGATAATGCCAAAAGTTTGTGCCCAACCATATAACCCCAGGTGCAAGAACGGATTTCAAATAAGTGTGTAGACTTGGCTGAATAATGCAAATCCAGGTTTTTTGCACAGTTGGTTTGACAGTGAAGTTTGAAGTTAACTAAAAGCAGAGTGTAGAACATTGTTACACAGTAATATAATAGCCATACATTCCTCACTGTTCTCCATCACATAAATCAATAAATGATAATATATGTTAAGGTTGAGAGGTCCCTTGTATAATCTTCAAATGAATGGCTTTAGAGTTGGAGAAGTTTTCAAACAACTGTACCATTGTGAACAGCTGCAGGGACCACTAGTTGCTAGCACATCCACTACTCAGAAATGCCAGAAAATCAGGTTTTGGAAACAGCCTACAGTAAATGATTGAAGAAAGTAAGAAAGCTACTGAAAAATGATAAAGCAGCTGAAGTGCTTTACTGAAAAATTGGGAAGAAGCCTCCCCTCAATCATTGGAAAGGTCTTCATGAGAATCATTTATTCTAGAAATGGCAGGAACAATTAGGGCAGGTGTCCCCAATACAGTGGACCTTTTGAAATCTGGTTAAGGGGGAAAGGCGGCCTTGTCTTTCATCTCTATCTCATCCCCACTACATCTGTGCCTAGAGAATGTGATCATCTATTGCAGGCATAGAGAAACTGCGCCCACCCCATTGCCGGCAATAGCAAAAAAGTTGCGATACGTCGTGACACGTCACGTGACTTTGCGAGGTGGACACCCCTGATCTATTGGTATCACCATTTTATTATTACATTAGTGAGTGACTTTTCATTCACCTATCCCAGCCACAGCAGAGCAAACTTTTGCTTATAGAATGATCTTTGTATCCAATTCTGTAACACGTCAGGGTGCTTTTTCACCCTAAAGCAGGGGTTCCCAACCGGGGGTGCAAGACGATATTCCAGGGGGTGAGAAACTTGGGTTTTCAAAATTATACTGTATATGCATAATTCCCCTTCATGGATTACTGCTTGTTGTGGCGAAGGGGCTTGCGTAATTCAATGAAGCTATGAGCTATGCCGTGCAGGGCTACCCAAGATGGAAAGGTCATAGCAGAGAGTTCTGACAAAACGTGATCCACTGGAGAAGGCAATGGCAACCCACTCCAGTATCTTTGCCATGAAAACTCTATGGACAGTACCAAAAGGCAATACGATATGACGCTGGAAGATGAGCCCCTCAGGTCGGAAGGCGTCCAATATGCTACTGGGGAAGAGCAGAGGGCTAGTACTAGTTGCAATGTATGACTCTGAAAGTTGGACCATAAGAAAGGCTGAGCGCCAAAGAATTGAGGCCTTTGAACTATGGTGCTGGAGAAGACTCCTGCGAGTCCCTTGGACTGCAAGGCGATCAAACCGGTCAGTCCTAGAGGAGATCAACCCTGACTGCTCTTTAGAAGGCCAGATCCTGAAGCTAAAACTCAAATCCTTTGGCCACTTAATGAGAAGGAAGGACTCACTGGAGAAGAGCCTAATGCTGGGAAAGATTGAGGGCAATAGAAGAAGGGGACGACAGAATGAGGTGGCTGGATGGAGTCACTGAAGCTTAAATGGACTCCAGGACAGGAAGGCCTGGAGGAAGGTTGTCCATAGGGTCGTGATGGGTCGGACACGACTTCACAGCTAACAACAACAATGCATAATTTGTTGCTGTTATTTCAAACTTTTGTATCCATGCTGTCTTGATATGAGAATACAGGTTCCTGATAAAGTGTTAGCTCTATTAATGTTATTTAACAATTACGTTAAAACCAGTCACCAAATGCTGATTTTTGTATGGAGATTCTCAGTCATCCAGTGCATAGTTATCCCAAAGGTGCTTTTTCACAAAGCAACTGGACTTTCTTGTTTTTCTTTGAACACATTTTGCTTCTCATCCAAGAAGCAGCTTTGGGATGAATGGTGGTTTTTAAAAAACTAAATATATGCAGTTGAAGTCTGGAGGAAATTTCTTTTTATGCCTTGACTGAGATAGGTTTTACCTATACTTTAAAAGGTAAAGGTTCCCCCGCACATTCGTGCTAGTCATTTCCAACTCTAGGGGCCGGTGCTCATCTTCGTTTCAAAGCCGAAGAGCCAGCGCTTGTCCAAGGACGTCTCCGTGGTCATGTGGCCGGCATAACTAGATGCCAAAGGCGCACGGAACACTATTACCTTCCCCACCGTAGTGGTCCCTATTCTTCTACTTGCATTTTTACGTGCTTTCGAACTGCTAGGTTGGCAGAAGCTGGGACGAGTAACAGGCGCTCATTCTGTTACGTGGCACTTGGGATTCGACCCGCCAAACTGCCGACCTTCTGATCGACAAGCTCAGCGTCCTAACCCACTGAGCCACCGCGTCCCTTCATTACCTATACTTTAGAAAAACTCTAATGCATCCTACACTTTTTTTTATGGAGCTCAAAGGGAGCAATAGATGACAAACCTATTTCTCCATACAGGTATACATTGAGGACAATATACTTTTATCACACCCAGACACAAAGAGCTAATGAGACACTTTGTAATGAGATACTTTGTTATTTGTTAGACAGAATGTCACAAGGAAAAGTAAAACCTGTTGAACAGGAAAGAGGCTGCCTTAGGAACTTTATCTGTGGAGTCCATGGTGCTCTCTGAGCTTCGTTGTTTATTGCAGACGTTTTATCTTTATCTTTACTAAACAGAACATTTCATTTCTGGTGATAAATATTCAAAAGTCCTGAGACAGTTATGTACAATTGAATCAGAATTAGAATAGAGCTGGAAGGGACCTTGAAGTTCTTCTAGTCCAGCCCACTGTTCAAGTAGGAGACTATACCATTTCAGACAAGTGACTGTCTAGACTCTAGTCTCTTCTTAGAAATTTCCAGCGATGAAGACCCACAATGTCTGAAGGCAAGCTGTTCCACTGGTTAATTGTCCTCACTATTAGGAAGTTTCTCCTTAATTCCAGGTTACTTCTCTCCTTGATTAGTTTCAGTCCATTGTTTCTTGTCTTGCATTCTGGTGCTTTGAAAAAATAGGTTGACCCCCCCCCCCTCTTTGTGGCAACCCCTCAAATATAGGAATACTGCTATCCTGTCTCCCCTAGTCCTTTTTTTCTCTATACTGGCCATACCCAAATCCTGTAACCATTCTTAATATATTTAGTCTCCAGGCCTTTAATCATCTTAGTTGCTCTTCTTTGCACTTTTTCAAAAGTCTCAACATCTTTTTTGTAATGTGGTGCCCAAAACTGGATGCAGTATTCCAGGTGTGGCCTCACTAAGGCTTTATAAAGCAGTACTAATACTTCACGTGATTTTGATTCTATGCCTGTGTTTATACAACCAAGGATTGTATTAGCTTTTTTTGACTGCTGCGTGCTGCTGGCTCATGTTTAGGTGATTGTCCACTAGGACTCCAAGGTCCCTCTCAAAGTTACTGTTTTTGAGCCAGGTTTAGCCTAATCTATACTTGTACCTTTGGTTTTTACTGCCCAGGTGTAAAGCCTTGCTTTTCTCCACATTAAATATCATTTTGTGGGATAGGGCCCATTGCTCAAGTCTGTCAAGATCTTTTTGGATCCTGAGCTTGTCTTCTGTGGTGTTAGCTATTCTTACCACCTTCGTGTCATCTGCAAATTTGATGATTTCTCCTTCTATTCCCTCATCTAAGTCAGAAACTTGTGGTACCCCACTGATTACGTGTAGATGTAGCACCATTAAAGATTACTTGTGTACATTTTGTCAGCCAGTTACAAATCCATCTGGTGGTGATGCTGTCCCCCATTTTTCTAACTTACCAAGAAGTAGGTTGTGGACTACTTTGTCAAATGTCTTCCTGAAGTCTAAATATACTATGTCCACAGCATTTTGCTTGTCTACTAATTTAGTTACTTTGTCAAAGAATGAAATAAGATTGGTTTGGCATGATCTGTTTTTAACAAACCCATGCTGGCTACTAGTTATAACTTTATTTGTTTCTAAATGTTCACAGATCTGTGCCCCCCCCCCCAGTATCTTCCCAGGTATTGATTTTAGGCTGATTGGTCTGTAGTTTGGGTTTGTTTGTTTTTTCTTTTTTGAAGATAGGAACCACATTAGCTCTTTTCCAATCCTCTGATAGTTTCCCAGTGCTCCAAGATTTTTTTTTATTAAAGAGTTTTAAAAAAATTTTTTTACAATACATATCCCCAAAACCCACCCACCCCAAACCACCACCTTCCCCCCCACAGTGCTCCAAGATTTTTTAAAGATATGATACAATGGTTCTGAGATAATATCTGCCACCTCCTTCAGAACTCTGAGGTGTAATCAGGTCCCAGTGATTTATGTTCATCAAAATCAGACAGGTGTTCTCAGCATTTTCTTGCTCATTTTAATTTTTATTCCTAGTCTGTCTTTTATAGTTGCCTTTTTGGTAGGTTAGCCTATAGTTTCTTTTTGTGTGAAGACTGATGCAAAGAATGAGTTAAGCAGCTCTGCTTTCTCTCTACTGCCTCTTACTTCCTTGCCATCTTCTCTTGCTTGAGATATGTGGTAATTTTTTGCCTGTTTGTCAGGAAACATACAGTCAAGACTGATTCACACTTTCACCTATACTTCCTCTTCACTCACAGCTTGACAATAATAGGGAGGGGGTGTTTGGAATGAATGGGAGGGAAAATGGTATTCAAGCATCCATTGGCACCGTGGGACATTGCTGGTGTCCCAAGGACACCTCGACCAGATGTCCTAGTGTTGCAGACTGTTTTTCATCACAAAATGAACAGGCTAGTTGGTGGATATTTTGGACTGTGGGTAGCCCATAGGGAAAAGGGATTAATTACGCTTGCTTTTGCATAGTTTCGCTTCTTCTGTGCCAGTGTGGTTTAATCAGTAAAGTTTTATAGTCTTGGAAAAACAATGTCCCAGGAGTGCCTTTTTCTAAATTCGGCAACTGAACAGTTGACACATACAAATCATGTTGTCTTTAAATAGTTAAATACTGATATCTATGTTAGAAGTAGGTGTTATTTTATATATTATTTTGGTTCTCAACAGTGGCATGCTTCAGGCAGAATATTATGAATATTTTATTTAGAAAATTTGTATTGCCACCTACTCACATATGGCAACTCGAGGTGACTTACATAAATATAAAATTACCCTATAAAAATAAAATAATAAGAGGAAAAATAATAAAATAGTGTAATAACCCCCCACCCTTGACAACACACATTCAAACTAATGATTTAATGGGCTCTATCACGCTCTGGGTTCCCCAGGCCGGCAGGCAGAACTAGGTCTTCAGTGCCTTCTAGAAGTATTAGAGTGGGGGCCAATCTAATCTCTAGGGGAATGATGTTTTAGAGCAGGGGTGTCAAACTCAATTTCATTGAGGGCCGCATCAGCATTGCGGTTACCCTCAGGGGGCCGGGTGGGTATGGCCAGGGTGGGCATGGCCTACTGGGTGGGTGTGGCTAGAGTGCATATGGCCTACTGGGTGGGCGTGGCCAGCTCTACATCATTCACATCAAGGGTGCCTATGGGGGCCTGGGCAGGAGTGGGACAGATCTGAGGGTCTCTGGGCTGGGGCCAAGGCAGCGGGGGCCGTTCCCTCACTGTTTCCAAGATGGCTTCGCAGGCCACATGAAACCACTTCGCGGGCCGGATCCGGCCCCCGGGCCTTGTGTTTGACATGTCTGTTCTATAGAGAGGGAGCCACCACAAAAAAGTCCCTTCTGCTGGGTCCCACCTGATGCATCCTTAGGGGACAAGACCCACAACATTTCTTGCCTCCTTGCTCTAGTGCAGGGGTTCCCAACCAGGGGTGCAAGACAATATTCCAGGGAGTGTGAAAACTTGGGCTTTCAAAATTATAGTCTATATGCATAATTCGTTGCCATTATTTTGAACTTTTGTAAGGGGTGCAAGAATATATCAGAAGCATTCTAGGTATGCGGTGTATAGAAAAGGTTGGGAACCACTGCTCTAGTGGGTTGGGTAGATGTGACTGGGAAGAGGCGGTCCCTCAGATAACCTGGTCCCAAGCCACGAAAGGCTTTAAAGGTGACAACCAGCACCTTAAATTGCACCCAGAAGCAAATGAGCAACCAATGCAGCTCCCACTGTTGTGATTCAGGGTCAGCCTGTAGGTTCGGCAGTTGGGTCGGATGACTCAGATGAGGGGGAGGAGGGGGGTGTTGAACTTGCTGATGATGGCTTTGAGGCTCCGCAGAGCCCCCAGCCAGGCCCCTCCTACCTGGTGGAGACCCAGCTGTGTGAGCCTGACAGCGTGGATGAAGATGACCCACAGCTGGCCCTGTTCAAGGACGCCCGACGCAGGAGGCAGTCAAGTAGGAGTAAACAGAGGAAGGCAATGGGGCTTCTCGGAAGGAGGGATAGAGAAGCCACGCCCTGAACTCTTTATAAAGGACTTGTGTGGGGAGGGCTGGTTTGCTGAAAGCAACCGCTCAAATAGTGTTTCAAAGCTCCGGTATCTTGTTTCATGTTTTGTTTGTTTTTGTAATAAATTTGGCAGACGTATTCCAGCCTCTTGCCGTCTGTAAAGGGGTTGCCTTTTCTGCAAGGCCGGTAGCAGGCTGGTACAGAACACCCACAGGAGAGGTGACATGTGCACACCAAGGTCTGCATAAAACTGTGGGCTGCTGCATTTTGTACCCACTGGAGCTTCTGGATGCTCTTCAGGGGCATCCCCATGTAGAGCATGTTGCAATAGTCAAGACGGGAGGTAACTAAGGCATGAGTGACCGTGAGTAGGGATTGTTGGTCCAGGAAAGGGTGTAACTGGCGCACAATCCGCAGTTGCGCAAAGGCCCTCGTGGCCATGGCTGCCTCCTGTTCTTTGAGCAGGAGCCGCGAGTCCAGGGGCATACCCAGATGCTCCAGGACAAATACCAAATCTGACGTTTGAACTCACCTGTGACTTCAGCTCTCAATAATCTGGTCAGTTATCATGATGACTATTATCTCCAAAACCATCTTTAACCCTGCATCCAATGAAGGCAGATTCATTGAATACCCTCATACTCAAGCATTTATGCTGAATATTCATAAAGTACAAATTTTTACAAGATAGCAAATTGGAAAAAAAGCTTTGATTTTACATTAAATTATCACCCTCAAATCTCCCCTCCCGTTCCCACTAAATGCTTCCAGTTAAGACGTGGAGAAAGAATAGTTTGTACAGTCTTGATTAACTTGCAGAGAAAATCACAAAATTGATCTTGTTATTGTCTAAATCAAGAATTTGATATTTCCTTACGAAGAAGCATAGAAACTGCTTAAAACTGCTATTTGGCTTTGAATAAGAAAATATGTTACTTCTTTTTTTACCATGTTTATTCTCCTGGAAAGGTTATATTGCTGTATTGTTACAAGCAATGAAAAATTTAGTTGGGCTTCTAGCTGGCTAAAGTGGGTAGGGCCTAGTGTCAGAACATGTTGGAGATTAATGTAAATAGGTTATGACTTTATTACTTTACATGCAGTCTACTTTTAATAAACTATTGTATACATTTGCTCTAAACCTGTTTTTCTGCAGTCACAGAAGCCTTAGGAAATACTTGAAAGAGTTGGGCTGCTGCCAAACTCCTGTTTTGAATTGAGAACAACCATCTGCTGATTTAAAGCATAGTTCACCAGGCTACCATGGAAACCAAGTGTTAAATAGAAATTAGCTATCTAAGTTTAGAAAAACAAAAACCTTGCGGAAAGTAACTTTTAATCCTGAAATGCTGGTAAAAATATAATAGACTTTCAGCTGGATATGTCTATGGAGATTCTCAATCATCCAGATCATGGTTGTAGCAAAGATACTTTTTCAAAAGGCAACTGGACTTTCTTTGTTTTTCCTCGAAGATGTTTCGCTTCTCATCTAAGAAGCTTCTTCAGTTCAGATGGATATGTTTTCCTGTTAAAAAAAGAATAATTGTGTATTTTTTCTTATGGATAATTTCTTAGGAAACTTACGCAGCTCTGTGATCCCTCCCTCCCTCCCATCCTTCCTTCCAATCCATTTTTACCAAGAAACCTGATGCCCACTTAACTTTAACACTTCTATCATAATCCAAGCAATCACGCACCTCAAATCACTTTACAGACATAAATTGAGGAAAATTAATACTCGGTATAGCCCAAACTGTCACAAGAAGACATGCTCCCAATGATAAGAAATATTTTCTGATGGGGGATTTC
This sequence comes from Vipera berus, assembly GCF_964194415.1. NCBI lineage: Eukaryota > Metazoa > Chordata > Lepidosauria > Squamata > Viperidae > Vipera > Vipera berus. The sequence continues at coordinate 89,520,565 of NC_138207.1, read as the reverse complement.
TGGTTAAGAAATCAGCTGGGGATGCCCTGAACTATCTCATGCTCACCTGCCCGCTTACCGGAGCTGTGCGCCAGGATCGAAAAAACCACAACCCATAACAGGAGGCAGCAGCCATGATGAGGCCACTTGGAAGCGTTTTTGTCTGTCCTGCCATAACCTCCCCTCCTGTCTCTCAGACCCGCCGCCATTGTAAAATAATCCTCCCCTCCGCGGTGGCCCCCGCAGCCTATCGGAGAACAAGAGCCACGACGGCACGCCCTCCCCCTCAGCGCGAGAGTTTAACGGCATCATCCAATTACAAGCCGCTTGACAAGGGAGCTGACTGAAGGGACAGCGAACCAATCAAGGATCAGAGTTGAGGCTCTTGTGAGGTAACGCCTCTCGACATGCTGCGAAATTGATATACAGCAGGGGGTCTTCAAACCTGGCCCTTTTATGACTTCTGGACTTCAACTTCCAGAATTCCTCATTCAGACATGCTGGCCTGGGGATCATTTTGGAGGTACGGAGGGGAGGGGAGCAGCTGAGGGCTGCTTGTGTGACCTTGAAGCACCCACCTTTGGAAGTACCAATGCTCAAGCTGGGCAGAGCGGGCGATGGGAGAGGAGCGGGCCAATTGCCTTACCAGTAACTGGGACTTCGACACACCTTCCCACCCATGTGTACCTTGGACAGGGCCCCGCTTCTCCCAAGGTGCGGGGTGCCCGAGCGCAGGGCCAATCAGGAGCCCTGCGAGGGGGCAAGCCTGCATGAAGAAAGAGAGAGAGAGAGAAAGCGCAAGTGCCTCTCTCTGTCTCTCTCTCTCTCTGCAATAACCTCTCTCTCTGTTCAAGCCATCTAGTAGTTTTTATCTTTTTTCTTGCAAAATAACAAGTGTGAAATATCTAAGATCTAAGTGCAAACTTTCAGTATTTTTTAAAAGGCAGGTTTTGATGTATGAGCATGACACATGCCGAGAGAATGTAGTGCTCAATAGCTGTAACCAGAATAGATATAGTTTGAAATTACAGTTGTCTGAATATGAACTTCTTTTCCTTTTTTTGTTATGTATTCTTGGCTTCCATAATTAATGTGTGCTTGTATTCAATTAAAATATTTTCTTTATACATAGGTTGGTCTTTGGGATGCTGTATCCTGCTTATTATTCCTACAAAGCTGTAAAAACAAAAAATGTGAAGGAATATGTGAGTACTTAATTTCAACATTTCTTTTATTATTAACTTTTATTCAAGTTTTGAGAGTGTTTACTAGCTTCAACAATAATACGGATTTTAACTTGTGAAGAGAAGTTAATCATGGTAATTTATGATATCTGAAATCATATTTTGTGTTTAAATGAGGTGTTGATGTTGCACTATTTGATTTTTAAATTTGATGGTAAATTGAGAAGTAATGCATGGAACAGATCCTTTTCAAATGCAGCTCCTCTTTGCTACCTTCCTGTTCTCTGTGAAGCATATTTTTTCCTTGCCACCTTCACAGTGATTAAATGATATGACTGAATTGGAGAGCCTAGATGTGCTGGCAATTTTTGTAGAGAAGGAGAGAAAGCATATGCTGTGTATAAATTCTGCCTTAACGTGGAAGGTTATTAGCTGCTTCTTCACATACCTGTTTGTAATAAGCATACAAAAAGCATACAAAATACTTTTTCCAAAGTTTTGGAAAGTGCTTCCAAAACACCAAAAAGCATTATGCTCAAGAAATTTATTAAAAATTTAGGGATATGAAAAAGTCACAGTAGAAATAAGCTATACATGAGAATGTGAATATTACACAAAGGAAAATATGACCTTTACTTAGTACAAAAAAGAATAGAGTGAGTTCATACATTTTGCTAAGTCATGGGTCAAGTAATTAACTAAATCCTAATATTAGTTGAACATAATAAATTGGCAATAATGTAATTACTTTTTAATCTTTTCCATATTTTAATTAAAAGTATTTAGCATGCTCTGTGTATGTTGACTGATAAATAATAAATTAGTTTTTCTTTGGGTGTATTGAAAGTGTCTCTGGGTATCGTTAGAGACTGTAAGAGTATTGTCTTAGATTGTTTCATAGAATTCAGGTACTCCAGAGCTAATGATATTTCTGATGCGTATGCTACTCTTTGACGTACCGTGTTTCCCTGAAAGTGAGCCCCAGCCTGATTTTCAAGGGTGGTCCTAATATAAGCACTTCCCCAGAAAGTAAGCCGTACTTAAGAGCCTGCACAGACAGCTGGTTGCCGATTGTATCTGGTTTCTACCATAGACATGAGGTAAAAGGGGGGGGGTAGCTGCCAGTGCCCCTGGGATGAGGCGAAGCCAGTGAAGGAGGGGGGATCTGACCCACGTGCCCCGCTAACCTATGGTATACCTTATTGCTGCCTCTCACACCGCCTGGCTTGTTCCGCGGCTGGTTTCGGCAGGCCGTGTCCATTTGCCACATTGCACATCACTCCTGCTAATGCCGCTGCTGTGCTTAGTGGATTCCCCCACCCGATCTGACCCACGTGCCCTGCTAACCAATGGTATACTGGTTCCTTACTGCCATCCGGCTTGTTCCATGGCTGGTTTCGGCCAGCCGCAACCATTTGCCGCATTGTGCAATGCGCCTAATACTGCTGCCATAAGGCTTGGCGGATCCCCCCATCTGACCCAAGTGCGGCCATAGGTATGCCTCCCATGCCTACGGTAACCCTAACTCCTACTCCCCCCCCAACCTTAACTCGAGATGGGAAATCCTGGGGGGGGAAATGGAAAACGCTGGGGGGAAAATGGTTTTCCCCATTTGTTTCCAAAGCAGTTTGGAAACGGGGAACAGATCTGCTTTATACAAGTTTTCTTGGTTTTTCCCAGGTCTTCCCATCTCTAACCCACAATGCCTAACCCCAACTCTAACCCACACTCCCCCCAGGGCAATCACAATGCCTAACCCCAACACTAACCATCAGTGAAATCAAGTTTGACACCCCTGGTTTAAGGGTGCTTTAATTTAATGGTAGATTTTAAGGGAACACTGTAATATTTTGCGCTCCCCCCGACGAGTTCAAAAAGAAAGAAGTATTCTGTCGGGTTCAAGAAAGGGATCGTGGAGGACTCTCAGGGCAAGAATCTTACAGCTTTCTGCAAAGAGAACAAGTTGGATCTCCGTATGGTCCGAAAATGGCAAGCAGAGTACAATAACCTTAGCCAACAGATGGATGAGGGAAATGCTAAGAAGCGAAAGTATGGAGCAGGTAGGCAGCCATTATTTCCTGCACTTGAACACAACATCTGATTGGATTGCTGACAGGAGAGCAAAGGCTTTGGTTATGCGCAAGGCTGACGTTCAAGTATTTGCCATTGCACTGGCACCACAATTAGAAATATCCCCACAAAAATTCAAAGCACCACAACACTGGCTGGATGGCTTTCTTCAGCGGTATGAACTTTCTCTAAGAAGATTGACAATACTGTTCAGGCTGCAGGATACTGAACTTATTAAACGTACACTTTCATTCAAGTCCTTTGTTGATGGCATCGACTTTTCAAAGTACCAGCTGTCAAACATGATTGCCATGGATGAGACTGCCGTGTTTATGGGTCAAGCATCTCGAACAATAATTGATCAGAGGGGTGCCTCGTCGATCTACATTCCCTCCACTGGTTATGAAAGTGCACGTGTTACCTGCATTTTGGCAATTCGTCTGGATGGAACGAAAGTCCCACCTCTAATTATCACTAAGGGCAAGAAAGATTGAAATTGAACGTGTTTCAGGCATTTATGTCCTTGAAACTGAAAAAGCCTGGTGCACACAAGCAATGATAAGGAAGTGGGTCGATTTTCATGCTGCCACTTGTTTTGAGAGGTGGGCAAAGAGGTCTGCTAGTCTGGGATTCAGCCAGCAAAACACATGAAGAAGTTCCTTGGAGAGAGAGGAATAGACCAAATAATGATTCCTGCAGGAATGACTGTTTAGCTCCAGATAAACAATAAACAAGCCATTCAAGGACCATTTGCAGACTTCCGGTGGCTCCGCGGCGACGGAGGCAGCCTTCCCGGGCTGCCCGCGGCTCAGCTGAGTGATTTTCGCCCGAAACAGCGCCGATCAGCTGTTCGGGCGAATTTGAAGCCCCCTCCTCGGGAGAAGAGGAGGGGGTGAGGCCCCAGGTAGGGGTTGAGTTCTCCGGGGCCGCCTGAGCTTGCAGCTTGGGCGGCCGAAGGATTGAACTCCCCCGTAGCCTGGGTCGCTCCCAGCTGGCCAGCGCCTCTGCTCCTGACTTTATGGAGCAGAGCCAGGCGTCTGCGACCACCCCTGCCTGAAGGAAGGACTATGGAATAAAAAGAGCAGGCAGAGCGGTACAAGAGGAAAAGGTGAAGAGGATTATTTTATTCTACTCTCGAGCTTGATGGACTTTTTAAACTCTAAGTGAAAGTGCGTCACAATTGAAAGTAAAAGATGGCGGCTAAACCTCCCCCTAAAACTCTTCGGAGTGCTGGAACTTCCCCGGTGCAACAATCATCATTGCAGGCATTGCATCCTCCTGATGTAGTGACATCGAAGGACTTACAAGTTGCTCTTGAAAAACATACCCAGGTAATCTTGGAATCAATTTTGGAATCAATGGGTGATAAATTTGCACAGATGGAGGAGAAATTGAAGAAGTTGGAGGAGAGAATGGAGGAGAGGATGGAACAGAAGTACAGGGTGATGAAGGTAGACATTTTGTCTTCAGTGTATAAAGTGGCTGAATGTGTGGAAGATTTGGATGAAAAAGTTAAAGATTCGACTCAAAAGAATGCCATATTAGAAGCAAAAGTATTGGAGAATGAAGATTTAAGACACAAAATGGATAAAGAATTGAGTCTTGCTCAATATTTCCAGATGCAGTTTGCCATTAGAATCAGAGGTTTAAAGGAAAATATTAAGGAAGATCTAAAGCAGCTGGTTTCTGAGGCTCTCGAAGTGGTATTGAATCAGCCAGCATCTGAAATAAAAGGAGGCATGGATAAAGTGTATCGTGTGAACTCATGGATTGCTAGACAGAGAAAGTTGCCTAGAGATGTGGTGGTTTATTTTACAAAAAGGGAAATTAGAGATGAAGTTATACAAGCTGCCTATGATACTAAGGTCGTGATTGCTGATCAAGAAGTTCTGGTTCTAAAAGAAATTCCTCCAAAGATTTTAAGGAGAAGGAAGGATTTTACATTTCTTGTGCAAGAGCTCAAGCAACGAGATATAAGGTTCAGATGGGAGATTCCAGCGGGGTTGATGGTGATGCATGAAGGTAAAAGGTACCGTCTGGTCACTGTGATGCAAGCGCGTGATTTTTACAATAATGTTTTAAAAGCAACCCCATTAACACTTCTGGAAGCTGCAAAGGGATCTGGAGAAGGAGAATATCAAGAGGTTGAAGATGGACAGACAGAGGAGAATGGTGCTGGAGGAGATCAAGTTATAACACTTTTGGATGATCCCAGAGAACAGAGGGTGACGCGTGCTGCTTTAAAACGGTCAAAAAAGATAAAAGAACAAGATCAGCAGAAGTCTATGGAACTTTCACAACGTACTTACAGTCAAGTAGTGGGAGGTGGGAAAAGATTTGGGTGAGGAATGTAAAATTTATACAAGTTTGAAATCTAAGAGAGAATTTTTATAAAATGTTTTATAGATGGTATTTAGATTTTAAAAAGCTAAGCATGTATCTGAATTATTAGCCTAAATGTTGGAGGTGTGGTGATAAAGATGTAATATATTTTCATATTTTCATATATGGTAGACTTGTAAAAAGGTCAAGGCTTTTTGGATAAAAGCCTGATGGAATATACTAAGTTGATGTTGAATTTAATTACGGGGATAGTACTGGAAAGAGGAACTGCCGACTATAGAGGAGTGGATTTTAAAGGTTTCTGACCTGGTCGAAATGGTGAAGATTTCGGCCTATTTGAAAGATTACTCGCAGGAACGTTATATTATGGAAGGGAGAAAATGGCTTGGGTTTATTCAGAACAAGTATAGGGTTAAGAAGTTTTATATTTGAATAAGTCTTCTTTCTTTGTTTTTTTTTCCTATATTAGTTTTTTTTATATATATTTATATATATTTAATATTACTAAGGTTTGTTTTATCCTATATAAGCTAGAGAGTGATAGATTTTAGAGTTTATGGTTGTTAGTATATGGTTGTTTATGATTGTTTTTTTTATATATACCTTGTATTTAGCTCTGGGAAGTCGGGGGGGAGGGGGGAGAGGAAGGGGGGGAGGGAGAAGGGGGGGGAGGGGGGATTTTTTAAGGGAAAAATTGTATGTAAAACTTTTCAATAAAAAAGAAAAGGACCATTTGCACATGGAAATCAATGACTACATTGAACAAGAATGGAGAGAAATCGGCGTGGAAACTTTGTGAAGCCTAGCCTGCCAGATGTCGAGACTTGGGTGAAGAATTTGTGGGATAAAATCACTGACAGCTGTGTTGCCAATGCACTACGAGCAAGCTACATGGTCAAGAAGTGCTCGTTTAGGGAGACAGCTATTGCTGGACATGAGAGATTGGGGCCAATGGTTCCACAGGAACTGGAATCGCAAGAGGTTAAGGCCGGAATTTGGGGTTTGGGAGAGTTATTGTGTGAAGATGTTGCAGAAAAAGATGGCTGTTTTTGAATGAATTGGATAAATAAAAGATTGCTGTACACCACAAATTGTGGTTGCCCTGGGGGGATTGTGGGTTAGAGTTGGGGTTAGGCATTGTGGGTTAGAGATGAGAAGGCCTGGAAAAACCCCCAGAAAACTTGTGAAAAAACAGGTTTTTTCCCTGTTTTGGAAACAAACGGGGAAAAACCGTTTCCCCCCCCATCCATCTCCAGTTAGGGTTGGTGAGGAGTGGGGGTTAGGCATGGGAGGTCAATTGATCAATTCCAACTTCCCGCAGGAAAAAAAAAGATCTTGTGAAGTTGGAATTGATTGATTGACATTTCAGTTGAAAAAAACTCCCCCCCCTGCACATGGCAACGGAGGAGCATGAAGGAGAAATGGGCCGGTGTTGGAAGTCAGGTAAGCAAAGACATTCAATTCCATAGGCAGCCTTACCCCACCCAGCCCCTTAGCTTACAAAAGTGTGGGTGTGAAGGAGAAAAAGAGGGTGACAACAAACAGGCTAGGAAATGGGAAGTGATTCACAATTACAGGTAAGCAAAATCAGTCATCTGTCAAGACCACAAGCTGGGATAAGCAGCACCTTGGCCTGGATTTCAATAGCAACCAGAAGAGCAACCACACTAAGGCAGCACCTAATCTGTACAATTGTAATAACTTTTGGAAGGAGGCAAAGGTTGTATGCCACTTTACAGATTTTAATATTTATTTATTATAAGGATGGCCATCATATTATAGATACTACATATAATTTGGTAAAAAAATTGTACAGCTGAAATGAAGAATGCTCTGTCTACTGGACTAAGATATACATCCTGTTATCTTATCAACCTTGGTCCTGACTGGACTATAAGAACGTAAAGGAGTCTGTCTGCCTCATTTCCTGGATTCCTGTCTAATCTGTACAAATGTTATATTGGTTGATGTTCTACTAGGAATTAATGAATTGTAAATATATCTTTTGCTTGAAGAGTCTGGAAGTTGAGGTTTGGCACTAGGCTGCATTAACAGAGGGATAGAATCAAGGTCATAAGAAGTGTTACTCCCATTTTATAATGCCTTGTTAAAACCACACTTAGAATACTGCATCCAGTTTTGGTCGCCACAATATAAAAAAAGATGTTGAGACTCAAGTGCAAAGAAGAGCAAAGATGATGGGGGGAGAGGTTAAAACTAAGAATGGTTGCAGGAACTGGGAATGCCTAATCTAGTGAAAAGAAGGACTAGGGATGACATGATAACAGTGTTCCAGCATCTGAGGGACTGCCAGAAAGAAGAGAGGTCAACCTATTCTCCAAAGTAGCCAAAGGCAGAACAAGCAACAATGGATGGAGAGAAGTCCTAAAAATAAGGAGAAATTTCCTGACGGCAAAAACAATCAACCAGTGGAATCAATGTTCTATCACTGGAGGCTTTTGAGAAGAGACTGGACATCCACTTGTCTGAAATAGTATAGGGTCTCCTGCTTGAGCAGGGGATTGGACTAGAAGACCTCCAAGGTCCCTTCCAACTTCGTTATTCTATTACTTTTCCCATCAGACTATCTCCAGAACAGCTACTAAAAACTTGGCATTGCCACCTAAAGATACAGGGTCACCATAGAATCAGATAATAGGTTCAAATTGCAAAGCCTATTTTCCTGATGAGCTCAAGGCAGCATACCTAGCACTCTTATCCTTCGGCATTTTCTGCAATCCTGTGATGAAGGTTAGGCTCAAAGAAACTTTGACTTCTCCAAAGAAAACTTCTCTTGGTTGAGGCTGGACATAAATCTGGATCTCTCCAATCATAGACCAGCATGTTAACCCTGTCTGATACAGTGCCTTTATACCACAGAAAACTAAAAAATTTTTTTGAAAATTTAAATTTAGAAGATACAGCTAGTCCCTGAGTTACAAGCGTCCAATGACTATTTGAAGTTATGACGGTGCTAAAAAGATCCCAACATTTACAACCAATCATATGATTGCTATTGGTGACCTTCTCAGCCGATTTCCGCCAAACAAATCCAGTGGGAGAAGCTGGATTTGCTTAAAGATCATGTGATTCATTTAATGATCTTGGCAAAAAAGGTAATAAAATTAGGGGCAGTAAGAGCCACCTTGGGCCAGTCACACATTCTCAGCTCTAGAAAGGTATCAATGGAAAACCATTTCTGAAAAAACTTTGCCAAGAAAACTCCAGGGACTTGTTCAGGCAGTCTCCGACATTCAGACTGTTGAATGGGGAAAAAAATATCCCTGGTGTTAAAATATTGATAATTGCAATAGCACATAGGTTAAAAGGAATTACTTGATACAATTTTGTTTTATGAAAATGTATCAAGTGTCTGATGATATAAAATTACTGCAAAATATTATTAGCATTGTATACTAATGAAAATGAAACAGTATTTTTGGCTTCCATACAGAAAAGACTTTTTATATCCAAATTGAATGTTTGCGGTAAATTATGCTTTAATGTGGTGTTGGAACTTTCATTGTGTTTAATAACACAACCTTGAAATAGATTTATAGAATGCGTGGGAAAGTGAATATGAATTGTTCCATAAACAAATATTTTAGAGCACTTTAATGATATTAAACAAATCTTTACCTAGATTTGTTGAAATAGTAGAGTAATATGGAGTACATTCTGGATATGCAATTATTTGGAATCAATCTAATATTATGTTAGTTGGTAACGGTACCTATAGAAGTTGGTAGAAAATTAAGCTTTGCTTATTGCCTGGATTATATTAAATTCTTGAAGATCGTTATTTACCTGTGTAATCACACAGAAGATATCCTGTGTGATTACACAGGCTATTACAACATGACTATCTCAAATTATATTAACTTAGATAAAAGAGAACATTATAAGATTGATGGAAGTGCTGATGAATTTGTGGAAGAATATGAAAATTAATATAGAAACGAGTATTAAGAGTTATCTAAGTTGACTCCCCTTAGGTATTTAAATTATTATTCAAATTATAATTATTTTTAGTGTACCGTATTTTCCGGCGCATAAGACGACTTTTTAACGCATGAAAATCTTCTCAAAAGTTGGGGGTCATTTTATACGCCCAGTCGTCTTATACGCCGGAAAATAGTAAATCCTCAGGAGCAGAGACGTTAGTGGAAACGGACAAATCCAGAGCTCGAGAATGGCGAAAGACGGCCTCCTCATAAATAAACTGACCAGCCCAACCGAGGCTGAGGCTCCAGCTTACCAGCGTCCTAGGGCAGCAGACCCCCCCTTTTTTTTTGGAAGGGAGCGGGAGTCCAGCGCGTGCTGAGCCGCCGGCGCTCGGCGAGCACGAGAGCTCAAGGGAGCACGGAAAGCCAGGCGGAGGCTGACCTGACATGTTCGCGTGGAGCTGAGCTTCACCCGACCCTGGGAGTTCGACTTCAGGGCATGGTGCCGTGGCCAGACCTACAGCAACACCCGCCCGGGAAGGTGCAGCTCAGGAATTGCGACAGGCAGACTGCAGCGGAAAGCTGGCGCTGGGGCTTCAGCAACTCGGGGTCGCCCCTCTGCCCTGAAGTAGAAGGCGGCCTTTTGAAAAATAAATATTATAATATGTGTGGGGTTTTTCCCCTTTATTTCTTTTTCCCCTTTCTGTATACTCCAGCGATAACTTATGCAAGTGAAAGGAGGAAAAACCCCGAGTTTGCATTTTCTTGGAAAACTTTAGAAAAGCACAGCAAAATGCAGAGGAGGGTAAACGGGCTTCTCGATCTCAGTGCCACGCAGGGCTCCTTCTGGTTTCTAGTTACTTGGAAACTCAGGGCTTTCTTTGAGGGAATCTCAAACTTGCGGCACAGGGTTGAGCCCGTTTTTTTCACCACCACCCCCCGCCCTCCGCCGCCCTGTTGATTAACCTATGGAAAGAACTGCCTTCTTTCAGACCTGGTGCCTTCCCGAAGTGTTGGGCCACAGTGCTGTCGCTCCTGGCCAAAACAGCCAGCGTGTGTGGCTGAAGTAGAAGGGGGCGCCAACGCGAGAGGAGACGAGGTTTAGGCGAGGCAGAGCAAAGCTGATCTCGAGGCCAAAAGCTCTTGATAAACCTTCACCTAATTGAGAAGCAGCCCTGACTTCCTACTTACCCGTATTTTCCAGCGTATAAGACTTTAACCCATGAAAATCATCTCAAAAGTTGGGGGTCGTCTTTTATACGCCCAGTCGTCTTATACGCCGGAAAATACGGTATTTTACTTTTATAGTTACAGCTTATATATGGTAGGAGTGGTGTGAATTTTCCTGATTTTAAAATGTATCATTGGGAATATTTGTTAACTCCAATAAAGTATTGGAATGAAAACAGAATTGACTGAATATGTAGTAGGCGACAGATAAATAGATAAAATAGAAAATTTGAGTTTTTGAGTTTTTATATTTATTTAGAACTAGACAATATTATTGTGAAAAACTTTTTAAATATCAGGTTTTTTTCTAGATAGATGGTCATACTTTCTGAAAATGTATTGTAATCACCCTTATTTTTATTTTCCAAGAATTCCCAAGGATATCCTGAGGATGTCTGGAGTAATAAATGTCTATTCATTTATTAATGAATAAATCATTAGAGAATGATTTATTATCAGTCTAGATTTCCATTCATTTTGTACTTAAAGGGTTTTTAAAAATGGATGGCAAGGAACCTAGTAGGCATTATTTGGATACATCCTTTGTTCTCCATTTATTGTATCAAAGCTTATCCTAAGGGGGGGGGGAATGAAAAACGCACACATACCATTCAAACTTTGCTTTCTTATATAGAACTTGGTGACCAAGTTAATATCTATTATAAACCATAAAGTATAATTTATTTCCTTCCTTCCTTCTTACCTACCTACCTACTATGTTTTGTTTCATTTTGTCTTTTGTATGTAAACCCTACTGTCTGCTTGAGAAATATATAATCAGCTGAAATTGCACAGTGTTTTAGTGTAATTTGTCTCATATCTATTTAAATTCTCAGTTTGAGCTGGAAAGAACTGCATGACTGAACTTTGATTTCTTTAGTTGGCTTAACATCGCAAAATCTGCTATGTAGAGATAATATATTTGGACTTCAGTATTCTGTTTATGTCATTAGCTGTATGTACTTTGTGACTACATAGTGTTCTTTCATACTGCTGACTTAGGCAGCCAGATTCTACCCATCTTTTTACAACATGGCTTCTTAAAGGTAATAATCATTCTACATAATTGCCCTAAATAGATATTATTGAATAAACAGTTTCTTTCCATTATAGGAAATAATTTTTAGTATTGGGTTGTTTTAGCAATAGGTAAATGGTTGTAATTTTTTAATATACTTTGTATTTCAATTAACTCATTTAAGTGGTTTATATGTCCACTCATCTCACAACAGGTGAGTGAACCATGAATTTTTGGGCCACCCAGATTGGGAGTTGTTCCATCTGTAGTCTTAGATGGGGTAGCATTTCCCCATTCAAGAATTGTGTGCAGTCTGGAAGTCTTCATGGATTCACAGTTCCTGCTCAATGAGCAGATTGTGGCTGGAAAGACTTTAAACAGGTTCATTTGGTGTGTCAGGTGTCCCTTTTTCTAGTTCAGGAGGCCCTTCAGATCTCTTGTGGCTTGACTACTGCATTGTTACTTGCTGTTTATATGTACACTGTGAGCTAATGAACCAGAGACAAATTCCTTGTGTGTCCAATCACACTTGGCAAATAAAGTATTTTGTTCTGTTATCCTATCCTATCCTATCCTATCCTATCCTATCCTATTCTAGAAACAATTAAGTTTGAGGTCACAATAGGAAGGGAGGGAAGACCCCCAGTAAAGAATAAAAAGGAATTGGAGCTCAAAAACTTAAAAAAAAGAGGGAAGAAAAGGATAAATAAAATTAACATAATAATAAGGTTAAATAAATAAGATAAAAGGGATTTTCAAACAACAAATTCATGGAACAGGCGATACTATTGTGGTATGCAATACATGTTTCATGTATGTGCTTATGCCCAAAGAATACCCAAATTATGCATGCATTAAATGTAAACTATGTGAATTATTAGAGGAAAAAGTAAGGCATTTAGAGGCAACTCTAGCCAAACTCCAACCTATGAAAGAAAGCTATACCCAAACCGAACCAAATAATGAACAAATAACTCCCAGAGGATCTGATCCTACTGATAAACCCTTGGAGGAAGACAAATGGAGATGTCACACATAGAAGGAAACACAATAATCAAAGAAAGAAGCAGTAGACATCTAAGAAACCCCTGCTACCAAATCTAACCCATCAGAAGCAGCCCCATTAAAACTGAGCAATCGATTTTTAACCCTAACCAAAGAATCCCTAAGACTGCCTCCACCCACACAGACAGGCAAGACATCAGAATATAAATTGATAGCAAACAGCACTCCTTAACTAGCACTGATGATGTTACCTAGTTAGGGTAAAATGAAAGGTCTGCAAGAAAACAAGCAAGCTCAAAGAGTAACAGAAAACTGTATATAACAATTCCGTTTGTTAATTAAGACAATTTTTAGAACTATATATATATTGCAGGTTTTCTTTTCAAAATTTATTTTATATTCATTTATATGGTCACCCATCACACCAATGCAACTCTGGGCTGTGAACAAGAATTGAAATACAAGATAAATACAAAATATATATTTTAAAAACTGAAATATACTATACCTAGACTATAGTAATTTATTTCATTAAGGTCATTTTAAAATGTCTATAATGGCCTTTCAGAAAATCACGTGTATAACCTTCAGTTTTGCAGCAGTTGTTTCCTATCCATCAGTCAATATTCAGAGGACAAAGAGATTAGAAATGAAGAAACAAATCAATCTGTATTTTCCTAAATTGGAAGATACATTGACACTTTCAGTTTAAAACAAAACAAGCTTCACTATTGAGGGAAAATGCCCATAACCAAAAACATTATTTCTGGACTTCCTGTTCCTGTTTTCCAGCGAGCAGTCTGAAGATTCAGAATGCCGAACTCTTCGGCTGGAATTTCTTTTTGTTGGGGACCCTAAGGGGCCAGAACCCACCCTGAAGGGGTGGAATGAAGGAAGGAAATCCCAGGGACTTTGGAGAGGCGGCGGTCTCTCCGAATGGTCCAGGAGAAGCCTCCCAGAAACCAACAGAAGAAAGGGCTGACTAACTGCAGGTTCAGCCATAGTTGGAAACAACAGAAGTCACAAGCTTCTAAATTAAGCAGATTTAAAACAGCATGCTTGAATCTGGGTAAGTATATTGATTTTCTCTATCCTACTTATTTTCCTGAAGAAGAAAGTCCCCAAAATAAGAGACCTCTGAAGAAGGAAAGGGGGAGGGGGACTCTGCTTCCTCCCTTTTGGTTATCGGAAGGGGCGAAACTTACCCTTTAGAGAGAGAAAAAAGCCTAGAAAGACCTGAAAAATAAGCAAACGCTGACACCTGCTGGTGGGTGAGGATTTTTTTCTTTTTTTTTTCTCTGACCCTCAAAGTTTTTAGAAAATGCAGCTGTGTAAACAAAGTGAGAATAACAAAGCTGAAGCAATGAATACTTCACAAAAGGAAACATATGATAAGTGGCAACAATTTCAAAGGACAATGACTTTAAACTACAAAGAAATCCTGTATAACATTGAGAGCATGAATCAACTTATTTCCAACTTAATTTCACTCCAAGAAATTTCCCAGGAAAATACAGTAGAGGTGACTGAACAAAATTCTGAGGATAGAGACTTAAAGATGGAACCATATAAAATGAACATTTCACAAGATGAAACATATGATGAACGGCAGCATTTTCAAAGGACAATAATTTTAAACTACAGGGAAATGCAGAATAACCTTGAGAGCATTAATCAACTTATTTTCAACTTAATTTCACTCCAAGAAACTTCCCAGGAAAATACAGTAGAGATGACTGAACATAATTCTGAGGATAGAGACTTGAAGATGGAACCATATAAAATAAAAAATCATGATTTAATCCAAATGGGAAATATTTCGTCCAAGCAACTTTGAAGATAAGGAAAAGAATGAGAAAAAATTCCTTACAGGGAAACAAAAGATGCAGCAAAACATACTGATTAAGAAAGGCAACGGCCAGAGAAAAAAGACTAAAATAGAAATCCAGAAAATAGATGATGGAACTTATCAGAAAGAATACTTAAAAAAGAAACATTTGTTTGAAAATGGCTATCGAAATGGAAAAACTTTAAAATATATTACTCTTAGAGGGATGAATTTTTTTCTTTTTTTTTTCTTAACTAATATAATGTTTTTTTCCTTTCTGTTAAAAAAAGTTGAAATGATTTAAACAAAAGCAATTGTTTTAGTTATTTAAATGTGATAAGAAAAGCATAAAATGTGTTTTGAATGAGAGTTAAAAGATTAGATGATTAGAATTATTGAATGGAATGCTTAAAGTTTAAATAAATTAAATACATTCTTAGCTATGGTAAAAAAAATAAGAAATTGAGGGAATAAATATATATTAAATTAGGAGGGATACATATTTTCAGTTGTATGTTATTTTTTGTATCTCAGTGCTCTTGTCTCTTTTTCTTGTTTCCCTTTTCTTCTTTTTTTATCTTCTTCCTTGTCTCTCTCCTCTTTTCTTTTTCTACTTTTTTACTTATTGATTAAGAAATAAGCATGAGAGGGCTTATATAGGAAAAACAGAAATCCACCAATGTAAATATAGTTAACTGTTGAAAAAATTGTCACTAGTAAGAATATTTAGAATTTCGGGGGAGAAATAAGCTGAAATAAACACGGTAACAGGATTTACAATAAGGCAACTAAAATGCCAAATAGGATTATTGAAACTATATACTTAATTGTTAATTAAAATAATGAGAATTGTCTTAATCTAATGTTTTGCAAAGAAAGATACTTTGGGGAAAGGGGAAATCAAATGAAATTAACATATGGAATATAGATCATAGAAATTAATTGTTAAGGATTGTTTTATAAATGTTACCCAGACAATATACTGTTTACAAATTACTGAATGATTTATGTTATGTTAAAAAATCCTAATAAAATATATAAATAAAACAAAAACATTATTTCTAACTACACTCTGGAAGTTTTAATTTAATAAATAAAGCCCCATGCGATCATACCTACCCCATCTTGTCCACCCACTCCTGGAATGTTGTGTTCAGTTCTGGATGCTGCAGTCTACAAAGAATAGTGACAGATTGGGGTGAATTGAGAGAAGGGCGATGATAATGATGAGGGAACTGGAAACCAAGTCCTGTGGGAATTAGTAAAGGGATCAGGTATACCTAACCTGAAGAACAGAAGACTGAGGAGAGCTGAGCAATCTTTAGATGTCCTACTATGGGTTGTTGATTTGAATTATTTTGATAGAAGGATTAGATAGAAAGTTGAAAGATCTTTTTTTATATAGCGTGTGCTACTTACAGTTTGTGTTCTTATAAAATGCATAAAAACAAATAGGACCTACGTATTTTAATTTGTTAAAATATAATTATTCCTTTTTCTAATCTGTAGATGGAAACTAAAATGGTTGTTTTGCATTTTTCATTCTTAGGTGCGGTGGATGATGTATTGGATTGTGTTTGCTCTTTATACGTTTACTGAAACATTAACTGACCTCTTGATCTCTTGGTAAGATCTGTACATTTGCCAAACATCATGATTTATTTATGTTTTCATGTATGACTGTGTTCATTGTTGGTAGTTGATACTGTTAAAAGCTCTTTAGCTAGATTCTAGGGAAGGTGGAATTACAACAATACTATTTATATGTATATAAAGCATATCTGAAATATTTGAAAAATTTCCTAAAAATACTTCCCCTGACACTTAGGTTAATTAGAAGGAAGGTGCCTATTTCTTTGTATCACATAACCACATTATGAATTCTAATTTACATTTTACAGGTTTCCATTGTATTATGAACTGAAGATTGCTTTTGTTATTTGGTTGCTGTCTCCATATACAAGAGGGGCAAGTTTAATATATAGGAAGTTTCTTCATCCTCTTCTTTCTTCAAAAGAAAGGGTAAGCCTCCCTCCTGTGGTGGAGCAGATATTTATTTTTATATTTTAGAAAATAAATTTGGTAGTGGTAGTGGGGATGAAGAATGACATTACCATATTGTGCTTTGTGCCAAGATATGATGTTATGGATTGCCAATATCAGATTAAATTAATATCCATACTACACATATTTTTCCTCCTAGGAGATTGATGAGTACATTGTGCAAGCCAAAGAACGTGGTTATGAAACAATGGTGAACTTTGGTAAACAAGGCTTAAACTTAGCTGCTACTGCTGCAGTGACTGCAGCTGTAAAGGTAAACAGTACTGCATGTTATATATTTACTTAGCATCAAATGGGTGAGAGGGGATGTGTATTCAAAAAGGTATAAGGTGAAAAGCTAGATAACCTTTTTCTAACAGCATATTCTAAAAAGTATGTTCTGTCAAACATGACTTGCTTTTTAAACAGTGAAGATGACTTTTTTTCTCTTTTGTTGCTTTTTCTTGGTGGTAAATCACATTCCACATGATTTCTGACTTCTTTCTGCTGTTCTTCAATCAAGTTGAGGTAAATGCTCATGGAAGATTAAAGTATGAAACAGTGACCAGTATGGTTGACTGGGATATTAATATGGTTCTCTCCTGAATTCAAATTTGTAAGAAAAAATTAAATTAAAATGATAAACTTGAGTTTAACTGCTGCAGCTTATGGCTGTCCGATGCTAGACAGCCAAATTGAGATTTTCACATGAATTCAAGTTTCTATTTCTATCTATAATTTGCCTAAAATACAAGTTGCCTCCATTTTTATATTCACAATAGTTATTGAGTATAATTAGTCACAGTGACAAAATATTATAGAAAGGGAAGCTGCATGAGCATATGCTTTTACAATAATTTTGAATAGGAAATACAATTTGTTCTACAATTTGAATTTGTACCTGATAGCCAAGTATATGCATTATATATCAGGGGTATCTTTTATCATTTTTTTCAAATAATTTTATAAATAGAAATACAAACTAATACACTAATAAAATATAAAAATAATAAATAAAATGTGTGAAAAAGAAAAAAAGTAACTTCATCATAAGTATAAACAATTTTAGTAACTTATCACCCTCATATTCTCTGTTTACCCCATGTCTCATCTCCTAGCTAAAAACAAAATCCAAAATCTTTGTCATTCATTTCTTAGCAAAAGTCCAGAGATAATTATCTATTTTAACTTAGGTCCATCCTTCATCATTGATGCACATAGCCCAAAACTGGGGAGTGGGCTAAGTGATCTAGGAGTCAGTAAAAGTTGCCAACCAGTTCCTATAAAGTAGCAGCAATCGCTGTAGTCAATGTAAAATGCAACATTTGTAAAAATGTAAGTAATTTGTGATTATTGAGAATACCAGTGGAATATACTCTGGCCACTCAAATGCCTAAGAAATCACAATTTATTGAGCTACAGCTGCTTATTCCTAGGAAGTCTCTTCTGATAAATAATCTGCAGAATTTGCCCATTAAGGTGGGGAAGATAGTGGGAAATATGGACCTAGGCATGTAAGTTGCACAATTAAACTTCCAGGTTTCCTGAAATTGCAGTTTAGATATCTGCTTTCCTCCAGATTAAATTACTTTACATGCTAAAGTGAACATCTGCTCAATGAAACCATGCTTTTCCCATAACATACTAACAAGATTTTCAGTTCTTCAGAGTTCTGTTTATTATGAAGATGCACATTTACACAAATTGTCTGATAGCAATTTCTGCTAGTGGAGACTACTAAGCTGCTGAGCAAGTTACCATCACTTGAAAAAGAACCACGAACCAGAATTGTTTATGGCTTTAAACAGGGCTATTGATAGAAGAAGCCAGATTCTAATGCTGATCACATCACAAACAGCTTTGCAGTAGTGTAACTTCTTTCAGTGGTAGATGGAATTATCTCCATCTAGAAAGAAATATCTTCGAAAAGAGGCAAACAATTGAATACAGGTAGTCCTTGAGTTACAAGTGTAATGGAGCCTGCACATTCCACTCATAACTTGAAAACTCGTAGTGTGAATCTTGTACATCGAACGAGATCACTCTCTTGCTCGTTAAAACGCACGTGGCTTGTTAAGTGCACATGAGGTATCGGTGGGGAAGGCCATGGGGGGGGCCTAGTGATGGAACAGGCCCCCAAGGTCTTCCCAACCCACTAAGATGCTTCATGCTTCCCCCTTTCCTTCTTGCCATGCTGGACTCACCTTGAAAAGATCCATCTCCTCTCTGCCATGGTTCCTGCTTTTGAGGGATAGGAGAGTCGATGGAAGCTCTTGGGTGCCGTAATATCACACAAATTCAGGCACTGATCCTCTTTTGTAGAATGGGTGCCTGAATTCTCGCACTGAGGTGCCTGCCTCCTGCTTGCCCCCAACTCTGGAGCCATGTGGCCACTGCCCCCATTCTGTGCGGCAGCAGCTTGGAGCAGTCCTCCGAGGGCTGGATCCAACCTCTGGAGGCATGCAGAACCCCCCCCTCCGCAACCTCCGTTCCTGATGCAAATGGCTTGAAAGACCCCTCCGAGATTTGGATCCAGCCCTCGGAAGCTTTATTGCAGGCACCAGCAGGGCTGGATCCAACTTCTGGAAGCAGGCAGCAGCCCCCTCCCCATCTCTGTTCCTGGCACGAATGGCTTGGAAGATCCCTCCGAGGCCTGGATCAAACCTCTGGAAGCTCCTTTCTGGGCTCAAACGGCTGGGTGGGCCCCTCCGAGGGCTGGATCCAACCTCCAGAGACGTGCAGAAGCATCCCCCGGCCTCCGTTCCAGGCTGCTTGGAAGCCTCAGAGGCTCCAGGGACAACGGGATCACTTTCTCTCCTAGTGGGGCGAGCTCCGGCAGGCTGGACTCGGGTGCAAGGGGCCTGGCTTTCTCACTCAGTTGAAGGCTTCAGGCCTGCCCTCAGGCAGAAAGGAGTTGGGGGCAGGAGCAGAAGACAGGCACCTTTTGCATAGAGAAAGTTTCTGAGGTCCATGATTTGGCGCAACTTCAAACACTCGTGTGAGATCATGGATTCCAGAAACATTCTCAGTGTGAAAAACATTTCCAAGCCGACTCTCCTTTCCCTCAAAAGGAAAGAAACGCAGCAGAGAGTATTTTTGCAAGGTAAGTGAATCTGGCATGGCAGGAAGAGAGGGGGAAGCAGTTGTGAGGAGTGAGGGTTAGGGTTGCAGTGCCACAACACGACTGCCGTGTTGTGCTGCAATATTTGTAATTTTGGGACTTGCTTTTAAACACTAGGGGACGCTCATCACGTAACTTCAAGTGTTAAGTGAATGCTCGTAACTCAAAGATTACCTGTAGTTTGTTTCAATTACATCCTTAAATTGAGCAACAGTTAAAAGACTCGGAGGACTTAGGTGAGATTCAGATATACCATTAATTCAAACCTTGTGGCTTTCTTGCTTGTAGGTTAGTATGTTTGTGTAAATTTAATTTAGCCAATTCTGATATACTCTGATTCTATGAGTAAGCAAATCAAAGGTTAGTGTAGTATGTGATATAGGTCACAAAGCACCTATTTATCCACCCACAGGGGACCTTCTAAAAGTGAGGATGAACCTGAGTAGTCCATGACTTAATTCCCATTGCAGTCATAGGAGCAGTGAGTACAGTAATGGCAGAAATCTTCTCTTATTCATCTGCTGCTATTCATGCCACTATCTGAATTCCTTAATGCCTTACAGATTAGAGCTGATAAAAATGACACAACACTGGGATTCCTGGGATTATAGATAAAACTAGAGTTTTCTAAGGCAAGTATTCTAACCTTGCTAACCTGCGATCACCACAGCTCTTTCCTGAATGTCTTGAATCTTAACTTCCTGAAATTAAGGCAGGTTCCTTCTTCCAAATGATATGGCTTGTTTATGGTTTCCAATGGTGCTTTACCTGCTGTGGAAACATTTCATTTCCTTTGCTTCAAACAACGTGACCTACAGAGATTGGAGTTGTCAAAACAACTTATCATCTTGCATTCTTACAAAACACTTTAAATTTGTGCATGTTTACCTAATAATTACAATTGCTAATAGGTAGCTTTTTTTCTCAAGAACAAAGGAATGAGAGTCAGCATTTGTGCTATGGATTAGAACTGTATTTAAATGACCATATACCTCTAATTAGTACTGTTAATTGAACAATTAGATAAAAAAAACTCCAGCTCTTCACATCTGGGATTATATGTTAAACCAAATTTCTTTCAGGAAGAATTGAGAAGATGGCCAATAGTATTAGTGTATAAATTAATGAAGGCAGGCTTTTAATATGGTGCTCAAACTTTACAGAGTAGACATTGAAAGAGGCATAATTTGAATAAGGCTCAATTTACACTAAATTATGGATATACTAATTGAATTTAATTAATTTTAGAGGGTGTATTGGAGGAAAAAAATCTAACCTTTACAGAGGAAAGGGACAAGGGCTGTATAGGATAGGAATGAAACCAATTCAGTTCTGAATTATCACCCTACAGCTGTTTACAGTGATAAACATTGAAACGCTTGTATAAAATATCAGATAAATTGTAACCTGCAAAAAAGCCTAGCTTAATATTGATGGGAATTGACATTTGCAAACAAGTTGAATTTTAAATTGCTTACGAAGAGACAAGTGAGATCTCACAGGTGCTCTATAAGCTGCCCAAGCCAAACCCAACGATAACAGGCATCTTCTTGGGATTCTCCCAGAAGCTTTGTTACTTAAAAGAGTTCTGAATCTAAACAAGTAAATTTTGTTCAGTTGCTGAGAAGATTCTCCCTTAATACAGCAAAGCTTACACAAACTTCCCGACCTGAAATTACAATTCTTTGCAGAGCTGCTTAAGAATGCTCCCATATTAATACTATTTTGTGGCTTATTGGCATGATTTTATTAGGATCCTGTATTATTGCAGCTCCCTGCCTCCAAGGGAGTCTTTTACAACATTTCTTTTAACTGTAGCTGCTAGCATGTTCACTTTTTTCTTTTGTTTTAAAAAATGTGCAGTGACCTAGGCATATTCAGTAATATAACTTGGCTGAAACAAAAAACATAGGGGGTCATTTTAGACTCACTATGTTGTAGGAAATTCAGCTGTTACATTTCAAAATTAGAACTTATTTGTAGTGTATTTCTTTAGGCTTAAACTTTTTTTTTTAAAAAAATCATGGTTAAGCAAAATGGATAAATATATGTGAATCCAGAGTAATAAACTCTAGACTCTGGATTCACATTATACTCATCCATTTTGTTTAACTGTGATTTTAAAAAAATTAGAAATTTAAGTGATTTCCCTAAATTATTACAGTATCAATTTAAAATCTAATAATAATAATATAATAATAATAATAATAATAATAATAATAATAATAATAATAATAATAATAATAATAATAATAATAATAATAATAATATAAAGTTGGAAGGGACCTTGGAGGTCATCTAGTCCAACCCCCTGCTCAGGCAGGAAGCCCTATACCATTTCAGGCAAATGGCTGTCCAGTCTCTTCTTAAAAACCTCCAGTGTTGGAGCATTCACCACCTCTGGAGGCAGGTTGTTCCACTGGTTAATTGTTCTAACTGTCAGGAAGTTTCTCCCTAGTTCTAGGTTGCTTCTCTCCTTGACTAGTTTCCATCCGTTGCTTCTTGTCCTGCTTTCAGGTGCTTTGGAGAATAGCTTGACTCCCTCTTCTTTGTGGTAGCCCCTGAGATATTGGAACACTGCTATCATGTCACCCCTCACCCTTTTCTTCATTAAACTACACATACCCAATTCCAGCAACCCTTCCCTATATGTTTTAGCCTCCAGCCCCCTAATCATCTTGGTTGCTCTTCTCTGTACCCTTTCTATAGTCTCGACATCTTTTTTACATCGTGGTGACCAAAACTGGATGCAGTATTCCAGGTGTGGCCTTACCAAAGCATTGTAAAGTGGTATTAGTACTTCACTTGATCTTGATTCTATCCCTCTGTTAATGCAGCCTAGCACTGTGTTGGCTTTTTTGGCAGCTGCAGCACACTGCTGGCTCATATTGAAGTGATTGTCTACTAAGACTCCGAGATCCCTCTCACAGTTACTACTATTGAGCAAGGTACCACCTATACTATACCTATGCATTTGATTTTTCCTGCCTAAATGTAGAACCTTACTTTTTTCACCATTGAATTTCATTTTGTTAGATAGTGCCCAGTGTTCGAGTCTGTCCAGATCCTTCTGTATCTTAAGCCTATCTTCTCGAGTATTGGCTATTCCTGCCAGCTTGGTGTCGTCTGCAAATTTGATGAGTTCCCCATCTATCCCCTCATCCAAATCATTAATGAAGATATTGAAGAGCACTGGGCCCAGAACAGAGCCCTGGGGCACCCCACTACACACTTCCTTCAATGTAGATGCGGTTCCATTGAGGACCACACGCTTAGTACGGCCTGTCAGCCAGCTACGAATCCATCTGGTGGTAATGCTATCTAACCCACATTTTTCTATCTTATCAAGTAGTAGGTTGTGATCTACTTTATCAAATGCCTTACTGAAGTCCAAGTAAATTATATCTACAGCGTTCCTCTGGTCCACTAATTTTGTCACTTGGTCAAAGAATGTAATAAGATTTGTCTGGCATGATCTGTTTTTGACAAACCCATGTTGACTTTTAGTGATGACTTTGTTTGCATCAAGGTGTTCGCTGGTGTTCTACTAAACATTAAATCAGAAATACAAGAATTATGCTATTTTTTTCTTTGCATGCTTTTTTTATTCCATGCATAGTGTTCTTGTACCGTTTAAACTATATAATATGTAAGGATTGGAATAAAAATCATTGTGGCATCAAGAGGTTTATTGTATGTATCTAACATAGGACATACTGCTGTATTTTTATCACATATTTTCATTAGTCACATATTTTTTACTTTGCAATAGACTTTGCAGTTTTCCTGTCCAGAAAATATATGTAGTCATCCTCTCATATTTGGGAGGAAACTCTTCAATTTCTTCCTTTCTTTCTTTATATTCATTTATGCTTATTTAATGCCACTGATTTGCTACAATTTTATGCCATCCATCTCCCCTGCAAAGTGACATTTTTTGTTATATTAGATACAGATGATAAATTTCCCAATGCAATTTGAATTAAGCAGTTATGCTAAACATTGTTCTTAATCTAACATTTAAAAAGTTTTGTCAATTGTATGCTAATGTAAGTAACTTTTATCCTTTGGTGCAATGTATTTTGAATTGCTATTGTGAACAGATTAATATCCTATCAGAAACCAAGACACTATTAAAGTCCAATACAGTCATATGAAAAAGTGCCATATATTTTCACATATAAGCTCATTCTCACATTTTTAATCAAAATGCCCTGAAAAATAGGTAGTCCTTGTTTAATGTCCATTTATCAAGTGACCTTTCAAAGTTATGACAGTACTGAAAAAACGGACTTTGAGACCATTTCTTAAACTTACAACTCTGGGTCATATAATAAAAAGTTGGCCCTGCTTTCATTTATGACCTGCTACCTACTGTCCCTTCAGTGCTTGCCAGCCCACATTGCCTTGTCTCTGCCCGCAGTAGTCACTTGCCTGCCAATGCTTCCTACAGCATGCCTGAAGTGCAGGAAACTCTGCTGCCACTACTCACAAAAGAAAACAAGAGTCAGCAAAGGTTCTCTACTTAGGCAATGGCAATGCTTCACTTCATAGAGGACACTGAACTATCAGTACCACACTGTAGTAGTAAAGATGCTCTGCCTCACTGTGGGTGTAGCTTGTTTGCTTTCCAAGGTAATGATAGGTGTCTGGGGCATGGGATGGTGCTGTTGCTCGTTCAAGGCCTGATGGATAGCTACTATTGGCTGTTTTTCTTTTTCTTTTGCAGTGCATTTTACTGCTGCTTTCAAAAAAAGGAGATGCATGCCCAGGCAACAATTGGGTACTTCTCTAGTTTCAAGTGAAATCCCCTATTTCTGCAAAGCTCAGATTACCTGGTTTCCTACACCCTTTCCCCACCATTTATTCTTACAAATATTGGATGAAGAATTAGATTACAATAAGAGAGTGGTTGGCTCATGCTTGGCTAGTGAGGTTTATGGCTAAGGAGGGAATAAAATTGTCTTTCTCCCCAGATACCTGGTTGCATAGGATTCAAAGACCCATTGTTCTTAAGAGATGCTGGAAAAAAATTCTGGGTTGGCCAAGGCAATTTTTTTCACCATGGCATGCCATATTCCGTGCCTCTGCTGGTCTAAACAGTCCATCATGTTGTGGTTTGTCCTGTAGCAGCGATCCTTCCTCATCGATCATTTGTAGTAAGGATTGTTCCAGACAGTAGTGATATGGCAAAGAACATTGCAAAGGATCACTCTCGCTGGCAAGGGCAGCAGTCATATGTTGAGGACTACCTGTATATGGGTATTTTAAAAAGTATTATCGAGTATACACAGGTACAGCAGTGGATCAGCTGATCCAATTTTCGGGATGTATTTTGGCACCTAAAAGTTCTCAGCTGTAACTGGTGTGTGACAATTGTTACATTATATATCTTTTATCAATATTGTTAAAATGAAGATCAAATATTTATTATTTTATTTATTTTTATTTTAATTCCATTTATATCCCGCCCTTCTCCGAAGACTCAGGGCGGCTTACAAACTTAGCAGTAGCCTTCATTCTATGTATATGCCTGCTTATTAGGGCTTTCACACACACCTCCAAGCAGCATTATTACAAAGTCAGCTTAATTGCCCCCAACAATCTGGGTCCTCATTTTACCTACCTGGGAAGGATGGAAGGCTGAGTCAACCTTGAGCCTGGTGGGATGCGAACCTGCACTCTTTTTCACATGACTGTATATCAGTTTGGACCCAAGAGGATTCTTTCCTCCCATTCAAGGACATTTCATTTTTCCTCTTCAATGCTACAGGGTCAAGGAGCAATAACAGAGAAATTGCGGAGTTTCAGTATGCATGACCTCACAGCAATACCAGATGATGAGCCAATAGGACAAAGGCACTACCAGACTTTGCCGGTTACCAAAAAGAAAAGCAAGGGCTCGATTCCCAATGAACCCTTAGGTTGGTATATGATTAAATTGGGCTAGTTCTGATTTTCTAGATCACATTTTATATAAGTAGTGGCAGATTACTCTCTAGTCCAGGGGTCTTCAAACTTGGCCCTTTTATGACTTGTGGACTTCAACTCCCAGAATTCCTCAACCAGCGTGCCTGAGGAATTCTGGGAGTTGAAGTCCACAAGTCATAAAAAGGCCAAGTTTGAAGACCCCTGCTCTAGTCAGATCACCATGGGCACTGTTTTCTGTCTCCCAAACATGCTTTTTTCACGAGGCAATTGGACTTTTCTTGTTTTTCTTTGAAGATGTTTTGCTTCTCATCCAAGAAGCTTCTTCAGCTCTGACTGGATGGTGAGGAATGGCAGGATTTATACTCCTCGCAGGCAGCTGGTTGTTTGCATTCTTTTAGTCGTGTCATCAGGGTCACCTGAGTAGTTCAAGTGGATGTGAAGCCTTCTTGGAACTGCTGAAAGGACTGTTGTAGACTGCAGATAGATGATGTATTCCTCTCCCTGTTGAGAGAGGGCAGTTCAATTCATCTGCATTTAAAAGGCCATTCTTTTGAAGACAGAAAAGTCCACATTTTGGACAGAGAGGATGGCTGGTTTGAAAGAGGGGTCAAAGAGGCCATCTGTGTCAAAATTGAACAGCCCTCTCTCAACACGGAGAAGGGATATGACATCCTCCATCTCCAGTCTACAACAGAGTCTTTTCAGCAGTTCTAAGAAGGCTCCATGCCCATTTGCATTACTTGGGTGACCCTGATGACACAGATAAGCCTCCAAAGGCTTCTGCTACTTGCTAAAAGAATGCAAAAGACCATCTGTCTGCAAGGAATATAAATTCTGCCATTCTCCACCATCCAGTCAGAGCTGAAGAAGCTTCCTGGATGAGAAGCAAAATGTCTTCAAAGAAAAACAAAGTCCAGTTGCCTTGTGAAAAAAGCACCTTTGGGACAACCATTACCTGGATGACTGAGAATCTCCATAGAATATTCCCTTTCTTGAAACTTGGATTGTTGACTCTATGGGATTTGCTGCCAGAGTTTCAAAGAAAATTTTCTCAAAGGCTCTTGTAGGCCCTGCTTTTTACTGTCTTCCTCCAAAATCATCAGCTTGGGGTATAGGCATGGAATTGATACTATCACTTCAAAGAGTTTTTCTAAATGAGTAATGTAATCCTACACAAAGATACATACAAAGACACACACAGAGGTTCCTATCTCCATTCTTTCACGGATTGTTCTCATCTACATAATTTATTCCAGAGCCTTTGTTCTTATTTTGGCCAATTTACTATCACAAGGATGAAAACAAAAGTGCTTTCTGGGTCTTTTTTAGTGCTGCATTTACTTTCAGGCATATAGGTTACAAATTTTGTATACCTATCATTTTGAGGGGAGAAATTACCTCATTTTCTTAAACATTTTTAACCTTTAAGCCAGGGGTCTTCCAGCTTGGCCCATTTATGACTTGTGGACAAATCATAAAAGGGCCAAGTTTGAAGACCCCTGCTTTAAGCATTTGAAGATTCTTTTTTAAAGTAGGAAATGATAAATCACTGGTATAACAGGTTTTTTAAATTTTGATTTTACCCCTCAGGTTATGGTATTCCAATAAAAAAGGATTCTGAAGATGATAAAACAGATGAAGAGAGGGAAGGGACATATTCAGAAGATGAGATGTTTGCTCAGAGAGGTCTCCGTCGAACACAAAGTATGAAATCTGTAAAAACAATAAAAGGGCGCAAAGAGGCAAGTAAATCTCTTTTTGACAGTATGAAATGCTATAAATAAAAAGGTGGAAATCATTAAATACTTTTCGTTGAAAACATTTTAAAGAGGAAGCTTAACTTTTCTGAATCTTGATGCAAGAAAACTGCAAACCAGAATTTGTTCCTGGTCTATTCAGGTTAAGTAGCAAATCTGGTTTGGTTTAGGGAAAAAAGAACCTTGTTGGAGGTAAGAGGGAGAACCAAGATTGCACTCCATTTCTTCTTGTAAAAGTAAATAAGTGTTTGTGGTTATATTTGAATGTCCACTTAAATGCATAAAATCTTGTACTTATATGAAGATTATTTGTGCCCATGTCATCTTATGGAACATCTTTCATTAATGTTGCTCACTTCTTTACTTAATGACTTTTCCGGCTCAATTGTTGTAAGTTGAGGATTAACTATAACTTGGAGAGCAAAATAAAGAAAACAGAACAACACAGGGCCTCATGGCTTAATATATTACTTGTATTCCTTTATAATATTTGTGCCTATGGCAATAGTCATTTTGGTGAATTGCATGCAGCTTCTGTTACAGGTTGCCATTTTCTTTATTCATATCCTCATGCTAGATGCCATTTCCTCCCCTCCCCATCAGGAAATAGCAACTGACATTAGATTTTTTTTTGTATTAGAAATTATGTTGTGGATATCTTGAAATCTTTTACAACATTCTTTATTTTTATTTGTTCCAGGTGCGATGTGGCTCACTAAAATACAAAGTGAAGAGAAGGCCACAAGTGTATTTCTAATCTACACAGTTCAGCTAAAAGCAAACATCTACGTACTAATAGTTTTCTGTTTTTTGGTCCAATCTCTGAGAAACAGTTGGCATTTGTATGGATTTGTATTCTCAACCCAGAGCTTTATTTCAGTCACACAAGAGAAAGGAAAGACTACCTGGATGCATATTGTGCTTCGGTTTCATAGATACCAAAAATTAAATTACATTTTTTCTTTTAAGAGAGGAACATATTTAGCCAATTTTTACTAAATGAAACTTTTGTGAATATGAGTAGTGCTTTATATTTCTGTGCTTCATGAATTATGTAATTTCATGACAGATTCTTAATTCAGTAGCTTAGTGTTTTAAATATTATGTGATGTCCAACACTTAATAATAATGGCACTTCTGTTGAACTTCTGTACTATATTGGACATCTTGTGGAAAACATTGTATTTTTAAATTCCTGCAAGTTGTCCATGTCGAGAGTGAAAAATTTAACATGGCATATTTTGGAAGTAATCTTCTGAATGGTTTGGATCCAAAGAGTTATTTAAGGTCATAGAAGGTTGCACCACCTTGTAAAATCAGCCATTTTCATTTCATTTTGAAATTCCTCTCAGTGCCCTGTGACATGAAGACACTGTTGTTCTGTGTGAAGACTCTCTTGGGTTTGTTTCAGTGTGGCTTTTGTATTGTTTACTTCAATGGTTTGAGTTAGCCTGTGCATTTAGCATAGCTGATGATGAAAATCATAGTTTTCTGTTTCTGTACATTCAGCAATTTATATCCCATCCATCCATCCAAATAGGTTCTGCATCAGTAGGGATCTCCTGTCCAGATTTTCATACAGAGAATCTTACAGCATTCCTTGTAGATGCCAAGAATTGAAGCTTGAAACTTCTGTATGCAAAATATTGCTCTACTAATTAATATCTTTTTTATCAACTACTACTTATTGGTGTACTGAAACAGGTTAAAGGATTTCTAAGGTATTCTTCGAAATTGAATTCAATTTGTCTGTTATAGGTAAAAAGGAATATGTTGGATAGGAAAAAAATCATTCTGTAGTCAAATGTTTTATCATGTATTGCACAAATTTAATATGAAAACGTAACGTCTAACTAGCACTTTTGAAAAAAAAATCATTTTTTAAAAATTTCCTAAGTGTTTTCAAAAATCTTACATGTTTGTATGTTTTTTAAGTGTTTTTCCTCTGCAAGAAGCCGAAGGGTTCATATTTGGGCTGTGCTTAGATGTGTAAGGGATAGGAGAAAACTAGAGTACTTGTAGGCAGATCTTAAAGCCCTACTTTGTACAGATGACATTGACTGCTTACTTAGTCCTTTTCTCACAGCAAAATCTGGAATTTTTTTAAAGCCATGGATGTAATCAAGGGTCTGATTTTGAAGTGGTAGTTTGGAAAACATTGCTCTTTGCTAGTTTCTTGAAAGATGACTTGCCTTTGCTGGTCAAGAAAGTCTTCATATCTTTTAGGATAACATACTTTGGTATTACATCTGGATGTAAAAATCATGTCAAGTGCTTTTTAAATAGTATTTAACAGTTAATGAGGTTGATCGTTTTAGGTTTACCATAGCTATAAATCCTAGCAACATTTTATAAAGAATACTTGAAAAAACGGATTTTTTTCCACTTGAAACTAGGCTTTAAACAAAGGTAAGTATATCCCAAAAAAAAAAAAGATTATATTTTTGGCTTAAGCAGAAACTTGCAAAAATTTCAGGCAAAATATATAGTGTTCTCTGGAGAAGAGTGTTTAAATCTGGAGGTCTATCCAATATAAAAAAGTAAATTACAGTTTCTATATTATTTTGGGCATCAGAAATAGATTTTATCTCAGAAAGAGTCTGCTTTTACATTTCATTTTATTTATTCGTGTTATGTTGGGTACAGGAAGAATAGAATGTGATTAAAAGGTATATAATAAACTCAGTATGTCCTAGCATTTACCTTTCATAAATTTTCCCTTAGTCTAGACCTTTGATTGGTAAACTTTATATTAGATAAAGAGAACGTTCATAAAGTTCACATTTCCTTTAAGGACATTTGTCACATTATATAGAAAAGCTCAACAGTACTAAGTCAGACAAATAGTCATCCATCCTAACTTGCCTCTTCCATCAGATCAGATCAGATTTAAACAATTATTAAGTTGGCATTTTGGGCTTAAAAAAATTATCTAGGCCTTTTGGCAGTAAAAAGGGTGGGTTTATTGGCTACTTTTAAGTTCTTGTTATCCATATTATACTGTATAAGATACATAGTTTCAGGGGGGAAAGAGTGTTTCTAGAAGGCGGAGAGGCACGGTTGGTGATATTGACACCTTGTTAAGAGCATTTTGCATTTCCTTGTGAAGTGTTAAAGGCTGAAAATTTGCTACTTAATCCCATCCATTTTTTAAACCTGTTTCCGTGGGTGTAAGAGTTTTTAAATAGTGCCGTCATTTCTTTAAATTTCAGTCTTAAATGACAAGGTAAAGTAAGAAATTCACTCCTTAACACCCTTCCCTTGTATACTGAAAATGGAGCAGAGAGAACGCCACATGTGACTGCAGATTGCCCACCTCTCATACGTCTGGTGTTGCCAGAGTAGGTACTTATGTTTCTGTCTCTAGTTCTGAGAAGTTCTAGCTTGCATGGCCAATATTCAGCATTGCAACCCCAAACATCTGGAATTCACTTAGGACTCACATTTGCAAACCCCCCAACTAATGAATAAAAGTAGAAAATTTTTAAATTTGGGTGCCCCTTAAAGAAATCTCTCGCTCTACAAATTCCCACAGCATAGGCATTGAGGCAAAAGACTCAAAAGTTCCCATGAAACTACAAGTCAAAATAGGTATATTTCACTGAGCTAAATACCATGGTCACCACCATCCAACCTATTTTTAATTTCATGGCAAGATAAATTCTACATATAATGTAATGGTTTACTAGGTCAATGTATTAGCAAGCATTATGCAAAAAATATATGCAAAGGGAACAATGGTCTGCTATTTAAGTAACGTTTAAGAAATAAAATTTCAACATTTGGATTCATAATTTTAAAGTCTAAAGCTAACTTTTCTATCTGTAATAAACTTGTTTATGTATTTGTAGTATTAAGATATGTCTTTTTCTAAAATTTTGTACTGATACTACTGTATCTTCATAATTGCTATTTTTGAAGATGCGAATTAAGGCTTATATTTTAAAAATATTACTTAATAAAATGAATATTTTCCAGTGGGTTTGTCTTGTCTCATTTCTATGAAATGCAAACTAATAGTAGTAAATAAACTATTAATCACAGTAAAAATAATGACAAATTGGAATCTTCAAGCATTGAAGTTTGAATCCCACATCCTTACCTGGGAATAATTGTTACTGAAGACAAAACAACTTCTAAAGAAAAGTACAGGTAGCCCTTGATTTAAGATCATTTATTTAATTAGTTTTCAAACTTACAATGGTGTCACAAAAAGTTGTGGATAACTTGTCCTGACATGGCCAGTGGCTTGAATTTATGACTAGTTGCAGCAGCCTGCAGTCACAATTGCAATTTACAACCTTCCCAGCCACTGTTTGATAAAAAAATGTGAATTGGGGAAGTTGTACTTGCTTAAAGATCAAATGATTCACTTAGAAACTTCAATAAAAATGATCATAAAATTGGGGCTGGTGACATGATGATTTGTTTTATGATTGCACTGATTGAAAATAGAAATTCTTGTCCCAAGGGTGGTAATAAGATTATTGTGTACATAAAATTGCTTCGCAATTGCAGCATTTGCTTTTGTAAATAACTTTTTAAGGTAGCACAACCCTTTTTCTATTTCAGTCCTTTTTGCCATTAAGTGGTTTGTCCTATTTCCTTTTGTAAGTTTAATATTGGTTTTGCCTTTAACAACCTTTCCCTGTACTGTTTATAATAGAATTTTGTAGTTAGTAACAGATTATTGGTTTCTACCAAGTCCCGTTCACGTCTTATGCATAATGATATTCTGTACTGCATTTGTATCTCATCCTTACTCCAATGAACTCAAGCTAGCATCAATGGGGATTAAGAAGTTTGGTTCCCTTAACACAGGGGTGTTAAACTGCCAGCCCATGGGCCGGATGCATCACACCAAAACCGCGCTCACCCCATTGTTGGCAATGGGGAAAAAGTCATAGTACCTCACAACACGTCGCGAGTTTGACACCCGTGCCTTAGCAGTTTGGGAGTAAATTGAAAGCAACCAACTAACAGCATAACTAGGATGAGAATGAATAATTCCTTAAATTTTATTTTCTCTTGGTTTCTATTAGCTGAAATCATTTAAATTCTCAGCTTGGGTCTTTGCTTTCTAGAAAGTTGCTCTTTATTGCTACAAAGGTAATTCTATTTTAAAAAGTGCATTTTAAATATAACATTCAAGCTTCATGGTCTGATAGCAAATAATTTATTGTGTTGCCTTGCAAATATGTCCAACCTTTCAGGTTTGGTTGCAAACAATAGGCAGGATTTTTAGAAACTGGTCAAATCTCTACAATCTGTCAACTGTCCAGTTGGCATTTCCAGAAAAATAAACTGGGATGTGATTTTATCAAGAGTATAATACTTTACTGTAAATTTACATTGGCACAGAAGAAACCAGCTTTGGTTTTCTTGCGTGAAAGCTTACTTAATTAAACAATAGATTCCCTTGCCCTCACCCACTGGGTATTCACACTGTCCAATGGTAATATGTTGTTATGGGAAAAGTCCCACTTCTCCATCAAACATCTGTGTTAGTGACCTTGGTGTTCTTGCAGGCTCTCAAAGACGCCTTGGTTACCTAGATACCATCCCTCCCACCTTTGCATTCCATTCCACAATCTCTACTGTTTTTTGCCAAGCTATGAGCTATGGAGAAAATGTAGGTGAAAGGGCAAATCAGTCTTGATACAATCAACTTTCTGTGTTCATTAGCTGCTTTCTGTGCTCTAAAGCAGAGGTCACCAATCTTTCTCAGTGGGCAGACCAGAGGGAAAGGGAAGGTAAACGAGGGTGCACGTGTATGGGGCTGCGACACAAACAGGGCAGGGCTAGTGCTAGTGCCCACATGATACTAGCCCTACCCCATTCTTGCGCAGTGCAGTACCCTGTTTCCATGCCCTGTTTTCGCATCCCAAGGAGCGGCGGCCCATTTTCATGTCCCGAGGCGCATCATCCAATTTTCACGCCCCGAGGTGAGGCAGCATCCTGTTTTTGTGCCTGAGGTGAGGCAGCGTCCTGTTTTCACACTCCGCAGTCTCAGCTAGTGCGAATGGTGTGTGCATGCACACATTTGCGTGCACTGGCCAGCCTGTTCTGTGGCCCAGTGGCCAGGAGGTCATGGTCCACTACTGGGCCGTAGCCCACAGGTTGGGGACCCCTGCACTAAAGTATCTCTGAAACTACCTTGACTGGAATGAGAGCTTCTGATCAAGAAAGAAGAAATCTCTGTTGTCTTGCTAAACCAGCTGAAGCATGAGGGCAACATGCTATGTTGCAATTTATAATCCAGCATATGTTGGATTGTAAATTATATTTCTTCAGTCTTTAATTGTGCTGGTTAGGCATGATGGGAAATAGAATTCAACTTTTAGAATGTTACACACGCCGCTCCAGTCCCAATTCAGGAATCTTGCATATATTTATAGTGGAACTAAAATGGGACCTGTTTGATGTGGTGGATAAGGCATCGGACTAGAAACTGGGAAAACATGAATTCTAGTCTAGCCTTGGGCCCAAAGTTAGTTGGCTGACCTTGGAAGGTGGAATAGCAAACCACTTTAGACACTTTGCTAAGAAATTTGCAGGCCTATAGTACAGACAGCCTCAGAATCAGACACAACTGAATGGAAGAAAAAAAAATAGCAGATCATTTATACACGATAGTAATTTGTAACGAGGTCTGATTTCCAAGGTGTGTGTGTATATATATATATATATATATATATATATATATATATATATATATATATATATATATACATACATATATACACACACACACACACTGATGTTCCCATATATGTTTTTCCAAGCTTTATTGTTTACTGTAGCTATCCTAAATACGTGTAACATTGTGCTGATAAATGATTAAACATTTAATGATTCACCAAAAAATAATCCAGCATTTCCAGACCTCACTGATGTTACTGGCCACCAAAGAGCTTGACAGCTCAGTTCTGCTCTCACTTAAGAGAGGACTTAATTTCCGTACGCCAGCGGTCCCCAACCTTGGCAACTTTTAAGACTTGTGGACTTCAACTCCCAGAATTCCTCAGCCAGGTTTGTGGAGTTGATGTCCACAAGTCTTAAAAGTTGCCAAGGTTGGAGACCCCTGCCGTACGCTATACAAACACAGAGAAAATGAAAGCTCGATTAAATCCTACATATCTCTAGTTCAAATGCATACGGCCTATTCTTACTACTGTGTATTAGTAAATCTGACATCCGAAACAGACCTGGGTGAGTAAAGTAGGAGTTAGCCCTTTCCAACTACCCACCCATGTACTAGATCAGGGGTCTTCAAACTTGGCCCTTTTAAGACTTGTGGACTTCAACTCCCAGAATTCCTCAGCCAGGTTTGTGGAGTTGAAGTCCACAAGTCTTAAAAGTTGCCAAGGTTGGAGACCCCTGCCGTACGCTATACAAACACAGAGAAAATGAAAGCTCGATTAAATCCTACATATCTCTAGTTCAAATGCATACGGCCTATTCTTACTACTGTGTATTAGTAAATCTGACATCCGAAACAGACCTGGGTGAGTAAAGTAGGAGTTAGCCCTTTCCAACTACCCACCCATGTACTAGATCAGGGGTCTTCAAACTTGGCCCTTTTAAGACTTGTGGACTTCAACTCCCAGAATTCCTCAGCCAGGTTTGTGGAGTTGAAGTCCACAAGTCTTAAAAGTTGCCAAGGTTGGAGACCCCTGCCGTACGCTATACAAACACAGAGAAAATGAAAGCTCGATTAAATCCTACATATCTCTAGTTCAAATGCATACGGCCTATTCTTACTACTGTGTATTAGTAAATCTGACATCCGAAACAGACCTGGGTGAGTAAAGTAGGAGTTAGCCCTTTCCAACTACCCACCCATGTACTAGATCAGGAGTCTTCAAACTTGGCCCTTTTATGACTTGTGGACTTCAACTCCCAGAATTCCTCAGCCAGCAAAGCTGGCTGAGGAATTCTGGGAGTTGAAGTCCACAAGTCATAAAAGGGCCAAGTTTGAAGACCCCTGTAACTAGATCCATCACCGGCATAGACTCGAAGGTTGGGGAAGGGAGTTGCTGCAATCCGTTATAGTCCGTTGGGATTCCATCTTCCTCTCAAAGCTTCTTGTCTGATTGAGCACCGATCGCGGATGTTTGTTTCTTGGGCAATCGGAACAGAGGGGGGATTCTGTTAGTGCAGGAGGCTTCAAACTCTGGGAGTTGAAGTCCACAAGTCATAAAAGGGCCAAGTCTGAAGATCCCTGGTGTACCTCTACCTTGCCGCTCATTAATTTCCCTGGCTGGGAAAT
The DNA here is from genome assembly GCF_964194415.1 of Vipera berus. Taxonomy (NCBI): domain Eukaryota; kingdom Metazoa; phylum Chordata; class Lepidosauria; order Squamata; family Viperidae; genus Vipera; species Vipera berus. Next base: position 89,484,840 of record NC_138207.1, on the reverse strand, counting down.
TCGGGGATTTAAAGTCTTAAAGTTGCCAAGTGCAGTGAATTAGGTTTACTCAAGGGATATCTAGACTAGATTGCACGTTCCACTTACACAACTGCTTTTTTTTTGTTTTGCATTCATCAATTAGCATCATCAGTTATACCTGAACTTTCATTCGAAATAAAGATGCCCACCAAGAAACCAACTTCCATTCAGGAGGCCACGTCACCAAGAAAACAGCCAAGCACCCGCCTCCAACCGCGCGCTTTGCGCAAGCGTGAAGCAGAACCCTCCAGAGCCCTCCCCATGCTCCGAATACTAATCCCGCCCCCACGATGACTGGCTGTTGTTCTGCCCAGAGGCAGCCAGTAGAGGCCGCTGCGAGCGTTCCTTTGAACCACCTCCGGAAAGTAACTGCAGAGGAGAGGAGAAGCGAGCTCAGCGCTCTAGAGCCCGCCGTTCGCTTTCGGGGACTGTGACGGGGATGCAGCGTGGTGACCCGACGGAGCCATGGATCTGGACGAGGCTTTTGGGCTGGTGGGGGAGTTCGGCCCCCAGCAGAAGAAGCTCGCCGCGTTCCTGGTGCTGCTACAGGTGGGCGCAGAGGTCGAGGGGGGCCTCGCCGCTCCTTCACTGTCCTCCTCGGTCCTCCTCGTCGAACGCATAAGGGGGGGGGAGGGCGAGGAGTACGTAGCTGCTGTCGTCAAGGCAACGATAGGGAGTGGGTGGAGCCCGCCTTCCTCCGGTGGCTGGCGTGGCAGGAAATGCGGCCGCCTCCTTTGTGGCCCGTGAAAACGGCAGGAATTGCGGGGTAGGGGGGTGGGTTCGTTTCTCTCGTTTGCGGGGAGCGATCAGCATCTCCTTGGAGTTGGGAGTCGTAAAAAAGCGGGTTTACACCTTTCTTGGGTGGCCGTTTTCCTGACAATTCAGACGGGGAGGAAAAGAGAATATTGTATAGCAGGGGTCTTCATACTTGGCCCTTTTATAACTTGTGGACTTCAACTCCCAGAATTCCTCAGCCAGGCAGGCTGGCTGAGGAATTCTGGGAGTCCTGGCTGAGGAATTCTGGGAGTTGAAGTCCACAAGTCAAAAGGGCCAAGTTTGAAGACCCCTGTCGTATAGCATCACTTGGAAAGAGTGTGGGGGGGGGTATCCCTGATCTTTACGTGAATTAGAACCCGCCTCACTCGGTTTACATTACAAGATGAAGCACTCTTCTTGTGCTTGGTTGTTGTAAAATGATTTCTTACATGTTTTATGGCTGCTATGAGCTACAGAGAATTATTGTGTATTAAGATGAGTGGTCATATGAGTTTCACAAATTTAGCACTGCGCTGGCAAGAGAACTTGCCAGTGGAAACAGGAATTACTAACTTCTGAAATCTCCAAACACAATTTAGTTGTAAGATTGCCTGTTGCAACTTTGAATATGGGTTTTTACTGGTCACTGTCTTTCCCCCCCAATGCTGTCTGGGTTGTGCATATATTTACTTAATTTAAAATATATTTCAACCTATTTGTGCTAATATAAATTTTACAGGTATATTTATGTGTAGGAAAGCATTCTCCACGGCACAAATATGCTACAACGGAAAAGGTGAAAGACATTCGTATATATATCTATATCTATATCTATCTATCTATCTATCCATCCATCCATCCATCCATCCATCCCTTGGCCACCAGTCTCAGAAAAGGAGATACAGTCCATCATTAAAAGCTTAAAGAGCAATAAAGCCCCAGGTGAGGATTTTTTACCAGCAGAATTATTTAAGAAATTTCCCAACTGGTGGGGCCCTGTATTAGCAGGTCTTTTTACACACATAAATAACACCCACCATATACCAGATGGGTGGAAGATGGCAATAGTTGTCCCCATATATAAAAAGGGAATAAAAAGGATCCTAGTAATTATAGGCCGATCAGCCTGATTGACATTGTAGCAAAAATATATGCTAGGTACCTTTTGAACAGAATTGAAATCTGGGTAGAGGAAAACAACATCCTCACAGAAGAACAAGCAGGTTTTAGACAAAACAGATCTACTATTGATAACTGCTTTGTCTTGAACCATCTAATTGCCAAATATGCCTATAAGAGGAGACCCGTTTGCTGCTTTCATAGACCTTACAGCAGCATTTGATATGGTAAATAAAGACGTACTATGGAGTAAATTGACATCTCTTAAAATGGAACCCAGACTCCTGGCTTTGATTAAAGCCCTTTACACAAGTACCTGTTTGAGGGTGCGATATGGGGTTAATGGGGCCCTGACTAACAGGATTCACACAAATAAAGGGATAAGGCAAGGGTGTATCCTGGCCCCATTATTATTTAATGTATACATCAATGACTTGCCAGGGTTAATGAAAGATACCATGGTACACATGCCGATGATCCTAAATACTTACTGTAACAGCTTGTTTTATGCTGATGATATGATTTTATTATCATACTCACGTAGGATTACGTAGGCTATTAAGAAGATTCAGCTCTTATTGCCAGGATAACTCCCTAATCATTAGCAAATCTAAATAGAAAATAATGGTGTTTGGAAGAAACCATCAGAGACATAAGTGGCAATTAGATGGTGAACCAATTGAGCAGGTAATACCTTTGTATATTTGGGAGTAACTTTTTCCAAGACTGGATCTTGGGCCTGCCATCATCAACGGAGTACATTTAGAGCAAAAGCCCGTTTGAATTTATTGCTCAAACTAAAGAACCATAGTTACCCAGGGTCCCTAGCTCCATTACTCAAGGTTTATAAGGCTAAGGTTACCACAATGCTCTTGTATGGAGCAGAAATTTGGGGTCTTTACTCAACCACAGTTTTAGAACAAACACAGTCCCAGCATTTGAGATGTATTTTGGGTGTAGATCCAAGAACATCCGCTGCAGCAGTTAGAGCTGAATTGGGAATTCATACAATTCAGGCATTATCTAAAATTAGAGCTTATAACTACTGGTGCAAAGTTAATGAAATGGAGACTGATAGACTCCCCAAATTATGCCTACTAGAGCAAATAAAACTACAATCACAAATCTCCTGGATCACCAAACTAACAAATTTTGTAAGAAGCTGTGGCCTTCCTGTCTCTTGTGTAACAGGAGAACAATCTAAAAAAGAGTTTCCCAAAGAATTAAGGATATAGAAGCACAAACTGATATAGCTATCCTTAGTAAGGTGGGTAACTTGAAATGGCTGAGTAAATACAAATGTACTTTTCAAGTGGACAGTTATTTGAAGTTACAACTCCCAAAACATCTTAGGGAGATATTTACGAGAGCGAGATTCGAACTGCTTGACACAATGGTCAGATATGGGAGATTTCATGCTATACCGTATAATGAGCGTCTCTGCATTTGCGGAGCAGCAGAGGTAGAGGACCTGGCTCACATCCTATTTGACTGTTGTCTGTATAAGAGGGTGAGAGACAGGTATCTTGGTCAATATACCAAACGAATGACCCATTGGGATCCCCATATCAAAATAACTTACCTTATGTCCGGTCAGAACTTGAAAATAACATTTAACGTAGCACAGTATTTAAACAAAATGATCCGGTTAAGATCTGCATATGTGGGACTGATTGGGATAGATTGCAAGGGCGACTCCGAAATATAATGTTATCATATTTTATCTATATCTTAAATTATTGTACATTATTACAATTTCATTTTATTACTAAAATTGTATTTTATCTTAATTCCATTTTAAATTGTATTTTATTTTAATTCCATTTTAAATTGTATTTTATCAAATTCCATTTTAAATTGTATTTTATCAAATTCCATTTTGGATTGGTTTTATCAAGTTTTGGTGATGGTTTGTTGCTGGAACTTTGCACTTTGATATGGCCCAAGGGCTAATCAATAAAGTTGTGTATATACATATACATATACATATGCATATACATATACATATACATATACATATACATATACATATACATATACATATACATATACATATACATATACATATACATATACATATATATATATATATATATATATATATATATATATATATATATATATATATATATATATATATAATTTGGCTTGCTAACAAAGAATAAAGGGAGACCCTTTATTCTTTGTTAGCAAGCCAAAAAATTTACACAAATATGAGCTACCACTGCTGTGGCTACTGTCTGTAGATGGCCTTGGGCTAGGCCGAAACAGGAAATAAGATTTGTCCCGTGTCTGGGACTAAACAAGTGTATTCTGAATGCTTAAACATTTAGCATGTGTGTGTGTGTGTGTGTGTGTGTGTGTGTGTGTGTTTTATACAATAGATGTGTCAGATTCTATTAATCTAAGTATAGAGTATTAGAATTTTTCTCCAACTGTATTGGATTATAGTTTCCAGAATTCCTTGTCAATATTTATTGGCTGACAATTCTGAGAGCTGTAGAATACTGGGAGAAAATTGAAGTTTTCAGAAGATTGGTTAGGAGTGTTGAACTACAAGTGAGGAGACCCAAATTCAAGCCTACTCATCCCATTTACAATTTCTCAGCATGGTTTAGGCCACAGGATAGGGTTTTTTTTTAAAATCCCATTTATATCCCCGCCCTTCTCCGAAGACTCAGGGTGGCTTACAATTTAAAGCACAAATCAATGTGCTTAACAATAGCCTTCATTCTATGTATATGCCTGCTTATTAGGGCTTTCGGGCCCCCGAAAGTCAGCTTATTACAAAGTCAGCTTATTGCCCCCAGCAATCTGGGTCGTCATTTTACCTACCTCGGAAGGATGGAAGGCTGAGTCAACCTTGAGCCTGGTGGGACTCGAACCTGCACTAATTGCAGGCAGCTGGTGTTACTTAAGGAGGCATTAGCCCACTGCTCCACCAAGGCAGTTGCAGTGAGGATAAAAATTTTTAATCCCTTGGATATGATTTTAGTCTCTTTCTTTTGCCAAATGGCTTTTCTTATCCATCTATTCCACTTAGTTAAAAAGTCTTGCCATTTTCTTGTGGATGTTAAGAATGGGAGAGACAAATCAGGTAAGATGTTGATTTCTTCTATCTTTTTTTGTCTCTCAAGTCATAGATTTGTTAGTATCTCTGTAATCCATTTTGTCATGCTTTTCTTCTTACCTTCCACTTTGTTTTGTGATTCTGGGGTGTGGACTATCTCTTCTAGTTCCAGTGCTTCAGTCACGTCTTGTGTGTTTTCCTCCATCTGTGTTAAATCACAATCCCTTCATTGGTAGATTCTTGAGATTCCATGATAGCTAGAATTCATTTTTTCTTTCTTTCTCTGAAAACAGCTTAAAAGTCACAGTCAATAGGTGTTTATCATCCAGGAAGGTCAGTTATATTTTTTCAATTATAGTCTTTGCTTATTATGGGTGGCCCAGAATTTTTTGTTTAGCTCTTTTTAAAGATCAAAGAAGTAGGTTATCTCATTCTGGGATCCTACCAATACTTATAACAAAGCAGCTAAAAGTTATATATTCTCTTCCACCACTAGATGTCAGCAACAGCATGTTTCTGTTCCCTTTAATAGTTTCATTGCTGCTTCCTTCAGTGGGAGGGTGAGGCAAAGCTCCCCCTCCTTTTCACTTTTGGAGGCTTTTTTGCTTCTTGGGGTATCTTTTTCAAAAGTTCAGGATATAGTGTAGGTGAGAGAAGATCAAATTTCTCGCCCAGTTTCAGCACGCTGTTCACCGATGTTCTGGTAAGTCTCATGCTTTGAACAGTAGTGTGACTAAGTGACCTCCAAGGTCCTTTTCAGCCCTATAATTCTATGTTCTAACTTTCAATGGCTATCCTCCAAAGCAGGGGTCTTCAAACTTGGCCCTTTTGTGACTTGTGGACTTCAACTGCGTGAGCTGCATTGGTTGTCTTCCGGGTGAGATTTAAGGTGCTGGTACTTACCTTTAAAGCCCTACATGGCTTAGGCCCGGGATATTTGCAGGACCGTCTGCTGCCGGGGACGACTTCCCATCGCCCAGTGCGCTCACACAGAGAGGGCCTCCTCAGGGTGCCATCGGCTAGACAATGTCGGCTGGCGACCCCCAGGGGGAGGGCCTTCTCTGTGGGAGCGCCAGCCCTGTGGAACCAACTCCCCCTTGAGCTCCGGATGGCCCCAGATCTCCGGTCCTTTCGCCGCGACCTCAAAACTTTCCTTTTTCATCAGGCTGACCTGGATTGATAACGGGTTTTTAAAAATGTTTTAATTTTTAAATTGTTTAGTTAACTTATTTTGGGGCTGTTTATTTAATCTCTTTTAACTTTTGTATTGTTGTTTTTATTGTTGTTAGCCGCCCTGAGTCCTTCGGGAGATAGGGTGGCATATAAGTCCCAAAAATAAATAAATAATAAATAAATAAATAAATAGCAACTAAAGTTAATAATAAGTCAAAAATATTAACTTAGTAGAACTTGAATCAGTTGCACAAAAAAAATTGTATCTTTGAATATCTTGGAAATTACAGTGCTCCCTTTTCTATCCCCTACATCAAAGATTTTCAAACTTTCAACTTTTCAAACTTTGAAATCTGTAAAATGATAAATCAATTTATGCAACTAACATAAATCCAACTAACATTGAATAATAATAAAAACTCTTATGATTTTTCAGATGGTTAGTCATTTTCAAAACTCCCTTCAGTCTTTCCTCCTGCAGATAAACCAGAAGTGAATTTTGAAAAGGTATGAAGACTAATCAGCCTTTTTAAAAGTATACCCCTTCCCTAGTTGCTACTGCCGCTGTGTGTTTCATGACGGACAGTTTGAGAAGTCCTGGCATAAAGAATATAAAGATGCAGCAGGAGCTTTTACCTTTACTCTTTAAACACCTATGAAACATTTAAACACCTATGAAACATCATCAAATAGTGTCATATTAAACATGAACAAAATTCGTTTCTTGGAAATGCAGCTTTGCCCAGCATAGTTGGGAAGTCAGCAGTTTGTGTGTTTGTTTGTTTTTGATAAGCTTGCCTGTTAAATATTTGAAACACCTATCATTTTGGCGAGCAAAGGGTTTGTTCAGAAAAGGTTGATTTATTCTATTTCCAGGGATTGTGGTCCCTGTAGTGACACAATGCGACTGGTTGCAGACTTTATGTCAGTCAGCGTATGCCCAGCAATGCCCTGCTTTCATTGAAACGGTTTCACCAAGGCTTGTACTCTACTTTGCCTCTTAGAGGAGAACAGAAACACTCATATATTTATTTAAAAGATTTACAACTACAATAAGCCCCAAACTAGCAAAAGAAAGAAAAGAAAAGAAAAGAAAAACACATGGAACAAAAATGAAAAAACTCAGTGCTTCAATCATAGAAACAGAAAACTTAGGGCACAAAAAAAAACACCTAGCGGCCATCGAGTCTGCCCTTTGAGATTTTTTCTTTCTTTTTCTCTATTATTATTATTTTGTTTTTTAATTTTTGTCATATGATGGATATGTGTTCGTCCCAAGCATATTTGAATACAGTTACTGGAGTTAACCAGTTTACAATTCATCCTCTTGATATGCTCCCAGCAAATCATCCATTGTATGCAAGTGCCTGGGGGAAGAACCAGCTTTTTATGACCTTCCAGAAGGCTAAAAGGATGAGGGCTACTGAATCCCTGGGGGAAGGGTATTCAACAGGCCAGGGGCTGCTGTGGAAATAGCAGCCTTCCTAAGTCCCACAAGAAGGCAATATTTAAGGAAGGGACCTTCAATGCATGTCCGAAAAATATGGAATACTGGGGAAAGTAAAGAATAAACCTGGTCAAGGCTGGGTGAACTATTTCTTTAAGACTTGTAGGCGGCCACATGATCACCATTTGTTGAGTTTCCTTGCCAGTTTCCCATAAGCAAAATCAATAGGAAAGCTGCAGGGAAGGCCTGAAGTTGCTCCCATAAGTTCTACCGCTGCATTTTCTTCCAAGAAGCTCTGCTCTGGAGCATGAGATCCCAGCGCACGCACACACACACACACACAAACACACACACACACACACACACACACACACACACACACACACGCCCATCTGGCTCAGTAGCAGTCCCCACTCCATAGCCCACCAGCCCTCAGAAGTGCCCACTTGTGGCCTTCTCCAGCCCACCTGCAGCTCTCACCAGGACTCCAATCATGTAAGATCTGCTCTTAATGACCTGTGCAAACCTGGGGTTGCAACAGCGACTAGGATTGCTGTTGCTAAACATTGTGATCATGTGACATTATACTTTACAACTGCATCTCTTAGCCACAGAAATTTCATCCCAATTACCATCAGAGCCTGAGGATTACTTGTATGAGTTATGGAAATGTTTCTTAACTAAAGTAGGTATTTAAGGACTGATAGTCCTGAGTGTATGCAAAGACTAGTTAGTACATCTCATCCTCCCGAAGGGTAGTGGCATGAAAATAAAACTATCACTTTCTATAGCTCAGTTGGAGTCTGCAACTTGTTATATGGGAGAGTTCTGGGAGAAAATTGGTTCCTGTGATTCTAGAATGTTTCTAGAGGAGTATGGATTTAGCCTTGGTTATATGAATACCCATTACAAAACCATCACTTTAGCCTGGAAAAACAGGAAGATCAAGAAGAAAATTGATTGTCCCACTTGATTCTCTTTTGCTATAAGAGGGAGAATAAAAGAAATTCAGACTTTCAAGATCATGATATTATTCTTTATAATAATAGAATAACAGAATAACCGTTGGAAGGGACCTTGGAGATCTTCTAGTCCAACCTCCTGCTCAGGCAGGTAACACTATACCATTTCAGACAACTGGTTGCCCAATCTCTTTTTAAAAGTCTCTGGTATTGGAGCACAACTTCACAACTTCTAGTCTCCATCCATTGCTTCCTGTCTTGCCTTTAGGTGCTTTGGAGAATAGGTTGACTCCCTCTTCTTTATGGTAACCCCTTAGATATTGGAACACGTCTATCATTTGTCACCCCTAGTCCTTCTTTTTATTAAGCTAGGCTTACCCAATTCCATAAACCGTTCTTTGTATGTTTTACCCTCCAGACCCCTAATCATCTTGGTTGCTCTTCTCTGCACTCTTTCTAAAGTCTCAACATTTTTTTATATTGTGGTAACCAAAACTGGATGTATTATTCCAAGTGTGGTCTTACCAAAGGCATTATAATGTATTAACACTTAATGTGATCTTGATTCTATCCCTCTGTTAATGCAGCCTAGGACTCTATTGGCTTTTTTGGCGGCTGCAGCACAATGCTGGCAGGAATAGGAATAGAACAGAACAGAACAGAATAGGAATAGAACAGAACAGAACAGAACAGAATAGAATAGAATAGAATAGAATAGAATAGAATAGAATAGAATAGAATAGAATAGAATAGAATAGAATACAGAGTTGGAAGGGACCTTGAAGGTATTCTAGTCCAACACCCTGCTTAGGCAGGAAACCCTATACCAGGCATGTCAAACTGCCGGCCCATGGGCCGGATGCATCACAATGAAACCGTGCCCTCCCCATTGCTGGCAATGGGGAAAAAGTCGCGATACGTCACGCGATGTTGTGATATGTCGTGATACGTCACGCAATGTTGTGATATGTCGTGTGACGTCACGAGTTTGACATGCCTGCCCTATACCATTTCAGACAAATGGTTATCCAATCTCTTCTTAAAAACTTCCAGTGTTGGAGCATTCGCAATTTCTGGAGGAAAGTAGTCCCACTAATTAATTGTTCTGGTGATAGTCCACTAGGACTCCACAATCCCCTTCACAATTAACTACTGTTGGGCCAGGTACCACCCATACTATACCCATGCATTTGGTTTTTCTTGCCTAAATGTAGGACCTTATTTTTTTCACCATTGAACTTCATTTTGTTGTTGTTGTTGTTATGATGATGATGATGATTTATTAGATTTCTATACCGCCCTATTCCCGAAGGACTCAGGGCGGTTTACAGGGCAAAATAAAAACAGATAAAACAGTACAAAAATTAAGATAATGTTAAAATTAAAATAGGATTAAATAACAATAGCCCAAATTTAAAATTTAAAAATTTAAAACCCCTCAGTCCAGGCCAGATAAATCAAACAACCAGGTTTTTAGGTCCCGGCGAAACGAACGAAGGTCGGGGCACAGGACGATGGGAGATTGATGCTGGCAGCAGGTGTTCCCTAAGATAACCCGGACCCATGCCATTTAGGGCTTTATAGGTCATTACCAGCACCTTGAATCTCACCCGGAGGGCAACTGGAAGCCAATACAGCTCGCGGAGGAGAGGTGTTACATGGGAGTATCGGGACACTCCCATCACAACTCGCGCGGCCGCATTCTGCACCAGCTGAAGCCTCCGAGTGGTCCTCAAGGGCAGCCCCATGTAGAGAGCATTGCAGTAGTCTACCCGGGAGGTCACGATAGGGTCCAGTGTTCAAGACTGTCAAGATCCTTCTGTATCTTGAGCCTGTCTTCTGGAGTTTTGGCTATTCCTGCCAGCTTGGTGTCATCTGCAAATTTAATGAGTTCCCCATCTATCATCTCATCCAAATCATTGCTGAAGATATTGAAGAGTACTGGGCCTAAGACACTAGACACCTCCCTCCATGTAGATGCAGTTTCATTGAGAACTACACATTTAGTGCGGTTGGTCAGCCAGTTATGAATCCACCTGGTGGTGACACTGTCTAACCCAGAGGTCCCAACCCTGTCAACTTTAAGACTTGTGGACTTCAGCTTGGCTGGCTGAGGAATTCTGGGAGTTGAAATCCACAAGTCTTAAAGTTGACAGGGTTGGAAACCCCTGGTCTAACCCACATTTTTCTATCTATCTTTCTCTGGCCCACTGATTTTGACACTTAATAATAGTTCAAGTAGCCCTCGACTTATGATCACAACTGAGCTCAAAATTTATCTTGTTTCTTGCCACTGTTCTTAAGTGAATCACTGTACTTTTGAAGTTAGTAACATGGTTGTTAAGTGAATCCAGCTTCCCCATTAACTTTGCTTGTCAGAGGCTTGCAAAAGGGGATTGTATGAACCTGAGGCATTGCAACCATCATCAATATGAGCCAGTTGCCAAGTGTCTGAATTTCGATCGCATGACTGTGGGGATGCTGCAACAGTTGTAAGTGTGAAAAATAGTCATGTCACTTTTTTCATTGCTGCTGTTACTTTGAATGATCACTAAATGAACTGTTGTAAGTCAAGGACCGCCTGCAATGCAGACATCCAGTAGTTTTGCAGCTTCTGTTTCCTGACCTGGAAAAGTCAAAAAGCGGACATCACAGAAACCTGTACCATTCCTAGATACGTCTCCACTATATTCCCATTGGATTGTCATCAGTTAATATATGTAGGATAACAATAAAATACAGTGTAATACATTTCAGATTATTCCTAGGAAGAATATATGTGTCACTGATCAGAACATTTTCATTGGAGTGTTAATATTGTGTGCTAGGAACTTTGTGTATATTAGACCAATTTGTTTATGAAATGTTTTCAATACCCCCTACCCCCTCCATGAACGTGTGTGTGTGTGTGTGTGTGTGTGTGTGTGTGTAAAAAAACACAGTAAGACAAAGAGATCTGACAGTTTACCATAAATTACTTCTTTTTGTTTTCCTTTTAAGGTGTTTGTTGCCTTTCAGTCTATGCTTATTGTTCTCGTGGGAGCTGTGCCAGAATATCATCTTGACCAAGAAGGAATCCTGACTAATGCAGAAGCTCTTGCAAAACATGTCAGGTTTACCAGTAATTTCACTTCTATAGCAACAGAGGCAAGTATGTTTTGTTGCCTTGAGTTAATATTTTTATGCAGTTTAGGTCCCCAACCAAAACTGCATAGTGGCTGAATATATATTTTTAAAAAGCCGGTTAAACTGGCCTGTATTAAAGAAGAGCGTAGTTTTCAGTGTGGAAAACAAAAACCTGGCTATTTAGGCACAAGACATTGAGTGTAAATACTTTAAGGGACAATGCTGTACTATATCAACATATAGGGGTTGATCATACGTATAGAATTGTAGAACCTCCTGCAGTGTAAGTGTAAATGGTGCTTTGGGGATCTTTTATGTAAGAAGCAAACTTATAAAAAATATAAATATACTTCTGACCAAATACAATACCTCATCTTGTTCTGGTAACATTCTAGACACATCTTCTGTTATTTCATCTCCCAGAGTTTCTCAGGAAAGCAGGGCGCTCTCTGAGGTCTACAGACATAGAGAGGCTACATAGGTGTGATGTGATCCAAGGCTATTAATTGTGATGTCCCAGCATCAGAATATGTTGCAACTGTCCCAAGATAAAAACTAAGTCTCGTGTGTGATTGTTACTGTGAATTACCCCCATCACCTGGATCAGTCCATGATGGTCACAAACTCACAAATCACGTGTGAACTTGTGCCCAGAGAGATTAGATTAAAATCCTCCAGTACCCTTAGTCTGGGGAACTCCACTGCCAGTCCAGCCACTGCCTCAAGTAGTTTGGGTAGGGGAGCTGATATATTAGCAGTAATCCCATTTGATCCCTAGAGCCTAGTCCAGGGGTCTTCAAACTTGGCCCTTTTATGACTTCAACTCCCAGAATTCTGGGAGTTGAAGTCCACAAGTCATAAAAGGGCCGCGTTTAAAGACCCCTGGACTAGTCTCACAAGCAGAGTCTTACAATAGATTATTATTATTATCAGCTCCTCTGAAGGTTACCAGGGTCACTTACATACCTATAGCCATTTCATTGCCCTTGCCCTTTGGTCACATTTCCAAGAAGTTGTTCCCCTTGTACCTAAACTAAGGGCCAAAATTCACACCCAAATACAGGTAGTACTTGCCTACCGTTATGACTGGAGTTATGATGGTACTGAAAAATATAACTTTACAACTAATGCCTGCATTTATGACTTTTGCAGCATCCCTCCATCATGTGATCTCTATTAAAGTCAGTACACATCCTATACATCACCTGTTTTTCTTTTCCCCCTTCCTTACAGAGTGGAGAGTTTGGAGGGGAAGAAATTAAAAAAGAGTAAACAGGCACACAATAGGAAATACACATCGAAGCCAATTCACTGGTGCCAGCATCCACAAGCATAGTACATAAACCTTGTGGTTCTATTTCCTTTTGTGTATTGCTTGCTCTCTTCTAGCACTTTCCTTTCCAGTCTCTTCACTCTGCAGAGGGACAGGGTGGGGTGGGGGAAGCAGTTTTAGGATGCAAACTCTGTTGTGCCTGATCCATTCTGCTTCTCCATGCCTACTTATTTTCTTCTAATCCCTCCCCTACAGTGAATGCAAATGCAAATGATAATTCTCTTCTAGCTAATTATGCCAATGCCAGGGTAAGTGTTCCAAAAAACGGGGAGTACAGAAAAGAAAAGCACGGTCGTGGTCATGTGATTTCCCACTTAGCAGCTGTTTTGCTTTCCCAATTGTGGTTACTAAATGAGGACTACTACTACTTGCTACAGTAACCTAGATCATATGACAGCATATGGTTAGACAAATATCATTTATATTGTTTTTTATTCTTTGTCATTTATGGTGTACTTATTGTTTTTTTACAATTCATTTTTATATGTCAGCATAAATCATAAACCCTCTGAACTGCGTGAGAATTTGGTCTCTGAACCAATTGCTGAGGTTTTTACCCCCCAAAACAAAAACTAAATTCCCACCTTCCCCAAGTGATTGTTTCTGGCAAGCATTATTTCTGTTTATTTATTTATTTATTTATTTTATTTATTATATTTTTATACCACCCTTCTCCCGAAGGACTCAGGGCGGTGTACAGGGCAATAAATACAAAAACAGGATACAAAAGTTAAAAGCGATTAAATAAATGCCCAGGTTAAAACAATAATTAAGATGTATTAAAACCCCAACCCTAACCCATCAGACCAGGTCAGACTGCTCAAATAGATACGTTTTTAGATCGCGCCGGAAGGAGCGAAGGTCGGGGGCCGTCCGGAGCTCAACCGGCAAGCGGTTCCATAGGTCTGGTGCGCCCACAGAGAACGCTCTCCCCCTGGGGGCCACCAATTGACATTCGATCGGAGGCACCCTGAGGAGGCCCTCTCTGTGGGAGCGCACTGGACGGAGGGAAGTTGACGCCGGCTGCAGGTGTTGCCGTAGGTAATCCGGACCCATGCCATGTAGGGCTTTGTAAGTCATTACTAACACCTTGAATCTCACCCGGAGGGCAACCGGCAGCCAATGCAGCTCGCGGAGCAAAGGTGTAACATGGGAGTATCGGGAAACCCCCAGCACAACTCGCGCGGCCGCATTCTGCACCAGTTGGAGCCTCCGAGTGGACTTCAAGGGCAGCCCCATGTAGAGAGCATTACAGTAGTCTAGACGAGAAGTCACGAGCGCATGAGTGACTATACGCAAGGCATCCCGGTCTAGATAGGGTCGCAACTGGCGCACCAGGCGAACCTGGGCAAAGGCCCCCCTAGTCACAGCTCCAATATGCTCTTCTAAAGAGAGCTGTGAATCTAGAAGGACCCCCAAGTTGCGCGCCCTATCTACGGGGGGTAATCGCTCACCCCCCATGGCCAGAGATGGGATAATCGGAATTTCCCGGGATGCCGACACGAACAGCCACTCAGGGTTGAGTCGAAGCCTGTTCCTCCCCATCCAGACCCGGACCGCCTCCAGGCAACAGGACATCACGTCGAGGGCATCACTGGGGTGGTTTGGGGTTGAAATAAAAAGCTGGGTATCATCAGCATATTGATGATACCCAACTCCAAAACCACGAATGATCTCACCCAGCGGCTTCATATAGATGTTGAACAGGAGAGGCGAGAGAACCGATCCCTGAGGAACTCCACAAATGAGAGGTCTCAAGGTCGATCTCTGCCCCCCTGCCAACACCGACTGCGAGCGTCCCAGAAGGTAGGAGGAGAACCACTGGAGAACTGTGCCTCCAACTCCTAACCCCCTGAGACGTCGCTGCAGGATACCATGGTCGATGGTATCAAAAGCCGCTGAGAGGTCTAAAAGGACTAGGACAGAGGAGCAGCCCCTGTCCCGAGCCCGCCAGAGATCATTCAACAGCGCGACCAATGCTGTCTCCGTGCTGTACCCGGGCCTGAAACCCGATTGGTACGGGTCTGGATAATCAGCTTCATCCAAGAACAAAGGGAGCTGTTGCGCCACCACGCTCTCAACAACCTTCGCCAGAAAGCGAAGGTTGGAGACCGGACGAAAGTTGTTTAATATTGCTGGGTCCAAGGCAGGCTTCTTGAGGAGGGGTCTCACCACCGCCTCCTTCAAGGCGGCGGGAAAGCTACCCTCACTCAAAGAGGCAGTAATCACTGCCTGGAGCCAGCCTCGTGTCCCATCCCGGGCCGCATAAGTCAGCCAGGAGGGACACGGGTCCAACAAACACGTGGTGGAGCTCAGCTTCCCCATGATCTTGTCTACTTCTTCAGGAGTCACAGGGTCGAACTCTTCCCAGATTAAATCGACAAGGCTGCCCGTATCCTCATCGTCAGACTCTGCCCAGTCGGAGTCCAGACCGGTCCGGATCCGAGCGATTTTGTCCGACAGAAATCGACTAAACTCCTCGGCTTGACCCTGCAAGGGTTCCTCCCTCACCTCCTGATTAAGGAGAGAGCGAGTTACTCTAAACAGGGCGGCCGGGTGATTATCTGCGGACGCGATGAGGGTGGCAAAGTGGTTAGACCTTGCCACCCTCATCGCCGCGAGATAAGTTCTCGTGAACGACCTTAGTCGTAACCGGTCGGATTCGGATCGGCTGGATCTCCAACAGCTCTCTAGGCCCCGTCTCCGACGCTTCATCTCCCGGAGCTCCATGGAGAACCATGGAGCCCATTGGGATCTGCGCCGGGTCAAGGGCCGCATGGGTACAACTTGGTCGAGTGCCTCTGTGGCTGCCCTTTCCCAGGCTTCCACTAGGGCATCGACCGAGCTGTGAGCAAAGGAGGCAGGTGGGGGCCCAAGCGCCATCTGGAACCGCTCAGTGTCCATCAGGCGCCTAGGACGGAACCATCTTATTGGCTCAGCAACCCCACGACAGGGAGTGGCAAAACGGAAGACCAACTGCAGGAGATGATGATCGGTCCATGACAGGGGTGTAATAGTTGGGGAACCCCCCCCCCCGAGATTATCTAACCACCGTCCGGATAGAAAAACCAGATCGAGCGTGTGACCCCCCCCATGAGTTGGGCCCTGAATAACCTGCATCAGGTCCATGGCCGTCATGGAAGCCATGAACTCCCGAGCTAACTCAGATGATCCCCCCAGGGATGGTAGGTTGAAGTCACCCAAAACTATAAGTTCCACTTATGAAGTTCCACTGAAAGAAAAATGAATGGAAAAAGCAATTTTGGGAGTTTACTATGATTAGAGGCTATCACTGGTATGGCATTACTTTAAATGAAAATAGTTTCTTTTTTATTTGTCTTCCATAGTGGTATTTAATCAAACATGAAGCATACAAAGTGAACCTGGCCGCATCCTTGTATTTTGCTGGGTTACTTATTGGAAATATACTGTTTGGCCCATTGTCAGATAAATTGGGCAGAAAGCCTGTATATCTAGCAGGTAAGATGTTAAATAGCAGTTGTACGTTATGGATGTATTTGATTATCCTCAAGCCTTTTGTCTAAGCCAGGAAAGCAGATAACCTCTGAGCAGCAGTTGAGATGGCCTGGGCAACCTTAGGCTAGGTTGGGGGACAGCAGAGAGGGAGGGAACCTTACTTGGGGTATCTTTAGTTCAGGTTTTTTCCCCCCCAGATCTTAAACTTCTCAAGTCACAGACAGAAAGATGGCTGGATTCTTTCTCTAGGCCAGGTTTGTTGAGCTGAGAGTTAACCTCCCATCAATCAGAGTCTAGTATAATTTCAAAGGCTCCCATTTGCACAGGGTGGTATTATTTCAGAACCCATCTCCAACAGGGTGCAGAGATGTGTCCTGGTGCACATGACTGCTGCAAACTTTTGACACTCAGAAATAAATGGCCTCTCAATAAATGCAAGCCTTGCTAGCTAAATGGATCCTGTTCAAAAGTAATGAATTTCTAGGTAGCAGCTGCTGAACAAGGCTGATCATGTCTCAAGAACTAGATGAAATTCTTGCAAGCTTTAACAGCTGACTTTTTCTGGAGTCAGCAGAAGGCTGGTCTAGCCCAGCTCTGTCCTTAGTTATGTCCTGGTTGTAAATCAGGCAACTTTAAGGAGCTGCCCCTTTCAAAGAGAAGCCAGGAGCAAATGCTTCTGGGACAGGTTGGAGCCAGGAAGCTTCTTGTTGGACTTGGGTGGGGTGTTGCTGAGATTCCCTACCAGGCTCAGCCAGGACCCCCTTTCCCCCCCACAGTGGATCTTTGCAAAAGCAACAGCTTTTTGCACTCAGTGGGTATGGATATTCCTCAGTTCATAGATGCTCAAAGGAGACAAGGGAAGGCTGCTGAATGAGGAAATGTTAGATGGAGAAGACCTTCCCTTCTGACAGACAGTCCCTCCCCTCCAGTTTGGCTCTTAATGCTTGGAGCTTGATATGCAGCAGCCCTGATCTACCTCCTGTGCCCCCCAGTCCCTCCCAAGACCTCTAGTTTTTCTTATGCTGAAATGCAGTCCTTGAAGAGCAGCAGCTTGCAATACCTGGAAGAAAACTCACGAAGCTGTTGGGGTTTGGAGGAGAAGCAAGCAAAGACTAGGTGTGCACAGCTGCTGCTTGGCCACATATGGGCATAATTTAGTAGGGACGTTGGTTTTAGACCAGTACATAGCACCTACGTTGCTGCATACAACCACCTATATCATGAGACTCAATTAATATTAGGCATCAATAGGATAGGATTTCCACTTGAACAAAATTAAGTATATCACAAACAACTAATGTATTTGTATTTTTAATAGGACCTAATATAATCATCTTAATAAATGTAACATTTATTGTTTCTTGCCACAATAAAATTCAGTATTAATATCATCATGTCTGAAATATATTTCATTAGGATTGCATCTCCAATATTTTGCTTCATCCATATTGCAAGGTTACTTTTTTCAGAGTATCTTTAGAAAATCTTGAATATATATTTGTCTGCTTAGAAGATACAAATTATACTATTTTTCTTTAACCATTATGAAAAAACTGATGATGATTTCCTTTCTGTCTTTTTTCATTTGTAAGTTGCCATCCTATATAGTAGGGTCACTGGATATGGTTGGATTGCACTATATTAATTTTTCTTTATTATATATCTTTTGCACAGGGCTTTTTTTGGATGTCATTTTTGGATATGTTACAGCATTTGCTCCAAATTATGAAATATTTGCAGTATCACGCTTTTTTGTTGGAATTACAAATGGTGGCATGTCCTTAGTGTCTTTTGTTTTGACACAAGAATATGTAGGAAAATCTTTCTGGGCAATGACAGGTAAAATCTGAGGACTTAACAAAAACACAATTGTTAAAATGCTAGCGTATGAAAATTGTTTAAAAGTTATTTATGGTTGGAATATCAGTATTTTTAGTCTAAATAACATTGCCTTAAAAATATCCTTTCTGAAGGCGCACAGTCTAACTCTTGTTCTTCCCTTTCCGTACTGACCTGGTGAAGAATCATTATTGAGGGGGAAGAGTACTGTTGCCTGTTGCTTTTCACAGTAGCATTGATTGATGACGGTGTCTTAAGCTGCTGTGAGCTGTGCTTGTGTTGCTTAGTGTAAAGTGACAATATGTGGCAAATATCTTCCTCTATAATTCTCATGTCTGATAGGGGTTCTGGAAGCCTAAATTTCAATTTAATAAACTGACATACAGACCGTTTCTATGTATATAGATAGTCCTTTCTTAACTATGGTAATTGGCACTGAGAACTCCATTGCAAGCAAAGGAATTGTAAAATGCAACCTCACCAGGCCGCTACAACTTATAACAGCAATTCTGGCAATCCACATGCCATTGTTAAGTAAATCCTGTGCAGTCACAGTGTCTCACAGTCATGTGATTGCTGTTTGTGACCTCCTGCTAACTTTCACATTAACGTTGGGGATGCTGCAACAAGCCACAACTGTGAAGATCATACAAGGAAAGTTCCTCTCATTCAGTGTCATTGTAACTGAACAGTCGCTGAATGAATGGTCATTCAACAAGGATTACCTATAGTTGATTTGAACTGAATTGAATTGTTTTAATTATTGTAGTAGATGTGTATTAGATTGTAGGTTTAGCGTGCACTCCATTGAGGTCAGTGAGATTTTATGTCCATACAAATACGATTGGAATTGCTAATAACCCTGAAAAATATTATTTTGTTCTGTGCTTTAGTCTGTATCTCTCATCCTAAGGTAGGAAGTTATGTTAAGGTATCCTGGATACCTTAATGTTGTGACCTTACTCTTCGTTAGCATGTTAAGCTTGTTAGTTGTCATGATTGATAACTAAATATGACTACCCAAAGTCATATTTTTAAACAATAAGAATCTAACTTCTCAGACTAAGAAAGGATTAGCAACTTGTATAGCATGTCATGAACTTAAAATAATCAAAGTGTTCTACAATAAATTAATCTGAATTTGCCACCACTTGACAAATCACAAAGGTATTAATCTGAATTTGCCACCACTTGACAAATCACAAAGGTATTATTATCTCTTGAGAAACCTATATGCAGGTCAAGAAGCAACAGTGAGAACTGGACACGGAACCACTGATTGGTTCAAAATTGGGAAAGGAATCCGGCAAGGCTGTATACTGTCGCCCTGCCTATTTAACTTATATGCAGAGCACATCATGAGAAAGGCAGAGCTAGATGAATCAAAAGTTGGAATTAAGATTGCCAGGAGAAATATCAACAACGTAAGATATGCAGATGATACCACTCTAATGGCAGAAAGTGAAGAGGAACTAAAGAGACTCTTGATGCGGGTGAAGAAGGAGAATGCAAAAGTTGACTTGAAACTCAACATTAAGAAAACCAAGATCATGGCATCCAGCCCTCTCAATTCCTGACAAATAGATGGGAAAGAAATGGAGGTAGTGACAGATTTTATTTTCCTGGGCTCCAAGATCACCGCAGATGAGTACTGCAATCAAGAAATTAAAAGACGCTTGCTCCTGGGGAGGAAAACTATGGCAAATCTAGACAGCATACTAAAAAGCAGAGACTGCCAAGAAAAGTGCGTATAGTCAAGGCCATGGTTTTTCCAGTTGCAATGTATGGCTGTGAAAGTTGGACCATAAGAAAGACTGAGCGCCAAAGAATTGAGGCCTTTGAAGTATGGTGCTGGAGAAGACTCCTGTGAGTCCCTTGGACTGCAAGGCAGTCAAACTGGTCAGTCCTAGAGGAGATCAACTCTGACTGCTCTTTAGAAGGCCAGATCCTGAAGTTGAAACTCAAATCCTTTGGCCACCTAATGAGAAGGAAGGACTCACTGGAGAAGAGCCTAATGCTGGGAAAGATTGAGGGCAAGAGAAGAAGGGGACAACAGAGAATGAGGTGGCTGGATGGAGTCACTGAAGCAGTAGGTGTGAGCTTAAAGGGACTCCAGAAGATGGTAGAGAACAGGAAGGCCTGGAGGAACGTTGTCCATGGGGTCGCAATGGGTCGGACATGACTTCACAACTAACAACAACATATGGACTTCAATGAATAACTTTATAATGATTATAATGATTATATAATTATGTATGAAAATGAGTAATGATTCTTTACAATTATTTGGTTTAATTATTATTTTAATCTTTGCTTTTGTTTACTTATTTGTGAATTTATAATTAATATGATTTCAGTGAAAATTATACACCTAGCATAATAAAATTATGCTGTTAATATGGGTGTACTGCTGAGATGTCTGGGATGTTTTGTCAGCATTTTATAAAATACTTTGTTTTTGCTTGTATTTTCAGGCTCGTTGACAAATTTGACATTTGCATTTGGCATAGCTGTTTATGCCTTACTGGGATATTACATAAGAGACTGGCGTCTTCTTGCCTTTGTATCAAATTCTCCAGGACTTTTCTTTTTTCTTCTTTCTTTGTAAGTCATAATTATATCCATAGTAGACAAGGGTCAAACACTAATCCAAAGTTATATTAAAGAGATAAAACATTGGCGTCTTTATATTCTTAATGAAATCAGAGGAATTATTAAGCAGATTATTTTAGTTTGCTTGGCAATGTGTTTCTAAAATAGATATTGAAAATCAGTTGCATATTTTTGAGTATAAGCTAAATATGGTTAGCATAATGAGCACTGATGCATGCCATATCATTGTGACGAAAACAGTCCAGAGAGAGCAAGAATGAATAAGACTGACCTGCATCTTATCTCTTTATCATAAAGACTTATAGCTTAAGATCAACTGTCCAGGAGATAAAAGTTTGAATTTCCCTTGAAGTCACTGATATCCCATGAAAAATCCCTTGGGAAGGTAGGGGAGATTCTTGAACATCTGGGTGCAAAATGTGTTGCCTAAGGAGGCCCAGGGTATGGTCTGATTGAGAATGATCTATTAAGGCATAATATGAGTAGTTTGTTTTGGATAAATCTACACATAGGTTATTTTTAATTGCAAATCAGTCCACTATAGCTGTAATCTGTGGTGAGAAAACTGTGACTGGCCATGCTGTATGAAAAGCAACATACAACCTTTTGCAAATGCCAGTCATAAAATGATTTGTAACAAAGTAATGACTAGGAACAGTGATAGAAAAATAACATTAAAAAAAAATCCCTGTGCAAAATTAGATTAAAATGAATAAGATTTTCCCTGTTCACATATGCATTGTTATCATTTTGAATACCACTGTATTGTCAGTACCACAATGTACACTAGACCTAAAAATCAACTCTATAGGAACATTTTTTTATTAATTTGATTTTTATTCCTCCTTAATTACTTTATAAGTAACTCAAGGTAAGCAAACATAATACTCCTTGCTCTATTTTCCCTACAGCAACAGTCCTGTGAAGTGGGTTGGGCTGAGAAAGACGGACTGGCCCAAAGTTACCCACTGGCTTTTATGCCTAAAGTGGGATTAGAACTCGTAATCTTCCGTTTCCGGGCTAGCACCTGCACCACTACTCCAAACTGGCTCTCCTCCAAACATTAGAACTGTATTAGGAGGCTACAATAACTGAATCTTGCAAATCAGATTTTACTTTTCCTCCCCTCCCGCTTATATCCCAGTGAGACTGTCAGGGGCCTACCTGAGCCTCTTATTAATAATCTCTCCCTCCCCAGGATTTAAGAAAAGTTTCTGTCTTTTCCCCCCAACATAATAGTTAGTGAATATTTGCATCTCTGCAGTTACATTAAAATCAGAATCAATGTAGCAAAAAAATAGGATATGTGAGTTGTAGTAAACTTGTCATATTAAGTGAGGTCTCTGTCAGTTAATTTTGAATAATATTCAAGCTATTATTCTATAATTTATAGAATGTTTTCATAAATGTAAAAAAAGCAAATACATTTCATAATTTTCCAAATTTCTGTGTTGCATACTTTTCATCAAACCTTGCAAAACATTTGCTGAATAATCTTTTTTGTTAGTACAGTATGTAGATTCAAAAAGAACCATTGTAAGTATTGTATATATATATATATTTCTGCTTCATGATTTGCTTTTTTTCAGCATGCTTCCTGAATCACCAAGGTGGTTATATTCTCAAGGCAGAACAGCAGAAGCAGAGCAGGTACTGCAATACATGGCTTTTCATAATGGGAAAGACAGGCTGGTGGTAAAACTGAAGCCATGCAAAGGAGCGATGAAGAAGGACAGTCCTAGCCCTGGGGTCCTCAACCTGGTTATGCATCCTATCCTTCGATGGCGCACTGTCATTTTGATGTATATCTGGTAATTAATAAAAAAAAATGTCTTTACTTAAATTATCCCATGTAAAAACAACAGCTTTGGGTGATGGATTACATAGATAAATAAATTTCAAGGTAATCAGAATAATATTAAGGGGAAAGTGGTAACCATTGTTTTCTAGCTTTTGGGAATCACTTCAGAAAATAGGTAGAGAATTTGGATATTTTTGTTCCATTTTCCAAATTTCAGTAATTTCATTGACATGATACAAATCTTAAAGAGATAACTGCCATGAGCAAGAAGAGTAAGTAATTTTTGTATCGGCTTTCATTTGAATTTGTGCTGTTTATACAATCCTAAGGTTATATGCTTGTATGAATAAGAGCTAAAAATCAAGAGCTCCTTTTTAAAAACAAAAGTATTTTAACTAGATAAAACCATTGAATGGTACTGTTTGACAAAGAGTTTAGAATGGTATATATAGTCCACCTTGCTTTTTGTACACTGAAGCCACATGGATATGGTGTTCCATATATAATGCTTTCATTAACAAAGATTTATATCAATGGTCCTCAACCTTGGCATTGCTGGCTGAGGAATTCTGGGAGTTGAAATCCACATGTCTTAAAGTTGCAAAGGTTGAGGACCCCTGATTTATATGACTTCCAGATCTCTATTATCCTGCATGACATATTGCTTAACACTGACCAGTATGTGACCAGCATCATTACTTTGTACTCATCAGGCATATGTATCCCAGATCTTTCTCTAGCAAGATAGTGCCTAAAGAACGATGTGGCATTGTGTGCCTGATAAATCTAAAGTAACAATACAGCCAGTACCATTCTGCCTGCAAATACTTCCCCAAAAGGAGTATAACAGAGAATTTTACTGTGCAAGATTTCATATTTTTGGACAATCTTATTTATGTGTTTTCCTTTTGTCACAATGTATCTTGAACTTTATCTCCATTGTCCTCAAATGTCATCTTTCCAAAGTTCTCAACAAAATTCTCCCAATAGCTGGAGTCCAGGATTGCTTTTTTGCTGGTGTTTTCTCTTGATAGTGAAGCAGGATGAAATGCCATTTTCCCTCCCTAATGCTCTCTTCTCAGAATAAAATGGTTGAAAGAGGACCATATGCTGATAATGCTGCAGACTATAAAAGGAAGGGACAGGTTTTCAGGACTTAGTCTGACTTCTTATTAAAATTCAAGGATCACCTGACAAAACAAGTTTAAACTCATGAGTCAGAAACATAGGCATAATTTTAAAACCCCCTAAAGAAATCGGTCAGAAAAAAAAATCTTGTTCGACCATCTGTTTGAATATGGTTAAAGAAATAGAAAGTTTTTGGATATAAATGAATTTTAGTTTAAGAGGGATGAACCCCTCAAGTAATATAGTTTTTTTCCTTTCTTTTTTCCTTTGTGTTTTGTTTTTTGACATGAGAAATATAAAAAAGTTGGAATGGTTTTCCACTTGTTTTTAAACAGTCAGGTTTGGATCAAATACCCAGTGATCTGAATCATTCATGTTATAGGATCCTTTGCCTTGAACTAAAACCAGAATAGACTATGATAGCGTATGTGAATGTAGGTACATTTGTTGGTCTTTATCCACTGGTTTTCTAGTTCAAATTCTATTGGAAAAAATATTTTCCAATTTTGTGAAGGCACATGAACTCTTATTCAAGAGCCGGTTTGGTGTAATGGTTAAGACATCAGATCAGAAGCTGGGGAGACTGAGTTCTAGTCCTGCCTTGGGCTGAAAACCAACTAGGTGATCTTGGACTAGTCACTTTCTGCCTCATAAAAAGAGGCAGTGGCAACCCGGCAGTCTCCAAGAATTGGACACAATTGAATGGAATAAAAAAAATGCCACACTTAGTACATGATTTATAACTTCACTGCTTTATAAACTGGTATTTTTCTAGTGTATATTTTTCTTCATTTAGTATGCAAGTAATTAAAACTTACATATTATTCTGTGTACACGATTAAAATAACCAATCTTTAATACATTTAGGTATGTGTGCAGCTTTGTGTATTACGGTTTAACACTGAATGCTGGTGAATTAGGAGGAAATCTTTATTTAAATGTGGCTCTTTCTGGCCTTGTAGAAGTTCCAGCATTTCCACTCTGCATGTTTTTCATTGAAAAATCTTGGTAAGTTCAATAACTTTGTATTTCTATATTTAGATAGTACAGTATAGAGCAGTGGCTCCCAACCTTTTCTATACCCCGCGTCCCTAGAACGTTTCAGATATATTGTTGTACCCCTTAAAAGGTTCAAAATAACGGCAACAAATTATACATATACACTATAATTTTGGAAACCCAAGTTTTCGCACCCCCTGGAATATCGTTTCACACCCCCAGGGGGTGCGAGCAACCCTCGTTGAGAATCCTTGGTATAGAGTAACATAACTCTTGAATTTATTTCTATATGTTAATTTTCATACATGTTGAGCATAGATAAAATATCAAATCTGCTCAGAAATGCTGTTATGAAAGAAGATTTGTTTATGACTTTATACATCACACTTTTTATTTTACAATAGAACATAGAAGAACAGGGTTGGAAAGGACCTTGGAGGTCTTCTAGTGCAATCCCCTGCTTGTGCAGGAGACCCCATATAATTCTGGACAAATGGTTGTCCAACATCTTGAAAACCTCCAGTGAAGGAACACCCACAATTTCTGGAGGCAAGCCATTCCACTGATTAATTGTTCTCACTGTCAGGAAATTTCTCTGTTTAATAATCTTCCATCTGTTACTTCTTGTCCTACCCTCAGTTGCTTTAGAGAATAGGATTATCCCTTCTTTGTGACAGCCCCTCAAGTATTGAATTAGAATAACAGAGTTGGAAGGGACCTTGTAGGTCATCTAGTCTAACCCCCTGCCCAAGCAGGAGACCCTACCCCATTTCTGACAGATGGCAGCCCAAGTCTTTTCTTGAAAGCTTCCAGTGATGAAGCTCCCCCCATCTCTGAAGGCAAACTGTTCCATTGCTTGATTGTTCTCACTGTCAGAAAATTTCTCCTTATTTCTAGATTGACTCTCTCCTTGAACAGTTTCCATCCGCTATTCCTTGTCTGGCCTTCAGGTGCTTTGGAAAATAGGTTGATCCCCTCCTCTCTGTTATAGCCCATCAAATATTGGAACACTGCTATCATGTCTCCCCTGGTCCTTCTCCTCACTAGACTAGCCATGCCCAGTTCCTGTAACTGTTCTTCATATGTTTTAGCCTCCAGTCCCCTAATCATCTTTGTTGCTCTTCTCTGCACTTTTTCTAGAGTCTCAACATGTTTTTATAATGTGGAGACCAAAACCTGATGCAGTATTCTAGGTGTGGTCTTACTAAGGCTTTACAGAGTGGTATTAGTCCCTCATGTGATCTTGATTGAATACCTCTGTTAATGCAACTTAGGATTGCATTGGCTTTTTTGGCTGCTGCCCTATAACGTTGGCTCATATTTAATTGATTGTCCACTAAGATTCCAAGATCCCTCTCACATACTGTTATTAAGCCTGGTTTCACCCAATCTATATGTGTACTTTTGATTTTTCTTGCCTAGGTGTAAGACTTTACTTTTCTCTACATTAAATTTCATTTTGTTAGATAGGGCCCAATGTTCAAGATCCATCTGGATCTTGAGGCTATCATCTAGGGCAGGGCTTTTCAACCTTTAATGTATGTTCTTATTTGTGGTTTTTACTTTTGTGTAGTGTGCACTGTCGACAGCATTTAATTTCATTGTGAGTTACACAATGACAATAATTCCTATTCTATTCTATTCTATTCTATTCTATTCTATTCTATTCTATTCTATTCTATTCTATTCTATTCTATTCTATTCTATTCTATTCTATTCTATTCTATTCTATTCCATTCCATTCCATTCCATTCCATTCCATTCCATTCCATTCCATTCCATTCCATTCCATTCCATTCTATTCTATTCTATTCTACCACTTTTAGGATATGGCAATATTCGAGTACCACCAGTCACCTAGCAAGTTGTCAAAAACTTGATGACCAAAAAAAAGGAAAAAAGTGATAATGTACAGACTGACTTACAACAGTTCACTTAGTGACTGTTCGAAGTTACAACAGCACTGAAAAAAGTGACTTATAACTTTTTTTCACACTTATGATTGTTGCATCATCCACAGGGTCATGTGATTTACATTCAGATGCTTGGCAACTGCTTAATATTTATGGTGGTTGTATTGTCCCAGGGTCCTGGGATCCCCTTTTGCAACCTTCTGACAAGCAAAGACAATGGGGAAGCTAGATTCACTTAACAGCCATGTTACTAATTTAACAACTGCAATGATTCTCTTAACAAATGTGGCAAGAAACGTAAAATGGGGCAAAAATCATTTAAAAATTTCTCACCCTCCTCCTTTTATATCCTCTCTTCTCTCCCCACCTTATTTTATATCCTCTCTTCTCTCCCCCTCCTTTTATATCCTCGTCTCCCCCCTCCTTTTATATCCTCTCTTCTCTCCCCCCTCCTTTGATATCCTCTTCTTTCCCCCTCTGTCTTTTATATCCTCTTCTCTTTCCCCTCCTTTTATATTCTCTCTTCTCTCCCCCCTCCTTTTATATCCTCTCTTCACTCCTCCTCCTTCTTTTATATCCTCTCTTCTCTCCCCCTCCTTCTTTTATATCTTCTTTTCTCTCCCCTCCTTTTATATTCTCTCTTCTCTCCCCCTCCTTCTTTTATATCTTCTCTTTTCTCCCCCTCCTTCTTTTATATCCTCTCTTCTTTCCCCCTGTGTTTTATATCCGCTCTTCTCTCCCCCTCTGTCTTTTATATCCTCTCTTCTCTTTCCCTCCTTTTATACCCTCTCTTCTTTCCCCCCTCCTTTTATATCCTCTCTTCTCTCCCCCTCCTTCTTTTATATCCTCTCTTCTCTCCCACTTCCTTTTATATCCTCTCTCCCCTCGTTTTATATCCTCTTCTCTCCCCCCTCCTTTTATTTCCTCTTTTCTCTCCCCCTCCCTTTATATCCTCTCTTCTCTCCCCCACCTTCTTTTATATCCTCTCTTCTCTCCCCCCTCCTTTTTTCTTCGCTGCACCTCCAGCTGATTTCTCTCCTCAAGGCTACACTTCTTCATCTCTCTTTTGCTGTCCCTTTCTCTTTCCCCGTTGTCTTTTTTTTCTGCCTGTCCCTCCAAAACCTGCTCCTTTTTTACCCTCTCCTCTCTCCCCCTCCTTCAATTCTCTTCCCGGTGTGCCCAAAGCGCCGATTTTTGGGCCTCTGTCTCGCCCCTGCAGCCCTGCAGAAGCACGAAATGATTCTGGGGCTTCTGCCAAATGCTGCAGCTCCAGCTGACTCTCCCTCAGGCTTGTGCGGTGCTGCCGCCACTTCAGCTCATTCCCCTGCCCTGCTACACTTGTCTAGGATGGTCGCTTACCACCTGCCAGGTGCCAGAGTATCACCAATAGTATTCATACCACTGGTTGAAAAGCCCTGATCTAGGGTGTTGGCTATTCCTGACAGCTTAGTATCATCTGCAAATTTGATAAGTTTCCCTTCTATTCCCTCATTGGAAAATTCCTATCACATCATCCTAGTCCTTCTCTTTGTAGACTAGACATACCTAGTTCCTGCAACTACAGTGAGGGGAAAAAATGTTTGATCCCCTGCTGATTTTGTACGTTTGCCCACTGACAGGTCTATACAGGTGATAGGTCTATAATTTTAATGGTAGGTTTATTTTAACAGTGAAAGACAGAATAACAACAAAGAAATCCATAAAAACACTATGGATAAAGGTATACATTGTTTTGCATTTTAAAGAGTGAAATAAGTATTTGATCCCCTATCAATCAGCAAGATTTCTGGCTCCCAGGTGTCTTTTATATAGGTAATGAGCTCAGATTAGAAGCACTCTCTTAAAGGGAGTGCTCCTAATCTCAGCCTGTTACCTATATAAAAGACACCTGTCCACAGAAACAATCAATCAGATTCCAAACTCTCCACCCTGACCAAGACCAAAGAGCTGTCCAAGGATGTCAGGGACAAGATTGTAGACCTACACAAGGCTGGAGTGGGCTACAAGACTATCGCCAAGCAGCTTGGTGAGAAGGTGACAACAGTTGGTGTGATTATTTGCAAATGGAAGAAACACAGTAACTGTCAATATCTCTCAGTCTGGGGCTCCATACAAGATTTCAGTGAGTTTCAATGTTCATGAGAATGATGAGGAATCAGCCCAGAAATACACAGGAGGATCTTGTCAATGATCTCAAAGCAGCTGGGACCATAGTCACTAAGAAAACGATAACACACTAGGACTGATATCCTGCCTGCAAGGTCCCCCTGCTCAAGAAAGCACATGTCCATGCCCATCTGAACTTTTTCAATGAACATCTGAATAATTCAGAAGAGAACTGGGTGAAAGGGTTGTGGTCAGCTGAGATCAAAATTGAGTTCTTTGGCATCAGTTCAATTCCCTGTGTTTGGAGGAGGAGAAATGCTGCCTGTGACCCCAAGAACACCATCCCCATCCTTACTGCTGCTGTATGCCCAGGGGTTGCACATTCATGGCCTGTGGCCACGCTTCCTGCTGCTGTAGGCCCCTCAATGGTTGCTGGATGGGTAGGGATTGCTGTTGGATCTCCCTCATTTGCGGGCCCCTCAGCGGTTGCGTACGTTCGGGGGCGGTGACCAATCTCCTTGCTGTGGTCATCCTCCCACCAGTTGCTGGTCTCCAGGCTTCTGCATCACCCCAAGCTATTGCAAGGCGTTTATTAGCTCTCTCTCTGTGGGGCTGGAGGGCCTGACAGGGGACTCCTGGGGCTGGAGGGCTGTCTGGTCTGCAGTCAGGATTTTCCATTCACCCAAATTCTCAGTGGCAGACGATCTGGTAGCTCTCCACCATTCTGCTTTTGAAGTCTTTGAGGGTGGCAAGGCAGTCTCGAGGTGTCTGGAATCTGCTGGAGTGGTTCCAGCATGACGACCAGATAAGCTCTCCTAACTGCTTGGGTTCCGCCTCCAACTGGGAATCCTGCAAAAACTCATCTTCCCACAGCATGCTGTCTGTTGCTTCCTCCTTGGGTGTCAGTAGCTGCCAGGTCACCGTCTTCAAGCAGTTTCTCTTTTCCCATGATGAAGATTTTTCCCTGAATCTTTGCCAGCTTCTCTCAAGCCTAGAGACAGTGGCTGGAGCTCAGGACTCCAGGTAGTTTGAAAAGAAAGTAGATTTTGGCATGATGTCATGGTTCCGACTAATGAAACACTTCAAAGAACCTTCAGGCATTGTTTATTCTAAAAAGTCTATAATAATGAGCATCTCTGGGGTTTTCCAACAAGCACAGTCAATGGGGGAAGCCAGATTTATTTAATGACTGTGTGATTTGCTTAACAATCATGGTGATTCACTTAATGACTGCAGCAAAAATGTTTGTAAAATTGGGCACAACTCATTTAATGATTGCATCACTTAGGGATGGACATTCCAGTCTCGACTGTGGTCATAAGTCAAGGATAACCTGTAGACTATAGATGGGGTATAACACTCAAAATAAGAATAGGCCACTAAATATTGGTAGTTGTAAATAGAAATAGGCACTATTCAGTTAAACTAAACTGTGGGCCGAATGTCCACTGAAACTGAGTTACTTTCGTTATTGTTCAAAATGCCTGCAGGCAGAGAGGGTTCCATTGAAAAGATCAATCAACGGTGTCCCTTGCGTGGGATGGACTTTCCTTAGGTGGCTGGACCAGACAAGGGGTTTATTCTGTCAAATTGTCAGGACTCACTTCAATCCCACATCTTAAGAAAGCAGAACTCTTGGAAACAATTTCTTCCAACAGGAACTTTTATTAAGAGTAGTTGATAGCAGTCATAATAGACAAGATCTGAGATTTCCCACACAGAGAGATAGATTAAAGTATCCCCAAACAAGACCACCCCCCCCATAATCTGCCCACTGGTATGGGGTGGCCAATCCCCAGGTGTTAAGTCCATTGTGGGAAAAGGGGAGATAACGTTGGCCCATCTCCAGTTCACGCAGCAATGGTTGGCGGCTTCTTTACACCTTCCTCTGAGAGCATAGAAATAAACCAGGCACTGAGCTGACAGTTTAGGACAGGGGTAGGCAACCTTGCTCTTTTATGACTCGTGGACTTCAACTTCCAGAATTCCTGAGCCAGCTGAGCCAACCCCTTGTTCAGAGAGAGAGATAACACAGGAAGCAAATTGTTACATTGTAGTGGGTAGAGGACACAGAGGCAATAAAGAAAGCAAAAGGTTACATTGTAGTGGAAAGAGGAGGCAAAGGCAATAACCCCGCAGGCACATCCCCCCTCCCCCTTGGGAGTATGGCAGAACCCAGGGAAAGGTGAGATTTGATTTTGGGTAAGAGGGGAGAGATAGAAATGAAATAGGAATGGGTTTTGACACGTGTTGTTTGGTGACTTGCACACCTGCACCAAAAAGGTCTTTGAAGGTGAGAGCCTGGATTGGGCCTATAAGCTGTTGGCTTCAGAAGTAGAGAAAATGAACTTTGTGCAAAGGGCTAAGTATCTCAGAGTAAAAATTTAGATCACCATTTATTATTTCTCCATGAATTACTCATCTCTTGAAATGTGGAAACAATATTTATTATTTGCCTACATTGTTCTGTTAGTGAATGCCCATCATTCTGCAGTTTAGTTTTTTTTTAAAAGACTTGTATGGAATAATAAATAAAAATATTTTAAAACGTATCTTTGTGGAAATCCAGTATGAACTTGTACTATTTTTCTGCACTAGGTCGGGAAGACGTAAAAGTACAGCTGCTTTTTTGATATTTGCAGGCCTTGCCTGTGTTTTTACCACGTGTTTACCAGAAAATAACAGGAGTAAGTATGTTCTTTCTGAAGCAAACCAAATTTTTCTTGGCACAGAGAATCTTATTGAAAAACAAGTGCTCCTAGTCTGCTAATATATCAAACCACATTTAAATAATTTTAAAAATAAAATAAAAACCAAATCTAGAATAGGTTTTTTTCAGATGAATAAGATTATTACTAAATGAAGACTTTATTGCATGCCCAGTTTTAATTTAAGTGGGATGGGTGTTATTAATGATACT
Organism: Vipera berus; assembly: GCF_964194415.1. Taxonomy (NCBI): domain Eukaryota; kingdom Metazoa; phylum Chordata; class Lepidosauria; order Squamata; family Viperidae; genus Vipera; species Vipera berus. Next base: position 89,453,037 of record NC_138207.1, on the reverse strand, counting down.
CAGAGAGGCTGCCACATAGAATCAATGTGAAATAATAGTATTTTTTATTAGTATTGTATACTGCTAAGTCATGAATAGGTTTTTTTCTTTAATCATTGGCAATCTTTGAAGTATCCTGCAGCTCATTTGCTTTCTTCTTTTCCAAGGTAATTAGTAGGAACCTTAGTAAGTAAGAATTAGTAAGAACCTCAGGGAAAATTACTATATTTGCCATGAGCTTCTCTCTACCATTACTTGAAATAATCAAGCCATCGCAATATAGTGACCATTGTAGTTTTCCATGAATGGAGTCTGTTGCTGAACGCTTAGAATAGTTCACAGCATAAGAAAGCTCTCTAAACATTAGATCTTAAGTTATAGTGGTAAGCAGTGACTTATACCCAGGGCCTTCCTATTGTGCACCTGATGTATACAGTACATCTTCAAAAGACCCTTCAGCTTAAATATAGCTTGATAACATCGTTTTATCAGTTTATTTCTACCAATGGCTCTAAGGTGATTGCAAGCAAGAAATGGAGACATTCCCCTCCCCTGCCCATTCCTTGTTACAGGAAGCATTGGAGATCTCAAGGCTAATCATGTTTAATGGATGTCGTGTCTTCTCCATGAATTTTTTTCATTGCCTTTTAAAGCCATCTGAATTACTGGGCATCACTACAATTTATAATGAATTCCACAGATTAATTGTGGGCTGTGTGAAAAATTACTTTTTTATTTTGAATTTCTTTCCAGTTATATTCATTCAATGAACTTTGTTTACATTGTTTTGAGAGGAAAAAGCATTTCCATGTCATGTATGATTTTAGCTTTAGCTCTGTTCCCTGTTCAGATGTCATTTTTTCCAAGTTAAAGAGTCTCAAATTTCTAGGCTTTTCTCGTAAGAAAGTTCCTTGAGTGACCTGGCTATTTTGGTAGCCTTCTTCTGCCTGATCTAGGTCTACATAGAAGTCTCTGTGCAGAGGCTTGAATGCAAGTAAAAAATCTTTACAGATTTCCTCTTCAAGACATCTTAAAAAGAATCAGTGTGTTCAGGAGACCAGGAGTGAGCTCTCCCCGTTTCCTTCACTCATATATTAAGACGTACCTCCATAGGGCTATAGTAAGATGGTCCATCCTCATTGGCAAGTAACTCCAAGCAAAGATTTTTTAATGTGCGACGTATAGTTGTAAAATGTAAATAATTACTTTCTGCGGACAAAGCATATAAGGGAAATTCAGCTATAGATAAGTATTATCTTGATTTCAAGGGTGATGACCTGGCAAAGTTTGAAAGTTTGAGCAGTGGATTCAAATGGCTAACTCATAAAATGGCTTTTCACAACTTTCTGTTTTAGTGATCTTGCAGTGCAGTAAGATCAGTGCAGTGTAGCGTTACCTTTTATTGGTAATAATTGAGAGATGCCTTGAAATAAAGTAGCCAGAACTGCAGTTCTCTGAAGTTGTAATCTATAGCATTGGAGACTTTATCCAGAGGACATGCAGGTCTTTCCCTTGCCCCCAGCCAAGCATACCTATGCCCACCAGCAATGGTGTAATTTAAAATTGCAGTTGTTTTCCCTTTGTGCCAATTGCAGGTTGCCCTGCGCAGTAGGTATACATTTGCCTGAACCTCAGAGGGGTTTATTTCTGAATACAGCTGCCTATTTATTCTACTGTTCTCTATTTGAAGATGGAAATGTTTGTTTAATTGTCCTATGTTCTGTTTAAGGATTTTTCTTCAGTCCCAGAATTTTGGCTTTATATGGGAAATTGACTGTAAGTGCTGCCTTCAACATTGTATACATCTATACTTCAGAGCTGTATCCCACAGTAGTAAGGTAAACAGACGTTAACATTGTTATTTTTATATTTATTTCCAAATCATTAAATTCTCACAATATATAATGTATATAAGCCATTTGAAATCACATCAGCAGTTACATATTGCATGCAAACCTTCATACTCCTGAATTAGATATCAGAGCTATCTGTAAAAAGTATCTCCTATAAGAATCTGTTGTCTCCAGAGATGGATGCAGCAGTGCTCTTCAGTGGATATCGCTTGTCTTGTCTCAGAATGATCAAGGTTCCCCTTCTCTTGTGAATGATGGCAAATTAAGACATGTAGTTATTTCCTTATTAATGCTAAAATGTTGGGGGAGAAATGAGAGAAGAAGCCACTCTAAGATTTAAAGAAAGGACAAAATATATGGTTGGAAGGATATTTTCATTCTACGTGTGCTATCTAAAATTGCTTTCAGATTTCTTTCTATAAAGCTGTTCAGCTTTACATTCTCTGCTGTTATTTATGTATTTGTTGTTGTTGTTGTTAGCTGCGAAGTCGTGTCCGACCCATCGCGACCCTATGGACAACATTCCTCCAGGCCTTCCTGTCCTCTACCATCTTCTGGAGTCCATTTAAGCTCACGCCTACTGCTTCAGTGACTCCATCCAGCCACCTCATTCTCTGTCGTCCCCTTCTTCTATTGCCCTCGATCTTTCCCAGCATTAGGCTTTTCTCCAGTGAGTCCTTCCTTCTCATTAGGTGGCCAAAGTATTTGAGTTTTAGCTTCAGGATCTGGCCTTCTAAAGAGCAGTCAGGATTGATCTCCTCTAGGACTGACCGGTTTGATCGCCTTGCAGTCCAAGGGACTCGCAGGAGTCTTCTCCAGCACCATAGTTCAAAGGCCTCAATTCTTTGGCGCTCAGCCTTTCTTATGGTCCAACTTTCACTGCCATACATTGCAACTGGGAAGACCATAGCCTTGACTATACGCACTTTTGTTGACAGGGTGATGTCTCTGCTTTTTAGTGTGCTGTCTAGATTTGCCATGGCTTTCCTCCCCAGGAGCAAGCGTCTTTTAATTTCTTGGCTACAGTCCCCATCTGCAGTGATCTTGGAGCCCAGGAAAATAAAATCTGTCACTACCTCCATTTCTTCCCCATCTATTTGCCAGGAATTGAGAGGGCCAGATGCCATGATCTTGGTTTTCTTAATGTTAAGTTTCAACCCAAGTTTTGCACTCTCCTTCTTCACCCGCAACAAGAGGCTCTTTAGTTCTTCTTCACTTTCTGCCATTAGAGTGGTATCATCTGCGTATCTTAGGTTGTTGATATTTCTTCCGGCAATCTTAATTCCAACTTTTGATTCATCTAGCCCTGCCTTTCTCATGATGTGCTCTGCATATAAGTTAAATAGGCAGGGCGACAGTATACAGCCTTGCCGGACTCCTTTCCCAATTTTGAACCAATCAGTGGTTCCGTGTCCAGTTCTCACTGTTGCTTCTTGACCCGCATATAGGTTTCTCAAGAGACAAATAAGATGGTCTGGTACTCCCATCTCTTTAAGAACTTGCCACAGTTTGTTATGATCCACACAATCAAAGGCTTTAGCATAGTCAATGAAGCAGAAGTAGATGTTTTTCTGGAACTCCCTAGCTTTCTCCATGATCCAGCGTATGTTGGCAATTTGATCTCTAGTTCCTCTGCCTCTTCGAAATCCTGCCTGTACTTCTGGTAGTTCTCGATCCACATACTGCTGAAGTCTAGCTTGTAGGATTTTAAGCATGACTTTACTAGCATGAGAAATGAGTGCAATGGTGCGATAGTTTGAACATTCTTTGGCACTGCCTTTCTTTGGAATTGGAATGTAAACTGATCTTTTCCAATCCTGTGGCCACTGTTGAGTTTTCCAAATTTGCTGGCAAATTGAGTGTAGCACTTTTACTGCACTGTCTTTTAAGATTTTGAATAGCTCAGCTGGAATACTGTCACCTCCACTAGCTTTGTTGTTGCTCAGCTTTTCTAAGGCCCACTTCACTTCACATTCTAGGATGTCTGGCTCGAGGTCAGTGACCACCTCATTGTGATTATCAGGGACATTAAGCTCATTCTTGTATAGTTCTTCTGTGTAATTTTGCCACCTCTTCTTAATCTCTTCTGCCTCTGTTAGGTCCCTGCCATTTTGGTCCTTTATCATGCCCATTTTTGCATTAAACGTTCCCTTCATCTCTCCAATTTTCTTGAAAAGATCTCTGGTCCTCCCTATTCTATTGTTTTCTTCTATTTCTTTGCACTGTTCATTTAAGAAGGCATTCTTATCTCTTCTAGCTATTCTCTGGAATTCTGCATTCAATTGGGCATATCTATGTTTTTCTCCCTTGCCTTTCGCTTCCCTCCTTTCCTTAGCTATTTGCAAAGCTTCCTCAGACAGCCATTTTGCTTTCTTGCATTTCTTTTTCTTTGGGATGGTTTTGGTTGCTACCTGTTGTACAATGTCGCGAACCTCTGTCCATAGTTCTTCAGGCACTCTGTCTATCAGATCTAATTCCTTAAATCTATTTGTCACCTCTACTGTATATTCAACAGGGATATGATTTAATTCATACCTGAGTGGCCTAGTGCTTTTCCCTACTTTCTTCAGTTTAAGCTTAAACTTTGCAAGGAGAAGCTCATGGTCTGAGCCACAGTCAGCTCCTGGTCTTGTTTTTACTGACTGTATAGAGCTTCTCCATCTTTGGCTGCAGAGCATATAGTCAATCTGATTTCTGTGATGACCGTCTGGTGATGTCCATGTGTAGAGCCGTCTCTTGGGTTGTTGGAAAAGAGTGTTTGCTATGACCATCGTATTCTCTTGACAAAATTCTATCAGCCTGTGCCCTGCTTCATTTTGTACTCCAAGGCCAAACTTGCCTGTTATTCCAGTTATCTTTTGGCTTCCTACTTTAGCATTCCAATCCCCCATGATGATAAGGACATCATTTTTGGGTGTTAGTTCTATAAGGTGCTGTAGGGCTTCATAGAACCGGTCAATTTCATCCTCTTCAGCACTGGTGGTTGGGGCATAGACTTGGACTACTGTGATATTGAATGGTTTGCCTTGGATTCGAACTGAGATCATTCTGTCATTTTGAGGATTGTATCCCAGTATTGCTTTTCCTACTCTTTTATTGACTATGAAGGCTACTCCATTTCTTCTGAGGGATTCTTGCCCGCAGTAGTATACCTGATGGTCATCTGAATTAAATTCACCCATTCCTGTCCATTTTAGTTCGCTGATACCTAAGATGTCGATGTTCAGTCTTGTCATCTCTTGTTTGACCACGTCCAGCTTTCCTTGATTCATGGATCTTACATTCCAGGTTCCTATGGAGAAAAAATCTTTACAGCATCGGACTTTCCTTTCACCACCAGACACATCCACAGCTGAGCGTCCTTTCGGCTTTGGCCCAGTCGCTTCATTCTTTCTGGCGCTACTAGTACTAGCCCTCTGCTCTTCCCCAGTAGCATATTGGACGCCTTCCGACCTGAGGGGCTCATCTTCCAGCGTCATATCGTTTTGCCTTTTGGTACTGTCCATAGGGTTTTCACGGCAAAGATACTGGAGTGGTTTGCCATTTCCTTCTCCAGTGGATCACGTTTTGTCAGAACTCTCGGCTATGACCTGTCCGTCTTGGGTGGCCCTGCACGGCATAGCTCATAGCTTCATTGAATTACGCAAGCCCCTTCGCCACGACAAGGCAGTAATCCATGAAGGGGTATGTATTTGTATCCTGCCTTTATTATTTTGCAAATAACTCAAGGCAGCAAGGATACCCAAAACACCTTCCTTCTCCTATTTTCCCCACCACAGTCACCCTGTGAGGTGGGTTAGGCTGAGAGAGAGTGACTGGCCCAAGGCCACACAGCTGCCTTTCAAAGCTAAGGCAGGATTAAAACTCACAGTCTCCTGCTTTCCAGCCTGCTAGACCTAACTGGATGATTAAAAGAAACCTTTTGCTGTTTGTGATCATGAGGGGCCCTTTTAATGGTACCCCTTAATATGGTTTCTGCTATTTATTTAATACAATTTCGTTTGAGATAATATTGCAGGTCATTTTGAAATTAGTCTTTTTGAAAAGATTTTTTTATTGCATAGGACGGGTCTTCAAACTTGGCCCTTTTATGACTTGTAGACTTCAACTCCCAGAATTCCTCAGGAGTTGAAGTGCACAAGTCATAAAAGGGCCAAGATTGAAGACCCCTGAGATAGGACATTGAAGAATGTAAATATGGTAACATATTGCCACCTAGTGGTGTGTTGTAATCCTGTGCATCTCACAGAACAGAGTCACCACATGAGTGTGTTATGTGAAAAGAACGAAACTGTCCAGGCTGCTACATTTTGGAACAGTTTCAGCTTTTGAATGCATTTTGAGGGAAGCTCCATCTAAAGCATGTTACCTTAATCCAGTTGGGAGAAGAGTAGTCATTGTGAATGTCCAGTCCAGAAATGGGCACAATTGGTGCATAACATGAAGCTGTGCAAAGTCCCCTCCCCCCAAGCAGGAGCTGCAAATGACTTGGGACCTGGTTAACTGAAGGAATGTCTTTTTCCAGACGTTTCTACCCATCCAGTACGATCCAACAGATTGGGTATCCTGCAGATCCCATCAGCCAAGGAATGTCGACTGGGGAGAACTAGAAGATGAGCTTTTTGTGCCGTGGTCTCTGCCTTACGGCACATTCTCCCTTTGAAGATTAGAATGGCCCCAACTCTGTTGGCTTTTTGCAAAGTTTTAAAAATTGGGCTATGTGCCTGGGGCTGGGGCTCAAAATAGGTTAAGAGCCCCGTTACTTGACTTTACTGTTAGCGGATTAATCATAGTGGCTACTATTTCTTTCTTTCTTTTCATTACAGTTTTTATTAATTTTTTTTCCATACATAGAATATTAATTTTTCAACCAACTGAGTTTACATTCACTAATACATATTTAATTCCTAATCCTTTATTCTTTCCTCTAGCCATCAATAAAATAAGTCCCAAGTTTGGTAATATTCTGTTTCTTCTTTTTTCTTTCAGTCTCATAGTCAATCTGTCCTTCTCTGCGCATTCTAGTATTTTTTGATTATTTCTTCATCTGATGATATTCCTTCATTTTTCCAATATTGCGCAAATAAAATTCTTGCCGCTGTTGTGACATGCAAATTCAAATATAGGCTTTGTTTGTTAGTCTTTTCTGGCATTATACCCAATAAAAAAAGTTCAGGTTTAAAATTTACATGTTCTGCCAACATCTTTTCTAGCCAAGTATCTATCTTTTCCCAATAGTTCTTTACTTTATCACACGTCCACCAAACATGATAATATGTGCCTGACTTGTTTTTAAGACAGGTGATGTCAACGCTGCTAACATTGAATGTTATTGCTTGACAAGAGATGAAGAAGTAGCTATTTCCTATGTTAAACTTTTAGTTTAAGGTTGGGAGGGGGGATGAGTAGGATTGCACCTTTCAAGGCCATCTCTAACTAAGAAGATAAGACCTTGGCAGCGGAAGGGAAACTGATTCTTTAAATTAATTGGAGAATATGATTAATGACAAAATTAGAAAGGTGGAGAAATGTGTTTTTAATATATTATGCAAGGGGTGGAGATTTCAGATTCCAGCTTCCTTCGAGCAAGTATTTGCCAGTGTATTAGGCTAATAAAGGACTTTTAAGGTAAACAATGCCTCAGAGTCACTTGAAAAGCCCATACGTCGGAAACTTGACATCTGGCGTCACACTCTCCCCCAAAGAAGCATTTACTGCCACATGGAGCTTGACAGCCAGAAGGGACATGGTTCTAAAAGATGGGTGGCTGAGCTCACCACTCTGAGGCCCCTGTTCACTTTATTAGGACTAACAGGTTCAAATCTCTCCAGATAGACAAGCTAGAATGTCTCAGGCAAATGTATAGAATCTGTAGAGGAAGAGTTCATGTTTCATGATTTCTTTTGGAAATATATGCAATATAAACAATATTTTCCAGTTGGTAAAACTGAATCATATTCAGTTGTGGTGGAAATAATATTATTTAGCATGAATCGCTATATTGGTCTTGCTTTTTTCTTAAGATAAATACTGACAGTGGTATTTCTTTTATAAAACAGAAATGCTGGATTGGGTGTATGCTCAATGATTTGTAGGTTTGGAGGAATTTTGGCTCCATTTGTTCCTTCCTTGGTAAGTAATGTGGTCTGCAGTGTATCCTGTTTAAGCAAACTTTCGAATCAATTAATGAGCATTGATCGTTCATATGCAATAATTCTAACATGATAGTTAAGCAGAACTTGTGGGCTTATATTTTTTACAAAATATTTGTCATTGTGATATCATATATGACTAATACACTTTTCCCAGCATTTCTTTGGTAAATATACCAAAGTACATTTGAATAAGTCTGATTGAGATTTAGATGAACATATAAAATGCATAGTCTTCTTATGTTTATGGGAAGTTGAAAGTCGACGTGGATCTACTGTGGGCAGAGGGTTAGCCAGTGAACCCTGACAGTAGAGTCAATGTGCCATGGCAGGTGAACATATGTCAAAGAATCCAGGCAACTAAAGTTCAGGACTATATTGGCACCAGATAAGGGAAGGTAACAGCGTTCCGTGCGCCTTTGGCGTCTAGTCATGCCGGCCACATGACCACGGAGACGTCTTCGGACAAACGCTGGCTCTTCGGCTTTGAAACGGAGATGAGCACCGGCCCCTAGAGTAGGAAACGACTAGCACACATGTGCGGGGGAACCTTTACCTTTACCTTTAAGGGACAATAGACTCCAGGAAGGGTTAGACTTGGACTGTTTGTGGGAACATAACAACTCTAAGCTGATGATCTGCTTAATTTCACCCCTAAGTTCAGAGGTCTTCAAACTTGGCCCTTTTATGACTTGTGGACTTCAACTCCCAGAATTCCTCAGCCAGTGTGCCTGGCTGAGGAATTCTGGGAGTTGAAGTCATAAAAGGGCCAGGTTTGAAGACCCCTGCCTAAGTTCTTCCTTCTCTTCTCTTCCAATACTGTGTTTCACCAAAAATAAGACCCACCCAGAAAATAAGCCCTAGCTTAATTTTTTTTGGGTGGGCCTAATGTAAGCCCTACCCCAAAAATAAGCCTGGGGAGTAGGTGTGGCCAGCACAAGAAGTAGTGAGTGCGTGGGGGTCAATGGTGTTTGGAAGCAGCCGCAGCCCACTGGCCCCTTAGCTCAGTGCAGGTAAGTCCGAGTGTGGAGTCAAAGGCGGGGGGGGGGGGAGGCAGGTGATCCAGACATGCTGTGTGGCTGCCTGGCTCATGAGAGGCTCGTGGGAGGCTCATGTGGCAGCACCAGCAGCAGGTGGAGATAGAGGCATGGGGGGAGGAAGGCACAGCTGCAGGCGAGACGGAGTGGACAGCACATTGGGATCACCTGCCTCCACCAGGGTCTCTGCGTCCACCACTGTGTGAGCCAGGTGGCCATACAGCACATCCAGATCACCTGCCTCTTCCCTGCCGCCCCCCCCCCCCGCTTCCACCTTGACTCTGCCTCTGCCTGGCTCCACCGTGCACTTTTTGCCCAGAGGGAGACTGGAAGCTTTGTCTGCTTGCAAATGGGGCACTTGGAAATGGAGCAATTCATTCCATTTCCAAGCACCCCATTTGCAAGCAGACAAAGCTTCCAGTCTCCATCATTTCTCTATTCAGGCGAAAAGTGTTTGGGCACCTATTGGGCACTTGGAAATGGAGTGAATTGCTCCATTTCTAAGCACCCAATAGGCGCCCAAACATACAATTCGTGGAGACTGGAAGCTTCGTCTGCTTGCAAAAGGAAAGAGTGTGGCAGGCAGAGAGAGGCGGCAGGGGAAGCTTGCACCGCTTGGTCCTTTGGCTTCTCCCCTCACCCGTGCCGCTCTCCTCCTCGCCTGAAGATGCGCTCTGCCAGCACTGTCCTCGCCTCCTGAGCATCTGCCCTGGGAAGCCCTGTAAGCTGTTGTGGCTGCAGGCAAGCAGACAGTGGGAGGGAGTGGGTAGGTGGCTGCAAATTCAGCCATACCTGAAAATAAGCCTTAATGGGTCTTTTGGTCCAAAAATATATAGGACACAGTATTATTTTCGGGGAAACACAGGTTATTTGCATATGATATTTAGGGAGGGGAATTATTCTAAGTTAAGAAAAATCCTCAGAATATGAATAGGAAGGAAATTGATATGTAGTGTAAATCACTTTGAATTCTGACAACAACAACAACAATAAAAAAGTTGGAAGGGATCTTGGAGGTCATCTAGTCCAACCCCCTGCTCAGACAGGAAACCCTATACCATTTCAGACAAATGGCTATCCAGTCTCTTCTTAAAAACTTCCAGTGTTGGAGCATTCACAGCTTCTGGAGACAGGTTGTTCCACTGGTTAATTGTTCTAACTGTCAGGAAGTTTCTCCTTAGTTCTAGGTTGCTTCTCTCCTTGATTAGTTTCCATCTGTTGTTTCTTGTCCTGCTTTCAGGTGCTTTGGAGAATAGCTTGACTCCTTCTTCTTTGTGGTAGCCCCTGAGATATTGGAACACTGCTATCATGTCACCCCTCGCCCTTCTCTTCATTAAATTAGACTAAATTGTTTTTTTATTGTCCCTTTGACTCTTTTTTTAGGACTGTTTTCTGTACTTCACAAAACACTTTCTATCTGTGTGCTAAACATGCATTAGAAAATGGGGTTATATTATTCATTCATCTTATTTATATATCACTGCAATTCAATGAAGGCTTTTAAAGTAACTTATCTACCTATTTATATTGTTCCATAACAAATAATTTAATCCATTCCTTCTAGAAATCTCTTGGTCCATCTGTACCATTTGGAGTCTTTGGAATCAGTGGATTATCAGCTGGTTTTTTGACTCTTCTACTTCCAGAAACTCTGAACAAACCAATTGCAGAAACTATTGAAGATTTGCAGATGCCTGTCTATCAAATACTTAAAAACAAAAAGGCAGAGTAAACACAATTATTTATCTGTGTCTTCTGTGCTACTGGAAATCTGTCTCACTTATTTTTTATTAAATTGTCAAAATGAACACTTAAAAAAAACATGTATAGGAAAGGAAATGCCAATCAGAAGACTGGCTTCTCTGCGTTTTCACCTTGCTTACTTTTCTTTTAACTACAACAGATGATTCAGTAACCGACTCCATGAACAGATCAGGGTTTCCCAATTTCCATTCGCTCTTCTAGTTATTTGGAAGATTCTTACAATAGAAAAATGACTAATAAAATCTTTTGCAAATGTTAAGTATCTTAATTTAGTCTGTTGAACTGAATTATAAATTTCAGCAAGTTCATTAGTTTTAAAAGAATGGTATTAACTTATGGCACTGGAGAACTACCGATATTTAATGTAAACCCAGTGAAAAAATGATACTTTATTAATAATTGTTATTTATGAATAGTCTTATAGTCTTGGTGCTAATAGCTAGTAATTTTAGATCTGAATTGTTGCATTGTGCCTTCTATGAGACTATTAAGAATTTTTGGATTCTAGATATTAGGACTGTCCAATTTTGAAGTTCAGATAATAATGTCAAAATTACCACATGTAACTTGAAGAATTATATTTTTTCCTTCCTTATCCCATACCCATTAATGTTCTTTTTTGTAACTTGCGTCTGAATGTGAACTTGTAAGGAGAAATAGTTTTTTTAAAAAATTCTGTAGCCTATTAAATTGGTACTTTGTTAATTCTTATTATATAACAACTATCCTAATTGATTTTTTCATCTGTTAACAGGTAAATCAATTAGAAGAAAAGTTTTAGTATTGCAAAAAATATCTTGGTTGAAAATTTCAGTTGTTGAAGTATGCTGCCATCAAGATTATCACGTTGCGACATTCAAACCTATTTTCCTATTTCCAGAATGATCAATGTCTCATGTAAACATGACTTGTGAAGATGTGGAGAGGGAGAGATAAATTAATGAGGAAATTTAAGGGCCTAAACCAATTTTTCAAATGCTGTATACTGAATGTTTTAAAACATTCATAATTACTTGTGATTTCATTTAGTAAACAGGATAATTATTCTTTAAAAGTATAAATTATTGGGGATTTGATTACAATTCTAAATAAGCAGTCAGAAAATTGACCGTTAATTGTGTGATATTCTGGGCTCAGCATATTGGAATTAATATTACATTGATGCTTATAGTATCTTTAAATTGGTAGATTATTCAGACCTGGAATATGCCATTTTGCTTTGTCTCTTAATTTTTACAGAATCTTGTTGCCAATATTTTTATATTAATGATTTTGGTCTACCATATTTATAAATGCCAAAGAACGGGTGACTTGTTAGCATTTTAACAATTGATGCAATATACACAGTATGTAATATGAAATATAAATTAAAGAGATTGTATCTTCTACTTGCTGTAAGAAACAGGTAAGTAGTCAGATTGTAGGATTTATGTTTAGCAGGTTTCATTTTTATACACCCAAAAACAAAACAGGCATTGAATCTAAAAATCTGCCAGATATGAAAAACTCTGTTCTGAAATCCTCTATCATGAAAGAAAATCATCACTGCTCCCCAAAATTATTTGTCCATGAACCTTCAAACACTCCTGCAGAAACAGAAGTGTAAGAAATGGCTGCTACAGAACTGATCACAATCAAATGCTATAATGGCTCCTGCACACTATGAGCACCTGAGGCCTTACATACACCTTGATTTGTAGTTCCTTGAATGTAACACTTGGCAACTCAGTTTCTTGTCATTGTCTGTTTTTCATTTGTAAGAAAAAACGTAGAAGTTAAAATGGATTTTTGACAATCTGTTATCTCCAGGCCATAGTCAGCTGTTTTGAGGACTCAGACAAACTTCTTTCAGATCATATTTACCTCTGGCCAAAACTCATGTGGCAGTTACAGGTCGTGATTTAAAATTTACAGTAGATTTAAAAGGAAACAAGAAAATATCCCAGGCTTCTGAAGTTCAGCCTATTTAGCTTAAATAACTATATATTTTCAGTGCTCTCTAATAAAATGGTTTAGAGTAGACTGTCTTCATTCCATTTTTATAACTTGGAGGTAAAATATACTTGATGGAATTATTCTAGATGTCAGTGTGTCCCCTTCTAAACATAAACATAAATGATTAGCTTTTATATCTGATATTGCTCATGATGGAGAACTTTATAAATTATATTTTTATAATGAAATGCAATATAAAATATTAAGAATATTGTTCCTGTGGAAGCAGAGGTGAATTGTGAAGGTAGTTTTTTCCTATTGCAAAAAGTCATTATACATTCTGCCCTTTTATTTCAATTATGTAGAAAATGGCTAATAAAATATTTTCATACTATCATGCTAAGATTTTGTATTTTTGGAGTAAAAGTAGTCTGTAGTGCTTTTTGTGTTTGCGCAGCAAAATCATTTAAGCTTATTAGTGATAAGGACAGGCAGGGCAAACACACCTTGCATACTATAGCTGACAGAAACAGAAGCCACTAATAGTTAATAATGAGAAATTGGGGAGCGGATTAACTCTGCAGGATGAAAAATGTGGTTCACTAATTTGAAAACCAAACAAAAACCCTATTAAAAGAATCAGTTGAATCCAATTTGTCCCTCTGTTTATATGAAATATAAATATAAAAGGGACACGGTGGCTCAGTGGTTTAGGACACTGAGCTTGTCGATCAGAAGGTTGGCAGTTTGGCAGGTCGAATCCTGAGTGCCGCGTAGCAGAGTGAGCGCCTGTTACTCGTCCCAGCTTCTGCCCACCTAGCAGTTCGAAAGCACGTAAAAATGCAAGTAGAAAAATAGGGACCACTACGGTGGGAAGGTAACACGTTCCATGCGCCTTTGGCGTCTAATCATGCCGGCCATATGACCACAGAGACGTCCTCGGACAAGCGCTGGCTCTTCGGCTTTGAAACGGAGATGAGCACCGGCCCCTAGAGTCGGAAATGACTAGCACGCATGTGCGGGGGAACTTTTACCTTTACCTTTACCTTATATGAAATAAGACTCTTTGATTTCAGCTGTGCTGTTTTATTGACTCACTGATACGACAGTCCTCAGCTGAAACAGACAAGCTTGCCAATAATGCTCAGGGTTTAAGAATTTCTGTCTTGCCTCAGATTTACAATGATTTTCCAGGCAAATTGTAATCATAATTGGAAATGCGAGGATCATAACCATAGGAGGCGGGCTGTTTCAAAGATTATCAGCAGTTGAACCAAAGTGACGTCCAGTGGTTGAAGCATTGAATCAGATAATCCTTCTTATAGTCACAATTCAGCCCAAAATTTCTATTGCTCAGCGAGACAGTTTGTTAACTGAGTTTTGCCCCATTTTATGAACTTTTGTTCCACAGTTGTGATATAAATCACTGCTGATGCTAAATTAGTAAATGGCTGTTAAGTGAACCTGGCTTCCCCATTGACTTTTTTCAGAAGGTTGCAAAAGGTGATCACATGATCCCACGACACTGTAATCAATATGTGCCAGTTGCCAAGTGTCTGAATTTTGATCACATGATTACAGGGATGCTGCAACAGTTGTAAGTGTGAAAACCATCATAAGTCACTTTTTTCAGTGTTGTAACTTCAAACAGTCAGTAAACAAATGGTTGTAAGTCAATGATTACCAGTATGTAGCAGCAAAGAGAGCAGAGGTAAGCTGTGTCACAGCTGTATCAGGGATTGGCCCAGCCTCTCTCTGGCATGGCTTCTTCCAGCCCAACCAAACCATCAAGGTATAAAGCTATTCAAAAAGAAAAAGCAGCTCCCTCACAAGCAAATTGTTAGGCTCTGATTTAGAGGCATCATTTTAAAGACAGAATGCAGAAGTCGCAGGAGTCAGTTGTGACCCATCTTGTGAGATGAGTCTTGCCTAGCTCTTGGGGCAAGAATTCTTGTGGGCTCTTCCAAGTTAGACTTAACACTCATAAAGAGCATATCAAATCCTTGTGTTTATTTAAAACTGTTTAAGCCACTGGTGGACACAAATATTTATCTAAACCAGGGTTCCCCAACCTTTGCCCCACTAGTGGGCCATGAGAGGATTGCAACTGGGCAGCAGAAATTGCCAGTGAGTGTGCAGGTACACATGTGTATCCTTACTTGCACAAGCAGTGGGTGAGCGCGTGTACACAGGCTCCATTTGCAGGAGTGGCAGGCGCACGTGCTTGCTGGCTACTCACAACCATACCCTTCCCCCCCCCATTGGTTTGCAAAGCCAGAAACGTTGGGGAACTCTGATCTACATGGGAAAATGAGATGGCCTGGGGTCACAGCTCAAATCTGAACTGACAGAGCGATGGCACCAAGGAAATAACCAGATAGAATTTTCTTGGATTTTTTTTTAAAAAATTGTGAACGTTTATCTTTTTGAGTATGTTTAGCCTGTTTAAAGGTTACACTATATCTGTATGCTTCTAATTTCAAAATATGCCATCTATTTTCATATTTACATGTGATTTAGCAAATCAGTATGAATGTGCTACAAAATCAGTTTTAGAGCTGCTGATTGCCATTTCTCTTCTACATACTTAACAAAAATATTGCAATACTCAGTACTATGGTTAGTTTAATTGAAGGCTTACCAGGTAATCTGCAAGTTGTTATGTAGCCGCCCAGAATGTTTATTTTCTTAAAATTTTTGTGCAGTTTATTTGGGATCCAGCACCATTCTGATCATAAAAACGATGGCTGGGGTGATTGTTTTCCAGCAGAACACCTTCATTTCCTGCTTCAATTTTAGAAGCGGAGATGGAAAATTTGGCAAGTGCTCATGGGTCTCCACCATCATCATTTTGCCTCCCTTTCAAAAATAAATACCGCACTCCATGATTGAACTGGACGTGGTGCCACAATAGTTATGATTTACAATTGGCTACATGACGAACAGCTTTGGGTTCCTTGAGAGCAAGTGCCTTTGCTTACCCTCAAGGAAGCCAGTGCTGCTTTTTATGGATAGTTTAAACCAGGGGTCTTCAAACTTGGCCCTTTTATGACTTGTGGACTTCAACTCCCAGAATTCCTCAGCGAACCCTGCTTTAAAGCCTGCATCATGTATTGTTATCCCAAGACCACAGGCAACAAATAACGAAGGCAAGTGCCCAAAGAATTTACATCCTAACAAATCATTTTTATTGGGAGATGTGGGATGTGTTTTATATTGGGTTGTATGAATAAACAAGCTGAAGACTCAGTGTATCGGTTTCCATCAAGATCTGCATACAGATAAATGATCTTTCCCAAAACTGGATGACTAAATATTTTCTAGTTCTTTTATCCTGCAGGGAAGGCAGGGGGATACAAAAATAAATGTAGCTTTCTGATGAACATTATACTGAAATATCAATGGCAGAGATTAATGATGCTAATTCCTGTTGATCAGACTGGAAATTAAAGAGCAAAGGGATCTATTTGCAATAGGCTACTGCTTTAATAGTTTTTGCACTTTTATCTCATTTATGAAAAAAGCTGATTAAAAATGTTGAATTTGCTTTTGATATTTTGTTTTTGTGAGGGGGCCTGATAATAAATTCACTCATGTTTGTTTGTTTTATTCACCGAACCAATATCAGACAAGTTTAAAAATAAAAATCTTCTTACAATAATATTTTGGTTATTACCTTGCCTATTACAGTGTTTGGAATAATGGAAGATCTACTTACAACATAGGAAGGGCACTATATTGTGAAGACTTGGATTCAAATTACATTGGAATGTAATTCATATATTTATAAGTAAATTATAAAACATAGAACACATTTGTGAGGCTTGAAGGTTCCTTTAGTTAAAATTAAGTTGGGTATTGGAAGATCAACTACACATTTGCAGGTGTTCTTACTCAGCTTAATAGGATAACATTTAACTATAATTTCAGTTACAAAGAATCTAATTAAATGTAATTAAATAAGGCTGAGTTTACAAATGGAGAACTATAAGCAATTACCTTCCAGCAGCTTATAGATTGTACATCATGAAGTATTTATCATTGAAGTGGCTTTTCAAGTGGCTGAATTACCTTTGTTTACAATCATGGGCTTACATCAGGTCAGGTACCCTAGACTTAATCAATTTTATAGAACTTGAAAATAGGAATATTGAATAGATGATTCTGGAAGGCATGAACATTGATGTATAGCTACACAGAAAGCACAAGGAAGTTAATTAGAAGTGTAATTTTGTGAAAGCTCCACTAGATTATGAGTTACTTAGGAGAATGGGTCCCTTCTAAGTCTTTAGTAGGCTGATGGAAGAGACCAGGCTTGTTCATAAGTTGTTCAAACACTTCATTCGCTTGCCATTCTGAAAGGTAAAGAAAAATAAAGTATAAGTGTAAGGACCTGCCTCCACTCCTCTACCAAGAAAGCAGAACTCTTGAAACTGGCATCATTTGAAAAGGAACTTTTATTGGCTACAGATACAGAAAGCAGGAAAGCTAGGCAGGATCTGAAGGCTTCCTGCCTGAATCAATAGGTTAAACCCATGAAGTAATAACCCACCCCAACTGTCCATCCAGTCAGTTCAAACAGGCCAATCCACAGGTGCCATCGAGCTGTGGGAAACGAGTTGATAAGGCACCTCTCTCAAGGTTGTTAGGTCCTCTCCAGATCCTCCTCCTGTTGTCGGGTCTGCCATTTGGTGGGGGCCCCGTGACCGGCTGTGGCCATTCCCTCCCGGGACCACCACGCCGCTCTTACCCGGCTTCCCCCATGCCACCCGTGCCCGGCTTCTGGCTCCCGATGACAGTTTGTTTCCTCCCAGGCCTGCTCGCTGACGGCCCGGCCTATGGACTCCCGGCGGGCTGGAGAAGGCACGCCTGACCGACGCTGGTCCTTGCCGGAAACGTCTGGAGACTTCTGGGGACTGCCGGCAACATCCGGAGACTTCCAGCGGGTCGGGAAAAGCATGCCTGCGCAATGCCGCCGTGGAGACCCCCGCCTGTCGTCGGTTCGATCCGGGGACTTCTACTCGAAGGAGGAGGGCATGCTTGCTGCAAACCCCCGCGGGGAACTGCAACTGGGGCCGGGGGTTATGCCTGCGATGCTGGCGCCAGGCCTGCCAGTGGCACAGGGACCCCTCGCCAGCAGCCCTGCCAAAGAGCCGCAGGAAGAGCGGCTGGGACATGGGCCCTTCTCCCAGGCTTTGCGGGCCAGGACTGCAGCGGTTCCGGGGACCGCGGGGGGTGGTGAGGGTATTGGGTCTTGGGGCTGGGAGGGTAACAGGCCTAAGGGGGGTGCTCTGCTATGAGTAGCGGTGGAGGGTCGGGGCCCAGGGGGATGGGTGGATACGGGATTGGATACATACCTGGGGAACAGAGCATGGTGGGTCAAGTGAGGGGCAGGGAGGAAAAGGGAGCTGACGGGAAGGGTGGTGCTTAAGTAGAGGGGTGGTGGTCTTTGGCTTGTTTGGGCAGGGCGGTGGGTGTGGGCCTTAGCCGGCCATATAGCAGCTGGGTTTTTTTTGCGTTTCTTTGCTTCGTCAGACGGGCACTGATACCTGTGCTGAGAAAAGGCAGATGGCCCGGAGGCATTCCTTTCACACCCCATAGACCAGGGCTCTTCAAACTTGGCCCTTTTATGCCTTGTGGACTTCAACTCCCAGAATTCCTCAGCCAGGCACGCTAAAAGGGCCAAGTTTGGAGACCCCTGCATAGAGGACACATCAAAGTAAATAGAGGAAATGTACTACATGCACTACAAGATCTCCCCTGATCTCCCCCCTCCCCAGGAGAATGGCAGAACCCGAATAGTGTAAGCCCAGAGAATATGAGTGATTGATAACAATTAATAATTGAGGGTTTGGACAATAAGTTTCTTTTGGGAGCAAATTACTTTAGAGCAATGTTTCTCAACCAGGGCAACCTTGTGTGACTTCAACTCCCAGATCTCACGGGCAGCATGTTTTTGAGAAGCAAATCAAGAATAAAAAAAAGTGCAGCTTTGCCTTATGAGGAGAGGTTGGCCCACCATTTTTTAAATACCGTATATACTTGAGTATAAGCCGAATTTTTCAGCCCACTTTTTGGGCTGAAAAATTCCACTTTGGCTTATACTCCAGTCAACAAAAAAACTTACCGAGGACTTGTGCGCGGCCGAGGCTTTGGTGCTTCCGGGATCGCGCGCACCTCTCCCAAGCCACCGCCGTCCGGAGACCTGCCGAAGTTTGGGGAGGTTTGGGGAGGTGCGCGCGCAAACCTCCCCAAATGTCGGCAGGTCTCCGGACCTCCGCGCCCTGCCTGCCTGCTTCTTTCCACTGCGGAAAGAAGCAGGCAGGCAGGGCGCGGAGGTCCCGAGACCTGCCGACGTTTGGGGAGGTTTGGGCACCTCCCCAAACCTCCCCAAACGTCGGCAGGTCTCCGGACCTCCGCGCCCTGCCTGCCTGCTTCTTTCCGCTGCGGAACGAAGCAGCCTGCCTGCTTCTTTCCGCAGCGGAAAGAAGCAGGCAGGCAGGGCGCGGAGGTCCGGAGACCTGCCGACGTTTGGGGAGGTTTGGGGAGGTGCACGCGCACCTCCCCAAACCTCCCCAAACTTCGGCAGGTCTCCGGACGGCGACGGCTTGGAGAGGTGCGCGCGATCCTGGAAGCACCGAAGCCTCGGCCGCGCACAAGTCCTCGGTAAGCTCCGGGCGGTCACTTGCTTCGCGTCTCCTGAGGGAAGGGGGGGCGACTGGAGCGGGCGTGTTTCCTCGCCTGCTGGGCGCCGCGATTTGCCCGGGGAACGCGCGGGCCCCGAATGGCAGTGTGGAGCGAGGAAGCGGACAGCCAGGGCTTCCCCGAGAGCCGCGGCCACACAGGGTATTCCTGTGTATTCAGGCTTGCAAAATGGCGGATCGAGCCTCTGCTGGCGGCAGAGGCTTGCAGAGCGTGGATCCAGCCTCCGCCAGCGGCGGAGGCTTGCAGAACGGCGGATCGGCTTATACTCGAGTCAATAACTTTTTCCAGTTTTGGGGGGTGAAATTGGGGGTCTCGGCTTATACTCGAGTCGGCTTATACTCAAGTATATACGGTAGTTGTTTATACACTTAGAATGGGTAATGTTAATTTCCAAACATATGGGCAGCACCTATCTGCTTGAAATGGAATTGAGGAAAAATGGCATAACTTCATAAAAGGCAGTTTTCACGCTTCCAAGGATGTTTACAATTTACCCAGGTTAAGGATACTTATAATTCATCTCACCAAAATACTTAAGAAACTGACCATGAAAGGCAACAATTTTCTGGTTTCCTTGCTTAAAGTAAAATTAGTAGGTTCAGTGCCAGCCATAACATATAATTTGGCATTTATTTGAGATTTCTGGACAGAAGCACAAATATGTTTGTTTGTTTTCTAGTACTTGGGTCCCTTGGATTCCAGAAATGCTCCAAAATATGTTCTCTTCAGCAAATATATTATGTGTATTATGTGTTGTATATAGTGTTTTAATTGCCCTGTACACCGCCCTGAATCCTTCGGGAGAGGGGCGGTATATAAATCCAAATAATAAATAAATAAATAAATAAATAAATAAATAAATAAATAAATAAATAAATAAATAAATTGTGCAGAAGAGAAATTAACTGTATTGCAGTATCTAATTTCACCCTAGAATTGCTGATATTAACTCAGTGAGCTGGTCTGTAAAACTACAGCCTAGAATCTGAAGTTCAAAACTGGTCAGCATAGTAGTACATGCTGGACAACAAATGCCTTACCTAACAACAAGAAGGCATGCAGAGAGAAAAATTTATACAGTTAACAACATAACATTTTAAAGAAAGCATTCTTTGAATTAAGAATTAAGAAAATGAAGATCATGGCATCCTTCCCTCTCAATTCCTGGCAAATATATGGGAAAGAAATGGAGGTAGTGACAGATTTTATTTTCCTAGGCTCCCAGATCACCACAGGTGGGGACTGCAGCCAAGAAATTAAAAGACGCTTGCTCCTGGGGTGGAAAGCCATGGCAAATCTAGACAAGACACTAAAAAGCACAGAGATCACCCTGCCAACAAAAGTGCGTATAGTCAAGGCTATGGTCTTCCCAGTTGCAATATATGGCTGTGAAAGTTGGACCATAAGAAAGGTTGAGCGCCAAAGAATTGAGGCCTTTGAACTATGGTGCTGGAGAAGACTCCTGCGAGTCCCTTGTACTGCAAGGTGATCAAACCGGTCAGTCCTAGAGGAGATCAACCCTGACTGCTCTTTAGAAGACCAGATCCTGAAGTTGAAACTCAAATACTTTGGCCACCTAATGAGAAGGAAGGACTCACTGGAGAAGAGCCTAATGCTGGGAAAGTTTGAGGGCAAGAGAAGAAGGGGACGACAGAGAATGAGGTGGCTGGATGGAGTCACTGAAGCAGTAGGCATGAGCCTAAATGGACTCCAGAAGATGGTAGAGGACAGGAAGGCCTGGAGGAACGTTGTCCATAGGGTCGCGATAGGTCGGACATGACTTCGCAACTAACAACAACAACAACATTCTTTGAATTAAGATTCTTTTAAATCTCCTGAAGACTGATAATTTAGGCCTTGGAAAAACATTTCTACATCTTAACATTTGTTAATTCTCCATAAGCTTTAGTAAAGATGAGCAAATTTCAGAATTTGTGTGTTTTATATGAAGAGATTGTGCATGGATTTGGTAGGTTGAATTTTCTAATGGTATGTAAACAAAGGATGTTTGATGTACCAGGCTTTAAGGGAGGTGCTTTCTTTGGCTTTCAAAAGGTAAGTCCATATTAGAGGGGGCAATTACAGCTCTTTTTTTTCATTTTCTCTTATTTTCTCCAGTGGTAGATGATGTTTTGAAATGTGTTGTAGGAATCCTGAGGCAGTACCACTCTTTTGTGATGTTACAATCAATAGAAGACTAACAGAAAATACATAATCATTTTTCCTTTCTCTGACTGCTCATCTTCTCTGATATGTGTAATGTTGATCAGTATGGAACTGAAGGCTATACAAGAATTAAAGCCAGCATCTGGAAAGAGTTGAAGGAGAGAGAGGCATCTCCACATCTTAGCCATGAGTTGGCCTATCAAATTCTTGGGAACAGGACAACAAACTTAGAAAAACAGCAACTGGCAAAAGTATAAAAGACTTAAAAGCAAAACATTCCAATGGATTTTCTTTTCCTAACAGAGGACCTTTATGTTCTCAAGCCAAATTCTTGCCCAAGGTGAGAAATGAGTCTTGCCACTCTAGGATCTGATGGTCAGCTGCAGCTCACTAAAGCATCTGCCCTTTCATAAAATGTGTTAGTTGGAAAAAGTGCTATCAGGCTCCAGATTTTTGTCACTGTAGACTAACACATCTCTTCATACCATGCTGCACAAAATACATAAAACTTTGTTTCCCTTTTTTGCCTCCCCAGTTATCTCTCTTTCTACCCTAATCTGCTTGGTTGTTCTCTAGCCCAAACTTCTCAGCTCACTAAACTATGTTTTTTCTTCCACTTCTAAACTCTGAGCAGCTCCTAAGTAATTTTGGAAGAATTTCTGGTCTTTCTGTGGTACAGGAAGGAGAGATTTACCCATCTTCATTTCTGGATAGTACCTCAAGGTT
This sequence comes from Vipera berus, assembly GCF_964194415.1. Classification (NCBI taxonomy): domain Eukaryota; kingdom Metazoa; phylum Chordata; class Lepidosauria; order Squamata; family Viperidae; genus Vipera; species Vipera berus. The sequence continues at coordinate 89,430,720 of NC_138207.1, read as the reverse complement.
CATAGGCAATTCAAAAGCATTCTATGCTATTTACCTAAATTTGATAGATGTCATTTTTTCCTTTGTGCTCGGAAGGCTGGCTTCTTATACTATGGTATATCTGACAGCCAACTATTTTAAAAATACTGATTAAATAATGAATCTCTTAAGGTCTTATCCAATTCTATGAATCTACAATTGAACAAGGAGGGAGATGGGTCTGCACAAGCATTCAACAAGAAAGGCCCATCAATAGCCCAGTGGAGACCCAGCTTTAGTCTGATCAGTTGCCAGCCTTTTTCTCGGGGAGGCTGTTTAGTCTCAAAAGGTCCTCCAATGGTAATCTGGCTTTGTAGTTTTCTTGGAAAATAAGTTGTGCACATTCAAATGCTGTCAGCATTGCAGATACGCTTCCCATGCAACATAGAACAATAATAATTCATCTTCTTGTAAGACAGTTTGATTTGTAATCATTATGGTCCACAACCCCCTTTTGTTTCATTCCATTAGAAATGAATACTTTTCATTCCTTATGAAGGCCAAACACAGACCTCTCTATCCTGTAGTGTTGGTTTGAATTTGAATTAGTGGTAGTATGAGATCCAAGACAGCTTTGCTCTGTGAGCATCTGCCAAAAGAGCTGGAATGATTTTAGGCACTGCAGATGGGAAATGGGTTAAATTATTTGAAATGTGTGCTGGTGTCCATCTGTAGCTATGCAATTTTTCCCCCTCAAGAAATATTTGGCTTACAGTATTGTCCATGGGTGCTGATGGTGCCGTGTCTACTTACATTCCATATTTTATAAGCAGAGAGAAATCCCAGAATGTGATAGGAGGGACAAAATGTCAGTAAAAGCTGGGCTTATTATGAAAGAATTTTGGATGCACACCTTTTGTTGATAAAGGGAAGAACTGGCATAAAACCAGCCTTAAATTACAGACAAAAACAACAAATAAAGTGATTTGCTCACCTGGAGAGGATGTTGTGGGATTCCATACCATGATACAAGACATATACAAAAAGAGGAGAAGATCAAAGAACATGAGGTAAACACCGATGAAGATGGAGAGACTTCATCAAAGACACACTAGAACAACATCAGTTTACAATTGTTGAGGCCACCAGAAGAGCAACAGCCAGAACTTTGTATCTCCCTCAATATCTGAAGTGGTTAAAGAGGAAGTAAGGAAGAAGATACTCCGTGCTCTGAATACTTTGCTTCCAAAGATTTATTCAGCATATTACACATTGGTAAAAACTCTCATTTGAGTGGGCATTTGGGTTTTACTACGTTGACTGATTATGTGGACAATCACATTATGTAATTTTTGTTCATATAGGCTTAAAATATTTACACATAAGCCTTTAAGAGATATGGCTGAGCTAGGTGCTAAAACATACTGTAAATAAATAAATAAGGGTAAATAAGGTTAAGCAGATATCTCTTCTTCCCATATTCCATTCCTTATCTATAAGCATATTCCCTGGACTAGAAGACCTCCCAGGTTTTCCAGCAATCTTATTCTGTTATCTGGTAACTTTTCAATCCCGCTTTCAGCAAAAAAGGACATAATGGTGTGCCAGAACTTAGCAAAAAATGTCAATTTAATTTTGATCTAATAAGCCAAGCTTATATTCCTTTTACTTCTAACAGTCTTAATCTTTAATTCAATCAAAGATTTTCATAGAAAAAAATCTTTGATTTTTCTTAAATTCTCCTTCACCCCATTCCACAGATTTCTTCAGGCTTCAACAAGCCTCTTTTGTAAATCCAATAAGAAAACATTTTCCAGGTCATTGGTTTATCACTTGTATTTCCCTTTTAATTTTTAAACTTCAGCCTGTTTCTTTTGTATACCCAGCAAAGCATTGTTTTCCAAATCATTCTCTTGGTCTCTCTTTTGATCTGTCATTCTTTTAGACATATTATCTATTGAGGCAGACATCATTATTGACAGTGTTGATATTGTAGATGCTAATTTTGGCTCCGTTCTTCTTTAATATTGCTGAAGTTCTAATATTTTGTGTCATGGGATAAGTCCCAGTATTAAAATAAGCTTGTTTCCCAGAATTGTTTATTTTTTAATAGTTAATTCCAAAATTATAGTAAAAGGTCAATATTCCAAATTTATCAGGACCCTTGATCTGTTTATAACTTTCTTAGGTCCAAATCTCATGTAGCTTTTTGCTGTTTATTTAAGTTTGTAATTCAGTTTTATTTTGTTCAGAGTTGAAAATAACTCACCCAATGAAAAGTTTTCAAATTTCTCATTCTGAAAATCTCTAATACTTTTAAGACGATCAACAGGCAATTTCCAAAAATGATTAGAAAGTGAGGTTTACAAATTTAGTTTAAAAAGCTCCTCCATGGTTGCAAGCAAAATGACTTAATTCCATTATTTCCTGGTGCTCAAACTTGCAGAAAACAACTTTCCTGTGGTCTCTTCATGAGGAGCAGACATCTGGAGTACATGTGGATGACCTCCCATCCACTACTTACCCAGAAAAGTTCCAAGATATGGCTTTGTAAAGCAGTACTAGTATTTCATATGACCTTGATTCTATTCCTCTGTTAATGCAACCTAGGATTGCATTGACTTTTTTGACTGCTGCTGAACACTGCTGACTCATATTTATATAACTGTGTCAAGTTTCCGATGGATGAGCTCTTCAAAGGACTCTGAGGCATTGTTTACCTTAAAAGTCTTTTATTAGAGCCCTATAACATCGGCAATGCTTGCTAGGGAAACTGAAATCTGAATTCCCCTCCCCTTAGTACAATATATTAAACACAATTATTCTTCTTTTCATTGCTGTCATTAATCACATTCTCTAATTAGTTTGAAGGGTCAGTTTTCCCTTCTGTTAGACAACCTGCCAAATTCTTATCTTCTCTTATTTCAAGACAGCCTTGAGAGACATACTTCCTCCTCCCCCCAGCAACAACTGATTCTAGCTCTAAAAGTAACACACAAGTTTTAAATATGAAATAGCTGCTTCTTCATCTTTTGTCAAAGCAAGAACATTTATTAGAACTCCAAGATCCCTCTCACAGTTACTGCTATCCTCTCGGGGTTGGTGATTGAGTTCCCCAGATTTATAATCTTGGGTGACTTCAATCTGCCATCCCTGGGGGGATCATCTGAGTTAGCTCGGGAGTTCATGGCTTCCATGACAGCCATGGACCTGACGCAAGTAATTCAGGGCCCGACTCATGGGGGGGTGTCACACGCTCGATTTGATTTTTCTATCTGGCCGGTGGTTGGATGATCTGGGTGGGGGCTCTCCAATTGTTACGCCCCTGTCATGGACCAATCATCATCTCCTGCGGCTGGTCTTCCATTTTGCCAATCCCCGCCGTGGGGCTGTTGAACCAACTAGATGGTTCCGCCCCAGGCGCCTAATGGACCCTGAGCGGTTCCAGGCGGCCCTTGGGTCCCCACCTGCCGCCTTAGTTCACAGCTCGGCCGAGGCCCTAGTGGAAGCCTGGGAAAAGGCAGCCACTGAGGCACTCAACCAAGTTGTACCCATGCGGCCCCTGACCCGGTGCAGATCCCAGTGGGCTCCGTGGTTTTCTGCGGAGCTCCGGGAGATGAAGCGTCGGAGACGGGGCCTAGAGAGCTGTTGGAGGTATAGCCGGTCTGAATCCGACCGATTGCGACTAAGGTCCTTCACAAGGTCTTACCTCGCGGCGATGAGGACAGCGAGGTCAAACTACTTTGCTGCCCTCATCGCGTCTGCAGATAATCGCCCGGCCGCCCTGTTTAGGGTGACTCGCTCCCTTCTGAATCAGGAGGTGAGGGAGGAGCCCTTGCAGGGTCGTGCCAAGGAGTTTAGCCAGCATCTGTCGGACAAAATCGCTCGGATCCGGACCGGTCTGGCCTCCGACTGGGCAGAGTCTGACGGTGAGAACATGGGTGATCTTGTCGATGTCATCTGGGAGGAGTTCGACCCTGTGACTCCGGAAGAGGTGGACAGGATTATGGGGAGGCTGAGCTCCACCACCTGTTTATTGGACCCGTGCCCCTCCTGGCTGGTTTATTCGGCTCGGGAGGGGACACGAGGCTGGCTCCAGGCAGTGATAACTGCTTCTCTGAATGAGGGTAGTTTTTCCGCCGCCTTGGTGAGACCCCTCCTCAAGAAGCCTTCCCTGGACCCAGCTGTTTTAAACAACTTTCGACCAGTCTCCAACCTTTGCTTTCTTGCGAAGGTTGTTGAGAGTGTGGTGGCGCAGCAGCTCCCTCTGTTCCTGGAGGAAGCTGATTATCTAGACCCATACCAATCAGGCTTCAGGCCCGGGTACAGCACGGAGACGGCATTGGTCGCGCTGGTGAATGATCTCTGGCGGGCTCGGGACAGGGGTTGCTCCTCTGTCCTAGTCCTATTAGACCTCTCAGCGGCTTTTGATACCATCGACCATGGTATCTTACTGCGGCGTCTTCGGGGGTTGGGAGTGGGAGGCACTGTTTTACGGTGGTTCTCCTCCTACCTCCTGGGACGTTCGCAGTCGGTGTTGGCAGGAGGGCAGAGGTCGGCCTCGAGGCCTCTTGTTTGTGGAGTGCCTCAGGGGTCGGTCCTCTCGCCTCTCCTGTTCAACATCTATATGAAGCCGCTGGGTGAGATCATTTGTGGTTTGGGGGTTGGGTATCATCAATATGCTGATGATACCCAGCTTTTTATCTCCACCCCAAACCACCCCAGTGATGCCCTCTCCGTGATGTCCCATTGCCTAGAGGCAGTCCGGGTCTGGATGGGGAGGAACAGGCTTCGGCTCAACCCTGACAAGACTGAGTGGCTGTGTGTGCCAGCGTCTCGGGAAATTCAGAATATTCCACCGTTAATTATGGGGGGTGAGATATTACCCCCCGTAGATAGGGCTCGTAACTTGGGTGTCCTCCTAGATTCACAGCTCTCCTTGGATGATCATATAGGAGCTGTGACTAGGGGGGCCTTCGCTCAGGTTCGCCTGGTGCGTCAGTTGCAGCCCTATCTAGACCGGGATTCCTTGCGCACAGTCACTCATGCACTCGTGACCTCCCGTTTGGACTACTGCAATGCTCTCTACATGGGGCTGCCCTTGAGGACTACTCGGAGGCTCCAGCTGGTGCAGAATGCAGCCGCACGAGTGGTGGTGGGAGTTTCCCGATACTCCCATGTAACACCTCTACTCCGTGAGCTGCATTGGCTTCCAGTTGTCCTCCGGGTAAGATTCAAGGTGCTGGTTATGACCTATAAAGCCCTAAATGGCATGGGTCCGGGTTACTTACGGGAACATCTGCTGCCGGCATCAACTTCCCTTCGTCCAGTGCGCTCCCACAGAGAGGGCCTCCTTAGGGTGCCGTCGGTGAAAGAGTGTCGACTGGCGGCCCCCAGGGGGAGGGCATTCTCTGTGGGCGTGCCAGACCTGTGGAACCGTTTACCGGTGGAGCTCTGGATGGCTCCCAACCTTCGCTCCTTCCGACGTGACCTAAAAACATATTTATTTGAACAAGCCGGCCTGGTCTGATGGGTTTAGGGGTATTTTAACGTTTTGTAATTTATTAAATTGGGCTATTGTATTTAATATTTTTTAATTTTTATATATTGTATTTTATTGTATTGCCCTGTACACCGCCCTGAGTCCTTCGGGAGAAGGGCGGTATAAAAATTAAATTAAATAAATAAATAAATAAAATATTAAGCCAGGTTTCACCTAATCTGTACTTGTACATTTAGTTTTTCTTGCCTAAGGGCAGGGGTAGGCAACCTTGGCTCTTTTATGACTCGTGGACTTCAACTTCCAGAATTACTTACTTCTCTCTACATTGACTTTTATTTTGTTAGATAGGGCTCAGTGTTCATGTCTGTTGAGATCCCTTTGAAAGTTGAGCCTATCATCTGGAGTGTTGGCACTTTAGTGTTGTCTGCAAATTTGATGAGTTCCCTTCTATTCCCTCATCTAAATATTTTATGAAGATATTGAAGAGTACTGGACCTAAGATGGAACTTTGGGGTACCCCACTGCATACTTCCCTCCATGTAGAGGTAGCACCATTAAGGGCTACATATTGAGTGCTGTTTGTCAGCCAATTACAAATCCATCTGGTGGTGATTCTGTCTATCCCACATTTTTCTAGCTTACCAAGAACTAGGCTATAGTCTATCTGAAAATTTACTGAAAACCAAGTATACTATGTCCACTGCATTTCACTGGTCCACTAATTTATCACTTTGTCAAACAATGAAATAAGATTTGGTTTTGAAAAACCCATCTTGGCTTCTGATTATAAATTTGTTTGCTTCTAGATGTTCGGAGATTTTGATTACCTTTTCCAGGATCATCCCAGGTATTGATGTCAGGCTGATTTATCTGTAGTTTTCTGGATCTGTTCCCCCCCCCCTTTTTGAAGATGGAAATCACATCAGCTCTTTTCCAGTCCTCTAATGGTTCCCCAGTTTTCCAGGATCTTTGAAAGATATAGTTCAATGGTTCCAAGATCATATCTGCCAGTTGCTTTAGAACTCTGGGATGTGATGCAGAAAACAATAGGGATGGCTGATTTCCCTAACCAAAAGTGAATAACAAAGGCTTTATTCTACATCTGTCAACTGATTTTCAATACAGCTTCCATAGATCTTATTTCTCTCATTCTTGGGATACCCAGTTTTAAGCTTCATTGGTATTTAGACTTTGACACACCCATATCTGATTAGAATTTTAATGACCCAGTCAGTTTTTCTGAACCTTTACAACTTAAATATGGACTTCAGTTCCCAGAGTTCCCAAGCCAGCATGATTCTTAAAGAAGCCAAGGTTGAGAAACAGTGGATTGAAGCCTCAAGTATAGGTGTCTTTAGAAGAAATCTGCCCATCTAAATAAATTATCCTATGTGCACTATCTGAATGCTGCTCTAGATGGCAGGAAATATCTAAAAATCCCCTCTACTTGCAAAATTGGATCTCTTGATAGAAAACGTAAAATATGAGATATATTGTCTAGAAATAGACACATGCTGTTGTGTATTCTCTTGCTGAATTTTTTGAAAAATGTTAAGCTACACTATAGTGATCTAGTTTTTGCAAACGTTTAAATTCAGAGATTTGTTATTATATTCAGGGACATCCACAAAGGGAAGAGGTGTTAAAAATTCAAGATGACAGTTATGACTGTGCAATGAAAGTTTCATATCTTTGTGGCTTGGGTGACCATCCCTGGATGCATTTGCTAAAAATAAAAATAAATAAAAGGTAAAATAATAATTGGTGACACCAAGAGAGGATTGTGTTCTGTTGTCCCTTCCTATTTTCCTGATTGAGCTCTTGCAACCTTCCTTTTTTCCTTCTGAAAGAGAGTTGGCATTTCACTGTTTATAAAAATCTATAAAACAGAGCCATTTATTTGAAGGTCATTGATATTTTAAAATAATTTTCATCTCACTTAAATATGCTCTTATTTTTACAGCTCAGGGGGTAGTGATGAAGACTTGACAGAAAAGTCTTCATCATAAGATTGCTATTTTTGAAGCCACTTTACACAAAGCAGAACAGGAAAATTACAAGGAGGAATAATTTACAGTGTTATGGGATATAAATACAGTAATTAAGGCAAATACCAAAGCATTTACTGGAGAGTGCTTACAGTTATTACGGGAGGGAGGAGAGATGTGAAAGTCTAACTTGACCCAAGATCTAAACAGGGGATGGTTCGAAAAAGTCACAGTCTGTGATGGCATGATCAAAGGTCTGCCTCTATTTTGATATAAAAATATTCCTACACAGAATTGAGTGTTTGTGATCCCTGTGAAGACAAGGAATATATAAATATCTGCAAGAATTTCTGAAAGTTCTCACATCACCTGTTGCAAAGTGGCCTCCAGGTAGCCACAGCTGGCAAGCTGAATTCCACAGAAATTCAGGAAGAATTATGAGGGACAATGCTTTTTGTGTGTCCTGAAAAAATATTTGTTGAAATGCATTATTTATTTTGCAAAGATGACTGGTTGCTCATGCATTTGTTTTGGGATGGGATAGCCACATGCGTCCACATCCTGACCTGGTGGGTTTTGTTATTCTCTGATGACAGCCACCTCTCCTCACCCGTAGGAAAAAAAATATGCAATATACTGTACACTGTTGTGGGTGTGGCTGCATCAGACTGGTGTTTTGTTGCAATGTTTCTATCACCCTGCAGATGACAGTAGAAGATAGCCTAGAGGGAAAACTAAAGGTGTGCACAAGTGGAATTCAACTGCTAAAGATGTTAGGCTACATCTATGAAGCTTCTCAGCAATGTTACAGAAATGATTTGCCTCACCTCCTTCCACAATATTTTTTCAGTCTCAATCTTGCCTGTAGCCTGAGGATGGGAGGTGTTGCCTTTCAGTACTAACCAGATCCAGCTGTGCTCAGCTTCAAAGCTTGACCAAATTTTGGCATCTGCTAAAGCATGAGAAAAACAACTCCTGAATCAGTGTTTCTCAACTTTAGCAACTTCAGTTGCTATACTGGGTGGACTTTAGTTCCCAGAATTCTGCAGCCAGCATGAAGTCCACCCATCATAAAATTGCTAAGGTTAATAAACACTGTCCTAAACTCTTCTTTGTGCATTTGCACATATTACAAAATTATGAATTGCTGCATATTTTAGCTTTATTTTTAAAATGTTACCATCTCTCAATAGGACCCAAATAATGTTGCCAGTATTTCCTGATATGCTTGTCTTAGTATGTTTAATTCTACTAAATGTTATATTTCTGACTCATTTTTTTAAAAAAAACTTCCCCATTTCATAAATAGTATCTTAGGGTAAGTACAAGATATGGTCAAAGCAAGGTAACCTTTTAAACCACATCATATTGAACATTTTAGTTTCTAAAAAAATAATGTGAATTTGGTATCTTCTCAGAAATAAGCATAACTCTAGAATTTCTCCTAGATGAATGCTATTATTTATTAGAAAGTAAATCCTACTGGGAAAAAAATTAGTTTGTTACCATTCTTTGTAAATATGCCTGGGCATTTTACATTTTCGGCGCTCAATTCACTATATCCCAATTTAGGGGTAAGTCTAGGATAAGGCTCTTCAAACTCAGCCCTTTTATGACTCATGGACTGGGAGTTGAAGTCCATGAGTCATAAAAGGGCCAAGATTGAAGACCCCTTGTTTAGGGATTTGCTGTCAGGTAAACTCATATGCAGGCTTATGTTTTAGATTAAGAAATCATTTTTCCTCAGGACTGAAGCTGGCTGGATGACTTTGAGCCTGTCACTCTCTGTCTGTCCTAGGAATGGGGCAATGGCAAACTGCTTCCCAAAAAATTTGCCAAGAAAACTACAGGGACTAATCCAGGTCAACAAGAAGTCCCTGGCACACAGATGCATGCACACGCATGCACACGCATGCACACACACTCCCATCTCTGAACATAAGTGGTGGCAGAAAGAGAAAACCCAATGTTTTTATCACACCATTCTAGGCAATACCTGATAACTGTAAGAACCAAGACAGGTGTTTGTTTCAGCCTCCAAAAAAAAGGCAGCATCCCTTTGCATTAACCATGAGGAAATGTCATGACAGGCCTTCACGCTGGTGCATTACTGAAACATTTCAATATTTCCCAGCCACACTGCCAGTGGCTGTATTGAGGAAGTGAGCATTAAGCTAGTTCAGGGTTCTTCAAACTTGTTCCTTTTATGACTTGTGGACTGCAACTCCCAGAATTCTGGGAGTTGAAGTCCACAAGTCATAAAAGGACCAAGTTTGAAGACTCCTGAGCTAGTGTATTTTCTGCTCTAAGGAGGATTGTCTCTTGTGACCTCAAAGACACCAGGAAATGGAGCTCAGAATTATTTCACTCCAAATGATTTAAAAAAATCTTACTCCAAAAGAAAGGCAGAGAAAGCAAACCAAGGCTGTCTTCAGAGACCCTCTTGCCTGGGTGAAAGCCCCACAAGACTCCATTGGACTTGCACTGAGTAGACAGATTGAGGTTCGTATAGCAAACCTTCCAATGGTTTCTGAATCCCTAGGACAGTGGTGGCAAACCTTTTAGAGACCAAGTGCACAAACTGCAACCCAAAACCCACTTATTTATCACTGGGTGCCAGGTGGGCGTGGCCCACTGGGTGGGTGTGGCTGTGGTGGTCATGGAAGATTGGGTGGGTGTGGCCAAGATGGGTGTGGTCACAATGTTGCTTGTGGGGAAGGACACTTGTGGGGGGTGGGCAGGGTTGGGGGAGATCCAGGGGGTCTCTGGTAGGTGGGGAGGTAGGCAAGAGACTCATCCTGTGGGGTGAGGTGAGACAGGGTGGGGGTGTCATTGCCATGGGGCAAAGCAAGGGCTTGGGCAGCTGCTGCCTGACACCATTGGTCCCTGCACACAGAGGCCAGCAAGCGCATGGGGGACAATGGTGTCCGTCAGTAGCCACAGCCTGCCGGCCCCTCGACAGGCACACTCTGGGGCTCCACAGCCCGTCGCCAGCAGTTCAAAGAAGCCGCCTCCAAGATGGATGGTTGGCCAACAGCTGAGGAGGTGATGCAGTGGGTTGTGCCTGGGAAAAGGAGAGCATCCGAGGCCAGGAGGGACAGGATGGGGGGAGGGAAACCATCTGTGCCAGGATGCATTCAGGCCCGTGGGACCTCGGCAAATTAGCAGGTGGCTGGTTGAAGAGGGACAGTTGCCACCTCTGGGGCATGGCTCAGCTGCCCACAGAGAGAGCTCTGAGTGCCACCTCTGGCACCCATGCCATAGGTTCGCCACCACTGCCCTAGGATGAGATGGCCTATAAACAAACTAGCAAATTAGGCAAACTTCTCTGAAATTAGTGGACAGAGGTATCGACACTTTTGTGCGAGAGGCCCAGTTACTGAGAATTGCAACTGCAGTGATGAAATATTAAAATTCAGTAGGATATGATTTACAATAAAATGATTTCCAGTACAGGTAGTCCTCAACTTATGACCATAATTGAATCCAAAATGTCTGTTGCTAAGTAAATAGTTGTTAAGTGAGCTGTCCCCATTTACGACCTTATTACAGTTGTTAAGTGAATCATTGCAGTTGTTAAGTTAGTAATAAGGTTGTTAAGTGAATATGACTTCCCCATTTATTTTGCTTGTGTGAGGAATAAAAATTCAACTCCAAGGATGTTGGAAAACAAAACAAGTTTTATTGAACCATTTGCAATCCTTCTGGATCCTTCTACCTGCAAGTAAGGGGCCACCTCGAATCATTTCAGCATAAACCTTTATACCCTGTCCCATAGAACAGGGGTCCCCAACTTGTGGGCCATGACCAGGTAGTGGGCCATGGCCTACTAGGCATTGGGACACAGGACAGGCTGGCCAGTGCACGTGGGTGTGTGCACACACCCTCTCACTTGTGTTAGCACCACAGCCGTGAAGCACAAAAACAGGACACGATGCTACAGGCCGCAAAAATGGACTGCTGCTGCTGCTCAGGGTGCAAAAATGTGGTGCTGCTGCACTGCAGTGCACAGAAACGGGGTGCCATTGCACCATGGGGTACAAAAATGGGGCACCTCTGTGCTGCAAGGTGCAAAACTGGACACCGCTGCACCATGGGGCATGGAAATGGCATGCCGCTGCACCATGCGGTGCAAAATCGGCCACTGCCGCATCGCAGGGTGTGGAAACAGATCACCATCGTGCTTCAGGGCACAAAAATGGGCCACTGCCGTGCCGCGGGGCACAGAAACAAGGTGCTGTACCACACAAGAATGGGGTAGGGGTAATGAGTATCATGTGGGCACTAGCCCCACCCCATTTGCAGTGTGTGTGTACTCGCGGCCCTGTGCGCAGGTACGCATGTGCACACACGCGTGTACAATACTTCCCCCTCCCTTTTCCTCTGGTCAGCCAATCAACAAAGGGTGCTGATATCTGCCGTAGAATACGCCACATCCTTCTTTTCCAGACCCAGTTGATAGTCACATGCTTTCTGACCTCCTAGCAACCAGACCCTCCAATTATTAGATCAAAAGCCCCTTTTGTTCCTGTCTTACCTCTCCATCCTTGTCTATGGCATGATCTGTGACATTCTGCTAACTCAGGATGTAGCTTATCTATAAGATGAGCCTTGGTGGAGCAGTGGGTTAATGCCTCCTTAAGTAACACCAGCTGCCTGCAATTAGTACAGGTTCGAGTCCCACCAGGCTCAAGGTTGACTCAGCCTTCCATCCTTCCGAGGTAGGTAAAATGAGGACCCAGATTGTTGGGGGCAATAAGCTGACTTTGTAATAATGCTGCTTGGGGGGGGGGGCGAAAGCCCTAATAAGCAGGCATATACATAGAATGAAGGCTATTGCTAAGCACATTGGTTTGTGCTTTAGATTGTAAGCCGCCCTGAGTCTTCGGAGGAGGGCGGGATATAAATGGGATTAAAAAAAAAAGAGCCTGTCTACTTAAATGGCATGTATGGATAATTGCAACAATTACAAATGATTTATGTTTTCCCCTTGTTTATAAATATGTCTGCTTTTCATCCAGAAGCTACAGAATTCACGCTTCGGTTAAATATGGCTGTTCTTTGGTTCATAATTATATTTTAAAATACTAGCTTTAGGTAGTTTGAATAAAGAATAAACCTTATATGAATTGAATAATATGTCATTCATAAATTATATGCTGTTCTACACTCTTGTGCATGATTCTAAAAGCATTCTCTGAGTCAGTGTATATAGTCCCTCTCTGTTCCCCCTGCTTACTACATCTCCTTTTCTAAAAGTACCTTAGCTAAGTGTCTCTACCTGCCTATTCTTTAATCAGAAATGGAAAATTACAACATGTACATTTATTGTGTATCTCACATTTGTCAGGTTGCAAAAGTTGATCACATGACCCTTGGACCCTGCAACTGTCATAAATATGAGTCAGTGGCCAATCATCCAAATGTTGATCACACGAGAATGCTGCAATGGTTGTAAATGTGAAAAATGGTCACAAGCCACTTTTTCCAGTGCCATTGTAACTATGAACGGTCATTAAACCAATGGTTGTAAGTCAAGGATCACCTGTACTGGAGTGCTGATATCAGTTTTTAAATTTGGTTTTTTGTACTGCATCTGTAGTTTAGTAACGAAAATAATAAGGAAAACAACCTTATTCTTAATAACTTCTGAAATAGATACAGATGATTGTTTTTTTGTTTTGTTTTGCTTTTGTGCATTTGGGGCAAAGGTTCAAATTATCATGACTGGCATTATTTTCAGGCACACTGAACTCAAAAGCAATATATTTCATATTTTATTCAGGTAAATTCACCTTCAAATGTGCAATAAACATAACTAGAAGTGCGTTTTCCAATTAAAAAGCTGTAGAAATGTACTTCAATATATTGCTTTGAATTAAATACTTCTTGGCACCTAGTTGCATTTTGCTTGCCATTTTTCAGATAGGTTTAAAAATAACTGGATAGGCTACATCACAAAATGGCTCAACAGAGGTTTTTAAAACTGCTTGTGTTACCATGAAGCTGAATTCTTCAGCACTTGGATGAATCTCACTTAACAGTTCCCACTAGAGAAAACTTACAAATATTTCTTTATTTATATACGGCTGGCTACTACAGTCACTCAGTTGTTACGGGAAAACAAAAGAAACCAAAACATTAAAGACAGCTGAAATAGCAACTAAGACAAACATAGGTAGAAATAGGAATCAATATTTAAAATTAACAGTTCAAAGCTTGCCCTAAAATCTGGGTTTTAAAGACTTTTTAAAAGCCCTTTTTCTGGAAGACCGTGATTATATTCAAAATCTACCATGGAATATGAACTAGTCAAGCTTGTTTTGGTTCATTTTCTATTCTTTTATGTATTAAATATATAATTTTTCTTATTGTTTTTATAGATAACAATTAAATATATATTTTTCCCAATAGTCCTAAAATAATAATCACATCAATATAATATTTCTTTTCTATCCAATCATTCTGGTTATCTTAACATAGATCCTGTTACACTCCTTATTTTAATTTGTTTCTCCCACCAAATTCTAGGTATTCTTACTGGTTAAGATTTTCTAAAAAAAATAATTACATTTAAGAATTTAACTCTATTTTTCCATATGAACCATCTCACAGTTTTACATTTCTTAAGGAATAGATAAAACAGAAAAAAAGAAAGAAAAGCAAGAGTAAAGAACCATAAAAAATAATGTATTACTTAATATATATATATATCCCTCCTAAGCTAATACGGGAGATTCATCTCTGTCAAGAACCTGTCACCTCAGAACTGGTTTTAAAAGAAGTCTTGAAGCTTTGTCCAAATAACAGTCCTGCCTCCCATTAATAAGAGGTTCTCTGTTTACTCCCAAGGCCAAGGTTGCTCTGTCTCTAGTCTATCCAAAGACACCAGAGGACAAAGCTTTCTTTACTGGAGCTATAGGATTCAAAATGGAAAAAAACAGGCAGGTTGCTGCAGGATGGGCTATCAACATACTGTACATTTTGGTTTTAAAAAATATGGCAAGAAATGACTCTTAAGCCAAGGAATATTGTCAGCCAGATGATCCACAAATGGAGTGGGTGGAATAGGGTGTCCTCCAAGAAGATGGTTTAACACAGGGCTTTTCAACCTTTTCACCCATTGTACCACTTTTAGGATATGGCAAAATCCGAGTACCACCAGTCACCTAGCAAGGTGTCAAAAACGTGATGACCCCCCAAAAAAGGAAAAAAATGAAGTACAGGTAGTCCTTGACTTACAACAGTTCGCTTAGTGACTGTTCGAAGTTACAATGGCACTGAAAAAGTGCCCCCCCCCCCAAGCCATAGCCGAGCAAGACACCTGGCTGCCTGCCTGGCGGCACTCTTCCTCCTGCCTGGGGTTTTCAGTGTTTTGAGCATTTCTGTTGAGGATTGGCAGTGGGGGTGGGGGTGGGGGGTGTTTGGTTTTTATTCCCCCCCCCACTCTGCTGGGTGGTTGCAGCAGGTTTTGGTCACTTCACATGACCCTGGGACACTGTGACCATCATAAATATGAATCAGTTGCCAAGCATCTGAATGTAAATCACAAGATCCTGGAGATGCTGCAACATTCCAGCTGATCAGTGCTTCTTCTGGGCTCAGAAGTGCCAGGATCATGTTATATGGTTGCAAGAAACGCATATTAGGGTTGTGGACCAAAAGTATTTATCGAACTCAAGGTTGGGCACGCAATTTGTTGTTTCTGCAATGAATAAGAAAAATGGAGTGGTTGTTTATCTTAAAAGTGCTTTAACAGCGGACTTAATTGAAGCAGATAAGCATGGAAGATATGTTATGATAGGGTTGCTGCTAGTAGGTAAAAAGATGCTTTTAGTTGGATTATATGCTCCTAATCAACAACAAGTTGACTTTTTTTAGTTTATTTCATACAAAGCTTATCCAGTTGGATTATAAAATTTTTATTTTTATGGGGGATTGGAATGGTGTTTTGGATGTTCAGATGGACAAGGCTGGAGCTTTAAAGGGGGGTTTGTTAAAGATAAAATGTATGACAAAACTTTTTAATAAAAAAAAAAAAGAAGTGCCAGGATCAGCACCGAGCTCCAGCTGGAGACTGGCGCTGATCCTGGTGCTTCCGCTGAGCCCTGACAGTCCCAAAGAAGCATTGATCCTGGTGCTTCCGCTGAGCCCTGACAGCCCTGCAACTCCAGCCGTCTCTCGCTCAGGCTTATGTGGTGCTGCCACTGGTTCAGCTCATTCCCCTCCCCCACTACCACTTTTGTAGGATGGTTGCATACCACCTTCCAGGTGCCAATGTACCATAGGTGGTACCCATACCACTGGCTGAAAAGCCCTGGTTTAACACATACAAAGAACAGAGTTTTGATCACAATATTGTTGACCCCATCATCACTTTTTTAAACCATATTCCATGGACAGGATTCTTCAGTGTGGTGGGATCCACAAATTGTCGATAAAATTTGGAAATGGCATTGAGCAAAAGGCAATTTATATTTTATACTCAAAATAAATTGTTCCACTCACATATTTTCTTTGCACATGTCCCATTTATAATTACAGTGTCAGCTACTGTTTATTTGGTTTTGTATTGTTAAAGTTTTGAACCAGTGCAATGACCTTGCATATCCCAGAGTTATGCTTCTTTAAGTTATCATAAAAGCAAGGCTAAGAAAATAGATAAAAAGAAATCAACTTATTACTCAATTTACCCTCTGCTCAGAAACTTAAAGGGAAGGTATACGTGAAGGATTTGAGGTTTTGCTCATTTTAAAGAAGTGAAACTAGGATCACATTAAATGACTTTCATAGAAGCTCTATCTGGTGTCTTTTCTAGCAATCCATCATTAGCTGAATCTCAGTTAAATAAACTGACTTTTATAGATTTGCTTTACTTCCCAGAGAAGAACCATTATATCTTTCATCAGTTCCTGGAGAAAAAGTAAGAACTTCATGTTGCAGACTCTTTGGAGAAAGCTGAGGGTAATGTACAAAACAAACCATATGGGTTACTGTTCCATGTTTATTTATATTTCAAAAAGCAGAGTGACATAGCTTTCTCCCTACTACCTGTTACTTCCTTGCCATCTTCTCTCTTTAGTGGACCTACATTCTCCTTGACTTTTTTCTTGTTATTAATATGTTGAAAGAAACTTTTTTTATTGTCCTTGATTTCTGTTGCAAGTCTTTGTTCATTCTGAGCCTTTGCTTTCCTGACTTCATCTTTGTATGTTCTTCTTGAATTTCTTGTTTTTCTTTTTCAGTGGTATTGTGCTGAGATGGGCTTTTATGATCATATTTTTCAGAGTTTCCCACTGTGTTGTTTTCCCCTTTAGCATTTTCATCCATGGAATCTTTCCTAGGTTCTTTCTGAGTTTGTTAAAATAAACTCTTTTGAAGTTTAAGACTCTGGTTGGATTATTTTCCATTGTTTGTGTTTGCATTATATTGAATTTCAGCATGACCTGGTCACTTTCCCCCAAGGTTCCCGTAACTTCAACTCCCTCTATCATTTCTTCTCAATTAGTAAGGATTAGGTCCAGTAGGGATTAACTGCTAGTTCCCTCCTCTACCTTTTGGATGATAAAGTTGTCAGCTAGGTTGGTTAGGAGTCTGTTTGATCTCCCACTCGCTGCAGAGTTTGTCTCCCAGTTGATATCTGGATAGTTAAGTCTCCCATTACTACTGTGGTATGCTTCCTACATATGTTTGTTAACTGGTTCATTTATTTCTTCTGATTGGTTGGGTGGCCTGTAATATACACCTATGGCAATGTCACTTTTTTCCCTTTTATATTGACCCATATACATTCTGGAGGGATTTTATCTTTGATCATGTGCATTTCTGTAGATATGTAGTGTTCTCTTACATATAGTGCAACTCCCCCTCCACTTTTTGTAGATCTATTTCTTTTGAACAATTTGTATCCATACATCAGTCTATTCAATTCATGGGTTTCGTCCCACCAGGTTTCTGTTATGCCAACTATGTCATAACCTCCCTTGTGCGCTATTGCTTCTAGTTCACCCTGTTTGTTCCCCAAGCTTTGAGCATTTGTATATAAGCATTTAAGACCTTTATGCTGGATATTGCCAACACCCATAAAGCTGAGCTGGTTGCCCAGAGCCAAAATTGTGATCATGTGACTGTGGGTGTTTGCACTTGTAGTAACTTTGAAATCAGATTGTATGTTTAGGGGAAGGTCTGTCTTAAGTTCAAATGGTTGTTAAGCTATTGGTTGCAAATTGACGATGACCTGTATACTACAGCTACAGAATCTAATAGTTCATTTGAAAACCCTTTCATTCTCAAATCATACTTATTCAAAGTACAGAATATTCTTTTTTCACATTTGTGGTAGGATTCAGCAAGGTGGATGAACTCAGTTGCAGTGATGTTGAGTACACTAAGAGTAGAACTGGAAGACCAGGTTAGGACAGATCATGATGGAGAAAATATATGTGGTTAATAAGAGTCAACACTGACTTAAAGGCACATAATTATAATCAGTAAACTATGATTATATTTTATAGCTTTTTAAATTAATGTGCTTTATTATTCATGAATTTAGTATGTTGTAAGAGTACTCTTTTTATTTTGTTAGTGGGAGAAATAAAAAAAGTTGCAATACTAATAAAAACATCCGTGATTATACAATGATGAAAGAAACAAGTCAACCAAACTAAGAGGAAAAATCCATATAATAACTGTAGATAATGATACACAGATAATTCAATGCTTAAGGTTATCATTAAATCTAACTCAATTATAGCCACACATTGCATCATATTCTCATTTTTAAAATGGAAGGATGGGTCAAAATTAGAAAAAAAAGCTCTCATGCAATCAGAATATTTGCTATTTGCTATTATTTAACATTACCCTCTTTAAATTCCATGTTAGAGGCATATAATTCAACATCACATTAATCTTCTTGACCATAATATTTCTTTCTAACATTGTATTGGTATATCTAGTGTTTGAAAGCAAAACAAAGCTGTAGGTCAGGGGTATCCAACCTTCTCAGCCTTAAGACTTCAATTCCCAGAATTCCCCAGCCAGCAAGTCTTAACGTTGCCAAGCTTGGATATCCCCGCTGCAGATGGACAAGGCCAGATCACATAGGTTAAAGAATCTTCAGTTTTGTTACAGTGCCAGCATAAAATAATGTAACGTCCAACTCTTTTAAAACATTATTGGGTTTTTCCCCCCAATAAACAGAACATTTTTTTTTCTGATGAATTATTTTTAAATCACAGCATATTTCATATTTCTTGACATCTGGAGCCACCGGTGCTCTATTCTATTTTTATTCCACAATTCAGATATACAGTACAGTATAACTAATATTAAATGTCATTAAATCATTTTTTAAATTCTTTAATAGTTGGTTTATTCTCAAATGCTGCATTTCTTAAGGATCTTCAAATTGCAGATATTTGCAGAGACTTCTAGTAGACTACTAATATCAGGTCATATTATTTAATTAATACATGTTTCACCTGTATAAATTGGCAAGCAAATATTACTGGTGACTTATACTCAAAACACCATTGCTCAAAGTAGAAACCACCTGATTTAAATGTTGTGGGTCCCATTGGCTAAAGAGCTTTATCTGACAAGGTGCAGATGATGTGCCTTTTTTGCTGTGGGTCCCACCTTCTGGAACATCAGCCCCTTCTCTCAAGGTGAGGTTAGTCCCATCCCTGTTAGCCTTTTGGAAGGCTCTGAAAACGTGGTTCCTCCAGCAGTCTTGGGGACCCCAAGGGGAGCCTGTGAGATGGTTGCATTATGTTGAGATGGGTGTTCTGCAAATCGTGTCTTTATTATTTATCTTGTTTTAATTTTCACATTAAATTTATTTTTGCTGCTTTTTAAATTAAGAACAAAAGAGAAACAATACACCGAAATAATAGTAATAGTTTGTCAAAGCTAAAAAAAAGACATAAAAATTCTGTAAGAAAAAATGAAAAAGAACACCAAAAAACCTGTAATAAACCATTTCTATTGTATATCTACATCTCATGCAAGTATTATTCAAAACCTATATATTTCTGAAGCATTTAAATGACTGCTTTTATTCATTTTTAAATGGTTGTGACATTGTTTTAACTAATGGTTATACATTGCTCAGTCGTATCTAGTGAAATGGACATTTATATCAGTTTATTAATAAATAAATAATATTGTGACAGAATATTCAAGTGATTTTCTTTCTGTGAATGAGACATATAAAAAAAACAAGCCGGACAGAAAAACAGAAGCAGAAGGCCCATTATTAATGAACCTGCAACTATATTAAACTTTCTCTATTAAGTTCCTTAACTTATTTCCACTTAGCTTCGATTGCTGCATATCATACCTCTTCAGGAAGGAAGATTCATACCTAGGTAATCTTTCTTCCTTGCTTATCTCTAATTCTGTCTATAGCAGGAAAGAGAAGATATCCATTTCTTTAGTTTTGCTTTTTCGACTTTTTTTTAAAGTCAAACTGCCACCTATCTAGAAGAAAGAGAAAATTCCTAACAATTAGAGCAATCAACCAGTGGAAGAGCTTGCCTTCAGACGTTGTGGGTGCTCCATCACTGGAGGCTTTCAAAAAGAGACTGGACAACTATTTCCCTGAAAGGGTATGGAGTCTCCTTGCTTGAACAGCGGGTTGGACTAGAAGACCTCCAAGGTCCCTTCCGCGAAGTGGTTTCATGCGGCCCGCGAAGCCATCCTGGAAACAGTGAGGGAACGGCCCCCGCTGCCTTGGCCCTGGCCCAGAGACCCTCCTTCTGCCAGAGACCCTCAGATCTGTCCCACTCCTGCCCAGACCCCCATAGGCACCCTTGATGCGAATGTGGTAGAGCTGGCCACGCCCACCCAGTAGGCCATACGCACTCTAGCCACGCCCACCCGGTAGGCCACGCCCACCCTGGCCATACCCACCCGGCCCCCTGAGGGCAACCGCAATGCTGATGCGGCCCTCAATGAAATTGAGTTTGACACCCCTGGTATACCCCAAGCAGTAGAATTTCACATTCTAATGTCCAATTGAGATTTCAAAACTCAAATATTTGACTTCATGGTCAAATGTTAAGAGATCCCAAATGTCAGATTTAACATTAACCGTACCTAGTTCTGTGTTCCATCTCTTTCTCTGGACAAAGACAAAGCAAGGCCTAATTGTTGGTAAGCTCCTAAGCAAAGTTTACATATTTATTTGCTTGATGTAACATGGCTGTAACAGGCTGAGGTTGTTTCCCGTTCATTTCAAGATTTTAATTCCCTTTCTTTAAAATTTTAATTTTCCCATCATGTAACTGGATATCATGTGTACCCGAGGCTTTGCAATTTTTTTTTTAGGTTTTGGGGGTCAATACCATTTATTCACTGTCTGTGAAGCTATGAAAGGTTATTTCAAATATGCATTGGCAGTTTATTTGATTTTCTTTTTGTCAGGTGATAGGATCAAGAAAAATAGGAGGAGGTGTTGTTTTGGTCTAATAATGGAAAGCATTAAGCACGGGCCACTGATGTGCTTTTGAATTGTAAGAAAATATGAGCATTAATAAATGGGAAGGAAGCAAGGCATTCAGCTTTTAAATTATATTTCTATTCCACCAGCATTTGTCACCAGATGATGGCCTTTAAATAAACGTCATTTTGCAAAAAGGGTTTTAAGGCTTGCTTAAATCTGACAGCTCAAAGGTCCCTCGTGAACTATGAGAAAGCAGTGTTAATTCAGCTGCTAGTATTGATGACACAAAGTGAAACATGCTATAAACGAAATATGTTTTTTTTTCTTTAGTTCTGTTTTTTTAGCTTTCTGTAATAGATTTTAGGAAGAGCAAGGCTGAGATGGCAAATCATAGAGATATTTTTCATTGCTGAAATGATGATGGGAAGAGCCTATTCATTTCTTGTTGCAAAGTAAAAACGAAATGAACGAGAATTGCATTGAATAATATAATTCAATAAGGACGTGGGTATATTTTCTTAGTACTGTAAACTACTTTTTCAGATAGCCAATGAATGCCAAAAGTTTTCAAGCAGTATTCTAAAGAATCACACTGGGCATTCCTTGTGAGGAATCAATGGGCAAACTTTCCTGAGTTTGATAGTGTTATGTCCATTTAGTTATAAACACCCCACCTACTACTTATTTTATTGCCCTGTACACCGCCCTGAGTCCTCCGGGAGAAGGGCGGTATATAAAACGAATAAATAAATAAATAAATAAATAAATAAATAAATAAATAAATAAATAAATAAATAAATATAAAGAAAACTTGTATAAAATGTTTTATAGATGGCATATGACACCAGTAAGATTAGCGAAAATGTTTAAAAACACTTCGAATAATTGCTGGAAATGCAAACAAAGGCCAGGTACTTACTATCATATCTGGTGCACATGCCCTAAACCAAAAAGGTTTTGGGTTAAGATGCATACATGGTTGGAAAAGATGACTAAAAGACAGATAGAATTTAAGCCAGAATTGTTTTTGTTAGGAATATTAGGATTCAGTTTATTAATATAGAACATGGGGTAATTTTTACCAATGTTTAGAAAAATGAACTAGTGAGAAATGAATGTGATATGTAATATGTTATTTTGAATATATATTAGTAAGAAGAATGACATGTATTGATTAACTGATACTGTTTTTGATTATTGTTTATTATATTTTCTAAGTCATCTATCACTATATTAACTATTGTTAATTGAACATATGTATCCGGACAATAGCCTGTTTGCTAAAGAATGAATGTGTTATTGGGGGACAACCCCAATGTTGATCCCAACCCTGTCCTAATCCCAACCCCAACCCCAATCCTGATCCCAACCCCACCCTAAACCCTAATCCCTAACTCGATCCTATTTTATCCATAACCCTATAAAATTCAATAAAATCCTTTATAAAAAAGAAGAATGAAGAAAGCCTTGACTCAGAGATGGGCTTCTTGAGAACCAGGGTACAGATTACTAGTGAAGGACTGGGACTTCAGAGATAGATTTTAATTTACACTCAGTCACAGAGAGTCACTGGGTGGCTTTGATCACACAGCCTCCTCAAAGGATTATTTTTGTAGGATATAACAGAAGGATCTCCATGTAAGGAGCCTCCTAAAAATATGTGATAAATCTAGATGATGATAATAAGTAACGTTGGGATTTGTACCCAACATCTGGAAGGCTATAGGATTCTCATTCTTGATGTGGAGTATGAAGAAGGAAGGTCCAAATAGAATGACCAATTACTTGTCACAGGATGGTAAAAGCAAAAACAGGCAAGTGGGAACATTTGCTTCATTCATGCTTCACTTTTTGGAAAGAAAATGAGCTGAGATACTGAAACTGTGTGGTTTATTCACTGAAATTGACAGACAAAGACAGAATTTACTTTCAAGAGATAACTAGTGGATTTTTGTGATTTCCACACCCCTACAGTTAGATAGATACAAGGAAATTTTGATACTAAAGATAAAAAGTTGCACTAGTTTATTAAAGAAATAGGATTGTGTGTGTATATGTATAGACATGTATGTTTGTACACATCATATATACATGGCAACTGATACAATTAAAAGGAATATAAAGTTGGTTAGAAGAATTTTTTTACCCACTAACCTCTTTGTTAAAAAAATCTTCTAAGGAAGTAATAACTATACATTGTCAAAGATGTGAAAACTGGAAACCTTTTGTAATAAAAAAGACATTTCAATTAAATAAAAAAGCTGATAATAAAGGACTGTCCAGATTTGATAATGTAAACAATACCTTTTATAGGTTGGCTTCATTCCCTTGCATTAAGGACTCCACAGCTTTTGAATTATTTTTATAATATATCTTGAATAAGAAAAAAGAATATTGACTTTTTTGCCCTTTCCTTTAATTACTGTTCTTTCTAAGCTCCGAGTAAGACATTCTTGCTCTAAAGTAAAGTGTTTTTCATATATTTACACAGACATTCTTAAGACGTCAATCACACATTCAAGTGAGATATAAATATCTGGAACAAACATACCAACATCAGCCAGAAAAGACAACCTGTTTCAGATTTGATTGTGTTTAGTACAAGCCTGATTGTTTTTTAGTCAGAAGAAATGACTGCAGTCATCTGAAAGGGTAACCTTGTCATTTAGAAGCTTGATTATTTAAATCAGGGCACACTTGCCATTCCATTTTTAGTTAGTGATGTTATTGTCCTAGTTAGAAACATTATAAGTATGGTAAATAAAGAGAGGCAGAAACTGTGATTGTGATGAGTTTAATTTCAGTCTGATATTTTCATATGTTCTGATTCTAGATTTCTGCTGTAAGGACTGGCTTATGGATGTTAAACATGATTTTTCAGCCCTGGTTGGAAACACAAATTGCTGGCCAATACAGTATTGTTTCCAATAAATTGTCACTTAACTATTCCATTTCACAGTAGGAAGGATGCAAAACATTCTTCTAATTTAAATGTCCAAATGCAACTGTCTAATTATGTCTTTTAGGGTAGGGATCCCCAACTACCGGTCTGCAGACTGTCACCGGGTCACAACATGCCAGAAACTGGGCTATGTGAACAAGTGAAGCCCCATCACGCCTCTCCAGTCCGTGGAAAAACCTCTCGCCACAGAACCGGTCCCTGGTGCCCAAAAGGTTGGGGGCTGCTGTTTTAGATCAACTATGTAGACTTTGGTGCTTGGGGTTTCAACATTTCAGATAGAATTAGTTTACCTGTTACTTCCTGTTAAAGTGATTGTAGATTGGGACATGCTAAGGCTATGTTTAATACCTTCACACTTGAACTACTTCACAAGAAACTGGCACCTGGGTTGTTTCTTGTAATGTCTTTCTTTTTGCAGCCAATTAATCATTCATTAGAGAGGTGGCTTTTTCATAAGCAGACTCCCAAAAATTGATACTTAAGAAGCCGATTTAAAATGAACCTCATACTGGCTTCATATTTTTCACTCCTGTTTGTAGTTTACTCCCATCCCACCCTCTACCAAAGATCCCGGTGTCATTGTTCCGACAGATGCAATTCTTCAAAGAACCTCCAGGCATTGTTTACCTTAAGGAGTCTTTAATCAAAAGAGCATAACTTCCGCACATACATGGTCAAGCCGAAATCTGGATTCCCCTTCCCTAAGCACACAGTATCAAAGCACAGTTCATCCCTCTAATTAACTGTCATAAATCACATTCTCCAATTAGTTTGAATTGTAAGCTTTTCCTCCTGTTAAACAACCCGCCAAATTCTTATCTTCTCTTATTTCAAAACAGCCTTGAGAGACATTCTTCCTACTCCCACCAGCATCAACTAATTCTAACTCTAAAAGTAACACACAAGTTTTAAAGAAGCAAAGCTGCCTCTCCACATGTTGTCAAAGCAAGAACATCTGATGTTAGCAGCGTTGACACCCAGAGGAGATTCTCCTATATTTATCGAGGCTTCAAGGTTCTTTGATATCAGTTTAGTCTTTAGAAAACAGGGTGGATTATTTCAAGTCAAGAGGCCTGGAGGTTTCTGGTCTCTACTGAGAAGAGGGACATTTTGAGAATAACTGATCCTTCAATTTTTAAAATGGACTATTCATTACAGTGTGATTATGGCTGACTCACAGTCATTAAAACCTGTAGTTTACAGACTGTGATGGCTGCATCACACCTGGAAGAAATTCAGGAAAGGTTGGTCTAAACTACAATGAGAAGCCTACTGATCCAGTTATGCCATTTTCAATACATGTACTATGAGGATTGTGTTAATAAATAAAAAATGAAAGCTTGCTAAGGTCCAAATCTAATATTGCATGTAAGTAGGACTGGCTAAAACACTTCTAAGATGTGCATTCTAGAAGCCCTGGAGCAGATAGTAAGATACCATTCAATCATGGGAAAGAAATTTAGCTGATATAAGATATACACTATGGCGCAGTGATGGCGAACCTTTTAGAGACAGAATGCCCCCAAACCTCCCCCACCCCTTGCCTCATTCTGCCTCCAAACCCCCATCCTGCCCCCACTCCGCCCCCCACCCTGCCCACCTATCGGGCCACCCACCACCTCCACAGCCCACTGCAGCAGATTGCCCAGGAGCATCATCTGTGTGCAATGGGGCGTGAAGGCGGAGTCTTGTCCCTGCTGCCCGGCTGCCATGTCCTTGGCTGCACTGGTTGTGATGGCACTGCTCAGCTTGTGATTGGTTGTGTGGTTGCACACTGAGTGCTTACGGTGGGTGACGACCATTATGTTTCGTTACACAACTGACGTGTGTTAGTGTATGTACAATGATTGACTACATGCGAAAGGTAAATAATTTATTTTAAAAAATCATTGCTGAATTGAAAATCTTTTTTTAATTTTTAGTGTAAAAGTGTGACCCCAAATTTAAAAATGAAAAAAAAAACCCTAATTACTTCTCAACCACTGGTTGTGCTAAGGATGGGATTTCGTCGAAACGTCGCCACAACTTGTTTTCTGAGGTTTTCGCGGGTGTTTGTATGTAGATCTTTGGTCATTTGGGTTTTTTCCCACGTAAAATTGGAGGTATCAGGGCAACGTTTCAACAAAATCTCATCCGTCATCCTCAGGCTGGTGACTTCAGCTTTGTTCTTCTGGGAGAAATGTGTGATAGTGGCTGTTTTTTCTTTTTTAAACTGCCAGAGGGGGTGTGTTCTGTGGGTGGAGGCTTGGCTGTGAAGAGATCCAGCAAACAATCATTCCCAGAGAAAAATCATCCAGATGTCCCAAGCTCTATGGTCTCCCCAAGATACACAAAGAAGGAACCCCACTCAGACCCATAGTCAGCTCCATAGGCTCATCTCTACAACATCTAGCCAAATTTCTTGCCAAACAACTACAGCCTTACGCAAATTCCATCACCTCACACGTACAAAACTCATTCCAATTCATAGAGATCATAAGTAAACAAAACTTACAGCCCTGTGACCTACTTGTGAGCTTCGATGTCGTATCCTGGAGACTAAAACACATGAAGAACGGTTGCAGGAATTGGGTTTGGCTAGTCTAGAATAAAGAAGGACTAGGGGGGATATGACAGCAATGTTCCAATATTTGAGGGGCTCCTACAAAGATGAGGGACTCAAACTATTTTCCACAAGAAACAATAGATGTAAACTAACCAAGGAGAGAAGCAACCTGGAATTAAGCTTACCTTCAGAAGTTGTGGTTGTTTTTATCACTGGAGGCTTTCAAAAATGTACGACCATTTGTCTGAAAAGTTATAGGTCTCCTGCTCGAGCAGGGGGTTGGACTAAAAGACCTCCAAGGTCCCTTCCAACTCTATCATTTTATATTCTATGTTCTAACTAAGGTAGAATACCCACAAATAGCCCAAACATGAAAAGATGAAGTCAGGGAAGCTAAGGCTACTATTTAATAAAGTAAGACTTGCAACAAATTGTCAAAATAATAAAAAAGTGTCTTTTAGTGTATAAAAAATAAAATCAAGGAAACAATTCATCCTCTAATGGAAGTGCATTGCTCCTAGCAACTCTCCTACAGAAGGAAGTATTACTCGGATTCTCAGTCTACTTATACAAACTTACAGGAAGTATTAAATTTATCAACTTGGGGCTTCTTCAGGGGAATGAAGAATAACTTTGCCTGGAAGAGTTTTAATCTGCTAATGTGAAAAAATGAATAATCTAATGTGGATGCTGTATTTTTACTGTCTCAGTGGATGGCAGCACTTGGCTAACTTTATTTGGGCTTGGAAGTTAAATAAGGCTGGGCTTGGTTAATATTTGGATGGGAGACCACTGAGCAATAAAGCAGCTGAAGGAATTCCAGAAAACATCCTGGAAAAACTCCATAATAAGCTACTTCTGTATTATTTCCAGCTAAATTACATGTACTTGGTTCCTAGAATCTTCAGAGATTGAACCTGACTCAAAGGAGACATTTAAAATGAATTGTGACTATTGAATTGTTATATTATATTGTCATGTATAATAATCAGGAATAATATATTTAAAATGTCTAGTCTAGGAGCATAAGCATTTCTGAAAAATGTAGGATATAAATGGATGGGTAATAATATGTTTTGTAGATCTGGGGAAAATGGATGCTCTGTTTTCTGTTCTATAGTGCATTAAAGCAGAGCTACTGAAATGTAATCTTTTTGTCTTTTTCAATCATTGGGGTAACCATTCCATTGGTTTTCAATTGGTGGGTCTTGAGTAATCACTTGCTTCTATACCTTCATCTTGATTTATAAGCTTATTTTGCTTTCTTTATTTCATTTCTCAAGACTGTTTCCAATTTCAGCACCTGTAAATAAATCTATAAGGTATGCTTTTGCATCAAAGTTTATGATGCTTGCAGTTAATCTCGTCTCAGCTAGCAGCTTTTTACAAAATTGAAATACGGAGATGAAAAATGCTATTGATTAAAGGTCAATAATTATCTGAGCAGAAAGCAAGGAAATCCTCCACATATTAGACCTATTTCAGATGCATTTGGATGTATAAATCTACTTTAACAGAAGAAAAAGATACAATATTTTTTTCTAAAATGGATTATGAAAAAGACTCTGACAGAAGAGAAACATGAAAAATAACTCTGATAAAATATCATGAGGATGCTTCCCATATATTTTGTATATCTTCTTTCTTGTAAAGTATGTCATAAACAAAATCTGGTCCATTGCACAGTATGGGGCCTGTAATTAACTCCTTGCCCTTCATAATGATTGTTCCATTTGGTAGTTCTAGTTTATACTCCATAATTTCCCCTCTTGTTTTCTGAAGCAAAACAAGTGGCAATACAGAGCTAACCCTGGTTGTTTTGAGAAAGCTAAACAGGTTGGATATAGTTTAGTTTTTAGTCCCAGACTCTCAGGAAATCAGGTTTGTTGACTAACCTTGGTTCAAGTAAAAAAATAAAATTAGCAGAAAAAGCTAATGGTAAACCATTCATATTGTTGCCAAAAAATCAATCTGGACATGTCTCTGTAGTCAGCAGGAAGTGACAACAGGTATTTTAAATCTTTTTCCCATCTTTTGATGTTGGGAAAAGCTATGATATATATTTACTCCATCAGTCTGAAATTGTTCTCCATTGTTCACTGGAATGTCCTTTTTAAGCTGTTTTCAGAACACTGATTAATACACAAAATGTACTTATTTATTAAATTTATAAGCCACTCAAATTCATCACAGTCTGGGTGGTGTGCAGCATGAAACAATAAATTATCATAATAATAAAACTGGTTAAGAAGAAATGTCTGGACTTCCAGTTTGCTGTCATGACGAGACAGGTGAAATAAATTGGAACTCTGGTTTCCTAGTCCACTTTCGCTGCATCTGGAGACCAAAAAGGGTCAGAAAGTTACCCTGGAGAGGTGATGAAGAGGAAGGGAAGCTGTGGGAGCTTGGAGCTGATGGCAGTCAGTCAAAGGAACCAAGGAACCTCTTCAAATGGATGGAAGAAAGGCTCCCTGTAAATGCACGGGCAGCCCAAGTCATAGACAACTGGGAAAAAAGTGAAGAGTTGCAGCATGCTGCAGCATGCCACTGAACAGCTGATTGCCGACATGCTGAGATCTGGGTGAGACGGTTTCTTATTTCTCTTCCCTGTGGACTCAGAAATAAAAATACCCTGATTGGATACATTTCCAAAGCAAAGACCCCATGAAGACTTGGGAAGAAGGGAGTCAAAAGTGGTGAAAAATTTTAAATGGGGGAACGAAATTAAGGAATACAAAAAATACAAGATACATTAAGTTTACTGTTGAAAGATGTGTGTAATGAACTAAACTCCCAAACACATGGACAGAAGCAAATATTACTTTGATACCAAAAGCGGACTCGGACCTGACACAGATAAAAAATTATAGACTGATATCATTACTAAATGTGGACTACAAAATCTTTACTTCAATAATAGCAGAGACACTGAAAAACTTTCTAACTGAATTTATATATCCAGATCAAAATGGATTTCTACCAAAGAGACAAATAAAAAATAATTTAAGTTATAATGGACATATTGGAATATTATGAAATGCACCCAGGGATACAACTGGTATTAGTAGAGAAGGAGAGAAGCAACCTAAAACTAAGGAGAAACGTCCTGACAGAACAATTAAGCAGTGGAACAACCTGCCTCCAGAAGTGGTGAATGATCCAACACTGGAAGTTTTTAAGCAGAGACTGGACAGCCATTTGCCTCAAATGGTATAGGTTTTCCTGCCTGAGCAGGGGGTTGGTCTTGATGACCTCCAAGGTCTCTTCCAACTTTATATTATTATTATTATTGTTATTGTTATATTTCTAGATGCCCCAAAGGCATTTGATAATGTTTCCTGGCAATTTAGGACTCAACAACTAAAAATAATGATCTTTGGACAGAAACAGAATATTTTCAAACTAGGGACTTATTTTATAAATGGCTGGAGAAAAGAATAATGGATTAGGAATTCAATTTGTTTTTGTGAATGATATACTCAGACAACATGTTTGTTGAATAAGTAATTTTGAATTGTATGAAAAAATCAATAAAAACATTTGTCTGGAAAAAACCTTACCACTTCCTTGATCTTTTGGGAAAGGTATTACGTGGGGTGGCTCAGATTCATCTGCCCCAAAGGAAAGAAGCATCTGAAGGCACCTCGGCTCTTTTATGACTCATGGACTTCCTGACCTATACCATTCATATTATCTTACATTTTTAAGTTCAAATTCAGTGGAACTCTGAGAACATTTTGAGGAAATGAATGTTGAAGGGAATTTAGAGAAAGTTGTCAAGGGATTTGACAGGGATGTTTTTTTTTTCCTGGGAGAAACTTGTTTCAGATTTCAAAAAAACAGGTTTTCTCTGACTGACAAGTAGTGAGTCTTCTGTTTCAATGGCTTGCATGTGTCAGAAAGTGTAACCTGGGCCTTGTCAGTCTGGCTTATAATAGTGAGAATTTTTAATTCCATTGTATCAGTCTTTCATTACTTTTCTTTTCATAAAAATGATTAATACTTCAAAGTTTCAGGTGTTTCTGGTCTGATGGAGTGAGTGAAGCTTCAAAATGCATACTGTTTTAGGTCTTCTTGCCAGATGGATATACCTTGCACCTAGAGTGCTGTGTAAATAGTGCACACCTTTAACCATTTGATCCTTCAGAAAATAAAAAGGATGAGGACCATCTTTTTATTAGCTTGAATTAAGAATTTCAGCAAGCTTCATATTCAGGAGATTTTTCAGCTGTCAAGGAATCTTGTAGTTTCTTGGAATCTTCTTGAAATCTTATAAGGGATTAGATTAAGATACAAAAGAGTACAGGAATATGTCATGTGCTTTAAATGAATTCTCAATTCATGTGAAGTAACATCAAGGTCAAATACTGGATTCGGTGAAGTTCCAATCCATAAACTGGATTTGAGGGATTTGGCAAATCTAATTGATTTGTTTGCTTGTTAGCATATGTCTTAATTTTCAACTACAGAATCACTTTTTATAGATAGTATTAAAATTTTGGGATAATATTTAGAACTGTGATGTGTTATTCAGCAGTAAATCCTACTAAGTTCAATGGGACATACTCCCATATAAGTATATAATTGCATCCTTATATTTTGCTATCTACTATGTACCTTCTCCTGGGCTTAAATACATGGGACTTCAAACAAATATTGCTTAACAGAAGGATTAGGACCATGAAATTGTCATGCCCAAACCCACATTATCAGAAGAATACAGACAAGACAAGAATCACAACAGAACCTAATAAAAGGTTTCAATTGGACTGTTTTGTTCTTCAAAAATGTTAGCTGAGTGTCCTTCTGAAAATGAAAGTAGCAGGAAAGACCTGTACTGAGAGAAATCTAAAACTTCAAAGTTTGGGAAGAGTATTAAGAATAAACTGTTGCCTTCCTGGGCCAGGAAAATTCCCAGAGAACCATTGCACACATACACACACACATATATATGTTGTGATTCCTTGCCAGCCAGTGGATCCAGTAGCTGAGTCTGAGGAATCAGATGAGGAGGAGGGGCCTGGAGTGACATCAGAGTCAGAGGAAAGCTCTGAGGAGCTCAAAGACTTACAGTCGGACGAGGAGCCTGGCCCCTCTACTCGCGCTCAGGCTGAGACACAGCTGTGCTGGGAGCCTGAGTTGGACAGTGATGAAACACAGCTGGGAAATATCCAGGATGCACGAAAGCGCCGGCAAGAGAAGCGAGTAGGACAGAGGAATGCAATGGGGCAGCTCCAAAGGCAAAGGAGAACGCATTAGGAAGCCACGCCTTGGCTGAATTATAAAAGGGAAGGTGTGGGGGATGCTGGTTGCCAAAGGCAACCATTCGTGTTGAAGATCGATTTCCGGTGGATTGTGTTTGTTTGTCTTGGAAATTGACTCAGGTCTGTGAGAATAAAAGGGGTTGGTTTTTTTCTTATGGTTCCTGCCTGTTTCTTGGAAGAGAGGTTTCTCCCTGTGAGCATAACAAGGACTCACGTAGGCTGGGACAGAACAATACACACACACACACACACAGACACACACACACAGACAGACACACACATACACACATACACACGCACACACATACACATATAGACAACGAGAAGCAATACGATTAGCAGGGGCTGGTAGACCAGTGGCGTGTTCCATGAATAGAGCACAGAAGCAGTTGGGTCTTATAGGCAGGCTTTTGAACCTCTGGCATTCCACTCTGACGACGTTGGCAGTTAGCTGACGAAAGCTGTTTATTAAACAGTTGTTTTTTTATATTATCCTGGTGTTCGACAGTTTTCTCAACACACACACACACACAAACACACATGTGCAGAGCGCAAAAACAGCTGGTTCATAAACAGCCGGTGTGTGTGTGTGTGTGTGTGTGTGTGTGTGTGTGTGTGTGTGTATACCGGCTGTTTATGAATCAGCTATTTGCGCTCTGCTCATAGAGCAAGTTACCAGTCTACCTGCCCCGGTTGACCATATTATTTCTAGTTGTCTCTCATCCATTGCATCCGTCCATGTGCTTCTGGATTCGGGAATCGTCGCCCCTCTCGTTGTCACTCTCCCTGCCTGCCTCATTCGTGTCTGAATACATGTTATTCAAGTTTGTCCCCTTTACTGGTCATAGTTCTTTGCTGTAACATGGGCCAACAGTTCAGAACTTGCGCTGGCGGTGCTCGTTGCACTTGTTGTAAGTTGTTATGTTGTTCCTCCCACTTCCTTATGCCTGATAAGAAGGCAGTAGATCTATGTGGCGATTAACCGAGTGCTTGTTTGACAGCCAAGCCTCCTTCAGCAGTCGGCCACCCTTGGTGGAATCCTGGGCAATGGCTTCCACCCCTGCAATGCAGAACATGTGATTGTTGCTGGCCATATGGCCCACACCTGTGATCGTTGTTCATGCCATCTAATGGCTAGCTCATTTTCATGAATGGTCGTGTGGAGGGTGCCGTCTGGTTGGTGGCTGACCAGCACATCCAGAAAAGCAAGTGTGCCGTTATTCTCTTCCTCCACTGTAAAACGGATGTCTGGGTAGACCGAATTTAATTCCCTCATGAACCTGGTGCTGTCTTGCCTCTTGAGGATTGCAAATGTGTCATCCACGAATCTTACCCAAAACCTGGGGCATGCATAGACATCACTTCAACTTCAAGTTGTTGCAGGACCGCCTCTGCAATGATTCCCAAAATTGGGGATCCCATCGGTGTGCCTTTCACTTGCTCATAGATGGTGCCCTGGAACGTAAAATGCATTCTAAGACATAGGGTCATGAGTTGTATAAGGTCTTCTGTGCACAGTGAGTCCTGGTGTGGCCCTTCCTCTTGTTGCAAGCAGTTCCTTATTACTGTGATGGCCAGGTCTTGTGGGATTGAGGTGAAGAGTGAGGTGACATCAAAAGTCACCATAACTTCATCCTCCTCTACTCTTAAAGATTTTATCCTTCCCTGGAACTCTTCCAATGAAGAGTTGGACTTATTTTATCAATGGTTGGAGAAATGAACTAGGGATGAGTAATCTAATTTGTATTAGTGAATGATAAACTCAGACAGCACGTTCGTTGAATAAGCACTACATATACATATGTATATTTATTTATTTATTTTATTTATTTATTTGTTTTTATAAACCGCCCTTCTCCCGAGGGACTCGGGGCGGTGTACAGAGTAAGGTAGGTATACAGATTGAACAATAGTGAAAAACAATAGTAAAAACAAACTGGGACCCCAATTAGAGCTATCAGGCCAGGCCGGACTGCTGGAACAGGTAAGTTTTTAAGTCGCGCCGGAAGGTGCGGAGGTCGGGGGCCATCTGGATTTCGGTTGGCAAGCAGTTCCAGAGGGCTGGCGCACCCACTGAGAATGCCCTCCCCCTGGGGGCCACCAGCCGACATTCCTTGAGCGGTGGCACCCTGAGGAGGCCCTCTCTGTGGGAGCGCACAGGACGGTGGGGTGCTGACATTGGCAGAAGGTGCTCCCGTAGGTAGTCCGGACCCATGCCATGTAGGGCTTTGTATGTCATTGTTAGCACCTTGAACTTCACACGGAAGGCAGCCGGAAGCCAGTGCAGCGCACGGAGGAGAGGTATGTATGTATACACACACACACATACACACACAATTCAATAGTGCTTATTCAACGAACGTGCTGTCTGAGTTTATCATTCACTAATACAAATTAGATTACTCATCCCTAGTTCATTTCTCCAACCATTGATAAAATAAGTCCCAAGTTTGAAAATATTCTGTTTCTTTTTCTTTCAAACTCAGAGTAAGTCTGTACATTTTCACACATAGTATTTTTTAAATTATTTCTTCCTCTAGTGGTATTTCTTCATTTTTCCAATATTGTGCGAATATAATTCTTGCCGCTGTTGTCACATGCAAAATCAAATATACATTTTGTTTGTCAAGCTTTTCTGGCATTATATCTAATAAAAAAGTTCAGTTTTAAAATCTACATTTTCCCCCAACATCTTTTCTAGCCAAGTATGTATTTTCATCCAATACCTCTTTGCTTTAACACATGTACCTGGTTTACATTTCCAACATTTATATGACATATTTTTAAACACTTTTGCTAATTTTGCTGGTGGCAAGTGCCATCTATAAAACATTTTGTATAGATTTTCTTTTTAAGAGGTTGACATTGTCAATTTATAATTTCTTTCCCATAGCTTTGCCATTTCTCTAAATCTAAATTAGAGGTTACAGTTATTACCCTCAGACTTGCAATCTAAAAAACACAAGTTTAAAAAATTGAAGGGAATACAACTCTGTTTATCTTGAACAGCTGGTATTTGGTCAACAGCCATAGAAAACCCAACTTATATGAAATAGGACAGCCCTATAACTTCACTGTATTAAGTGAGCCTGACATCAAATTTTGTGCAAAGGGAATGGAGGAAAAGAATAAACAGTATTAAAATGTACTTTGAATAAAGACATGAGCTATAATAATTTTTATGTTATAATGTTCAGAGAGCTGCAATGAGAATTGTATCTTGTGATTTGTTTTGGAAATATTGTGCAGGAAACTGTCAGGAAGTTTCTCCTTAGTTCCAGGTTGCTTTTCTCTTTGATCAGTTTCCAACCATTGTTTCTCGTCCTTCCCTCTGAGGCTTTGGTGAACAACCTGGCCCCCTCTGCCTTATGGCAGCCCCTCAGATACTGGAACACTGCTATGTCTCCCCTATTTCTTCTTTTCTTTAGATTAGCTGCACACTGCTGGCTCATAGTCAAGTGATCGTCCACTAGGACTCCAAGGTCCCTTTCACAGTTACTATTTTTAAACCAGGTCTCACCCAATCTGTATTTGTACCTTTGGTTTTTCTTGCCTAAATGCAAGACTTTGCTTTTCTCCACATTGAAACTCATTTTGTTGGATAGGGCCATTGTTCACGTTCATCCTTGTCTTTAATAAATTTCTACTTTTAATTTTCAGAAGATTTCTTGCTTCAAAACACAGTTAAGAGTCAAGAACCAATTACTATGGCAGTTGATGCTCACTTAATGTTAAGCGACTCTTCAATAATTGATCAGTAATGGACAATGAAATCCAGGAATAATCAAAGCTTTACGGATACACCTGTCATGAGTGTTTCAAGGCCACAGACTGATATTCTATGTAATGTGCTAAAATATTTGCATTGAAATGGCATGTTTGCATGGATCTACACAAGTAATTAAATACAGTATCAATACAAAAGAAAAAGATGGTGACATAATACTTTCACTCTCTCCTACACTGCCTAAAATGCAGGTTTCCTTTATTATTTTAACAATGATAAAAAAGGACAATGTTAATATACCATGGATATAAATAAGAGTTCTTGAATCGCATGAAGTTTGCAGCTAAATTAAATATATTTTTCTGATATTGCTTGAACTTGCAGCCTTTGTATCTCAGAATCAGCATAGAACTGGATAAAAGGTCAGATGTTATTGTCAATCTTTGTAATTGTTTATGGAATTCACTAGGAATCTGTAGACATCAGCGATCTTTCCCCAAGGTCCTATTGAAAAGATTAGGCCAGAGATTTTTTGACAGCCTGTATACGTTGATTGGTGCAGCCTATCTGCTCATGTGCTTTGCATCATATGCTTTGCATCAAGGCCATGGAACACCAGTGACAGTAACTCAAGCCTCCTTTGAGTGAAACACTGACTTCATGGACATGGTCCATATATTTTTGTTGGCAACAAGATGAAATTAGTTTGCAATTGTTGTCTTCTGAGACCTTTCTTCCTGTGCATCTGTTGTTAGCTGTCAATTTTCCCCTTGCTGTTTGGAGGAACACAAACAAAATGAGAGACATTTGGTTATAAATGTACAGCTTGAGTGATTTCGCTTTGGGTTATTTCCAAATAAACATTTACCATATTGTGTCAAGAAGGTCTTAGAAACTAATTATTAGAAAGCAGAAAACAGAAATGAGATGAGCACATAGATAAGGAAGGAACGAGGAGAAGTGGTTACACTTCTGGTAATGGAGAGAAGGTGTACCAATTAGAAATTGGGCTATATCTTATTTGGAAGGTTAGAATTTTAGACTTACACAAGCACAAACTGACTCTGAAAGGGTGTTGTGCTCCTTGCACGAAGCCACCTGCATTCAATGCCTTGTGTGTTAAACAAAATTTTTGAGCTCAGCAATACAGTGTCTAGTGTTTGACCTGAGCAAGGAATGAAAAATAGGGAAGAAATTCTGTCAACAGAGTTTAAGTAAAGGTAAAAAAAACCCTGTTTGTATGTGCCTCCAGAGCAATTTCAGAAATTACCATGAAAATAGTTATTTTTAATTAAGAACAAAAAAATAAAGCTTGGAGAATTGGCATCTGTAATAGCTGCAGTATGGCACTTTAGAGCTGCAAAAATATTTAATTTGATGTAAACTATCAGAATTCATGCTAATATGGTTCTAAAATTTGGGCATTCAATTATGTTAGTATATTTAAGGCAAGAAAAAAGGCGGTTTGCCAAAATTCTCTGGCTTAAATCCCAAGTATTCAAAGAGCTTGACTTTGGGAGGGAGAAATGGTAGACCAAAGTTGCCTTTGCTAAAAGCAGAACCCATGGCTGCAGCAGAATAAATAGCTGGCGAGTCAACCAGCCCTTTGAAAGCTCTCCAGATGAGGAGAGGACTTGAGATCATCCACAAGTGCTCCTGATAGCTGCAAGTGGTCTCCAGTGGAGTACATTATAGCTCTGGAGACGAGTGAATAGCCATCTTGGTCAAACCATGGTTGGCGTCTTTGAAAGGACACTAAGTTTACATACAGGTAGTTCTTGCTTAGTGACCATTCAAAGTTATGACACGCACCCCAAAAGGTACTTACGAAATTCTGAAATTCTGACAGCCGCATCTGCACACACACACACACACACACACACACACACTGTGGTCATCTGAAGTAATTACTTTATATCTTCCTTTCTTTTCTTCACCTTCTACGCTTTCTTTTTATTCTTCTACTGTATCTTTTTTAGTTCGTACTAGTTTTTACTGTTGTAATTATAATTACTATTAAAAAAATATGAAATTATTTCGCAACTAGTTCAGCCCAGTCCTGACTATTCTTCCCAGCAGTTTTGGCCCAGCCTTACCATCTAGATTTCTCCACATGAAGGCCCTTGGATTCCTTGCCTGGATTCCACCAAAGCAAGTCCATGAGAAAGTTTTGTATATACTAGGAACTTTAGCATTATGAGTCTCCAATTATACATAAGGATGGTCAAATCTGCATTATGATTTATAATGTTTGGACAAACTTAAATATACAAAACCATACCATGAAATGAAGATGATTTAGCAAGGAATAAAACTCAGCAGAGGCTAGGATATGAATATTTGACCATCCCATGATATTGACCTCAAAATCAGAATCAGACTAGAGCTGGAAGGAACCTTGGAGGTCTTCTAGTCCAGCCCCCTGCTCAGGAGACCCTATATCATTTCAGACAAGTGGCAGTCTCTTCTTCAGACAGTCTCTTCCTAAAAACCTCAAGTGATGAAGCACCCTCAGTGTCTTAAGGCAAGCTGTTCCATTGGTTAATTGTCCTCACTGTTAGGAAGTTTCTCCTTAATTCCAGGTTGCTTCTCTTCTTGATTAGTTTCTACCCATTGTTTCTTTTCTTTCCTTCTTTGGAAAATAAATTGACCCCTCCTCCTTGTGCAGCTTCTCAAATCATGTCCCACCTGGTCCTTCTTTTCCCTATACTGGCCATTCCCAAATCCTGCAACCATTCTTCATATGTTTTAGTCTCCAGGCCTTTAATCATCTTAATTGCTCTTCTTTGCACTTTTTCCAAAGTCTCAACTTCTTTTTTGTAATGTGGTGACCAAAACTGAATGGATTATTCCAGGTGTGGCCTTACTAAGGTTTTATAAAGTGTTACTAATATGTCATGTGATTTTGATTCTATGCCTCTGTTTATACAACCAAGGATTGTATTAGCTTTTTTGGCTGCTGCCATACACTGCCGGCTCATGTTTAAGTGATCATCCACTAGGACTCACAGTTACTGTTTTTGAGCCAGGTTTCACCTAATCTGTTCTTGTAACTTTGGTTTTTCCTACCCAGGTGTAAAACCTTGCTTTTTTCCACATTAAATTTCATTTTCTTGGATAGGGCCCATTGTTCAAGTCTGTCAAAATCTTTTTGGATCCTGATCTTGTCTTCTGGGGTGTTAGCTATTCCTGCCAGTTTAGTGTCATCTGCAAATTTGATGAGTTCCCCTTCTATTCCCTCATCTAAGTCATTAATGAAGATATTGAAGAGTACTGAGCCGAAAAGATATAGACTACTTAAAGCAATGGAATTCTGTGACAACCATAAAGCATTCATGGAAGGGGATGATTTTGAATCTGGCACAGCGAGAGAAACAAAGAGACAAGAAGAGATGGGAATAGAAAGAGCAGCCAAACCAAGATAAGAAGAAGAAACTAAAAATACAAATATAGAAGAATGGGCAAGACCAAGAGAACAGAGACAGATAAGGTTGACTAGAAGATTAAGACCTAAATATAATTGAAAAAGATGGAGAAGGAAAATGGTTTCTTTTCAATGAATATAAATGGACTGAATTCCCCCTCAAAAAGGAAAAAAAATACATGACTACAAAAAATAAAAATAGATATAATTTGCCTCCAAGAAACACATATTAAGACACAACACTATAAATTGTTAGAACAACTGAAAATTGGCAAACTCCATTTTGCATTAGCACAACAAATGAAAAGAGGAATAGCTTTATATATTAAAGAAACAATGAAACCTAAACAAATTTATGTGGATGAAGAGGGAAGAATATTAATGGTGGAAATAATGATGGACCAAAAACAAATACTGATGGTAGCAATATATGCACCAAATGATAAACAAGAAGAATTTTATCAAAAAATACATAAAAAAACCCATTAGAATTGGAATATAAAAATTTTTGTATAATGGGAGACTAATGCAAAAGCAGATGGAACTTTGGACTATAAAAGGGAAGAAAGGAAGAAATGTATTAGCTAAAGCCTTTTCTAAAATGGCACAAGAAATTTGTATTCAAGATATGGAGAGAAAAAATATCCAAAAAATTGCAATATAGATTTTATTCAAATAGATATAAATCATGGTCTAGAATTGATATGATATAGATATCCTCTGAACTTAGCACAATGATGCAAGAAATAGAGATAGAAATATCTGGGCAGATCATAATCTGGGAAGATCATAATCCAATAAAGATTGACCTGGAGAGGAGCCAAGAAAAAACTAAGATGGTGCCTGAACAAATCTATATTGAAAGAAAAAGAATTTATACAACTAGCAACAAAACAAATGGACTGCCCCCCCCAAAAAAATAAATAAGCAAAGAGACATCACTTCACAATGTGTGGGATACAGCTAAAGCATATTTTAAAGGGCTGGCTATAACATATGCTGCTAAAAAGAACAAAGAAAGAAAACAACAATACCGTATTTTCCGGCGTATAAGACGACTGGGCGTATAAGATGACCCCCTACATTTCCTGTTAAATTATAGGGTTTGAGCTATACTCGCCGTATTACCCCTCTTCCAACGCACACCAAATAAAAATTAAAAAACATCATTTGATTTTAATATGGTAATTTTAATTCAAATGCTTACGACATGCAGGTACTTAGGAAAACTGTCACTTATAAACATAAGGCTGTTTGTCATCAAACATGTAAACATAAAACAGTGCAAGTGGATTAAACTTTTCCTAATTCACTCTAAAGCTTTCCCTGCACAGACCAAATGGGAGATCCGCTCCAGGTTTTTCAGCCCGCCCGCCCAGTTCCTGAGTCAAATGTGTCCTTAGAGCTAAGCGGCTGATCTGGCTGCTGCATTCCCCACCTGCCTTTCAAGTTGGGATAGACTGCAGCTGCTCTTCAACTTTAGAAGGAAAGACGCCCAGACCCCAGCCTGGAAAAAATCACAGACTGCAGCTTCTTCTCCAATTGATCCCGCTTTCCCTGCGCAGACCAAATGGGAGATCCGCTCCAGGTTTTTCAGCCAGTCCTGTCCCTAAAGTTTCAGCATCTGGTGCTCATCTCTGTTTCAAAGCCGAAGAGCCAGCGCTTGTCCGAGGACGTCTCCGTGGTCATGTGGCCGGCATGACTAGACGCCAAAGGCACACGGAACGCTGTTACCTTCCCACCGTAGTGGTCCCTATTTTTCTACTTGCATTTTTACATGCTTTCGAACTGCTAGGTTGGCAGTAGCTGGGACGAGTAACAGGCGCTCACTCTGTTACGCGGCACTCGGGATTTAACCCGCCAAACTGCAGGCTACCAGTTATAACTTGATTTGTTTCTAGATCTGTTTTTTAAATTATTTTTTCTAGTATCTTCCCAGGTATTGATATCAGGCTAATCGGTCTGTAGTTTCCTGGGTCTATTTTTTCCCCTTTTTTTGAAGATGGGAACCACATCAACTCTTTTCTAATCCTCTTGTAGTTCCCCAGTGCTCCAGATTTTTTTTAAAGATGTGATACAATGGTTCTGAGATAACATCTGCCAGCTACTTCAGAACTCTGGGATGGAATCCATCAGGTCCCAGTGATTTATATTCATCAAGATCAGACAGGTGTTTTCTTACCATTTTCTTGTAAATGATCATTTTTATTTTATTATATCCTATTTTCTCTCAAGTGATGATTATCAGCAGAAAGTGTTGAGGATGACCTGTCTAGTTTTGTAATGTAAATTAATATTAACAATATGCCTGTTTTCTGAGTAATTAAGCATTAATGACCAAAGCTCAATGTTTTCATGAGAATTAATGATGGCTTTGAGATTTATGGTCTGAAGTCAAATCAAGGCCTATTAACTCTAACCATCCATTAATATCCCAGGAGGAAAAAAGGGATTATTTCTGTTCGTCTATGAGTATTTAATAATGTTTTCTCCTTTTCTGGCTCTTCTATTTATTAGAAAACCTATTGCTATTCAATCAATGTTGTGTGGAGGCTCTTATGGGTAAACAAAATGGAACGTCATAGCAAGTCCTTTGTTTGAATACAATCACTGTGTCTGGGCTTATTAATTTTGTTCAAGACAAAAAGGGTAGGAGAGTCAACAGGCTATTGTATTCATGCAGTGCCCTTATTATTCTTGCCAAGATGTGAATATTTTGATTCTAAACTAGAAATGCAGGATTGCAACTCCACTCTTTTTCTTAAATGATATATGAACACAAAAAACTGACCTTTATTTCTCTCTCCAATGCCCATTCTATGTGCTTTTTTTTGTCATTTTCTCTAATCATATATGTATTCTTGACTAAACTCTTTTAGCTTTAGGGCCTGTCTACCAAAGATGATAATATGTGCCTGGTTTTGTCTATATTTCCAACAATTGCTAGACATATTTTTAAACATTTTTGCTAACCTCACAGGTGGTAAGTGCCATCTGTAAAACATTTTTAATAAGTTTTCTCTGTAAGCCACCGTCTTTGTTATTTTACAATTTCTTTCCCAAAGTCTTTGTCAGTTTTCTAGCTCTATGTTATGTGTTAAACCTGCTTATCGTCACATAGGTGGAAGTTTATCTATGACTAGAAACATTTGTGTACCTTAGACCATAAGAAGGTCACATAAGAAGGTTGTCCTACTGAGGCTTTCCTCAGCTTTCTACCTTCCAGGTCCATGGGTGCTGCAACACTCAGAATCCTTAGCCAGCATGACCTAAAGCTGGGTTGGTTACTCATTCTGGGAAGTCACCTCTCAATATGTCTGGATTGCAGAAGGCAGTACTAAGGGTTGAATATGCACATGATGCTCATTTTTACCTTTTACTGTGTTGTGTGTCTCA
The DNA here is from genome assembly GCF_964194415.1 of Vipera berus. Lineage (NCBI taxonomy): Eukaryota > Metazoa > Chordata > Lepidosauria > Squamata > Viperidae > Vipera > Vipera berus. The sequence goes on along the minus strand of NC_138207.1, from coordinate 89,388,506 downwards.
TTTCTGCCTCTTATTCTGTGTTCTAATGATATGGTTTGTACAGTTATATTTCTGTATGCTTATTCATGCTTTCCCCCGATCAGTGGCAGGCAACGGGTGGCTCTTATTAAAACCAAATGAAACTGGTAGTTGCCATTGCTCAGTTTGGCAGCAAACTGCTGAAGGTTAATCTGCATGTTTTGGCTAGATTCTTTCCCTTCTGAGTTCTAAAAGATCTTCATTTAACTTTTGAAACCCTTAAATATCTAGTATTTTATACACAATTATTAAGCTAGCATGCTGCTCCTAGACATAGGTCCTACGAGTCAAAGCAACTTTGCATATATTTTTTTCACTAATACTTTTCACAATCACTGTTCCAGAGAACAGTTGGTGTTGGTAGGTTACTAACCTTCATGTCATCTTTTGGAAACAAATGTCACATCTTGGCTTACCTAGAGTACCTTGCTTGCCAGAAAAGATGGCTCTCCCTTTCCACATCAGTGTTTCATTTCCCCTAACACCCCCTGCCCCCAATTGGTTTCCTGTTCAGAAGGAATATTGCAGACATATCCTGAAGGCTATTATCTCCTGGGCACTCAGAAAAAAACAAAAATGTGTGTTCCAATGAGCCAGAGTCAGGCCCAAGCTTTTCCAAAGAACAGATATAAAAAATCTCAAATTGGAGTTCAACATCCAAATAGATTTTTTAAAGGAAGATTTTCTGTAAGGGCCAGGTGAGGATTTTTCTTATTGTACTATTATTAAAGTGTCATAACTTTCTACAAAATGGCAGCCTCTAGGTATGATGGAAATCCCCAAATTTCCATTCAGAATACCTGAAATTGAAGATTTAACCTATCCAGAACATACCCCATGCTCACCTGGGAAAGAATATTATATACTTTTTATTCTCTCTCAGCCCAAATTACCTCACAGGGTTCTGGGGAAAAAAGGATGTGTTGGATATGTTCATGGCCTTGAGTGATTTGTAAAATAGTAAAGGTGAAATATATAAATAAAGTATAAATAACACAATTCATAATTTTGAGGCAGGCATATGACTGAGTTTTGTAGATACTCCACAATAAGTTTTCCTGTACCCTAAAATAGCCACCTGCCAACAGAATGTATATGGTCCCCACATGAATTTGTTGGATCTGGGGTTTTTTTTCCAGAATATATGGAATATTCCTCTGTATGGTGATGAAAAGATTGTACCATTTTTCTTTCTTTGGTGACAGGCAGACACTTGTGCTCCTGGTTTGCTTTCAACAGATGGAAACACCATCTGGAAAGGGATGAAGATCTTCCCAGGCAATTTGCTGGCTGCTTGGCCTTCACTCTACACTGTTGTGACTCTACATGGTTGACACTTGTGTTGTCTGATAATTCATGGGTGATTGAAATAGACAGCTGCTTGTTTCGCTACCTATTTTTTTCTTTAAGCTGAATACTGAGGATTCATTGGAAAAATGTTCTTGCTTCAGGGACAAATGTTAGTGGTTGAAAAGAAGGTTAGGCAATATTTTTGGACCAAGGAGTGTCTTGGCAATTGAGATACATATGAGAGGAGTCAAAATGGATCAGAACAAAAATTAAATTCTGTTAAAATGAAAACCAGTACATTGCTCATGGATTTTTTCATCACCTTTCTTCTGTAATATTAAAAGTAACATTAAGGGCAACAATTCTGACATATTTTGGGGACACATGCAAGACAAGGAGGATACTTACAAATATATTTCCCCTGTTCTTTAGTTCAAAAGGTTGGTAGCAGTTTCAGAAGATAAACAATAAGAAAATGGCTTTCTGCAGAACTATAGCCTAGAGCAAGGAGTGGACAAACATATCTGATATAGAAACCCCTTTTTGGTGACCCTCCCTGGTTTGTTATAACAAAATATGATAGAAAATATAATGAATTAACATGTAATTATTTATTTACATATAACTTGTGAGTGGCTTGCATTCTATACTCTGTAACAAGATTAAAAAGAATCATACAAAGCACCCAAAGTATTTGACAAATTCTGAGAGTTGAAATCCACAGATTTTAAAGTTATCAAGGTTGAAAAACACTGCTCCAAACCATAACAGAAACTTCTAAAAGGCTGATTGGGCTCTCAATGAAAGTAGTGCCCAGACTACATCTAAAGCTCATTTACCCATAAATAATACCTTCATTTACATTGGCCACTGAAAAAAATACATACTAACCTAGGTGCCTTCTTTTCCTTTCTTCTATAGTAATGTATGTTTGTTCATTTATAGATTCCAGTGAATTCAATGGTTCCTTTTCCTAGGGAAATGTATGCACATGGAACTATTCTTTTAAAGAAATTTGAAAAAGCACAAAGAATGAAGTATGCTACTGGATCTTTCAGTGAAATGTTCAGGGGGCTGTATTCTCACAGGAAATTAATGATGTAGTAAAAATATAGTCTACAGCTTAATCAGATATAAAAACATATATTTTCCTTGATTAATGGAGTGTAATAGAGTGCCATACATTTTCATTTCCGTAGAGCTGTGAACTTTAACAACAGTTAAGATGTGTGGACTTCAACTTGCAGAATTTCTATATGAAAAATGCTATCATAAAACCCCACTCCAGCACAATACCACTGAAAAAGAAAAACAATAAAGTCAAGAAGAAACCAGCATGGCTGCACAAAGATCTCTCAGACAAACTGAAAGACAAAAAGGACAAGTACAAAAAAATGGAAATGGATTATCAGCAGACAGCCAGAATATGCAACGATGAAGTCAGGAAAGCAAAGGCTCAGAAGGAACAAACACTTGCAACAAAAGTCAAAGATAATAAAAAAAAGTTTCAACATATAAATAACAAGAAAAAAAGTCAAGGAAACTGTAGGTCCACTAAAGAGAGAAGATGGCAAGGAAGTAACAGGCAATAGAGGAAAAGCAGAGCTGCTTAACTCATTCTCTGCATCAGTCTTCACACAAAAAGAAATTATAGCCCAAGATACAAAAAAAAACCCCTATGCAAAAGACAAACTAGAAACAAAAATTAAAAGAAGCAAGAAAATGGTAAGAGAATACCTATCTGACCTTGATGAATATAAATCACCAGGACCCAACAGATTACATCCAAGACTTTGGAAGGAGCTGGCAGACGTTATCTCAGAAGCATTGTATCATATCTTTCAAAAGTCCTGGAGCACCAGGGAAGTACCTGAGAATTGGAAAAGGGCTGATGTGGTCCCCATCTTCAAGAAAGGAAAAAAAACAGACCCAGGAAACTACAGACCAATCAATCTAATATCAATACCTGGGAAGATCCTGGAAAAGATAATCAAAAAACAGATCTGTGAACAACTAGAAGTTATAACTGGTAGCCAGCATGGGTTTTTATAAAACAGCTCATGCCAAACCAATCTTATTTCATTCTTTGATAAAGTGACCAAATTAGTAGACTAGCGAAATGCTGTGGACATAGTATACTTAGATTGCAGTAAGGAATTCGACAAAGTAGACCACAATCTACTCCTTGGTAAGCTAGAAAAAGGTGTAATAGACAACATCACCACCAGATGGATTTGTAGCTTGCTGGTAAACTGTACTCAACGAGTAGTCCTCAATGGTACTACATCCACATGGAGAGAAGTTAAGCAGTGGGGTACAAGGCTCTGTCTTAGGCCCAGTACTCTTCAATATCTTCATTAATGACTTAGATGTGGGAATAGAAGGGGAACTGATCAGATTTGCAGACGACACTAAACTGGCAGGAATAGCCAACACCCCAGAAGACAAGCTCAGGATCCAAAAAGATTTTGACAATGGGCCCAATCCAACAAAATGAGTTTTAATGTGGAGAAAAGCAAAGTTTTACATTTAGGGAGGAAAAAACAAAGATATAAGTACAGATTAGGTAACACCTGGCTCAAAAACAGGAACTGTGACAGGGACCTTGGAGTCCTAGTGTAGGGCTTTTCAATTTTCAACCTGCAATTAGTGCAGGTTCGAGTCCCACCAGGCTCAAGGTTGACTCAGCCTTCCATCCTTCCGAGGTAGGTAAAATGAGGACCCAGATTGTTGGGGGCAATAAGCTGACTTTGTAATAATGCCGCTTGGGGGTGGGGGGGTGAAAGCCCTAATAAGCAGGCATATACATAGAATGAAGGCTACTGCTAAGCTTGTAAGCCGCCCTGAGTCTTCGGAGAAGGGTGGGATATAAATGGAATTTTTAAAAAAAATCTTTTCACTGATTGTACCACTTTTAGGATCTGGCAATATTTGAGTACCACCAGTTGCCTAGCAAGGTATAAAAAAACTTGATGATTAAAAAAAAGGAAAAAAAGTGATGAACACACCTAATTGAAAATAGCACAAGCTTGGAAGCCTTCAGTTTAGAAAAAATGGCAAACAATGGGGACATAAAAATGTATGGAATATGGAGACAGCAGAGAGACACCTGGAATTGGGTTCATATGATTTAAAAAGAATTAAGGTAGATTCTCTTTTCCCCCAAAAACCCCATAACCCTTAAGGAAGACATAGACCAATATAGTCAGGAAACCAAAGAAAACAAATTGGTACATGCACTGAGTTTTCCAACACTACAAGTGGAAGAGGGCAAGAAATATAAATGGTTGGAATAAGACAAAGGGAAAAAAATACTGGCTTTTATTAAATACATCGGTATAATGTAAAAATGTAGTACCCGGATTTAGTGTTAGAGTCTAAATACAAAGAAAGTATAACACACGATATAGAACTATAAAACTACTTTGCCTCTTACTCAGAAAAGAGTATCAGAATTTAGATATGGAAGGTGGTATCCAAAATCATATTATTAGGATTTTTTTGGGGGGTGGGGGGAGAGTCACATCAAGAACTATGTCAAACTGCAGTGAAAATTATAAACTATCCACCCTACCTACCTTCTGTTTATCTCCTCCTCCTTTTCCACCCTCCCCTTCCCCATTTCTGTGGATTTGACCAAATGGGGAATGATGAATCGCTTTCCTGATTCAGTGAGATTGCTGCAAAAGGACTTGTGCTTTGTGAGGATTTATAACTCTAAATAAATGTAGAAGCCACATCCAGCACTCATCATCCTCACGTGCTCCATGTTGTGAATCAGCCCCCAAACTTTGCAGGGAAACCTCTCCTCAGAAAGTGGGGCTGGAGAATGGAAAATGGTCTTTCTGTAATTGGAGGTTGGGGGAAATCCACCCTCCCATTTCCTTTCCTTGCAAGTCTTATCACTTCCTGTTTGCTGGCACATGTTGCTCAGGGCAACTTGTTCTGTGGCACCCACCTGGCCACACCCACCTGGCTCTGTGCAGCTGGCCATACCCACCCAGCAGTCCCGAGTCATCTGTGCTGAGTGGGTTGCACTTAGTTCTCTACACTGACCTGGCCACACCGATCTGGCCATGCCCATCTGGCTGCTGTGAGTCATTGCATTCTGCAAGTTTGATTGAGCCTTCCATCCTTCTGAGGTCGGTAAAATGAGGACCCAGATTTCTGGGGGCAATATGCTGACTCTATAAACCTTTTAGGGTTGTCAAGCATTATGAAGCAATATATAAGTCCAAGTGCTATTGCTATTTCTAGTGCTAAACCCAATTAATTCTTTGCTATTCTATCCAATCACACAATATTTTAACTTGCATAATTCTACAGAGGGAGGGTGCTTCTCCACTCTTTTTAAAGGGCAGCCTCAGCTCTCTTGTGCCATAGTGAACAATTTAGATATAGATCCCTATTATTAAACTAGTATGGAGAAATTTCTCTCTGACCCTACTGAACAAACCAAAGTCCATTATGTATAATCTTATGCCTAGATCATAATAACCTCACAGTATAATCTTAGGTTTATTTAAAACAGGGGTCTTCAAACTTGGCCCTTTTATGACTTGTGGACTTCAACTCCCAGAATTCCTCAGCCAGTGGAACAGTTTGCCTCCAGAAATCGTGGGCACTCTGTCACTGGAGATTTTTAAGAAGAGGCTAGACATGCACCTGACTGAGATGGTATAGGTTCTCCTGCTTGAGCAGGGGCTGGACTAGAAGACCTCCAAGGTCCCTTGCAGATTCTATTCTATTCTGTTCTGTTCTGTTCTGTTCTACTCTACTCTACTCTACTCTACTCTACTCTACTCTACTCTACTCTACTCTACTCTACTCTACTCTACTCTATTCTATTCTATTCTATTCTATTCTATTCTATTCTATTCTATTCTATTCTATTCTATTCTATTCTATTCTATTCTTTGAGATGAGCAAGGTCAAAGGGGTCCCATCCATGAGAGATAGCATGAATGTTCCCTTTCCATCTTCACAGCAAACACCTGATTTAAAATTTGATTCCATGTTATTCAGCATATTCATATTTATTTTTCAAATAAATACCCATAGAAGTTCAGCCTTGATGAATAATTTTTTCTTTCAGAAATCAAATTTGCTTTTTGGGATTTTTAATGATAATCCATTAATATGTGCTTATTATTGTAGATAAATCACTCAGGTATTTTTTTTACTTGCATCCTATGAGATAGCAGTTGTGGTAGCAAGGTTTGGTTGCCCATTTTTTTTTAAAAAATATTTATTTATAACTCACCTTTAATGAATTGCACAAGATGGCAGACACATCTAATACTCCTTTCTCCTGTTTCCTCCCAACTGCAACCCTGTGAGCTGAGTTGGGCAGAGAGAGAGAGTGATTGGCGCAAAGTCACTCAGCTGGTTTTCATGCCTACGGTAAGCTGGCAATCTTCTGGTTTCTGGTGCTTTCACCACTAGACCAGGGGTAGGCAACCTTGGTTCTTTTATGACCTGTGGACTTCAACTCCCAGAATTCCTGCTGGCTCAGGAATTCTGGGAGTTGAAGTCCACGAGTCATAAAAGAGCCAAAGTTGCCTACCCCTGCACTAGACCAAATTGGCTGATGCTTTGATGGGCTTTGTCAAAACAACAACAAAATAAAAATAAACATGAAAGAGTAAGGCCTCTTTGTAATTAGTATAGGTGCAGCTGCATTTGCTGCTACAGAGTGACTATTCTCTGTGTGAAACAATGCCCTGCATATAAATCAAGAGATAAGGGGGGGGGGAAAGTTGAACTCAACACGCTTTTCTTTCCCTGTCACTTTATCTTATGGTTTGCATTTGTGCTAGAACAGCATCTTCATCAATTACACTGGTGTCCTTTTCAGCGGATTGGGAAATGCCATTTAGTGACATGAATGAAGAAGATGGGAAGATACAAAAAGACTTTAATAAAGTTGAAATAGATGTCATTGGATTTTAAGTTCAGTTCATAATACTAGTGTGCAGTTCAGTTCAAGATGGCATTATAAGCTGTGGAAGTTCAAAATGTTTGTCTTCATTAGCCTTAGAATATTTCTCAATGTATAAGAGGAAACCAAATTCATGGGCCTTATTTGAAGGTTCGTGGGGGAGAGACTGCCTGATAATTCCGGTTGTGTGAATAATATTCATCTCTCTCTAGTCTACAGTATCAGATTGAAAAATAACTGCAACAAATCCTTTTAGAAAACATTAAATCTTTCACCAGTGCTTATGTTTTTCTTTAAAAGTTTTTTTTTAAAAAAACTTTGTTATGTCCTGAAGCAGCCCTAACCCAAATAAATTGCTTTTTCACCCTTGAAGGTTGAATTGATCCTTCAAGCCTTATTGGGAATCTTTTCATCTTCAAGTCCAAAACCTCTTTTGCCCTGCCCCTGCTAACACTTGAGGTGGTTTTCTTTTGCCTTCAGCATCACAGGAGTCTTTGAAGACAATCAGGAGTTGTGTTTTGATTGATCAGGTGAGATGCAATGAGAAATAGAAAAAGAGTCTTGAATGACTGTGCTCAGAGGGAAAGGAAAGGAGCTTGTTAAAATCATTTTTGAAAGAGATATATGCATTCCCAAGTTGTACCCAAGTGTACCCTAAATGAAGAGTGAATTTGGTGTGTCTTATTCTTGTGAAAAATTAAGTATTTTTGCTGCTTTGAACTGGGGTCCTTTGCAACATTTTGAACTGGAAGTCATTCACAGAAACCTAAAATGTCTCAGCATTTTAATTTTCTCTTGGCACCGTTCCTTAGACATTTGTGTCAATTTAAATGATGTTTAATGATGACAGCATTGGTGCAGAATGCTTTTTTGTTGTCTTCTGTCTCCTGCTCCCATCCTCATTTTTCACTTGGTTCATAACAGGAGAGTTCCTTTCAGATGTCTTCATTGTTTGCTTGCCCAGAGTTTTTTTTTAAAGTTAGGCTGAAGATCCTTGCTATGTAGAGATAGAAGTTTATCAGATTCCTCTTGACTGGTTGATTACAGTTTACCTTCTTGTCATGATTAACAGAAGCATGATAGAAGGATCCTGGCCAGTAAATCCTCCACAAATTGTGGAGAGTTCAGAATTTAGCTTCTGCTGCTAGTGTCTTCATTATTTGTGATGCCTTTTTAAGCATCCTCAAAACCCAGATAGTGCCTTGTACTATTTTTGGTTTCCACCTTATCCAAGAGTAGTAGGTGTTTTTGTTCTTTAATTAACATCTTGTTAATTAAAAATTCAAGGTTCTGGTAATGGTCTTTAAGGCCCTACATGGCATGGGTCCGGAGTACCTCGGGGATCACCTGCTGCCGGCGCCAACTTCCCTCCGCCCTGTGCGTTCCCACAGAGAGGGCCTCCTCAGAGTGCCTCCGGTCAGAGAATGTTGGCTGGTGGCCCCCAGGGGGAGGGCCTTCTCTGTGGGCGCTCCGGCTTTATGGAATCAGTTGCCGGTCGAGCTCCGGATGGCACCTGACCTTCGCTCCTTCCAACGCGGTCTGAAGATCCATCTATTTGAAGAAGCCGGCCTGGCCTGATGGGGGATGTGTTGGGGTTTTAATGGGGATTTTTATATTATTATTGATTGTTTTAGCTGGGCTACTATTTAATTCTTTTTAATTTTTGTATTCTGTATTTTTATATATGCCCTGTTCACCGCCCTGAGTCCTTCGGGAGAAGGGCGGTATACAAATATAATAAAACTAAACTAAACTAAACTAAACATCTGAAATATGGTTAAGATTATCCAGTAATTACTAAGGATTAATAAAATGATGCTGTATATAATTCTAATAAAATAGGGAAATGGGTATTGTTAGTATTCCCAAATTTTAAAAAGGTTTGCTAGCTATGATAAAGGACAAATTTTACATTTTAGAAGGGTTTGGGGGAATCTGAATATACTAGAATTTTATATGGAAACATTGAATAGGGTGCTTCTCACCAACAGCCTAGTGAGCTGGTTGTAAGGATTTAAAGTTGGTTTTCTATGCTTTGGGAACATCCCAAATAGATTGAGACAATTATTTCTATATGGGCCTGTCAATGAATTGAAAATCTAGCATTAATACAAAATGCTCAACAAGTATAATTTCCTTTGTGAATAATCTATTCTACATACTTCTAGATCTATTTGAAAACATTGTGTTAATTTTCAAAGTTATTTTTATTAGTTATATGTTGTTAGGTCCTGTATGCCATGAGGAACATGTTCTCCTGTTCTATATATGCATTTCTTTGGCAATTTTCTTGTAGAATGTTGCCAAGCTAAGTAAAGATGGCAGCATGGCTATAACTGCTTAATGGAGCTGGAGTTGGTATCATATATCTTGGTATAGTTGGACATTAGGGAGACAACATATCTTGAGGATTTCTTGTTGGGGAAACCAAATTTAGAACAGAATTTATTTGTATTAGTTAAATTACAAAATGCAAGCAAAATGTATCAAAAGTTATGTGCTATAGAAATGCATTTCCAAGATTCCTCAGGTTGCATGATTAAAATGCTAGTATATGTGAATCCCCTTGGACTGCAAGGCGATCAAACCGGTCAGTCCTAGAGGAGATCAACCCTGACTGCTCTTTAGAAGGCCAGATCCTGAAGCTAAAACTCAAAAACTTTGGCCACCTAATGAGAAGGAAGGACTCACTGGAGAAGAGCCTAATGCTGGGAAAGATTGAGGGCAATAGAAGAAGGGGACGACAGAGAATGAGGTGGCTGGATGGAGTCACTGAAGCAGTAGGCGTGAGCTTAAATGGACTCCAGAAGATGGTAGAGGACAGGAAGGCCTGGAGGAACGTTGTCCATAGGGTCGCGATGGGTCGGACACGACTTCGCATCTAACAACAACAACAACAATATGTGAAGGGTTGAGTAATGGCTAAGTTTATTTTGGCATGGATTTATAGATGGGGTGTTGTTTCTCCCATCTTTGAGAATGCTTTGAACTTAATGTTGGTTTTTATTTATCTTATATTATAACTCTTAGGAAAAATTCAAATTGATGTGAGAAAGAAATGACAAGAATGAAGTTCAGAAAAATAAGAAACCAAAACTGGCAAATTCAAACATCCCTAAATATATCCTTATATCAAGCAGCATTGATAGCTACAAAAATATAAAAGTCACAGTGGATCAGATTTAAGGTACATAGTCCTTTTTTAGTACAGGTAGTTCTAACTTATGACTGTAATTGAACCTGGCAATTAGGGTCATAAGTCGTGATGTTGTCAAGCATGTCATCATGTGAGCAGACTTGATTTTATGACCATTTCTCTGCTGGTCATTAAGTGAACATGGCAGTCTTAAAGCGAACACGGTGATTGTTAAGTGAATGCCATAGTTGTTAAGCAAACCCATTGTTTGCCATGGATGTTTTTCCAAGAAATCAGAAGCAAGTGTAGTTTCTGGAAAAAAGCCATAAATTGCTGTCGTGTGACTGGGGGTGGGGGGGAGAAACTGTTAAAACTTTAGAACCAGTTTGTAAGTACCTTGTGGGACATCTGTAATCAATTCAACTCATTGCTAAGTGATTGGTCCAGAATCAATCTCAGGCTCATTTCTCAGTGCCATGTTAAAAGAGGATTCTTGGAGAACATTATCAACACTTCATACTCATGAATGAAAGCAAAGGACTGCTATTGGTTTATTTTCTGCTAGAGGCTTTCCATGGGTATGTAGCTAGAGGTAGTCCTTGACTTATTCTGGCACAGATTTAGTCCTGATCACACTTCTAAAAACAGTTTAATATTGAAGAATTTAGTATGAAACAGCTCTGCCCCTTGTTTACAAGGATAAGATCCCAGCCTTAGTGGTGTGTCTTTTATTTCTCATCTATGCTTCAATACTTATTGTAGATATTTGTCAGAAAACAGCATTCAAATATTCTACTTCCAGCATGCTACCTATCGAAACATCCCTCCTGGCTATTCATTACAATAATGATTCACATATGATTGTGACCGTGATGTACAAAAGCAGGGAAGAACATGATTCAGTTTTTCTTTCAGAAGAAGCATACAGATTGATAGTGTATCATACTTTGATAATTTGTTACTAGTTTTTTTCTCCACGTTGCTTTATTTATTCATTTGCTAATGCATTTGTTTTTTAACCACAATGATTTCAAAGTGCAGTTCTTCTTATTCTGCATCTCCCCCAAGAACAAGCAAATGGTTTCCCACCGATGTAACCATGATTGCATTGGAAAAGCAGTGTTCTTTAGACAGGACAGGCTTTCTTTAGTTATACCTTAAAACAGTTTGCCAATAAAACATTGATTGTAATTTTAAGAAAAAGCAATGCTTTACTTTGTTTGTTTGTTTATTTATTTATGAATTATACAGTGAGGGAAGAATATTTTAATCCACTGCTGATTTTGTACGTTTGCCCACTGACAAAGAAATGATCAATCTATAATTTTAATGGTAGGTTTATTTTAACAGTGAGACAGAATAACAACAAAAAAATCCAGAAAAACGTATTTCAACAAAGTTATACATTGATTTGTATAACAACAAAGTTATACATTGATTTGTATCAGAATATTCCATTCCTTTCTATGGGGGGTGAGCTATTACCCCCCGTAGATAGGGCTCGCAACTTGGGAGTCCTCCTAGATTCACAGCTTTCTTTGGAAGACCACATAATAACTGTGACTAGGGGGGCCTTCGCCCAGGTTCGCCTGGTGCGCCAGTTGCGGCCCTATCTAGACCGGGATGCCCTGCGTACGGTCACTCATGCGCTCGTGACCTCTCGTTTAGACTACTGCAACGCTCTCTACATGGGGCTGCCCTTGAGGACCACTCGGAGGCTCCAACTGGTACAGAATGCAGCCACGAGAGTTGTGTTGGGAGTCTCCCGATACTCCCATGTTACACCTCTGCTCCGTGAGCTGCATTGGCTCCCAGTTGTCTTCCGGGTGAGATTCAAGGTTCTGGTAATGGTTTTCAAGGCCCTACATGGCATGGGTCTGGAGTACCTTAGGGATCACCTGCTGCCGGCGTCAACTTCCCTCCGCCCTATGCGTTCCCACAGAGAGGGCCTCCTCAGGGTGCCACCGGTCAGAGAATGTCGTCTGGTGGCCCCCAGGGGGAGGTCCTTCTCTGTGGGCGCCCCGGATTTATGGAATCGGTTGCCGGTTGAGCTCCGGATGGCGCCCGACCTTCGCGCCTTCCGATGCGATCTGAAGACTTATTTGTTCGAACAAGCCGGCCTGGCCTGATGGGGGATGGGTTTGGATTTTATTGTTGTTTTAAATGTATTTAACCTATTGTTGTAGCTTGGGCATCTCATTTAATTCTTTCTTAATTTTTGTATTTTTGTACTTTTATATGTTTGCCCTGTTCACCTCCCTGAGTCCTTCGGGAGAAGGGCGGTATACAAATAAAATTAATAATAATAATAATAATTTGCATTTTAATGAGTGAAATAAGTATTTGATCCCTTCACAAAACATGACTTAGTACTTGGTGGCAAAACCCTTGTTGGCAATCACAGAGGTCAGATATTTTTTGTAGTTGGCCACCAGGTTTGCACACATCTCGGGAGGGATTTTGTCCCACTCCTCTTTGCAGATCCTCTCCAAGTCATTAAGGTTTTGAGGCTGACATTTGGCAGCTCAAACCTCCAGCTCCCTCCACAGATTTTCCATGGGATTAAGGCAGTTGTGGGCTTCAAATATGTGAAGAACCAGTTTTTTGTGTGGATGCTGCTTCTGGAAGTCCATTCTGGGCCTGGGCAAAAAAAATTAGCTACCGGTCCTGCCAAAATGGTGTGAACTGGTTGAATCCCACCAGTGGATTAAGGTCTGGCCACTCCAGGACCTTAATGTGCTGCTTTTTGAGCCACTCCTTTGTTGCCTTGGCAGTATGTTTTGGATCATTGCCATGCTGGAATACTCATCTATGATCCATTTTCAATGCCTTGGTTGAGGGAAGGAGGTTCTCACCCAAGATTTGATGGTACATGGCCCCCGTCATTGTCCCTTTGATGCAGTGAAGTTATCCTATCCCTTTAGCAGAAAAACACCCCCAAAACAAAATGTTTTCACCTCCGTGTTTGACTGTGGGGATGGTGTTCCTGGGGTCATAGGTAGCATTCCTCCTCCTCCAAACATGGTGAGTTGGTTGCTTGTAGTCATTTCATATGAGCTAGAGTGCGATAGACTTAATAGTTTATTGTTGTTAGCATATGGTTGTTTATGATTGTTTTTACCTTTATACCTTGTATTTAGCTCTGGGAAGTCGGGGAGGGGGGAGGGGGGAAGGGGAGGGGGAAGGGTTAGGGAGGGCTAGGAAGGGTTGGGTGGGGGATGGGGGGGAGGGATTGTTAAAGATAAACTGTATTGAAAAACTTTTCAATAAAAAAAAACATGGTGAGTTGGCAAAGAGCTCGATATTGGTCTCATCTGACCACAACACTTTCAACCAGTTCTCCTCTGAATCATTCAGATGTTCATGGCAAACTTCAGACAAGCCTGTACATGTGGTTTCTTGAGCAAGGGGACCTTGCAGGCACTGCAAGATTTCAGTCCTTCATGGCGTAATGTGTTACCAATTGTTTTCTTGGTGCCTATTGTCCCAGCTGCCTTGAGATCATTGACAAGATCCTCCCATGTAGTTCTGGGCTGATTCCTCACCGTTCTCATGAACATTGAAACTCCACGAGGTGAGATCTTGTATGGAGCCCCAGACTGAGGGAGATGGACAGTTATTTTGTGTTTCTTCCATTTGCAAATAATTGCACCAACTGTTGTCACCTTCTCACAAAGCTGCTTGGCGATAGTTTTGTAGCCCATTCCAGCCTTGTGTATGTCTACAGTCTTGTCCCTGACATCCTTGGACAGCTCTTTGGTCTTGGCCATAGTGAAGATTTTGGAATCTGATTGATTGATTCCTTCTGTGGACAGGTGTCTTTTATACAGGTAACAAGCTGAGATTAGGAGCACTCCTTTTAAGAGAGTGCTCCTAATCCCAGCTCGTTAGCTGTATAAAAGACTCCTGGGAGCCAGAAATCTTGGTGATCGATAGGGGATCAAATACTTATTTCACTCATTAAAATGCAAATCAATTTATATCTTTTTTGAAATGCATTTTTTCTGGATTTTGTTGTTATTCTGTTTTTCACTGTTAAAATAAACCTGCTGTTACAATTATAGATCGATAATTTCTTTGTCAGTGGGCAAATTTACAAAATCAGCAGGGGAGAAATGCATGATACAACTAATCAATTAGAGGACTGCATCATGGCTAGGATATGTTATGATATATATATATGTCCCTATAGAACTGTTGTGAACTACACTCCAGCTGCGAATAGATTTACAAGGAAATGCTATGTTCTTCTAGTGTTAATTTCTAAATGTGTTTGTCAGGTCCCCTTTCAGGTGCCCTGCAATCCCATTGGAGGGGGAGGAGGAGGCTCTGAGGGGGGGAGCATTCCTTGTATGCTTTCGCTTTGCGGTAACTGCATGGGAATTAGGGAGTGAGATCATCTTTGGCGACGAGATGAACTCCCTCTCAGCCTGACTCCAAGGTTGCTGGGCCCTGAGGATGACCCATTAACAAGCTAGTACCTCAGCACTCTCAAAACAACCTTGAGGCAATACATTGGCTGCCAGTGGACTGGTCAGGGGGTGGCGGTTTCAGAATGGGAGGAATAGCTTTCTGCTTTGTGCGAGACTTAGATTCCGCTTGTCTTTACTGCAACCACTTTTTCTCAGTAAAAGGTCTTTTGATGATCCCTATGGAATCAAGAGTTTTGCTTTCCTGAGAGGATCAGCTGGGGCAAGTCCTTACAGTGTTAGGTAAAGGTAAAGGTAAAGGTAAAGGTTCCCCTGAACATGCATGCTAGTTGTTTCCAACTCTAGGGGCCGGTGCTCATCTCCGTTTCAAAGCCGAAGAGCCAGCGCTTGTCCGAGGACGTCTCCATGGTCATGTGGCCGGCATGACTAGATGCCAAAGGTGCACGGAATGCTGTTACCTTCCCACCGTAGTGGTCCCTATTTTTCTACTTGTATTTTTACGTGCTTTTGAACTGCTAGGTTGGCAGAAGCTAGGACGAGTAACAGGCGCTCACTCTGTTATGCAGCACTCGGGATTCGACCCGACAGACTGCCGACCATCTGATTGACAAGCTCTGCATCCTATTCATGTCATTCTGCATTCCCTGTGAATGTTTATTGTAGCACATATGCTAAATTAATTCTAGCTGCTTGATGTTTGAGATAATTGTCATGCTTTGACCCAGGAAGTTTCACAAAATTAGGAAATAAAATAAATGCAATGTCTGTAAGAAAACAACCAAACTCAGAGAGTATCAAGGACCTCTCATTTCAATTCTGAGCTACAAATATTTTCTTTTATTGATAATCCCTGATGTCTGCCCTCACTCTTGGCCTAAGGACCCAATGCTGGGTTTTAAACACTCCCTGTGTCCAGCTGTCCTATTGCCATAGTGACTTGCAAAGACTCCCTCTTAAAGGAGTGACAACATACCAATGACCTTTGTGTAACAACTGCCCCTCCTTACTGTGAAAGGTAGTTTGCTCTTTTCTACTTCATGTTATCATATTTCATTCTGTTTTGGGGGAGTTACAGTAGGGGGTGGAACAAGGATCAATAGCAGCTATTAATCATTTTCCCTTGTGTGAAGAGACCATAAAGTAAAATGTAAAGATTGGCATTTTCAGGGAAAGGAACGAGAATTGCTTTTAAGTGCATTGTAACAGAGGAGCCTCTTATGGTAAGAATGAAAAGCTAATGTTATTAGGTCAAATCCCAGCACCAACAAGGATTCAGTCATCCTAGCCATTCCTCTGTCATTGCAGTAGCTTTCTACCTCTTCTGAAAAGCACTTTGTGAGGAAGGGATTTCTGAAGCACTTATTAATTTCTCATACAAAACCTAAATACTCATTTAGCTCAACAAAGAAATTAACATGGGACTGTCACATTAGTCCTTCAGGTGCACCCCCAAATAAGTGCCAGAAAGTCTTGATGTACATGCCACATCCTGTCTCAGTAACACAGCTGTCACCTGGTTCTGTTCATATCTTACAAGACTAGTTGATAAATTATTCTATTCATTTATTCATTAAACACATTTAATCAACATTAAACACATCATAGATAGATAGATAGATAGATAGATAGATAGATAGATAGATAGATAGATAGATAGATAGATAGATACTGACTAGCAACCCCAACAAAAGGATCCCGCAAGGCAATTAAGCTTGCAAAACAACTTTATTGGATACACCAACTTGGAACTGAAGAAGCAAAACTAGTGTTGGTTTTCCCATGAGAAAACTTGCTTAGTTAAACAAATTCCCTTGCCCCCACCCACCAGATGTTCACACTGTCCAATAGTAACACTTATTTTTGTTATGGGAACAGTCCACTTCTCCATCAGGCACCTGCGTTAGTGACCTTGGTGTTCTTGCAGACTCTCACAATCCGTTGGAATTCTGTTTACTCCCTTTGCTTTCTACCCCTGCCCCTTTTTCTATGATGTTGATTAGCGATAGAAGCTAGCAGGCATCATAGTGATTCAATCTAGATAGATAGCTAGACAGACAGACAGACAGACAGACAGACAGATAGATTCTGGTAACAAAATTTAAAAAGCACTTTAAAAAGATAATGGAACAATTTCATGCTGTGGCTTGGGGTAGAGAGGACAAACTCATAGCTAAGTATATAAATTAAACTCCATAATATCTATGGAACTAAGTATTTTTGGCCTAATGAAGAAAAGGTTTAGTGGTGACATGATAGCTTCTTCAAATACTTGAAGGGCTGTCACAGGGAAGAGGGGGTTGATTTATTCTCCAAAGTCCCTGAAGGCAGGACAAGAAATAATGGATGAAAGCTAGTCAGAGGAAGTTCCAACCTGGAATTAAGGAGAATTTTCAGAACAATTGATGATTGGAACAGCTTGCCTCCCAAAGTTGTGGATGTTCCATTGCTGGAGGTTTTCAAGGAAAGATTGGACAACCATTTGTCCAGGATGGAATAAGGACTCCTGCCTTGAGCTGGGAGTTGGACCAGAAGACCTCCAGGTTCCCTTCCAGACTATGATTCTAGAATGTATAATTATTAACAGGAAAGCACTTTACTTAACATTCAGAACATAAAAAGAAAGAATAATTCTAAAGTGGGCTTTTAAAAAATATCCTTTATTTTTAGCTGTTGTAACAGTAATGCATTTTTTCATATGTGTAGATGTTTCAGTTCCCCCACTTGCTCAAACAAACCAGTTTGATATATTGGAAGTGATGTGAACTATGAGACCTTTGGGGGCATAAGAAGCCCCTTCGCCCTGTTGTTAAGACCTGAATTCATTAAACCTGAAGTTACACTTCCTGGTGACATGGTCAGATCTAATCCAGTGGGAAATTTAAGATGTGAGGACTTTAACTTCCAGAGTTCCCCAGCCAGCACACAGGACTCAAATTGCTGGCTGGGGAAATCTGGAAATATTTAAGTTGCTAAAGTTGAGAAACACTGATGTAACCAATATTTGGACCAAATCATCCAAAGGAGAGCTTGTACATCAGGAAAAATGTATGGAGAACTATTCATCATGCAAATTAGGGTTGAACTTAATAACTTGAAAGAATTAAAATGGATGAATTATGGAACAGGGTTTCTATGAGGGAGCTCAGCTTTGGACACTTTTAACCAAATCAATAAAAAAGATGCCAAAGATTGATTTTCAGGGTATAGAATAAAGACTGTAGTCCCACTAAAACTGGCTAAAGTTTAGGGTATATTTCATTTCATTTCATTTATTAAATTTGTATACCGCCCTTCTCCCGAGGGACTCAGGGCAGTGAACAGGGCACATATAAATAGAGAATACAAAAATTAAAAGGAATTAAATAATCGCCCAGATAAAAACAATAACAGTATAAAAAACCCCATTAAAAACCCTAACATCCCCCATCAGGCCAGGCCAGCTTGTTCAAATAAATGGGTCTTCAGACCGCGTCGGAAGGAGCGAAGGTCCGGTGCCATCCGGAGCTCGACCGGCAGCTGGTTCCATAAAGCCGGAGCGCCCACAGAGAAGGCCCTCCCCCTGGGGGCCACAAGCCGACATTCTCTGACATTCTGTACCAGTTGGAGCCTCCGAGTGGTCTTCAAGGGAAGCCCCATGTAAAGAGCATTGCAGTAGTCCAGACGAGAGGTCACGAGCGCATGAGTGACCGTACACAGGGCATCCCGGTCCAGATAGGGCCGCAACTGGCACACCAGGCGAACCTGGGCAAAAGCCCCCCTAGTCACGGCTACTATATGGTCTTCCAGAGTAAGCCGTGAATCTAGGAGGACTCCCAAGTTGCGAGCCCTATCTACGGGGGGTAAAACCTCACCCCCCATAGAAAGAGGTGGAATAGTCTGAATGTCCCGGGATGCCGGAATGCACAGCCACTCAGTCTTGTCAGGGTTGAGCTGAAGTCTGTTCCTCCCCATCCAGACCCGAACCGCCTCCAGGCAATGGGACATCATGTCGAGGGCATCACTGGGGTGGTTTGGGGTCAAAATGAAAAGCTGGGTATCATCGGCGTACTGATGATACCCAACTCCAAAACCACGAATGATCTCACCCAGCGGTTTCATGTAGATGTTGAACAGGAGAGGCGAGAGGACTGACCCCTGAGGAACTCCACAAATGAGAGACATTGGGGTCGACCTCTGTCCCCCTGCCAACACCGACTGCAAGCATCCCAGGAGATAGGAGGAGAACCACCGAAGAACCGTGCTTCCCACTCCCAATCCCCTGAGACGCCGCAGCAGGATACCATGGTCAATGGTATCGAAAGCCGCCGAGAGGTCTAATAGGACTAGGACAGAGGAATATCCCCTGTCCCGGGCCCTCCAGAGATCATTCACCAGAGCGACCAATGCCGTCTCTGTGCTGTACCCGGGCCTGAAACCCGATTGGGACGGGTCTAGATAATCCGCTTCATCCAGAACCAGGGAGAGCTGATGCGCCACCACACTCTCAACAACCTTCGCAAGAAAGCGAAGGTTGGAGACCGGACGAAAGTTATTCAACACAGCTGGGTCCATGGCAGGCTTCTTGAGGAGAGGTCTCACCACCGCCTCCTTCAAGACGGCGGGGAAATTACCCTCACTCAAAGAAGCAGATATAACCACCTGGAACCAGCCTCGTGTCCCCTCCCGAGCTGCATAAACCAGCCAAGAAGGGCATGGGTCCAATAAACATGTGGTGGAGCTCAACCTCCCCATAATCCTGTCCACTTCCTCAGGGGTCACAGAATCAAACTCCTCCCAGATAACATTGACAAGACCGCCCGTGTCCTGATCGTCAGACTCTGCCCAGTCCAGACCGGTCCGAATCCGAGCGATTTTATCCAACAGATGTTGACTAAACTCCTCGGCACGAGCCTGCAAGGGTTCCTCCCTCACCTCCTGATTAAGGAGGGAGCGGGTCACCCTAAACAGGGTGGCCGGGCGATTATCTGCGGACGTGATAAGGGCAGAGAAGTAATTAGACCTCGCCGCCCTCATCGCTGCGAGATAAGACCTAATGTGGGTTCTTAGTCGCAACCGGTCGGATTCGGATCAGCTGGACCTCCAACAGCTCTCTAGGCCCCGTCTCCAACGCTTCATCTCCCGGAGCTCCGCGGAGAACCATGGAGCTCGCTGGGATCTGCACCGGGTCAGGGGCCGCAAGGGTACAACTCGGTCAAGTGCCTCAGTGGCTGCCCTTTCCCAGGCTTCCACTAGGGCATCCGCCGAGTTGTGAGCAACGGAGGCAGGTGGGGGCCCCAGCGCTGCCTGGAACCTGTCAGGATCCATTAAGCGCCTGGGGCGGTACCATCTAGTTGGCTCCATACCCCCACGGCGGGGGGTGGCAAGACGGAAGACCAGCTGCAGGAGGTAATGATCGGTCCATGACAGGGGCATAACAATTGGAGAGCCCCGACCAAGATCATCAAACCACCGTCCAGATAAGAAAACCAGGTCAAGGGTGTGGCCTCCCTCATGAGTCGGTTCAGAAATTACTTGCATCAGGTCCATGGCCGTCATGGAAGCCATGAACTCCCGAGCTAACTCAGATGAACCTCCTAGGGATGGTAGATTGAAGTCACCCAAAACTATGAGTTTGGGGAACTCAATCACCAACCCCGAGAGGACATCGAGTAGCTCAGGCAGGGCTGCCACTGCGCGACTAGGCGAAAGGTACACCAGCAGCAAGCCCAACTGCGCCCCAGGACCAAATCTCAAAAAGAGAGACTCACACCCGACTATCTGGGGAACGGTGGTCTCCCGCGGACATAAGGTCTCCCTGATAGCTACTGCCACTCCCCCGCCCCTACCTTGAGCCCGAGGCCGGTGTAGCACCCAGAAACCTGGTGGGCAAAGATCGACCAAAGGAACACCACCCTCTGGGCCCAACCAAGTCTCCGTGATGCAAGCCAGGTCCGCATGCTCACCCTCAACTAGATCCCGAACAAGGGGAGCTTTATTAACCACGGACCTGACATTCAGGTACACCAGCTGGAGCTCAGGAGGCTGCACATCCTCGCTCCTGGGACCTCGGGGAAGAAACAGAGGGTCGGAGCGCCTCACCGCTTGTAAGTAGTGGAGACGACCCCCCCCAGTAACGATACGGCCCTCTGTTCATACACCTGCTGCCATTCCCCAACGTCGTGGGAATCGGTAGTCCCACGACCCGCTCCCAAGCCCCGAAGGCAACCACACCCCGCTCTCCCCCCACGTGATCAGACCCAGACCTGGCCTGAGCAACGGTTGATAGACCACCCCCCATAGCCGAACAACCATAACCCACTCCCGCCCCCCTCCCTAATCCCATAAAATTTTTTACTAGAAAGTTAACCAGGGGCCTCTTATTAAATTTATATTGGAGGCCCCTGCCGTTACTCATCTTACATACAGGTATAGCTGCATAGATGAATAACTGGCTGCCTTCCAGAAAACAAGGCAGAGACATTTTGCACATAAATTTGATAAATACATTTGATAAATAAGCATAGGCATCTCTGCCTCTCAGCTGCAAGCTATTGCTCCATAAGGTGCTCTTCTAGAGGTGAAACTCTACCAGGTCTCAAGATGCAGAGAGATTTTATTTGGTAGAAGGCTGAGGTTTCTGGATTATTTTCCCCAGCAAGTTTCAATAGTAAAAGGAAAAATAATTCTGCAAACATAAATAAAAGACAATGGGTGTTTTTCACTGAACTGTCTTCTTTTAGTATCAATCAATAAAATGCTCAGCACTCATTAGTTCTCTATAGGAAAACAGAAAATCAGGCAGAAATAGCATAGATACAAAGCTTAAAAGAATGTACTTTTAAAATGGGTTGCTAGCAAATACACAAAAATTGGTATTATTAGTCCTATATTTAATGATCCATTTACAAACTTTATATAGTAGCTTGCTATGGTAAGTCTTTTGTTTACTTATGGATATATATCTAATATATTTGTTGGCTGAAAACCTGGAGTTGCAAAACACCATAGGTGTTCACAGAGGAGCTGAATTAAAATGAAGAGTAGAGCAAAGTCCTAATTTCCAATTATTCTTTTAGTAGAGAATAACTACAGTACCTAGGCTGGAAAATACTTCTTTTAGAGAAGAAGTTATTGTAATTAATGAAGTCATTGTAATTAAGTAAAGAACATACCGTAAGTTGGGTGGGAGAGTACAGCAATTTGAGCCTGTTACAGTGTTGAATGAAAAATCTTCATCAGGGTCCAGTCCAAGCTGGGAATAAACAAAATGAAGACTGCTTTAGAAAGAAGGTTGTAGTTTATTGAAAGACAGAGCCAGACAGAAGCATGGCTCTGGGAAAACTGACCACCTGTAGCTTGGAGTGGTGGGTTTTTATACCTTCTTGGGCTTTTGTTTTTGGAGTTGTCCCTGTGGCATGAACTTTGACCTGAGGTTCAGTGTGCCTTTCTGGTATTCTGTTGGTGTTGGGTTAATCCTATTATGTCCTAAAGGTTATATCCTGCTTCCCTGGGGCTGTGGCTGATGGATTAATTCCTGTGTTGGATTTCTTGGGTGAGGGGTTGTCGATTCTAGGGATCTTTGTCTTTCTAATCTCATCAGCTTCCTGGTTCCAACCTTTCTGAAAGGATTCTCACATCTGCATTTCTAAAAGCTGGTTTCTGCTGAGTTTTCTGGCTGGGGGGAGGGAGAAGTTTCTGCCTTTTAAAAAATCTTCTCCATTATTCCTTTGGAGAAATGTATTCTGCCTTTTTAATATTCCACAAAATATTCCTTTCTCTGGATTCTTCCCAAAACAGGATAAGACAGGAGGAAACAGAAATGGGTGAGGAGGCCAAGATGGGCTGAGAAAAAAGATTAATAGCAGCTCTTCTAATATAGCAATATAATATTTTAGGAAATTAAAATCCAACAAGAGAAACACATTTAGGCAAGTTGAGACTAGAACATGACTCTTACCTGTGGAAGGTGAAAGGTCTCTTCTATACTTTCTCCCAGCAATCAAAGATAAGCTTTGACTGGTGCAGAAAATTGATAGCCTTATTTCCAAAAATAATGAGAAAAAGCAAATTGGGGTCAAATTATATGCCCTCCCCCCAAATACTGGGGACAGGACGCATGCCAGAAGGAGATAATAATATGTAGAAAAGTGTGCAGCCTGAGTGGGACATTCAGATCTGGAACAGCAGCAAGGAAGACTTCATGCTGGGTTTCCAGGTGCCTTGGAGGGTCTGTCAGTTTCAAAAATGTATATTAAGGCTTGTTTCTCTTGAAATCAAGAGCAAAGATTCGCAGGAAATCTGTTTTAGCTGATTATTGTAAGGCTTCTTGTTTGGCAGAACTGTTAGACATCATGGTTCCGATGAATGAGACAAATCAAACAGATTGGAGACATATTATTTATCTAAAAACTCTTAGTAATTAAACAAAACATCGGCACTCATGGAGGGATGCCAGAATCTGAAATCTCCTCCCCCAAACCCATCATAACACACACACAATCCCTGCCCTTATCTACACGTCATAATTTACATTATCCAATTAGTTTTACATATGAGGGTTCACTTCCCATTCTGTATGCGGCTTTTTGCAATCTCATCACAACTTTCAGGTGATTCCTCCCTCCCAAATGAAGCAATTAAAATAACAGGCTGTCTCTTATTTTGTCAGTGCAAAAACATGTCAATGTTTGCAGCATTGACATCCAGCCCTCCTTACAAAAGAACAGATCCTGTAATGGAAACAAACACAAGTTAGGAGCTGGCTTTTGGTTTGTTGGGGTGTTTCTCATAAAACCTTTTGATAAGTCTGTCAGCTTTCACATCGCTAGATTTCACCCAAATGGCTTCAGACAATGGGTATCCCTTCCATTGTACTAGGTACTGCAATTTTCCCTTAAAGATTCTAGAGTCAAGAATACATTTCACTTCATAATGGGTCTGACCTGCTACTATGAGGGGTCCAGGTGCTTTCTTAGGGGTAGGTCATAAAGTGGAGGCTTGAAAAGGTTTCAGTAAGCTGCAATGGAACACCGGGTGAATTTTCCCCAAAAGTCTGGGGAGTTTCAATTTTACTGTGATTGGATTGATGATTTTCACAATGGGGAAAGGCCCCAAGAATTTCAGTCCCAATTTCTTGCTGGGTAATTTGAGAAGTAAATATTTAGTTGACAGATAAACCTTCTTCCCCACTTGGAATGTTCTTTGGGGAGCTAGTTTTTTATCAGCTTTTTATCAACTAGTTTTTTTTATAAGTCTCAAAAGTCTTTTTTAATGCTGTTTTCATGTTTCTCCAAACCTCTTCCCACCCCCGCACCCATTGATCAAGTGTCTTGGAAGTAGAGGGCAACTGAGGATAGTCAGGCATCGAGCTGAACTCTTTTCCTGTAGCTACTCTGAAAGGCATGTAGCCAGTGCTGCTGTGAACAGAATTATTGTAGGCCACCTCAGCGAAGGGGAGGAGGTCAGTCCAGTTTGTCTGTTGGTAGGAAACATAGCATCTGCGGTATTGCTCCACCATTTTGTTAGCGGATTCTGCAGCCCCATTGGTAGCTGGATGAAAAGCAGATGATAAGCCTTGAGATGATCCAATTAATTTAAGGAAATTCCTCCAAAATTTTGCTGTGAACTGTACTCCTCTATCTGAAATTATTCGCTTAGGAGTGCCATGCAGTCGGTAGATATGTTTCAGGAACAATTTAGTCAATTGTTGTGCAAATGGGAGTCCTTTACAGGCAATAAAGTGAGCCTGCTTTGAAATCAGATCTATCACAGTCCAGATGACAGTATTTCCTCTACTGTTGGGTAGGTCTACAATAAAGTCCATAGTTATTTCTTCCCATGGTTGGGAAGGGTCTGCTACCAACTGCAGTAGCCCAGGGGTTTTCCCTGGAATTCTTTTCATGGTCGCACATACAGTACAACTCTTGACATAGTTTTCTACATCTCATTTTAGCCCTGGCCACCAAAATTGCCAGCGGATGAGGTATAGAGTTTTTAAATATCCGAAGTGTCCAGCATGTTTTACATCATGGCTGTGTCTGAGAGCATTGAGATGAAGGGTTTCAGGTAGATACAATTTCCCCCCCCCTTGTATGCCAAACCATCCTTGCATGATAGGGAGGTTTGATTATCTTTAAACCATTGATGCGTAAAGAACTCTCATTTTATCTTCTTCACTCCTGTGTCATCAGGATTAGGGGTTCTGCGAGGTGTGAGTTGTGGTGCAGGTTGTGAACTGGGGATAATTGCCTCATAGACCTCTTCGCGTTCACTTTTGTACTGTGGCAGTCAGGATAGCGCATCAGCTAGGAGGTTTTTCCTTCCCGGTATGTACTTTAAAGTAAAGTTAAAATGGTTAAAGTACTGTGCCCATAGCACTTGCTTTGGGGACAATTTGCAGGGAGTTTTTAGTGCCTCTAAACTTTTGTGATCTGTCCATACTTCAAAAAGCACCTTGCTCCCTTCTAAATAGTGTCGCCAGATTAATAGCCCCCACCTAATTGCGAAGGCCTCCTTCTCCCAGACTGTCCATCTCCTTTCGCCTTCCGTGAATTTCTTAGAGGTATAGGCACAAGGTTGTAGGACTCCACTTTTATTCTTTTGTAGTAACACAGCTCCGACTGCCATGTCGCTGGCATCTGCATGAAGTACAAAGGGCTCCCCGGGGCAGGGGTGCTTTAGAACTGGTTCAGCCGCAAATAGTCTTTTTAAATTCTCAAAAGCTTTCTGACAACTCATAGTCCATGCTAGTGGCTGGCCAGGTCATTATTTTCCCCCTCCCCTGCCCCTTTTGAGTAGTTCTGTAAAGGGTAGAGCAATCTCGGCAAAAGAGGGAATGAATTGACGGTAGAAATTGGCAAACCCTAGGAAGCTTTGGAGCTGTTTGTGAGTCTTTGGAGGCTGCCATTCAATTATAGTTTTCATTTTGGCTGGGTCCATTTCGATGCCCTCGTCGGAAATTCTATAGCTGAGATAATCTAATCGGGTTTGGTGAAATTCACATTTCAACAATTTGACATAATGTTTGGCATTCAATAGTTTCTTTAACACTTCTCTGACCAGTCTTATGTGATCAGTCATATTCGTACTGTATATCAGAATGTCATCAAGATACACCAGAACCCTTTGTATAAATGTTCATGTAGGACATCATTAATCAACTGCATAAATACGGCTGGGCCCCCTGCAGTCCAAATGGCATGACTTTGAATTGGTAGCTTCCCAAGGGGCAGTTGAAGGCCATTTTTCACTCATCCCCCTCATTTATTCTTACCCGGTAATATGCTTCTCTCAGGTCTAATGTGGTGAAGACGCTCCCCTTCGCCAGGTGGGTTATTCTTTCAGGAGGGGGAGAGGGTATTTATTTTCCACACTCACTGCATTCAGGCCTTTATAATCAACACAGAGACGAAGAGAACCATCTTTTTTCTCTTTGAACAACACAGGGGCTCCCACAGTAGACTTGGCCCATTCGAAGAATCCCCTTGCTAGGTTTGTGTCCACATACCATTGCATCTCCTCCATTTCAAGGGGGGACATAGCATACATTCTTGGTCAGGGGAGTTTGGCCCCTGGTAACAGTTTGATGGAACAACCATTGGGACGGTGAAAAGGCAAGGTATTGCATTCTTTCTCACTAAATGCCTCCGCTACATCCTGGTACTCGCTGGGGATGAATGGCTCACCAGGTGGCCGTAAAGCAGCCATGTGCGCTTGCTCCTTGGGTGGGATAAAATCTCCTGTAACAAAGTTTTGCAAATTTGGCTACCTTACGTTATGTGGACTTCAGCTCCCAGATTTCCCCATGTGATGGGAGCTCTGCCTGTTTTTTTAAGTTCATTGTGAGTAGGGATTTCAATGCTTCATCATGGCCATCATCTTGACTTTTTTTTAACCATTCCCTGTGGAAGTCTTGGTTGGTTTGTACATTCTTGTGTACAGCTATAGGAAGTTGTATCAAATCATGTATCAAAAGCCAATTTTTATTTAACATTTTGATTACAGTAGTAAAAGCAAATACGAATTAAACTCAGAAAAAGAGAAATAGAAAGAAGGAATAAAAAGAGCAAGGAAAAGAAGAAGAAAAAAGAAAAAGGAAAAAAAAAGGTCGTAAATTGTTGCAGTCATAAATCAATCAAATTTTCTATTGTTTTTCAGCAGTTAAGTGAATTCCACAGTCGTTAAGCCATTAAGCAAATTAATTTTCCCCAATGAGCAGTTTTTGTGAGAAACTGGTAGTAAATGCCAGAAACGGGCAAATAATATCAGAAATCAGAAATGCCATTTATTCTCAATTCTTTAAATTCTTAAGCTTAAAATTAATTTTCCTTTATTCAAGAATGAAAGTAAACTCCCCAAGTGACTTTTAAACTTGATGTTTTGATGATCCCTAGCAGCCTTAAGATAGTTAAATAGGTATTTTCCAAAAGCAATTGCAAAGTGAGGTTCGCAAATTTAGTGCTCTATCTTGATTGCAAGCAAGATGGCTGATGCTATTATCTCCTGGCACTCAAACTCATGCAAAAACACTGGAAAACCTCCTGCAATTGCCTCAAAATGAGCAGCTGCCTGGAGTATATATGAATAATTTCCCATTCTCTCCTTCTCTGGAGGGGTTTTGTAGGACCAGTCTATTTGCCAATTCTTCCATCTTGGCTACAATTGTCATCTTTGCTCTTTCAGAGATGTACCTATTTGCCTGGAAGTCTCCATATCAAATGGTGGTTCTGAAACTTTTTTCAGTTAGTGTCTGGAGACAACAGAGATTCTCATCAATAGTTAAATTAAATGCACTGTCCTTCTGCAGCTCTGAGATTTTTGCCCTTGGTGTTTGTAATTGTTTTCAATTCATTACTTAGATGTGGTATTTTATTCATTTAAAACAAATAATGATGTTGTGAATCTGTACTTAGTAGATTTATCATTACAATTGGGGAATTATATTGAACCATTTTACTAGGCGCTTAAATATTTATGGTGTCTGTATTGATTGCAATGTTATAACTTTTTGCTGATTCTTTTTTCACATATTGTCTACTGCTGTAGGCTTCCTTATAAGAGAAAAAGAGAGATAAAATTATTGAAATGAAATGAAAATAAGACAGACATAGAGTTACTTGTGGGGACTGATTAGATATTTATCATTTGAAATGTATTTTTATGAGAATATTGACAGGTGTAGATATAACTTCCTTCCTTCCTTCCTTCCTTCCTTCCTTCCTTCCTTCCTTCCTTCCTTCCTTCCTTCCTTCCTTCCTCTGTCCCTCCCTCCCTCCCTCCCTCCTTCCTCCCTCAATGGAACTGCATTACATGGAGAGAAGCATGCAGTGGGGTAACTCAAGATTCTGTCTTGTACTCTTCCACATCTTCATAAATGCTCTAGATGAGAGAATAGAAGGGGCACTCATCAAATTTGCAGGTGATACCAAGCTTGGTAGAACTTTGGAAGATAGGCTCAAGATTCAAAAGGCAAACCTAAAGACTGGGGTCTCTCTAACAAGATGCAATTCAGAAATAAGAAAAGTGAGGTCCTGCACTTAGGCAGGAAAAAAACAAATGCACAGTTACAGAATAGGCAACACCTGGCTCAACAATAGTACCTGTGAGAGGGATCTAGATGTTTGAATAGACCACTGGTTAAGTCAGCTGTGTGCTGAATCTGCCAAAAAAAGCTGATGCAGTCCTAAGCTGCATCAACAGAGGGATGGCATCAAGATCACAAGAAACTATAGTACCACTCTATACTGCATTCTGTACTGCACTGGTGAGGCCATAATTGGAATATTATGTTCAGTTCTGGACACCATGCGACAAAAAAAAAGATTCTAAAGACCTAGAAAGAGTGCATAAAAGAGCAACACATGATAAGAGATCTGCAGGCTAAATTGTATGATAAATGGCTAAGGCAGGGGTCTTCAAACTTGGCCCTTTTATGACTTGTGGACTTCAACTCTGGGAATTTCTCAGCCAGGCATGCTGGCTGAGGAATTCCCAGAGTTGAAGTCCACAAGTCATAAAAGGGCCAAGTTTGAGGACCCCTAGGCTAAGGGCACCAGGCATGATTAGCCTTACAAATAGAAGGCTTAGTGGTGGCATGATAACTGTCTTCCAATGGTTTGAAGGGCTGCTACAAGGAAGAGGGCATCAATTTATTCTCCAAAGCACCTGAGGGCAGGACAAAAAAGAACAGATGGAAACTAATCAAGAAGAGAACCAATCTAGAACTAAGGATAAATTTCCTCACAGTTAAAACAACTAATCAGTGGAACAACTTGCCTCCTAGAGTTGTGGGTGCTCTGTCATTGGTGATTTTCAAGAAAAGATTGTCCAGAATGGTGTAAAAAGTCCTGCCTTGGGCAGGGGGTTGGACTAGAAGACATCCAAGGTCTCTTACAGCCCTATGATTCTATGATCTCAAGTGTTTCCTTGGATTAATAAGTGACTAAGATACTCAGAACTCATTTGAAACTATTTTGTGCTTGTGATAGAACCACTGCACCATCTGTAAGTTAGATTACAATGTGCTTACTGGCTAACTTTGGGTATGATGCTCTAAATTACTGTATTTATTTTGACCAAAAGAAAGTTGATGAGGAGATTGAACACTCATAAAGTACCTGTCATGGTTCCGACAGATGAAACTCTTCAAAAGAACTTTGAGGCATTGTTTACCTTAAAGGATCTTTTATTCGAGTAGCATGATATCAGCACTACATAATTGAAACCAAAAACTGAATTCCCCTCCCCTGGGCACCTAGTATCAAAGCACAATTGCCTCCTCCAATTAATAGTCATACATCACATTCCCCAATTAGCTTGAAGCACGGGCTTCCTCTCCAGCCCGCCAATTCTTTATCAGCACTGGGCTCAATAACCTTGATTCTCACGCTACGTTTAGTGTTGTTATGTTTAGCTGGACTTTCATTCACATTCCCCCCTCCTAGCATCATCTAACTCTAAAAAGCGAAAGGGAAAAGATGGCTACATTTCCATCTGTTGTCAATTCAAAAACATCTGATGTTAGCAGCGTTGACAGTACCTCTCTTCAAGTTGAACTTCTTTAATGTACAGTACTAATCTTACATACTAAAGCAAAACTTTGTTCTGGGTGCCTTGGTGGAGCAGTGGGCTAATGCCTCCTTAAGTAACCCCAGCTGCCTGCAATTAGTGCAGGTTCGCATCCCACCAGGCTCAAGGTTGACTCAGCCTTCCATCCTTCTGAGGTAGGTAAAATGAGGACCCAGATTGTTGGGGGCAATAAGCTGACTTTGTAATAATGCCGCTGGGGGGGCCCCCGAAAGCCCTAATAAGCAGGCATATACATAGAATGAAGGCTATTGCTAAGCACATTGGTTTGTGCTTAAATTGTAAGCCGCCCTGAGTCTTCGGAGAAGGGCGGGATATAAATGGGATTAAAATAAAAATAAATAAATAGTTTCAAACATTAGCCACCTTTCTTTTCTAGCATTTTTGAGGGTCCCTATTGCTTTGTTCTGGAGATTTGTTTTATTTCAATCCTGAAATCAACAAATGCAGTGTCTAGTGCAAAACCTGGCTGGGACAAACACTTTTTGGGCAGCTATTGCAAAATGAGAGCTAATCTAAAAGTATTGAGGATATTTGTGCCAAAATCCATTGCCAAGAGGCAGTTACCTGTGCAGTCTCTGGAATTTTGCCAAGTCTGTCAACAAATACCAGAACAGAAATTGATGATTAGCCTTGATAGGAAACCTGACTGTGCTATTTACATGAAGACATTATTAATGAAATGCCTAATTCATAAACACACATCACTGAGTTTTCATATTCACATCAGGACAATTAGGAGCTGGTATTTAAAGGGCACACTTTATGCACTGCATCTTTTAATTGCACAGTTTATATGCGTTTATTCTTCTGGCAAGCGTTGGAATGGCGTAATTTTCTTCTCCAACATAAAATTATTTGCCCATTATAACCACCCCATTAAAACCAGTATGTTTTAAGGCTCCAAGATGTTGAAAAAACTCAGGCAGGAACTTAAGAAGCAAAGGAAAATAAAGAATGATCTTGCTAAACATCCCTCCTGCCAGGGATGTCCACAGGGTGCAGTGGCCAAAATGGTACAGTCAAAGCTTTGCCTAAAATGAAATCCATAAATAACAGTGGAGCTTTAATTGCACCACATTTTAATCATTTTGATTTTTAGTTGCATTATCACAGCCAGAATTTCTGCTGTGAAAAATGCTTCTGCCAGGTTGGGCATGAGCCCTGGAACTTTTAGGAGAGCTCTGTGGTGCAAGAAACTCCTCTCAAAACACCCTTCATCCTGCTAACAGCCTTTCCTTCCAGCCTCAGCCTCAGCCTCAAAAAGGATATCAGGGGAATCATTTCCAGATCAAGAAACACGATGCTGCAAATTGAGAATCACATTTCTAATACTTGCAGTGAAGTGAGTGGCACCTTCGCTTCACCTCTAGTGACACATATGCCCTCCCCACATTCCCACATTGCACTTTTTAATATGAGAGACAAGTGTGCTTTTGTCCTGGCCATTTCCTGTTCTTGGAGTTTGGCTCAGGTTAACTGAAGCCCAAGGTCTCCAGAATTTTCATCCTTCTGTTATGGATAGGGAGCGTCTGAGTAGGTTGGAGAGCAGTATCATTTCATCCCCACACATTTTTTCCCTTGCCACCTAAATATTTGTTTTTTTATTTGGACAAAAGATGAAGTACATTTGGACATGTGTAGCAAGAGAGGAGGAGAATCTGGCAGTCTATCCTTACAGCTTATCATCCTTACTGAAGCCTCCAAATTCAGATGTTGTCTCATCCCAAGCTTAATTCTGAGAATTGGAAATGTACCTATTGCCTATGCTGGAAACAGAGTTCTAGACAGGCTAATCTATTTTGATTGATTTGAAAAAAGTCCCTTTTGTCTTACTTATCCCTCAATTTATCAGCCTTGTTGGCAAAGTCATTATGTGAGAGTTTTCTGTTAGTATGTTTTCAATGGAAATCTTTATTTCTTGCTCTGAATAACAGTAAAATTTTGACAAGGGAATATCATTTTGTAACTCTGCTCACTGTTTTGTTGTCAGGAGATGGGCTGATTAATAGAGTCGGTGTTTTAGATCTCTGAAAGCTTTTCAGAGTTCTTCACAAAGCAGTTTGTTCTGCCCTGGTAAAAAGAATCACATTAGTTGTCTTAGACTAATTCCAGATTTTGAATGAAAAATTAAAGCCCACATAGGCAATTATTCAGCAGCATTCATGTTCTGCTGATCATTTGAGTTTTGTATGAAATGCTTTCTCATCAACTGACAAAAATGTTAATGTGATGAAATATCTGCATAGGACTATCACTCGGGAAATGAAGCAGAACCAATTCCATCATGCTTTTTTGAAGCATATCAAAATTAGCATTTGTACTACGTATGTTAATGGAAAGTTAACTTTTTGTAAACTTGCTTTGATCCTTGCAGCCTCTTTTCTTCATCTTACACACTGACTTGTTTAACTATTATTGTTTGCAAAAATAAGCACACCCTCTGAAAATTTCTATTAGGGTAGGTTTGTGAAGTTAGCCCTCTTTTAGCCCTATTCAGCATTATTAGGTCTGTATTTGAACATGAAGTAAAATAATGATGATGTACATAGCAACCCAACCTCAGAATCACACATTTTGCAAATCCATCCTTTAGTTAACAGAATAACAGAATATCAGAGTTGGAAGGGAACCTCTGCTTAATCAATAGACCCTAAACCCTTCCAGACAAAAGGGTGTCCAAACCTGCAGTGATGGAGCAACCACAACTTCTGAAGGCAAGCTGTTCCACTGGTTAATTGTTTTAATTTAATTTAATTTAATTTAATAATATTTATATACTGCCCTTCTCCCTGAGGACTCAGGGCGGTTCACAGGGCAAAAGTCAAATACAAAGTACAAACATTAAAAAAAGATTAAATAATTGCCCAAGTTAAAACAATTAATACAATAATAAAACCCCAAAAATAAAATTAAAAATACAAAAAAATAAAAACCCCACCAATCCCCATCAGGCTAGGCCGGCTTGTACAAACAAAAACGTCTTGAGATTGCGACGAAAGGAGCGAAGATCGGGCGCCATCCGGAGCTCTACCGGCAACTGATTCCACAGCTCCGGAGCGCCCACAGAGAAGGATCTCCCCCTGGGCGCCACCAATCGACATTCTCTGATCGGTGGCACCCTGAGGAGGCCCTCTCTGTGGGAACGCACAGGGCGCAGGGAGCTTGATGCCGGCAGCAGATGTTCCCTAAGGTACTCCGGCCCCATGCCATGAAGGGCTTTGAACACCATTACCAGTACCTTGAATCTCACCCGGAAGGCAACTGGCAACCAATGCAGCTCACGGAGCAAAGGTGTAACGTGGGAGTATCGGGAGACTCCCAGCACAACTCTCGCGGCTGCATTCTGTACCAGTTGGAGCTTCCGGGTGGTCCTCAAGGGCAGCCCCATGTAGAGAGCGTTGCAGTAGTCCAGACGAGAGGCCACGAGCGCATGAGTGACCGTGCATAAATCATCCCGGCTAAGATAGGGCCGCAACTGGCGCACCAGGCGAACCTGGGCGAAAGCCCCCCTAGTCACAGCTCCTATATGGTCTTCCAAGGTGAGCCGTGAATCTAGGAGGACTCCCAAGTTGCGAGCCCTATCTACGGGGGGTAATAGTTCACCCCCCATAGCAAGAGGTGGAATGTCCGAATAGACCCGGGATGAAGGTATGCAAAGCCACTCAGTCTTGTCGGGGTTGAGTTGAAGTCTGTTCCTCCCCATCCAGACCCGAACCGCCTCCAGGCAACGGGACATCACGTTGAGGGCATCACTGGGGTGGCTTGGGGTCGAAAAGAAAAGTTGGGTATCATCCGCGTACTGATGATACCCAACTCCAAAACCACGAATGATCTCACCCAGCGGTTTCATATAGATGTTGAACAGGAGAGGCGAGAGGACCGACCCCTGAGGAACTCCACAAACGAGAGACCTCGCGGTCGACCTCTGCCCTCCTGCCAACACCGACTGCGAACGTCCCTGGAGATAGGAGGAGAACCACTGTAAAACTGTGCCTCCCACTCCCAGTCCCCTGAGACGCCGCAGCAAGATACCATGGTCGATGGTATCGAAAGCCGGCGAGAGGTCTAATAGGACTAGAACAGAGGAATATCCCCTGTCCCGAGCCCTCCAGAGATCATTCACCAGCGCGACCAATGCCGTCTCCGTGCTGTGCCCGGGCCTGAAACCCGATTGGTACGGGTCTAGATAATCCGCTTCATCCAGGACCAGAGGGAGCTGATGCGCCACCACACTCTCAACAACCTTCGCAAGAAAGCGAAGGTTGGAGACAGGACGAAAGTTGTTCAATAC
Organism: Vipera berus; assembly: GCF_964194415.1. Taxonomy (NCBI): domain Eukaryota; kingdom Metazoa; phylum Chordata; class Lepidosauria; order Squamata; family Viperidae; genus Vipera; species Vipera berus. Next base: position 89,354,334 of record NC_138207.1, on the reverse strand, counting down.
AGCTGGGTCCAAGGCAGGCTTCTTGAGGAGAGGCCTCACCACCGCCTCTTTCAAGACGGCGGGGAAGCTACCCTCACCCAAAGAAGCCGATATAACTGCCTGGAACCAGCTGCGTGTCCTCTCCCGGGCTGCATAGACCAGCCAGGAAGGGCACGGGTCCAGTAAACATGTGGTGGTGCTCAGCCTCCCCATGATCCTGTCCACTTCCTCCGGAGTCACAGAATCAAACTCATCCCAGGTAGTATCGACAAGACCGCCCGTGTCCTGATCGCCAGACTCTGCCCAGTCAGAGTCCAGACCGGTCCGAATCCGAGCGATTTTGTCCGACAGATGCTGGTTAAACTCCTCGGCACGACCCTGCAAGGGATCCTCCCTCACCTCCTGATTTAGGAGGGAGCGAGTCACCCTGAACAGGGCGGCCGGGCGATTATCTGCGGACGCGATAAGGGTGGCGAAGTGGTTAGACCTCGCCTCCCTTATCGCAGCGAGATAAGACCTAATGTGGGCTCTTAGTCGCAATCGGTCGGATTTGGATCGGCTGGATCTCCAACCGCTCTCTAGGCCCCGTCTCCGACGCTTCATCTCCTGGAGCTCCGCAGAAAACCATGGAGCTCGACGGGATCTGCACCGGGTCAGGGGCCGCAGGGGTACAACTCGGTCAAGAGCCTCAGTGGCTGTCCTTTCCCAGGCTTCCACTAAGGCATCTGCCGAGCTGTGAGCAAGGGAGGCAGGTGGGGACCCCAGCGCCGCCTGGAACCTCTGGGGATCCATTAAGCGTCTGGGGCGGTACCATTTAATTGGTTCCATACACCCACGGCGGGGGGTGGCAAAACGGAAGACCAGGCGCAGGAGATGATGATCGGTCCATGACAGGGGCATAATAATTGGAGAGCCCCCACCAAGATCATCTAACCACCGTCCAGATAAGAAAACTAAGTCAAGGGTGTGGCCTCCCTCATGAGTCGGTCCCAAAATTACTTGCGTCAGGTCCATGGCCGTCATGGAAGCCATGAACTCCCGAGCCAACTCAGATGATCCTCCCAGCGATGGTAGATTGAAGTCCCCCAAAACTATAAGTTTCGGGAACTCAATCACCAGCCCAGAGAGGACATCGAGCAGCTCAGGCAGGGCTGCTGCTGCGTGACTAGGCGAAAGGTACACCAGCAGCAAGCCCAACTGCGCACCAGGGCCGCATCTCAGAAAGAGAGACTCACACCCGACTATCTGGGGAACGGTGGCCTCCCGCGGACATAAGGTCTCCCTCATAACAACAGCCACACCCCCACCCCTACCCTGAGCCCGAGGCCGGTGCAGCACCCGAAAACCTGGTGGGCAAAGGTCAACCAGAGGAATCCCGCCCTCTGGGCCCAACCAAGTCTCCGTGATGCAAGCCAGGTCCGCCTGCTCACCCTCGACCAAATCACGGACGAGAGGAGCCTTATTAGAGACAGACCTGGCATTCAAATACACCAGCCGGAGCTCAGGAGGCTGCACACCCTCACTCCCGGGACCTTGGGAGAGAGCCAGAGGGTCGGAGTGCCCCACCGCTTGTAACCAGCGGAGAGGCCTTCCCTGAGATCGATACGGCCCTCTGCTCCTACATCTGCTGCCATTCCCTGACGTCGTGGGGATAGGTCGCCCCACGACCAGCCCTGGAGCCCCGGAGGTAACTGACCCCCGCTCCTCCCCCCCGCGATCTGCATCGGCCCTAGCCAGAACAAAGGTTGTTGGATCGCCCCCCTTATCCAAACAACCAAAAGAACCCTCCCGCCTCCCTAACCCCCTAAAAAATTTAGACAGAAAAATAATCAGGGGCCTCTTATTAGGTCTACGTCGGAGGCCCCTACCCGTGCCCAGCCAACTCTCAGGGTCCCAATAAATGGGCCCTTCCTTGAGGTTATAATCGGCTAGAGAGGCGGGTCGCACCCAGGAAGGGGGAGCACCCCTGAGGGCGAACAAGTCCGTGGAAGAATATTTAAAGGAAGGCATAAAAAGCAGTCCGGATCGCAGGCAGTCCATAGATAATAGTCCATGAGGAGGATCTGTTCAGAGGATAGATAGGTGTCCCAGACCTCCTTCCAGCCGCTGCCACTCAGCTGGATAAACCCCCCGGACAGGCCTACCACCGTCCTCTCACGACAGCCGCAGAACCAATTCTCAGGGGGATGGTAGTCTGGAACAACCGCTCTGGGTATAGCATGCCCCATAGAGCTCTCACCTCTAGGGGCAGCAGATGTAAGTTCAAGCCATCCTCTCACGATGGCTAATACCCAGAGTTCTCTGAATCCTTTGGGGGTATAGTGTGAAGGGCAATGCACAGTCAATTGTAAAGGCAGCAATAAAACCAGATAACAAACCATCATAATCAAGTCTGCTAACCGCCAAGTCCCCCCATACCCAGGAATTGGGTATGGTTAGTTTTAGACTAACCATACCCAATTCCTGCAACTGTTCTTGATATGTTTTAGCCTCTAGTCCCCTAATTATCTTTCTTGCTTTTCTCTGCACTCTTTCTAGAATGTCAACATTTTTTTATATCATGATGACCAAAACTGGATGAAATGTTCCAATATTGTGGTCTTATCAGGGCAGTTATAGAGGGGTACTAACACTTCATGTGATCTTGATTCTATTTCTCAGTTAATACAGCCTAGGACTGTGTTAGCTTTTTTGGCAGCTGCAGCTGCTTTTTTTTTGGCTATGTTTGCGCAGCACAAACTGGTATGAAGAGACTCGTAGGTTTAATGTGAGTGGGAACCTCTACATTGACAGCTGTACATAAGAAGAAGGTACATGAAGGGAAGTTTTAGGACTGTTTTAAGAATGATGCAAAATTTGTTAAGTTTTGCAATTCTAAGCTCCAAAGCACCTTCCTATTTTCTTCCAAGAGATGGGCTGAGGAAGAATATTTCATAGGATAGAGTCTGCAAATATGTTCAGCTTATTGTACTCACCTTTCATTGGGAAACCCCTGGAGAGTTTTAAAATTATTCTTCCCTCCTACTTTATAACTGAGGTTTCAAATACACAAATGTTATCAAAATCGCAAGAAGCTGAGAAAAAAATTGACTTCTAGCTCTGATAATTAGAAATTATCCTTAATTAGCCAAAGGATGTTATTACATGTGCATCTCCAAACAATATGTTATTTCTAGCAATAGAAATATGCCACATTTTGCCTCTATGTTATATAGGAGATTGTAAGGAAGTTTGAGCTGAAAAAAAGATTCCTTTCAGTGACAAAGTTCTCTCATTAGTAAAGTTGACAATTAGTATGTCAAAAATAGTAAAAAAATAAAATAAAGCAATATGTGGTCCACAAGGGATAACGTATGAACAAAAGCGCTTTGTAGACCCTGACTAAACTGCCTATAGAAAAGGAAGAATTTCCTGATTGGCATTCAGGAGCATCCAGAGGAAAAGTCAAAAAATCAAAATGGTGGCCAAAATTCAAAGCCCTGTCCATTTTTTATATTTAGGCATCCCTGATGATTATCACAATTAACGTCTTCATAAAAATGCACTGTTATAGTGATCTTATCTGAAAAATATTTTAGCATTACCTATACTTGGGGAAATATACCTTAACATGAAGTAAAATGCACTATGTTATTGAATTTGAATTGCAAAAACTTAAAGCCTAATGTGGTAAATTAAATATATTTGGCTATTGGCAACAATATTTAAATTAAGCACATAATTGTTAAATTCTAGCAAATAAGCTTCAGGGTTTAAAGCTAATGCATTTTTCATTTTTTTGTTTTGTTTCTTGTGCCAGTGGTAGCCTTAAATTATCAAGTAGCTTTTCTCTTTGAAGCAAAATTTAAGACAGTTATATAATAGTTGTGAATATCTGTAGCTCGGGTGTAGGATGAGGGTGAAGGTTCATTCTCCAAGCTTGTGGGCTGGTTTCTGAATGTTTTGTTACCAGGTTAGATAAAATGTTTAGCGGAGTTTAGGGGATGTCACTGTCAGTGTTCTTCTGTTTATAAGGGCTTCAGGTATGGGTGTGTCAAGTGAGGGTCTTGTAATGGCTCAGGTGTGAGTCATTATTGAGTTTTGTGATGAGTCTTGTGATGGGGAGGTTACATCAGGTCAAAGTCATTTGGAGGTGAACTGCTGGTGGGAGGAGGAGGGGGGCTTGTGTGAGTTGGTTGAGGGTTGGTGCTGTGTCTGGTTGGCTGTGTGGTTGATTTGATTCTGAGGGGTTCATAGGTTGATTGTAGGTCAATGTTTTTTTTTTTTGTTTTTTTTGCCCAAGATGGCGACGGCCGCAACTTAAGCTTCGGGCGCTCTTCGAGGGCCCCAAAGGAATTTGCTCCGGGAAGCCCTAGGTATGTTGAGGCGATTCTGGGGGTGGGGGAGCTAAAAACAGCTGCTACGTGCTGTCTTCGGTGGCACTGAGCCCCCCCCCTTTGAATTAGCGGCGTTTTAACATCTGCCGTCTGCCGATCTGCCGGCCTCACGATGGCGCCGAGCGCAGCTATACTGTGAATCCTGGATGTCTGCCTTGCTTCTTTTCATCTGCTGCTGGCTGAGCTGATTTCATGCTGTTGCTGGCCGAGGCGACTTTGGGATTGGGGGTTTTTCAAAACAGCTGCTGGGCGCTGCTTTTCGTAGCGCTGAGCCCCCCCCCTCCGGAATAGCGGCTTGTTGATTCAATCGAGCGGCGCTGAGAACTGAGAACTGCCTGCCGAACTGCTGAGCTCTATTATGGCGCTGAGCGCTGCTTCGCTGTGAAACTCGGGACGTCTGCCTGTTTTTTATCTGCTTGCGGATTGAGGCGACTTTAGGGATTGGGGGATCTTTGAAACGGCTCCTGGACGCTACTTTTCATGACGCTGAGCCTCTCCCCCCCCCGAGCTAGCGGCCTGTTGATCTGAATGAGCAGCGCTGACAATCTCTGCTGACCTGTTGAGCTCTGTTATGGCGTCAATCACCTCTTCAGCGCCGTGCAGCCCAGGACGCCTCACCTGCCTTCTTTCCTCTGCCTGTTCGCCGTGGATACCCTCTGCTTGTCGGAGGGGCAGCGGCGACGACCCCACCGGATGGAGATCCTTTTTACGACCATCTGCTGACTGACACCGTTCTTTGGTGGCGAGGAGCCTCCTTCTTCTCCCGGATGGTGGTTGCAGATTGTGGGCCTGGTCATCGGCCCCGGCGGACATGTTAGTGAATTCCAGGACCCAACATGACTGCTGGGATCACTTCTTTCCGCCGTTGAAGGATGGCTTGGACTGGTGGATGGACATTGGGGAGAGAATGTCTTGTTCTCCCCCCCCCCCCAGACTGGCGGTGTGGGCTGGCGTTGTGAGGATTGACAGAGGCCTGGCCTGCCTGTTCCTTACTTCTTTTGTTGACAGGCAGGCATTACGGCTAGCTCCATACCTGATGGGAACTAAGATCCCCCTATGGATAATCCAGTGTGGACGGGACCGAACCGTGGTGGGAGGACGGTTCTGGACTGGTCAGCGACCACCTCTCTGGTGTGGGAGACCAGTTGGGGTGGGCCTGGCTTAGGACTCCCCTTTTCTCTCTCTGTTCCAGCTAGACTCCTCAGCCGGAGTGAGAGGACGGCTGAGGTTGTCCCTTGGAACTCCATCTCGGGTGAGAGCTGAGATGGCTTTGCAGATTGAGAGATATGCCCACTGGACCTGTTCTTTTTCCATCTTCGTACCATCAATGAACAATCCTTTGGCCATATTTTCAACATCGGCCCCAAGAAACTAATTGAGTGCTATATGATCCATCGTTATTCCGAAGCGGACTTGTATGCCCTTAGGGCGGTTCCTGCCTCATGGGCGCGACCTGTCGCCTGTTTTCATACTCCCCTTAATGACGGGCCCAAGCTCTGGGACTCCGAGAGGTGGTTGGGCTTGGATAGGGGCGGAGCCGACCAGGTGGTTCCGCCCCAGGCGCCTAATGGACCCAGATCGGTTCCAAAGGGCGCTTGGGCCTATACCTATCACCCTTACCCACAGCCCAGTCGATGCCCTGGTGGAGGCCTGGGAAACGGCAGCCACCAGGGCACTCGACTGCGTTGTACCCATGCGACCTCTGACCCGACGCAGATCCCGTTGGGCCCCATGGTTCTCTGTGGAGCTCCGGGAGATGAAGCGGCGGAGACGAGGTCTAGAGAGCGGTTGGAGATCCAGCCGGTCCGAATCCGACCGATTGCAGTTAAGAACCTTTATAAGGTCTTATCTTGCGGCGATAAGGACGGCGAAGTCTAACTACTTTGCCGCCCTTATCGCGTCCGCAGATAATCGCCCGGCCGCCCTGTTTAGGGTGACTCGCTCCCTCCTTAATCAGGAGGTGAGAGAGGATCCCTTGCAGGGACGAGCCGAGGAGTTTAGTCATCATCTGGCGGACAAAATCGCTCGGATCCGGACCGGCTTGGACTCTGACTGGGCAGAGTCTAATGTGGAGGAATCAGGCGGTCTTGAGCACGTTATCTGGAATGAGTTCGACCCTGTTTCCCCTGATGATGTGGACAGGATCATGGGGAGACTGAGCACCACCACCTGTTTGTTGGATCCGTGCCCCTCCTGGCTAGCTTATGCGGCTCGGGAAGGAACACGAGGCTGGTTCCATGCAGTAATAACTGCTTCCTTGAAGGAGGGTGTCTTTCCTGCCGCCTTGAAGGAGGCGGTGGTGAGACCCCTTCTCAAGAAGCCTGCTTTGGACCCGGCTGTTTTAAACAACTATCGTCCAGTCTCCAACCTTCGCTTTCTGGCGAAGGTTGTTCAGAGTGTGGTGGCGCATCAGCTCCCTCTGTTCCTGGAGGAAACTGATTATCTGGACCCGTACCAATCGGGCTTCAGGCCCGGACACAGCACGGAGACGGCATTGGTCGCGCTGGTGAATGATCTCTGGAGGGCTAGGGACAGGGGTTGCTCCTCTGTCCTGGTCCTATTAGATCTCTCAGCGGCGTTCGATACCATCGACCATGGTATCTTACTGCGGCGTCTCAGGGGGCTGGGAGTGGGAGGCACCGTTTTACGGTGGTTCTCCTCCTACCTCCAGGGCCGCTCGCAGTCGGTGTTGACAGGAGGGCAGAGATCCGCCCCGAGGTCTCTCATTTGTGGAGTCCCTCAGGGGTCGGTTCTCTCACCTCTCCTGTTCAACATCTATATGAAGCCGCTGGGCGAGATCATTCGTGGTTTTGGGGTGGGGTATCATCAGTACGCTGATGATACCCAACTTTTTCTTTCCACCCCGAACCAACCCAGTGATGCCCTCTCCGTGATGTCCCGGTGCCTGGAGGCGGTTCAGGTCTGGATGGGGAGAAACAGGCTTCGTCTCAATCCCGCCAAGACTGAGTGGCTGTGCATATCGGCATCTCGGGTTAACCAAGTTATTCCATCCTTAATGATGGGGGGTGAGGTGTTACCCCCCGTCGATAGGGCTCACAACTTGGGCGTCCTCCTGGATTCACGGCTCAATTTCGAAGACCATATAGGAGCCGTGACCAGGGGGGCTTTTGCCCAGGTTCGCCTGGTGCGCCAGTTGCGTCCCTATCTGGACCGAGACGCCCTACGCACAGTTACTCATGCGCTTGTGACCTCCCGTTTGGACTACTGTAACGCTCTCTACATGGGGCTGCCCTTGAAGACCACTCGGAGGCTTCAACTGGTGCAGAATGCGGCCGCGCGAGTTGTAATGGGGGTTTCCCGATACTCCCATGTAACACCTCTACTCCGTGAGCTGCATTGGCTTCCGGTTGCCCTCCGGGTGAAATTCAAGGTGCTGGTTATCACCTATAAAGCCCTACATGGCCTGGGTCCGGGATATCTGAGGGAACACCTGCTGCCGGCATAAAATGCCCTTCGCCCAGTGCGCTCCCACAGGGAGGGTCTGCTCAGGGTCCCGCCGGTAAGAGACTGCCGGCGGGTGACACCCAGGGATAGGGCCTTCTCGGTGGGAGCGCCTGCCCTCTGGAACCAGCTGCCGGTGGAGCTGAGAACTGCCCCCGACCTTCGATCATTCCGCCGGGGCCTGAAGACCTGGCTCTTTGAGCTCTCGGGCCCAGACTGAGGAGGAATTTTTAATTTGGGGTTCTTTTTAACTGACTACAGGGTTAATTTAATATTTTTTAATTTGGTTCTTAATTTTTGTATTTTGGATTTTTAATTCCCTGTAAACCGCCCTGAGTCCTCAGGGAATAGGGCGGTATATAAATATAACTAAATAAATAATAAATAAATAAATAAATGTGCCTGTTCGTGGAATTGCTTGTGGAGTGCCAGGCTTTGATGAATTCACCAGTGTGGCAGGTGGTAGCATGGTCAATGATTTTTGCATTGCTCCAATAAAACTGGTGTTGTTTGATGTTATTGTGGGTAGAGATTAAGGATTTGGGATTGTGGTGTTTGACTGCCAGCTGGTGTTCATGGATCCTGGTTTTTAATTGACATGATTTTTGTCCCACATAGAATTGGTTGCAATGGCTACAGTTGATTTTGTAGATTATACTGATCCTTTCATCCTTCTGTATCTTGTCTTTGGTTTTGGATAATTCCTGGCAGGGTGTGGTTGTGGGTTTGTGGGCTATTGCTATTCCTAGGGGTTGGAGAATTCTGGCTGTCATTTCTGACACTTCTTTTGTGTATGGTAGGGTTAGTTTTTGTGTGGTGGTTGGCTGTGTGGTGTTGTTTGAGTGCTGTATGTTGGAATATGAAGCTTTTTGAATAGCTGTTAGTCGCTTCATTCTTTCTGGCGCTACTAGTACTAGCCCTCTGCTCTTCCCCAGTGGCATATTGGACACCTTCTGACCTGAAGGGCTCATCTTCCAGCATCATATCTTTTTGTCTTTTGGTACTGTGCATGGGGTTTTCATGGCAAAGATACTGGAGTGGCTTGCCATTGCCTTCTCCAGTGGATCACGTTTTGTCAGAACTCTCTGCTATGACCTTTCCATCTTGGGTGGCCCTGCACAGCATAGCTCATAGCTTCATTGAATTATGCAAGCCCCTTCACCACAACAAGGCAGTAATCCATGAAGGGGGGCTCCCACATAACAGTGTTCAAGTCTGTCAAGACCCACTGTCAGAACCCATTTCATTTCTATCTCTTCCCTCCCCAAAATCAAATCTCACCTTTCCCTGGGTTCTACCATACTCCCAAGGGGGAGGGGGGATGTGCCTGTGGGGTTATTGCCTTTGCTTCCTCTTTCTGCTACAATGTAACCTTTTGCTTCATTTATTGCCTCTGTGTCCTCTACCCACTACAATCTGCTTCCTGCGTTAGCTCTCTCTCTGAACTTTATCTCCCTAAACTGTCAGCTAGAACAATAAGGAAGGTAACCTCAGTGCCTGGTTTATGTCTATGCTCTCAGAGGAAGGTGTGAAGAAGCCTCTGACCATCACTGTGTGAGCTGGAGATGGGCTGATGTTATCTCCCCTTTTCCCACAATGGACAACACCTGGGGATTGGCCGTCCCATACTGGATGGGTGGACTATGGGGTGGGGTCTTGTTTGGGGATACTTTAATCTATTGCTCTGTGTGGGAAATCTCAGATCCTGTCTATTATGCCTGCTATCAACTACTCTTAATAAAAGTTCCTGTTGGAAGAAATTGTTTCCAAGAGTTCTGCTTTCTTAAGATGTGGGATTAAAGTGGGTCCTGATACCCTCCTGGATCTTGAGTCTATCTTCTGGGTGTTAGCTATTCCTGTCAGCTTGGTGTTGTCTGCAAATTTGATGAGGTTTGCTTCTATTCTCTTGTGTAACTCATTTATGAAGATATTGAAAAGGACCAGGACTAAAACAGAACCTTGGGGTATCTCACTACTTACTCCCCTCCAAGTATATGTAGTTCTATTAAGAATACACATTGAGTGCGGTTTGTCAGCCAGTTACAAATCCATCTGGTGGTGATGCTGTTTATCCCACATTTTTCTAGCTTATCAAGAAGTAAGTTATGGTCTGCTTTGTCAAATGCCTTACCAAATTCCAAGTATACTATGTCCATAGCATTTCACTGGTCTACTAATTTAGTCACTTTGTCAAAGAATGAAATAAGATTGGTTTGGCATGATCTGTTTTTAACAAACCCATGTTGGCTTCTATTTATAACTTTGCTTGCTCTTAGGTGTTTGCAGATTTGTTGCTTGATTATCTTTTCCAGTCTCTTCCCAAGTATTGATGTCAGGCTGATTGGTCTGTAGTTTCCTGGATCTGTTTTCCACCCTATTTACATCATTTATATGGTGAATGAAAACAGTTGGTCATTGTCTTCTCCTTGTCCATGACTCCTTATTTTGTTCTTCAAGATTTCCCTCCTATTATTTTAGGAAGGGATTGTTGGGAATCTTATAATAATAATAATAATAATAATAATAATAATAATAATAATAATAATAATAATAATAATAATAATAATAATAATAATAATAATAATAATAATAATAATAATAATAATAATAAGTTGGAAGGGACCTTGGAGGTCATCTAGTCCAACCCCCTGCTAAGGCAGGAAACCCTATACCATTTCAGGCAAATGGCTGTCCAGTCTCTTCTTAAAAACTTCCAGTGTTGGAGCATTCACCACTTCTGGAGGCAGGTTGTTCCACTGGTTAGTTGTTCTAACTGTCAGGAAGTTTCTCCTTAGTTCTAGGTTGCTTCTCTCCTTGACTAGTTTCCATCCGTTGCTTCTTGTCCTGCTTTCAGGTGCTTTGGAGAATAGCTTGACTCCCTCTTCTTTGTGGCAGCCCCTGAGATATTGGAACACTGCTATCATGTCACCCCTCACCCTTCTCTTCATTAAACTACACATACCCAATTCCAGCAACCGTTCCCTATATGTTTTAGCCTCCAGTCCCCCAATCATCTTTGTTGCTCTTCTCTGTACTCTTTCTATAGTCTCGACATCTTTTTTACATCGTGGTGACCAAAACTGGATGCAGTGTTCCAGGTGTGGCCTTACCAAGGCATTTTAAAGTGGTATTAGTACTTCACGTGATCAAATATTTCAGTAAAACAGAACAGTGCCAAGAGAAGATAGTCTCCACACAACTTTAATGCATCTGTCAAAGGGGAAAATATAAAGAATCAGAAAGGAAAAAATATTTGGAGGAAGGAAAGATGCTGTGAAAATTTGGATGGCCCTGGGACAAAGGACTTCTATTCTTCACTTCTATAATAGTTAGAATTGCATAAATTTAAGGACCATTCAGAACTAAGAGTTCACTTCAAACTGTCTCCAAATGCTCATAAAATCCCTGTGTAGGTAGGAGGGGGAGAAAGGAGGAGACAAAGGAAGACAGTTAACTATTTTGACCTGAAAAGCATAAAAATCAGTTCTGCTGAGTCTGTTGAATTTCCTCCTTATTAATCACAAATAAGGCTGATGAAAAATGTAGATTCTGAAATACATTTCATGAGTTTATTCAGATGGTTTCCCAGTTTAGTTGTGCAGATGTAATTTTAATTTCTAAAAGTCCTGATGCTGGTGTTTTTCTGTAGGAGGAAAGTACAGGAAAGCAAAGTTAAACATATCATATCTGAATAAATAATTGGGCATTTCAATGCAAATTTTTCCTTTGGCGCTTTGTTTCAAAGCCCTCATTAAAATACACTGAACAGAAAATGCTTTGATAGGGATGCAAAAGGGAAATCGGCTTGGATGTGCTTTCTCTAAACATCTGACCAAGAAGGGTGCTTTCCAGTGTTTTAATTCACAAGGTTTTTAAATAGGTGGGGAATCTAACCTTGTTTAAATCTAAACAGTTGGTTAAATAACTTTCTCAGCAAGTGGCAGTTTCAGGCTGACCTTATCTGGATTTGGAAACTTACAGGTTTAACATCCGGATGGGAGATTAGAATGAAAGTCAGACAGGGATATAAATAAGTTTCTGAACTGTTGCCAAGAAAATGTGTGAATGTGTCCATGAAGACTTTTCTTTTAAAATTTTTAAATACTTAGCATCCTAACCATTTGATGAATGAACATGATCACAAAGATCAATGAAAGTTTCACAGGTCTGTCAGTGGCCTGATATACGTGTATCCCTTCAAACGAACAGAAGACTTGGATGATCCTATGGCTATAAAAACAAATTCACACTTTGCTTTTAAAAGAGTCCAAAAGAGAGGTCTACTTATAATGCTCATATAAATGGTGCAGTGCTGTTGGTTTTACTTTCAACCATTTTTTTAATATGACGCCCCACCCACCCTTCCCCTTTATGTTTTGATTAATGAACAGCCAGGCCTCTTTTATGATTCCTGCCCATGTTACTGAATTTCACATAAAGTTCACTGTTGAATTTTTAAAATAAAGAGCCTTAGAGCTGGTATAATACATTTCATTAATTGGGCAGCCATGAATGTGCAATCAAAAGTGTGTTGTTCCAGAAAGTACAAATAGCAATCACATACTGTACTCAGTTACCTGGGATTATGGACAATTACAGGTAATTCTTGACCTATGATCATTACATCATATGTCGTGATGGTCATGAAGCAAACACAGCAGTCGAAAAACAAAACTGGCAGTTATTAAGCAAACATGGTGGTTGTTAAGCAAACCAATGGTTCTCTATGGGTGTGTTTTTCCTCAGTTTTCTTTTTCTGGGAATTTGATGAAATGTACTGCAATATGATGGGCCCCTTAGATGTGGCCCTCAAGATGCTACTGAGGAACAGCTGAAGAACTTTAAACATGATGAGACTACATATAAGGAAATCTTAAGTTTAGAAAGGAATGTATGGCAATTAAAGCCATATAATATTTTAAAAGAAGAAAAGATTGTACAAACTTGGTTTCAGTATGGGCAATTACAGGCTAGATGGAAAGAGGACCAGAAAACTGGTTTTTCGATGACTGATGAAAATTTGGTAAAACAAATTAGAGATCAAGGTCAAGCACATATAAAAAGGATATATAATGCATTGATAGAAATTGATTCAGAGATGGAACTTGTTAAAGATTGTATGATAAAGTGGGCTCAGAATTTTCAAGAAGTCGTAACAATGGATACTTGGGAAAAGATTTGGGTTAGAAATGTTAAATTCACACAGGCCCAAAATTTAAGAGAAAATTTTTATAAAATGTTTTATAGATTGCATTTAGATCCTAAAAAATTAGCAAGTATGTATCCGAATTGTCAGCCTAAATGTTGGAGGTGTGGTTGTGAGGATGCAACGTATTTTCATATATGGTGGACTTGTAAAAAGGTTAAAGCTTTTTGGATTAAAATTTGGTGGAATATGCAAAAGATATTTGAGAAAAGGATAAAGTTTTCTCTGCAATTGTTTTTACTGGGTATTATTACAGATACTATTGTTATAGATATTAAGTTGATGTTGAATTTAATTACGGCAGCGAGACTTTTAGTAGCGCAATATTGGAAGAAGGAAGAACTGCTGACTATAGAAGAGTGGACTTTAAAAGTTTCTAATTTGGCGGAAATGGCGAAGATCTCAGTGTATTTGAAAGACCAATCGCAACAGAGATACATTGTGGAATGGAGGAGATGGATTGATTATATCCAGAACAAATATGGTACTAAAAAGTTTCATTTAGCATTTGAATAAGTAGTGGATCTATATGCATGTGCGGGGGAACGTTTACCTTTACCTTTACCTTATTTTATTATTATTTGGACGATGGAGAGTTAAAGTGCGATAGAATTTAATGTTTTATTGTTGTTAGCATATTTTAGATTATGTTTATTTGTATTTTTATACCCTGTATTCAGCTCTGGGAAGTCGGGGAGGGGGAGGGTAGGGTAGCGTAGGGGGGGTTGGGAGAGGGGGGGGAGGAGGGGTTTTTTTCTTTGTATTCAAAATATATTTTAAAACTTTTCAATAAAAAAAAAGAACTTTCAGAGCGAATGGTGCTTATGACAAGGCTAGATTAAAGCTTTTGTGCTGTCCATTTGTTGATGTTGTCACTTAGAAAAAGAAAATCTGAAACTGCAAAACACAATTACAGTGGATACAGGAAAAGTAAACTCAGTGAAAGATGAAATGGGTCAACTATACACTGACAACTTAGACATCAATAAATTGAAATAGGCATTTCAATCAGATAGTCTACTATTCAGTACACAAAAACTAAAGAAGCAATGGATTTGTTTTCATACTGAGGAGGAGGTGGATGAGTTTTAAAGTCAATCTGAAATTGACAGAATATAACAAACCAGATATACAACATACTATTTGGGCTTGGAGGCTGAAATGTTAAACCAGGTAATATTAAGGAGGAAAATTTATTTGGATTGTGTGGCCTAGAAAATCAAAATGAAGAAAGATGATAAATTGCCAGTTTCTGCCAATCCAGTGGTTCTTTATTGCCAACGTACACTCCCAGTAACTAAACGGATACCTATACACATAGACATCATTAGATGGTATACACAGAATATAAATTAATTATATTATGGTACAGAGGTAAAAGAGCTCAGCTACAGTGTTATGGTAGAGACATAGTCAGAGGCTGGCAGTGGAACACAAGTTCTAAGCTAGGCCAAAGTGTAAAAAGACAAATAGTTTCCACAATATGATACTGTGAGGTGCTGAACCACTTTAATAGGAAACCAAAAGAACTGTAGACTGGAATCAAGGAAATGTTTAAGAATGGATGTAAAAAGAAGCTAAGAGATTACTAAAGACCAAGAAAAAGAAAAAAACAAACTGGATGTCAGAACAAACCATGGAAATTACCAAGAAAAGAAGCCAAAGCCAAGAAAAGCACCTCAGCAAAAAGCTTTACAAAGAATTTCAGAAAACTATTAGAAGAGACAAGCAGTATTACAATATCTGTAAAGACCCAGAACGTGGAAACATACAAAGAAAAACAAAGCACCTATCATGAGTGGCGACACTGGCCCAAAGCCCACATGACCTGCCACGAGTGGCGGCACCAGCCCAAAATGAGCCATGCAACCTCAAGCGATGAAGGAAGAACTCGGACAGTGGTACAACAGGTGTCAGAGCAGGAGAGTCCTAGCTATGGTGGTCCTACAGGTAATATAAGTGGGTGCGGGGTGTGTGGGGCAACTCCACATCCCACCCCCACCCTAGCTTGATTTTTAGGCTTGCGTCTCACCCCAAAACTAGGGGTTATTTTTGGATAGGGCTTATATTAGGCCCACCCCCCCAAAATCAAGCTAGGGCTTATTTTGGGGGTAGGGCTAATTTTCAGGGAACCATGGTATATGGAAAAAACTTTTGAAATAGAATCCTTGCTCAACACTGTTCATATATACAGCTAAGATATTGGAATGAAGCTTGGACTGGAGAAATGGGTAACAACAGGAAAGTTGAAGAAAGAGACAGAGGGGCTAATTAAGAAGCCAGAATTGAGAAGACAGCAATAGACAGAAAAGGCTGCTAACATCGGATGTTATTGCTTTGACAACATAGGGAGATGCAGTCTTTTTCTTTCTATGCTTTACTCTTAGAATGTAATGGGAGTGAATTAGACATAACAATTCTGGAGCTTTTGAAATGATAAGAAATGGGTTGGAAACAGGAGGGAAAGCTTGCATTTCAAACTAATTGGAGAATGTGCTTTATGACTGTAAATTAGGGGAGTGAATTGTGCTTGATACTATGTGTTTAGGGGAGGGGAATTCAGATTTCGGCTTCAACCATGTATGTGCCAAAGCTATGCTTTTCTATTAAAGATTATTTAAGGTAAACAATGCCTTGAAGTTCTTTGAAGAGTTTCATTTGTTGGAACCATGACATACCTATGCAAAGAAGCTGAAGAAACACTGGACCATTTGTTTAGTTACTGCAAGAAGATCACACAGACTGACTACAAGCAATGGCATGACAAAGTAGCAACAATGGTATATTGGGAGATCTGCAAGAAATACCATTTTCCTGCAAGCAAGAACTGGTGGGACCATAAAAATAAAGAAAGTCATAGAAAATGAAGAAGTTAAATTGCTTTGGGATTTTAGAATTCAAACAGACAGGCTCCTCCACATAATACCCAGGACTTAACAATTGTCGATAATAAAAACAAAAAAGTCTGGATAGTTGAGGTGATAGTACCTGGAGACAGCAAAATTGAAGAGAAAGAACTGGAGAAGATCATAAAATACAAAGACCTGCAAATAGAATGACTGTGGCAGAAGCAAGCAAAAACAATCCCAATGGTACTAGGCTCCTTGGGTGCAATCCCAAAACAACTGGAGCACTACTTGAACACCATCGGCATTAACAAATTCACCACCAGTCAATTGCAAAAGGTGGTTTTACTCTGCATCGATATGTGTAACACCATCAATCACGCACATTTCAGGTCTTTGAAAAGGACTTGATAGGTAGACAAAAATGCCAAATGCAGTCTGAACATCTGGTGACTGTGCAATGAACCATCTTCATCATCATCATATCTGGTTCATTGACATTGCAATTCCAGGTGGGGCATGAATAGAAGAGAAACAACTAGAAAAAATAACAAAATTCCATGATCTGCAAATTGAAGTTGAGCAATTGTGGAGGAAGAAATCAATGATTGTACCAATAGTAATAGGAGCCCTTGGAACAATACCCAAAGGGCTGCCTAGAATTTTGAACTTATCAGGCCTGAATATTCTGACTTTGCAAAAAAAAAAAAAAAAAACCAACAACAACCCCTTACTTGGAATTGCCTATATACTCCGATGTTACCTTAACAGCTCCTAGGTTGGTTAGGAATTTTTTAATTAAATTTTATTTAATATATAAAATACAAAGAAAACAGAAATAATGGCGGACTGGCCACAGAGCCCCATTGGCATGGGTGGAAATGGCTCCAGGATAGCAGGAAGGAAGCCCTTGCCTGGCCTGGGCGCACCCACTTGACGGATCTGACGGGGGTGGTTTCTGTTGTTTCTGACCAGTCAACCATGCAGGGAAGCAGGAGGGGCAGCTTGTGTGTGAATCCAGTGCCTCGGGCTGCTAGACTCCTGGCTGCCCCTCCACCACCTCCTGCTTCCCTGTCCGCCATTATGCAGGACAGCCAGCATGCTGTGGCTGCTGATGGACACCGTCGGCCCCCATGCGCTCACTGGCCTCTGTATGCGAGGGCTGATAGCGTCAGGGAGCAGATCCGGAAGCAAAACTCTGCCAACCATCCTCACGCTGCTGGTGGTGGTGGTGGTGGAAGGCAGGATCTGGCATGCGGCCACCCTTTGCCGCTGCTGCCGCACATAGTCTGGCATGCGTCTCTGGGATGTGCGTGCAGGACAATGTGGGGTGGCAGCAGGGAGGGGTGGGCATGCACCACAGCTCACCTTCCCCCGTCGCTGCCTCCATCAGTGCAAGGATGGCTGGCACAGCTTCACTTCCAGATCTGCGGCTGGCCAGGCTTGGCGATGCAGGCATCACCGTCACCACCTCCTGCTTCCCTGTGTGGTTGGCCGGTCAAAGGGCTCAGAGCAGCAGCCGCTGCCCCGTGTAGACAGGGCCCACACCAGGTGAGCGCTCCTTTCTGGCCGTCCTGGGGCCATCTCCGCTCACGCTGATGGGGTTGCACTGCAGAAGGGAGATGGCGGCTCTGATTTCCCCCTGCCAGCCCTCCCCAGCCCCCTGCCAGGTGGCCCTTCTATGCAATCCTATGTGACCACAGTGTGGATGAGAGGCTCGGCTCGTGGGGGGTGGCTTTTCTTCATGGAAGCATCCTGTCCCTCCCACCCCCCCATCCAGACCCCCTTGCCTTCCCCCAGCTGGGACCTGATGATACCCACCCTCCTGCTCCCACCCCAGCTGACCCCCCATGCAGCCAAGCCCAACCAAGACAGAGGGAAGGCGAGGCAGAGAACCGGTTGTTAAAATGATTTTAAACCCACCACTGATTGCTTCCAAAGGCCACTCACTCACTCTCCCGTCAAAACTGCTCCTTTTATAGGTTCCCTGACCCCTCGCAGCTCTCGCAGCTGTTCCCGAACTGCACATGCATGGAGAGCAGGAGGGGAGGAGCCTGGCAATGGCACACGTGCCCATAGGGACAGCTCTGTGTGCCACCTGTGGCACGCGTGCCATAGGTTCACCACCACTGGTCTACATTAACTGCAAGAAGCATCTGAAATTCTCCAAAAAACTATTTCTGAAATAGTAAATGTGGCAAGTTGATATTGCAGGTTTCCTGTATTTAATTTTTATGTTAATGTTACTGGCATAGTTCATGAAGATAATTAGGTATTTTTTCTACTGTTCCCAACTGTCTAAAGAAACCTATCTAATTAGGAGAGCTTTTGTTAACACATAACATCTTAGAAAACCTAATAGGTGATTGTCAGGCAACCAAGCACCTGTGAGCATCGTTTAGAAACAGATGCTGCAAAGCAAGAGGCTAAATGTGGAAACTATGACCTAATCTCTTCCCAGATATTTATTCTAAGATATATTCATGACCCTCACCATTTGGGGATCCCTGCTGTTTTGTGGACTGGAACTTGAATGTATAATTGCCATGTTATAAAGGTGCTTTTGATGACTTATGTTTGGATATTAAAATATGGCTCATAATTTATAACTTCAGATATTTGCATTGGTTCCCTTTTCAGAATAATTATGCTGTCAGTCCATATACCAGAGGATGGCTGGGGAATTCTGGGAGTTGAAGTCTACAAGTCTTAAAGTTGCCAAATTTGGAGACTCCTGCTATATAGAATCCAGTAAGTTGATAAAAAGAGACCAGTGATTTCATTACAAACACATTCCCAGACAGTGGAATACTTGCCCTGTGACAATATAGTGCAGGCATGTCAAACTGCTGGCCCATGGGCTGGATGTGTCACGCCGAATCTGCACCCACCCCATTGCCAGCAATGGGGAAAAAGTCCCGATACATCGTGCAACATCATGTGACGTCACACGTTTGACATGCCTACTATAGTGGAACCTATAAAAATCAACAAAGTCCAGGTCCACAGGGCAGTAGAAGAGAATTATTAGCGTTTTTTTCTTCGGATGAATGGTAAGTGGTTTATGTATTGTGTTTATGTTTGTTAATTAATGCATTGATTTTTATTTAATAATAGAAAATAATAAAGTTGGAAGGGATCTTGAAGGTCATCTAGTCCAACCCCCTGCTCAGGCACGAAACCCTATACCATTTCAGGCAAATGGCTGTCCAGTCTCTTCTTAAAAACTTCCAGTGTTGGAGCATTCACAGCTTCTGGAGGCAGGTAGTTCCACTGATTAATTGTTCTGTTAGGAAATTTCTCCTTAGTTCTAGGTTGCTTCCCTTTTTGGTTAGCTTCCATCTGTTGCTTCTTGTCCTGCCTTCAGGTGCTTTGGAGAATAGCTTGACTCCCTCTTCTTTGTGGCAGACCCTGAGATATTGGAACACTACTATCATGTCACCCCTCGTCCTTCTCTTCATTAAACTTGACATACCCAATTCCAGCAACCGTTCCCTATATGTTTTAGCCTCCAGTCCCCTAATCATCTTTGTTGCTCTTCTCTGTACTCTTTCTAGAGTCTCAACATCCTTTTTACATCATGGTGACCTAAACTGGATGCAGTATTCCAAGTGTGGCCTTACCAAGGCATTGTAAAGTGGTATTAACCCTTCACATGATCTTGATTCTATCCCTCTGTTAATGCAGCCTAGCACTGTGTTGGCTTTTTTTGGCAGTTGCAGCACACTGCTGGCTCATATTTAAGTGATTGTCTGCTAGGACTCTGAGATCCCTCTCACAGTTACTACTATTGAGCAAGGTACCCCCTATACTATACCTGTACATCTGGTTTTTCCTGCCTAAATGTAGAACCTTACTTTTTTCACGATTGATTTTCATTTTGTTAGATAGCACCCAGTGTTCAAGTCTGTCAAGATCCTTCTGTATCTTATGTCTATCTTCTGGACTGTTGGCTATTCTTGCCAGCTTGGTGTTGTCTGCAAATTTGATGAGTTCCCCATCTATAAAGGTAAAGGTAAAGGTTCCCCCGCACATGCGTGCTAGTCGTTTCTGACTCTAGGGGCCGGTGCTCATCTCCGTTTCAAAGCCGAAGAGCCAGCACTTGTCCGAGGATGTCTCCGTGGTCATGACTAGACGCCAAAGGCACATGGAACACTGTTACTTTCCCACTGTAGTGGTCCCTATTTTTCTACTTGCATTTTTACGTGCTTTCGAACTGCTAGGTTGGCAGAAGCTGGGACGAGTAACAGGCGCTCACTCTGTTATGTGGCACTTGGGATTCGACCCGCCAAACTGCCAACCTTCTGATCTCTTCATCCAAATCATTGATGAAGATGTTGAAGAACACTGGGCCCAGAAAATGAGTTAAATAGTTAAATAGTTCTGCTTTCTCCCTGTTGTTCATCACCCTCTTGCCACTTTCTCCCAATAGTGGACCAATCATTTCTTTAACTTTTTTATTGCTTTTTACATGTTGAAAGAAGCTTTTTTTTGTTATTTTTGACTTTTGTCACAAGCCTTAGTTCATTTTGAGCCTTAACTTTCCTTACTTCATCTTTGAAGGCTCAGGCTATTTGCTGATATTCTACCTTAGTTATGTGCCCCTCTTTCCACTTTTATACTTGTCCTTTTTATCTTACAATTTATAAGAGAGTTCTTTATGCAGCCATGCTGGTTTCTTTTGAGAGCTGTTATTTTTCTTCTTCATTGGTATTGTGCTAGGCTGAACTTTTATAATCTTACTTTTCAAAATTTCCCAGGCTTCTTTAGTTGTTTTCCCCTTGAGGATTCTCATCCATGGAATCCTTTCCAAGCTCTCTCTAAGTTTATTGAAATTAGCTCTCTTAAAGTCCAAGACTCTCATTTGACTCTCTTCTATTGCTTGTGCTTGCATAATGTTGAATTCCAATATTGCATGATCACTTTCCCCAAGGTTCCTGTGGCTTCAATACCTTCTATCATTTCATCTCTGTTAGTGAGAATTAGGTCCAATATGGTTAATCACCTAGTTCCCTTCTCTCCTTTTTGGGAGACAAAGTTGTCTGCTAAGTTTGTCAGGAATCTGTTTGATCTTCCACTTGGTGCAGAGTTTGTCTCCCAGTTGATGTCAGGGTAATTGAAGTCCCCCATTACTATTGTGATGTGCTTCCTACATACCTTAGTTAGCTGACTAGCAAAAATTTCATCTATTTCCTCTGTCATTTCCCCCCGTTTATATTGACCGAAATGCATTCAACACAGTTTTCATCATTGTTTTGCTCTATTTCTGTAGAGATGTAGTTATTTCTTATATAGAGAGCAACTCCACCTCCTTTTTTATTTGGTCTGTTTCTTTTAAATAATTTAAATCCCTCTAGCTGTGTGTTCCATTTGTGGGTTTCATCCCACCAAGTTTCCATAATGGCAACTATATCATATCTGCCCTAATTTACCTGAATCTCTAGTTCACCCTGTTTATTGCTCATACTCTGTGCATTGGTGTATAGACATATGACTAACCCTGTGTTTACTTTCTGCATAACTTATGTGGTGCCTGAGTTCCCCTATTTTCTTACCACCTGCTTGATTAGTGCACTTGGTGTGGCACTCACTATTAAAACCTTGATTTTGCTTGACAACTAGGTTGATATTCTTGTCCACACACACCTCTATGTTACATGCATTGATAACCCTATAATTATTAGATTGCCGGGAACAGGAATGTTCTGTATCAATTAACTCACTGTGCCCATTGTTCAGTTTAAATATTTCTCCAGAAAATCTGTGAATTTATTGTCAAGTAACTCAATCCCTTTCTTTGATGGATGCAAACCGTCTCTTTTGTACACTTTTTCATTGGACCAGCTGCAGACATCATGACTAATATAACTTATCTACAACTTAATTTCACTCCAAGAAATTTCCCAAGAAAATACAGTAGAAATGACTGAACATAATTCTGAGGATAGACACTTAAAGATGGAACTGTATAAAATAAAAAAATCTGATTTAATTCAAATGGGAAATATTTCAACACGTCCAAGCAACTTTGAAGATAAGGAAAAGAATGAGAAAAAAAATACTTTACAGGGAAATGAATGATGCAGCAAAACATACTGATTAAGAAAGGCAATGGCCAGAGAAAAAAGATTAAAATGAAAATTAAGAAAATAGATAATAATAATAATAATAATAATAATAATAATAATAATAATAATAATAATAATAATAATAATAATAATAATAATAATAATAATAATAATAATAATTTTATTTATATACCGCCCTTCTCCCGAAGGACTCAGGGTGGTGAACAGGGCAGATATATACAAAATACAAAAATACAAAAGTTAAAAGAGAATTAAACATATGCCCAACTAAAAACAGTAAATACATATATTAAAAATGACAATAAAAATCCAACCCATCCCCCATCAGGCCAGGCCGGCTTGTTCAAATAAGAGTGTCTTCAGATCGCGACTGAAGGAGCCATCCGGAGCTCAACCGGCAACCGATTCCATAGCTGCGGGGCGCCCACAGAGAAGGACCTCCCCCTGGGGGCCACCAATCGACATTCTCTGACCGGTGGCACCCTGAGGAGGCCCTCTCTGTGGGAGTGTACAGGGCGGAGGGAAGTTGATGCCGGCAGCAGGTGCTCCCTAAGGTACTCCGGACCCATGCCATGTAGGGCCTTAAACACCATTACCAGTACCAGATGATGGGACCTATCAGAGAGAATACTTAAAAAAGAAACATTTGTTTGAATATGGCTAAAAATGGAAAAGCCTTGGAATATATTACTCTTAGAGAGATGATTTTTTTCCTCTTCTTTTTGTTAACAAATACAGTAAGAAACATTTGTTTGAATATAGCTAAAGAAATGGAAAAACTTTGAAATATATTACTCTTAGAGGGATGATTTTTTTTTAATTAATACAATACGGGTTTTTTTTCCTTTTCCTTTCTGTAAAAAAAAGTTGAAATGATTTAAATAAAGCAAATGTTTTAGTTATTTAAATGTGACGATAAGAAAAGCATAAAAATGTATTTTGAATGAGAGTTAAAGGATTAGACTATTAGATCTACTGAATGGAATGCTTAAAGTTTAAATAAATTAAATACATTCTCAGCTATGGTCAAAAAGAATAAGAAATTGAGGGAATAAATATATATTAAATTAGGAGGGATACATATTTTAAGTTATATGTTATTTTTTGTATCTCAGTGCTTTTGTCTTTTTGTCTTTTTTCTTTCTTCTTTTTTCCTCTTTTTTGTCTCTCTCCTCTTTTCCTTTCTCTTTCTCCTTTTTTACTTATTGATTAAGAAATATAAAAGTATGAGAGGGCTTATATGGAAAAAATAGAATTAAATCCACCAATGTAAATGTAGTTAATTGTTGAAAAAATTGTCACTAGTAAGCATATTTAGAATTTGGGGGGAGAAATAAGCTGAAATAAGCACGGTAACAGGATTTACGATAAGGCAACTAAAATGACAAATAGGATTATTGAAACTATATACTTAATTGTTGTTAATTAAAATAATGAGAATTGTCTTAATCTAATGTTTTGCAAAGAAAGATACTTTGGGGAAAGGGGAAATCAAATGAAATTAACATATGGAATATAGATTATAGAAATCAATTTCAAAGATTGCCTTATAAATGTTACCCAGACAACATACTGTTTACAAATTACTGAATGATTTTATGTTATGTTAAAAAATACCAATAAAATATATACAAAAAAAAGAACTTTCTTGATCAGTGGAAGGTTGTAAATATACTCCAAACCCCATTAATTTTCAACAGTTTTTTGCCATGATTAATTGTTTACTGCTCAGTGTTAGGAACCAGATAACACATTATTCTTAGTGCTATGATAATATTCCCCTCTGAAAACCCTTCACTGTGTACATTGTTTCTACCAAATTGGCAAACATTTCTTGAATGATCTTGGTCAGGAGCAAAAACTTGTAGACTTTGATAACAGAACTACACTGTTTTATGAGATTTGTTTGAAAATAATTTTAGTTATTACTTGTCCATACTGAATATCTACCCCCTTGAGGTGTTAAAAGGACAAATTGTACTCTGAAGTTAGTTATTTCAGTAATTAATAGTGTTTGTAGATAAAATAATATCTGACTTCATCTCCCCAGTGTGATTTAAATATGAAGATTTGTTTGTTCTTAAAGCTGCATTACACATTCCTGACATGACAGATATTCTGCAGATTTTGTGGCCCCAAAGGCTCATGTGTAGGTCCACATTTTTGCATGTATTATAACTACACATAGAATTTTATACTTTCATTGTCATTGTTAAACAAGACTCTAGACAGTTATGAAAGAGAAATCAGTAATATGCAACATATTTTTCAACAACTGTAGCAAATATTTTCTTAAAACATTATTTAATGCAGCCAACATAAAATGTTCCTGAACATTAGCATATCGGCAGTGAATCCATGTTATTTGCCCTTCAAATCAGCAATGAAAAAGAGACCAGTTCCAAAAATCTATGGCCCAAAAAAACCCAAACTTTTTAAGATGGACAACAGTTATGAAGGCTTTCCTCATGGGAAAAGTTGTTAAAGAACTGAAGAATGTATTGAAAACAGGCAGTTTTCAAAAGGTAGGGTGGACCTGTGTTTCATGAAGTCTTGTGCTGGACTAGATGACTTCTAGGTTCACTTCCAACTTAAACATTTTCTGATTCAGTGTGGGCAGTAGTGAAAATTTGTGAGGAAGCAAAGAACCACCATTTGGAAGTATCTCTTCTATTCAACTCATAAGGAAGGAAGCAAACAAGATCCTCTTGCCAAGGCCCACAGACAGCCACAGGGCAGGGAGCAGCCACAGGAGGCCTCTGTCTGACGGAGCAGTTATGGCTGCTAATGAGTAAAAGTTAACAAAGGAAATACCAAATACTTCATTTTGGAAACATGATGTGGGATTATAGATCCATTGCAGGCAATTTCTTGTATTATAGAAATAGTAATACTTCTAAATGCAAGCTTCATGACATTACATATAGCATTATTTGCCAGTCACAGTGTATTGTTACCTTGAGTCTATAGATTTTTTTTTATATCATAAAAATGGTTTGTTGCATTTGTTCTGTTTCCCTTTACAGCAGTTGCTTCAACAGAAGGGATAATGGTGATGGATGGGCCTGTAATTTCTCCATTCACTACGGTCTTTTGAAATTGGGTTGGTTTTTTCATATTCTGAGCAGGGGTGGGTGGATAGAACAGGTGTGTGTTCAGAGAGAGTGACATTAGCTGTGATTTGGTTCACAATTGCTTCTTTGCCTCCAGTTTAGATCATGCTGTTCTGTCCTCCCCCACTTTCTTTACTAACTTTTTAATGTTAATTTTAGCTTTGTGTGCATCTGTTCGTTATTTTCCATTCGTTGTAAAGCTGTTTCCCATTCAGACACTTCAGAGATTTGTGTGCACTTCCTGAACAATATTTCCAGTAGGTGTGTGTGAACACACAGATGTAATTCTAAGAATTGTTAACTTATTGAGGATCTTCTTAAATTTTTGGTTGAAGAAATGAATTACCTGTAACTCTCAAACACAGGTTTCAGTGTAAACGATCTGTACTGGACATCCTTTGCCAAACTGCAATAGCTGGATGGAACATTTATGTGTGCTTGACCTATAGCTCCAAAACTATTATTAAATTGTCCCCCCTCTCAGAAAGAATTTAATGTGTCTGATGGAGAAATATCCTGCCCCTTTAATTACATGCATCTGGAAAGGTGGGATGGAATAAATCAATAATATGAAATAAATATTACCAGATGTGCTAGGTTTTTTTACTTTATTTTATTTACATTTCACAGAAAACATTCTGTTTCCAATAGTTTTGATTGGATTCTTCTGGATAATAATAGATGTGACTGGAAGATTATGGTTTGTTCTTCTCTATCCCTGCATCCAATATGTAGTGATATATCACTTTAGTGTGCAGAAGTTCCATTTAGTTGATGTTGGTTAAAACCACTCCTAATCCTTTCATCCATGAAATCATAAAATGTCATTTTTACAGACTTTAATTTTTCTCCCTCGAGCTGAATTTCATATAAAGAAAAGATTCTGTTTACTTGCTGGGATTTGTTGCCTATAAAGAGTAGTGAACAGGTTAGGAAATATTTGACATCTTTACATTTTCTTTCATTAATTGTATGTGTTTATGTGTTTTTCTCCAATGAAGATCCTTCTTGACCCAAGCCATTCTGCCACACACCCTACCTGAATGACACAGCACCTCTCATGTTCACTCATGTGCACTACCTGACCTGCACCCCAATGAACCCCCACACCCCTTTTTCCACCCAGCAGCAGTCACTTATTAGTCTGCTGACCTTGGACCTGCCAACTCCTGTTGGCTTTCCCACTGACTTTCTCTCTGCAAATTTCCCACAAGCAAAGTAACTGTGGGAGCTGGCAGGAATTTGAAGGAAGGAAGGAAGGAAGGAAGGAAGGAAGGAAGGAAGGAAGGAAGGAAGGAAGGAAGGAAGGAAGGAAGGAAGGAAGGAAGGAGAAAGAAAGGTGCAGAAAAAAGAACAGTGAGGAAAAAAATAATGGAGGAAGGGAGGGAGGGAAGGAAGGAAGGAAGGAAAAGAAAGGTAGGGCAGTATAGAAGGAATTCTTGTTCAGATTTTTTTTCACTCATATGAATTCTATAGATTCATAATCTTCCTTTGGTCAATCCATATGACTTTTTGTCTATTGGGGTCATTAAATGTGATTACATTTACAGAAGGATGTCTGGAGACTATCTCCTGATAAGAAAAAGTTTCTTAGTATCAAGTGGCATCTGGTTACCTAACTTCAAACAAGCTTTGTAGTTGATTTACTGGAAATCTTGACCAACCAACTTTCATTTTTCTTTGTTGTATTAACTATAAAAAGGAATGTAAGATGAATCTTGGGGTTCTCCCTTTTCATAGGAAGATCCCACTTTATCAGGGTACCCTAATAAACTGCTTTAAAATGATCTTCCGACTTGGTTGCTTATTGGGAAGGTAATCCAAGGCAGAACCTAGGGCCAGATTTGGCTATCAATAGTAAATTGATCTTATTTAAAAGTGCACTAATAGATCATATTCACATCTGAAGTTTAGCTTTGTGTTTTAAAAGAACCCAAGGCCTCTTTGTTATCCTGCTACTCTAAAAATATTCAATTTCATCGCACACAAGCTGGAGAAAAATGGATGGCATTGGCCGAAGAAAACTGCTTGGATCAGGAAGTAGGATGAATATTACTTTAACATAAAAATTAATAGATGTCATTAAATGTTAGGAATCAGTTTGACCTAGGGATTGTTGAAAGAAAAGAAACTATTATGATACTTAGCTTTAGCCCCAGATGACCCCTTAATAGCACTCTGGGGTTCTGATGCTCTCTCTATAATTTCTAGCTCTCAGGAGTTGAAGTAAAATGGGCCTGATGGGAGATACAGGTTGAGTCCATACATTGCCCTGCTATTTTAAGCTACAACTGGATGAATTCATATTTCAGGCTTAATGATAAAGCAAACAGCATGCTAAATTGCATGCTATTGTGGCTTGAGGCAATATTTGAATCAAGGCAAAAACCCATAGAGAAATGGTTGCAAGCCTGCAGAAGCATCAACCGGATTCACACATTGCTCCAAACTATCATTAAGATTTTTTAATGTTTGGCTTAGTACATTGTGTAAGCTTTGTGACTGTTATTGTAAACTCTGGTTTGTAGCTTACCATGTTGCATAAACCCCATGATTTATAGCTTATTCTACAAATATGTTTAACAAAATGGGATAATAGACAAATACAATTTCTAGTACTGGAAATCTGCTCATGAGTATGAGTGGTTTATTCAGATGGAAGAATTATCAAATATATCTTCTAGCTAATGGGTATCAAACTCAATCGTGTCACATGATGTATTGTGATGTATCATGACATTTTTTGCCTTCGCAGAACTGGGGTGGGTGTGGCCTGCATGTGACGCATCTGGCTCACAGCCCACCAGTTTGACACTCCTGTTCTAGCCAAACTGTGAATCAACAAAAAAAAAACAGCGTGAGTTCTAGTCATGACAAGACTTGGGCAAAGGGAATGATGAGTGGGGTAAGGACCTTATGCAATGCTAGACTTATAGCAGCCACCAGCAACTCAATGAAGGATGAGTTTATTTATTATAATCAGTGGAGGAAAGCCAGGAAGTTAAATTACATTTTTGTGGGCCAAGATTTCATAGCATTTGAGAACCCATATTCACCTGCAATTTTATGGTTGCTATTGGAAGGCATTCCAGCATTTATGGAATTTTCAGGATATCCTTTTCCAAGATCAGAGAAAACTCCAAATTGATTTCATACACACAGTAGAGATTGATGCATACTAATTATGTAGTATTTTACAGTGCTTATGTATTTCAAGAATATTGGTTTATTGAGAGTTTTTCCTCAATTAAACCTAATTAAATATTCAAAAGTAGCACTTTAAAAAGATTTTCCAGTGATTAATCCAAGATTTGTGGCTGAAAGGATTTTACTTGTTTCAGAAAAAATTAATTCCATTTATATCCCGCCCTTCTCCGAAGACTCAGGGCGGCTTACAAGCTTAGCAGTATTCTAAAAATAAGAATTTAAGATACAGAGGAGCAGATAATGAATGCATTTACAGAATTATTAACATAAAACTGTAAAACCTTATAACACCAAGGTCTAATTAAAACAATGTTTTGTATTACTGATATTAAAACTATAAATATTAAGGTATTGGGATATGGTGTAAATAATATTAGAACATAAAATAAATGAAATGAAAAAATAGATTGTTTCATCTGCTCTTTTTAGTCTAAGTTGTACTGTCATCTTCTTGTCAACATTATTAAATTTATAGATGGCAAGAGTTCATGACCATTCCCTCACCCCGAGTGCATTTTGAAAAGAGCACATTTAAAGTAGCAAGAAATATTATTTGGAGCCTTTCACATTAAATAGCTCTTCTGGGAGACATTATGAAAGTAAGAGTCTACAGTACTTCATCAGCTTTGTAGGACAGAGTTATACCTTCCCTCTCCTTTGTTTTTGTATTTCATTTGTATTTGTATTTCATTTTGTATTTCATTTGTACTTGTACACCCAGTGAGATTATGGATAATATTTTGTGAGAGATGACTGGCTACCAATGTTAAAATATATTTAAAGGTCTGACCATTTTGACAGTGCCATAATACTCATTGTTACAAGCAACACAACATTTATAAAATCTGTGAACAATCAATAGACATCAGGACTCATGCTAATTAAATTAAGATTATCCCCACTCTAAGTCAAGGTAGTACAGAAAGCCCTAGGGTAAACTACAAACCATTTGTCAGCGTCCTTACCAACCCCTGGTTCACACAGCAAACAAGTGGTAGACGACATGGTGGCTGGCAAAACTGGAACGGTCTGACCAGCATTTAATCACAGCAAATAAAAGCGCTGGGAGTGATCTTCTCCCAGCACCTTACATACAGTCTTTCCTCTCAGCTCCACCCCCCATTCAGCTAGCCAGCATCCGGTGATAAGCTTGAAAAGCAGCAACGCAGGCTCCTGGCTCTCCTCTCTGGTCTGCTGTTCAGTCCTTGCTGCCAGGTGTTGTTCCTGTGCCGATCAGCTGTTTGTCAGAGGTGCAGCTGCTCAGCTGTTGAGCAGTTTCGCGGTGCAGGTAGGACCGTCCTCAGCTTCTTCCTGGTGTCGTCCCTGCCTCTCTGCTGTTCAGCGTCTTAGGAGCATCCCCAGCTACTCCCCGGGCATTCTCCCTGCCGCTAGCCTCCGTCAGGGTTTCCTGCACTGAACAGCTGTCTGGCGCTGAGTCGGGGAATTCCCCAGCTGTTTGGCACCATCTCTGCCTCCTCCCGAGTGTTGTCGTCTCCCTCCCCCCTCCCTTTAATGTCAAGCCCATGGGGCTTGACAGGCAGCCCCCTTCTACCAGGGCTCCACCTGGAAGACAAGAAGAAACATGTGATCAATCACCTGCTGTGGCAGATGGTTCAACTAACCCCCCCTGCTGGCTTACTGGGATACTGCCGGTGGAATGTCCTCAACAATTGGGGGGATTGGATATCTGCTTCCCCCACCCAGGCCGCCTCTGTAACTGGGTATCCCTTCCACTCTACCAGGTACTGTAGCTGACCCCATTGGACTCGGGAGTCCAGGATCTCCTAAATCTCATAATGGTCCCCTGTGACAGGACCCAATACCCTTTTCATGGACCCGTTTCAGTAGGCTACAATGGAAGACCAGGTGTATCTTCCCCAGGAGCTGGTGTAGCTGTAGTCATACGGCTACTGGATTAATAACCTGTATGATCTGGAATGACCCTAGATATTTTGGTCCTAGCTTTTTGCAGGGCACCCGCAGGCATAAGTACTTAATCGATAAGTATACCATGTCCCCCACCCAAAAAGGCTTTTGGGGCTCCCTTTTCTTGTCTGCCTGTGCCTTTGAGGCCTCCTCTGCTCTTTACTAAGGCTTTCTTCACATTTCCCCAACTCCCCCACGTTTTCCCAACTCCCCAATCATGGGGTTGACGGGGAGGGGTCCCCCTGAGAACACTCAGGGATCGGGACAAAATCTAGGCCATGTACCACCCGAAAGGGGGCAAAGCTGGTGCTGCTGTGCACCGCGTTGCTATATGCTACTTCTGCGAATGGTAGTAGTTCAACCCAATCTGTCTGTACCGCATATATTGCTCCACCATTGGATTGGCCCATTCTTCCACCCATTAGTACTGGGATGATAAGCCGAGCTGAGTCCTTGGGATGACCCGATGGAATGGATAAACTCACGCCAAAAGTGGGCTGTGAACTGCACCCCGTGATCCAAGATGATACGTTGGGGCACCCCGTACAGGCGGTACACCTGTGTGATGAATAGTTTGGCCAGCTTACAAGTGGATGGCAACCCCTTGCTGGAACAAAATGGGTCTGCTTGTAAAAAAGGTTGATTATTGTCCAGATCACTGTATAACCAGAAAGTGACGCCAAGTTGATAATGCCCACTGTACTGTGAACACCACCTTCTCCCATATTGCCCATGCCTGTTCTGTGCCTGTCAGCTTATGGGAAGTGTAAGCACAGGACTATAACATCCCTTCCTCATTCCTCTGGAGCAAAACCACCCCCACTGTGACATTGCTGGCATCGGCTTGTACAACAAATGGCAAGTCAGGGTTAGGATGTAGTAAAACCGGCTCCCTTGCGAATAGGGCCTTCAGGTCCTCAAAAGCCTTCTGACAGACCAAAATCCACACTAGTGGTTAACCAGGTTGTGGCTTGACCGCTCTCTGTCGTGTGCAGAGCAGGTCAGTTATGGGTAGGGCCACTGTAGCAAATGAGGGGATGAACTGCCGGTAGAAATTGGCAAATCCCAGGTAAATCCACTCTTTTTTGCTTGTTCCTGAGCAGGCAGTTGAGGGCCAACACCAAATCATAGCTTTCAGTACCCCCTTTCCCACCAAATTGTAGTGCCCCTCTTGTCCAGCCTTGCTAGACCCAAGATAACGGCTTCGGTCATGGAGGGAACCATGATAAATTGGAGGACCTCCTAATGGGCCCCCATCTCCAGCTGAACTGGCTCCATTATAAGGGTAGATGGACCCCCCCTCCAGGTGGGAGCCATCCAGCTGCTCAAACTGAACTGGGCTGGCTAGCTGCCTCACTCTGATACCTACCTCAGCCACTATGGCCTTACTGATCAGGCAACGAGTGCAGCCAGAATCTATCATGGTGACCTGTTTGCAGATTTACTTACAGTCTTTCCCCTCAGCTCCACCCCCCCATTCAGCTAACCAGCATCTGGTGATAAGCTTGAAAAGCAGCAATACAGGCCCCTGGCTCTCCTCTGCTGTTCAGTCCTCGCTGCCGGGTGTTGTTCCTGTACCAATCAGCTGTTTGTCAGAGGCGCGGCTGCTCAGCTATTCAGTGGCTTTGTGGTGCAAATAGGACCGTCCCCCAGCTTCTTCCCGGGTATCATCCCTGCCTCTCAGGTGTTCAGCGGCTTAGGAGAATCCCCAGCTACTCCCCGGGTGTCGTCCCTGCTGCTAGCTTCCGTCGGGGTTTCCTGCACTGAACAGCTGTCTGGTGCTGAGTCGGGGAATCCCCCAGCTGTTCAGCATCATTGCTGCCTCTTCCCAAGTGTTGTCGTCTCCCTCCCCCTCCCTTTAATGTTGGTGCTGACACCATTAGTTTAGCAACTGATGGAATTTGACAATGGCACTGAGAAAAGTGACTTACAATGAGTCCTTGTACTTATGATTGTCACAGCATCCTCATGGACATGTGATCAAAATTTGGGTGCTTAGCACTGGCATGTATTTATGATAGTTCCAATGTCCCAGAATCATATGATCACCATTTGTGACCTTCCCAGCCTGTTTCCCATAAGCAATGGGGGAATTGGAGTCACTGCATTATTCACTTAACTAACTGCAGTAATTTGCTTAACAGCTCTGGCAAAAAGGTTGCAAAGTTGGGCATGATTCACCTTGATTAGCAACAGAAATTCTGGTCCCAACTGGTTGTAAGTTGAAGATTAGGAGTATGATTTTTAATTTATGTTGGACGTTTAAGTAGCTTTGTTGGGCTGAAGAGTAAGTAAAAATGGATATTAGTAAAAAAAATAATCTGAACTGACACTCATGTTTGCTATAAGTATTTGCAGTATGAAGGACGGTACATCCTGTCTGAGAAGTTTTCATCCGAGCTAAATTTTATGCTTCTGCTGCTAATGGAGGCACACCTGAACCATTGCTATGTATGCATCTACCTGTACCCACACCCTGTTGCAATGCTAACTGATATCCAGTTGATATTGTCTTTCAATATAGCTGGGGATGCCCATCTCTATGTCATAATCCATGATGAATGGGCTCCCTTCAACATCCTAAGCCATGGGTTATTTTTGGCCAGGTTTGCACAAGATGCTAAACAATTATCCATGGTTAGCAGACCACAGGGGCTGGATTTACACAAACACACATTTTGACTCAGAACAGTGTATGACCTGAATCAATATGTGACAGAGAGCTGTATTGCAGCCATTTAGTTGATTTTTTAAAAAGTTTGATAGAAGCCCTTGGCTCATGGCCAGGTTTTCCCCAGAGGGCATTGAGACTGGAGAGCAGTGGCAGGCTGCTCATATTTTGCTTGATGACTAAATTCTGATGCTGCATCTGATTCCCCCCCACTCCCCCCACCCCTGCACAGACACTAGGCTGGGAGCTACTTTTCTGACACCACAGGACTATATTTGACCCAGGAGATCAATTGCTGATCCTTCAGATATCTGACATTTTGTAAGATCTCTTACTTTTCTGTTTGCAGATTAACTTAACTAGCCATAATACTTTTCTGGACTGTTTTCATCCTCTTTCGTTTTCAAACTTTTGGATGAAATGAAAAAAATGTTCAGTTTAGTTATGTTGCACAATTGATTTTGTTGTCTTACTCTCCAAGCTTTATTTGCTTTTGTGGTTTTGATGCACTGCATCAAGCTCCATCAATCACCTACCACCGATCTATATGAAGGTGTGATTGACAACCATGAGCTGACACCATGTGAGCAAAGCAGATCAAGTTCTAAACTGAGAAGTCTTCAATGAATATATTTAAAGCTAGAAATACCTTTTGTGCTCATCTTTATAAATGAGATTACACGGTTTTTTTTGGGAAAAAGAAACTTGTCTTTTTACCTTATTCTTTTAGCTGTCACTTAAACTATCCAGTTACATTGAGTCTCATAATTTTCCTTCATACCCATCAATATTTATGTGACATTTGGAAGTGTTCTTGGATATAATTTTCTTATTCCAGCTGTTCATCAAATGATCTTATGTCATAGTTTAACTGGAAGAAACTATATGGAATTATAATAGGGAGGAAGACAAAGAGAACAAAGGGAATGAGGAATGGAAGATTGAACTGGTACTGTAAAGACCCACCTCAGCTAACCACCAAAGAAAGCAGAACTCTTGAAACAGGCATTGTCTCAAAAGGAAACTTTTATTAGGGGTTAGTGCCAGGACCCACTTCAATCCCACATCTTAAGAAAGCAGAAGTCTTGGAAACAATTTCTTCCAACAGGAACTTTTATTAAGAGCAGTTGATAGCAGGCATAATAGAAAGGATCTGACATTTCCCATGCAGAGCAATAGATTAAAGTATCCCCAAACAGGACCCCACCCCATAGTCCACCTGCCCGGTATGGGACGGCCAATCCCCAGATGTTAGGTCTGTCGTGGGAAAAGAAGAGATAACATCGGCTCATATCCAGTTCATGCAGCGATGGTCAGCGGCTTCTTCACACCTTCCTCTGAGAGCATAGACATAAACCAGGCACTGAGGTTACGTTCCTTATTGTTCTAGCTGACAGTTTAGGGAGATAACGTTCAGAGAGAGAGATAACGCAGGAAGCAATTTGTTACATTGTAGTGGGTAGAGGACACAGAGGCAATAAACAAAGCAAAAGGTTACATTGTAGTGGAAAGAGGAAGCAAAGGCAATAATGCTGCAGGCACATCCCCCCCCGTCCCCCTCTTGGGAGTATTGCAGAATCCAGGGAAAGGTGAGATTTGATTTTGGGTCAGAGGGGATACACATGAAATAGGAATGGGTTCTGACATCCTTCCCCCCTTAAAAATAGGAGAGATCTACCTGTAGAGAAAACAAAACAGGTCAGTCTGGTTTGTTGGGATATTCTGTATGAAACCTCTTTAGCAGTTTGGGTGCTATGACGTGACGTTTCTGGACCCACTCATTCTGTGAAGAGGGAAAGTATTTCCACGCTACTAAGTATTGGTTTGCCCCATGATACCTCCTAGAAACTAGGATTTCTTTTATCTAGAAGTGTTGTTCTCCTTCAACCATGAT
Source organism: Vipera berus (assembly GCF_964194415.1). Lineage (NCBI taxonomy): Eukaryota > Metazoa > Chordata > Lepidosauria > Squamata > Viperidae > Vipera > Vipera berus. The sequence goes on along the minus strand of NC_138207.1, from coordinate 89,319,565 downwards.
TGAAGGTGGTGGGGGGGGATTTTTGGCCGTAAGGGCGACTGTTGTTCTCGTTTCAGTAAACTGCAATGAAAAACTGGGTGTATTTGGCTGAGGTTCTTGGGTAGTTCTAATTCTACTGTTACTGGGTTTAGGATTCTTTTAATTGGAAAAGGTCCTATATATTTTGGACCAAGTTTTTACAGGGCTGTAGGGATTTTAGGTATTTTGTAGACAATTATACCATTTCTCCTACAGTGAATGGTTTAGGTTCAACTCTTTTTGTATCCGCTTGTGCTTTATGTGCTTGTCTAGCTTTGTCTAAGGCTTTTCTAACCACTGGCCAGGTGTTTTGTAATTGGGATATCGATTCTTTCAGCGATGGGATTGCCGGTTCGTTTGGGGTTAGTTCTGGCATAGGGTTGAAACTTTGGCCGGTGGCTACTTGAAAGGGAGTGTAGCCTGTGCTGGAGTGGACTGCATTATTGTAAGCAACTTCTGTGAAAGGAAGTAGGTCCATCCAATTCGTTTGCTGGAAATTAATAAAGCACCTTAAGTATTGCTCAAGTACTGAGTTCAAACATTCTGTCGATCCATTTCATTGAGGATGATGACTAGATGATAGTCCCTGAGTGGTTCCTAAGAAGGATAAAAATTCTTTCCAAAATTCTGATGTAAATTGCACTCCCCTATCTGATATGATGTGTATAAGTGCCCCATGCAGTCTGTAGATGTGCTGCACGAATAGTTTCGCTAAGGTTTTTGCGGTGGTGATCTTTTGGCAAGGGATAAAGTGCACTTGTTTTGAAAACAGGTCTGTAACCACCCAGATGAGTGTTTCTGTTGCTTTCTGGTAATTGCACTATAAAATCCATGGATATTTCTTTCCATGGGGCTGAGGGATTTGCCACTGGTTGTAGCAGTCCGGGCGATTTCCCTTGCAACCTCTTAGCAGCTGCACAAGTTGGGCAGTTGTCCACGTAGCTTTCTATGTCCTTTTTTATGGACGGCCACCAAAATTGCCTTTTAATTAAATGTAATGTTTTTACAAATCCAAAATGCCCTGCTGATTTTGTATCATGGCACAGATGCATGAAAGTGACTCTCTGGGTGGTTGGTATATATAACGTCTCCCCCACCCAGGGCAGCCCGTCTTTGATTGTGGACAAGTGTTTATTCTGGAACTATTCATCTGTTTCTAAAGTTTTCCGGAATTCAATTCCGGTTTGACTACCCAGCTGCGACTTTATTTTAGCTTGGGCCTTGGTGGTTACTGGCACTGCCAGTTGTGGTTCTGGCATGAGTGATTTAGTACCGGTGGCTCATGTGCTGTTATATTGGGTCATGCAAGACAGTGCATCTGCCAGGAAATTCTTTCCCTCTGGCAAGTGTTTGAGCGTAAAATGGAATTGGTGAAAATGCTGGGACCAGCAGGCTTGCTTAGGGGTGAGCTTTCTGGGTGTTTTTAGCACTTCCAGGTTTTTGTGGTCTGTCCAGACCTGAAAAGGGATTTTATTCCCTTCAAGAAAATGGTGCCACATAAGTAATGACCATCTCACAGTGTACGCTTCCTTTTCCCACACATCCCAGTGTTGTTCCATCTCAGTGAGTTTCCTAGATGTGTACATGCATGGTTGCAGTACACCTTCATCATTTTCTTGTAATAGTACAGCCCCCACTGCCACATCGCTTGCATCCGCCTATATTACGAAGTGTTTATCTGGGTCCTGGTGTCTCAGTATGGGTTTGGCGGAAAAGAGTCTCTTTAACCTCTCAAACTCTGTTTGGCATTCCATTGTCCATTTCAGTGGCTGGCTGGGTTTCACTGAGGTTTCCCCCTTCGTTTTTAACAAGTTCATGAGGGGCAGGGCTATTTGGGCGAATGAGGGGATGAACTGGTGGTAAAAGTTTGCAATTGTTTCCTTTTGTGAGGTGGTGCCCATTCTAGCACTGCCTTGACCTTCTCAGGGTCCATTTCAATGCCCTGTGGGGATATGCGATAAACCAGGTAGTCTATTTTTTCCTGGTGGAATTCACATTTCGATAGTTTGGCATATAGGTGGGCAGCTCGCAATTTCTTTAAAACTGCTCAGACTAGGTTGACATACTTCTCTTTGGACTCAGTGAAGATAAGGATGTCATCAAAATAAACCAGGACCCCTTTGAATAGGTGCTCCCTTAGCACTTTGTTGATTAATTGCATAAATACTGCTGGGGCCCCTTGCAGTCCAAATGGCAAAACTTTGAATTGGTAGCATCCCATTGGGCAATTAAATGCGGTTTTATGTTTGTCCCCTTCCTTAATCCTAATGCGGTAGTACGCTTCTCTTAGGTCTAGTTTGGTAAAAATTCTTCCTTTCGATAGGTGGGATAACATGTCCTTCATGAGGGGTAGGGGGTACAGGTTACTTTCACTGATTGCATTGAGTTGCACAGTAATCCACACACAAGCGCAAAGTGCTGTCCTTCTCTCTAAAGAGGACTGGGGCAGCTACTTTGAGCTTGGCAGGTTCAATAAATTCCCTTTCTAGGTTTTTATTTATAAATCTTTCCATTTCCTCCTTCTCTTTAGGGCTCATGGAGTACAATCTGGGCTTCAGGAGTTTTGCCCTGGGTTTTATTTCTATGTCACAGTCCATGGGTTGGTGAGAAGGGAGCTCCCGTTCCTCGCTGAAAACTTCAGCAAGGTCTTGGTATTCCTCTGGTATTTCGGGTAACCCTTTTTCCTCTCCCACCGACACTTTCTCCACTCCTGGGCTTGGTAGGGCTCTTTGGGGTGTTAAGTTTACATGATCCCCTTTCGGGAAATTGAGCTCTGCCATCCTCCAATTTACCCAGGGGTTCCATTTCTTTAGCCACGCCAGCCCTAGGATCACTGAACATTCCATGCCTGGGGTTACTACAAATGCTATATCTTTCTTGTAGTCCCCCAGGAATAGGTGGATTGGTAAAGTGGCTAAGGTAGCTGTCACCACCCCCCTGCTATGGACCCATCTAACTGGCCAAACGAGATCAGCTGTTTCAGCCTCCTCACCAGGATGCCCAAGTTCCCGACTAGCATCAGGCTAATGAGACAGCGGGTGCAGCCAGAGTCTATTAAGGCTTTCACTTTGACAGCTTTGGGCATGGAGGGGGCTAATATAGTCACTTTGATGGTCACGATGGGTCCACTTACTAGGGATTCGCCCTCCGAGTTGTCGTCTGAGGTATCCACCATTCTTGTGGTGTAGGCTGGTGTTCCCTGCCCACGCTTGGCAGAGGGTGGGGACTCTACAGCCTCTGTTGCCCTCATGGTGGGTTCTTGTGGTTTGGCTGGGGACTTCCCTGACTCTCTGGCTGGTAATCGATCTGGGTTGCATTGAGGGACTTTTCAGCGGCACTCTAAAGCATGATGCCCCTCTCTCCTGCATTTGAAACAGCCTGTTGATTTCTTGGCTGTGGCTGGTGGCTTTGCTGGTTCACACAACAGCTCAGGAGGCGAGCGGCCCCATGGTTTTCCTCTTCAGTAGGTCAATCTCAGCTTCCTCTGCCAGGACATACCATTAGTCTAGTCAGCGTGGGTCCCCTCAAGGCAGGCAAGCATTGTACAGGTAATAGTTTAGGCCATCTTTGAACTGGCTAAGGAGGATGTCTTCTGGCCAGTTCAGCTTGTTGGTGATGGCCAGGAATTCTTGTGTATATTTGGCTACCAGACATCTGCCTTGCCTCACTGTTTTGATCTTCTCACGGGCTTTTCGGTCAGCCAGGGGGTCCTCAAATCACCTTCTCAGAGAGGACATGAAGTGGTTGAAGTTGTGGAGCTCTGGCATGTTGGAATCATGCAGGTTCACCATCCAGTCTGTGGCCGCCCTGTCCAGAGTGGACTGCACAATATGGATACGGGCTTTGTTGCTGGGGATATCTTGTCCATATTCTTCCATGTAGCTAAGGACTTGGGTTAGGAAGAACCTCAAACATTGCAACTCTCCCCTGAATTTTGCATTCAGCGGTGGGAATCTTTGGATGGAGACAACACCTTCGCCGTCGATGGTGTTGTCTCCCATCCTGATCGGCAGCTGTGGGTAGGTGGGGAGTGGGGGCTGCTATAGCAATAGCTGCTGTCTCAGCAGTCTCGGCGGACATCCCTGGGGCTTCAGCTTCCAATTCCCCTCAGTGTCTCTCTGGCTGCAGCCCAAGATAGTGGTGTGGCTGCGGGGTTCAGGTTTCTCATCCCTGAGAGAGCTGAGGGTTTGTTTCATCAGGTCAATATCTTTCTCTAGGATCCAGTTTGAGTGCTGTGCGTGATCTCCTTCCTCTTTGCTAAGGTGAAGGGATTTCTCCATTTCTTGCTTCCATCTGCATTGGTGGCTACCTCGTCTCAGGGTTACCTTTTCCCACTCGTCTTTCTTCCCAATGCCCATTGACCACTGAGGTTTGTGGCTGCACATTTTCACCCCTTCTTCTTCTGAAGAGTAGGACATCTCAGATCCCAACAGCTGGCAGGGATGGACTCCTCCTTCATGGTGGGAACTGCCCCATTGTCCAACAATGTAGATTTTGCAAAGTCCCCCGGTAAGGGTTTTCCTTCCAGGTTGACTATTACTGCAGATCCTGTCTAATGTCAGGACCCACTTCAATCCCACATCTTAAGAAAGCAGAAATCTTGGAAACAATTTCTTCCAACAGGAACTTTTATTAAGAGTAGTTGATAGCAGGCATAATAGATAGGATCTGAGATTTCCCGTGCAGAGCAATAGATTAAAATATCCTCAAACAAGACCCCACCCCATAGTCCACCTGCCCGGTATGGTACGGCCAATCCCCAGCTGTTAAGTCCATCATGAGAAAAGGGTAGATAACATCAGTTCAGCTCCAGCTCACGCAGTGATGGTCGGCAGCTTCTTCACACCTTCCTCTGAGAGCGTAGACATAAACCAGGCACTGAGGTTATGTTCCTTATTTCTTCCCTTGTTCTAGCTGTCAGTTTAGGGAGATAAAGGTCAGAGAGAGAGAGACAACGCAGGAAGCAATTTGTTACATTGTAGTGGGTAGAGGACACAGGCAATAAATGAAGCAAAAGGTTACATTGTAGCAGAAAGAGGAAGCAAAGGCAATAACACTGCAGGCACATCCCCCTCCCCCTTGGGAGTATGGCAGAACCCAGGGAAAGGTGAGATTTGATTTTGGGTCAGAGGGGATAGAAATGAAATAGGAATGGGTTCTGACAGTTAGTGACAGTAGGGAAGTCAAGGCGGGATCTGGGGAAAGTCCCGCTTAAACAGTATAGTTAAACTAGCAATATTCCTCCTCCCACCAAAGTCATAATGTCCATTTGAAATTTAGCCAATCCACAGGTGGTCCAATAAGCACAGTTGGCACACATCTCAAGGTCTTCTCCAGTTTTGTTTCTCTGTAACGTCTCCCCGATAAGGGAAACACATTCCTTTCTCAAGTGAATAGAGGTGGAAGAAGGAAAGCAAAAAGCTTTTATCCCAAGCGAAAGCAAATATCCCCCCTCCCCCCAGCAGAATGGCAGGCCCCACAAGAGTATAATATATGCAAGGAAGAGAATAAGGATTTGGGGACCTGACAGGTATTTCTTGTATTAACTGTAGTTCAGTTCTACCTTCAGTTCTAGCTGTGAGTATAACAGAGTAAAATCTATACATATTCTGTCTCTGAATGAATATATTCATCTTATGTATTCATTGCCTCAAAATCAACTTCCACATCAGTCTGCTTTCCAGCTATAAAAATACGACAATTCCGCTTAAAATAAAATGACTTTCTCATAAGTGATTTCTTTTTCTTCCTGTCACATGGAAAAGGGAGTGAACATTCTCTATTCTTCTGAGAGGGATGGACCAAATCCAATGGATTAATATCAGAAGGAAAGCTACATTCGAGGAGGAACTTTCTGGTTCTCAGCCAATGGAATATAGCAGGCATGTCAAACTCATGATGTCACGTGATGTCGCGTAATTGCGACTTTCCCCCCATTGCCAGCAATGGGGTAGGCGCGGTTTCAGTATGATGCATCCAGCTCACGGGCCGGCAGTTTGACATGCCTGGAATAGAGTGTCCCATCATGATGCATTCTCCTTCACTGAAGAATTTCACAGAGAGGCTAGATGGTTGTTTGTTAGAAAAGCTCTGATGGATCCTGCATAGAGCAAAAGATTGGATTATTTGATCTCTAATGTCCCTTCCAATTCTATGATTCCAAGGGACAAACTGCCACTAACAACATGATAGAACTTCATAATACATAATTCAACATAATACAGAACATCAGCTATAGATTTTACTGCAAATGAGTTAGCCAATCTATAATAGTAGATTCTCTGATACCTATCAGCCCTAACATTAGACCAAACTAAAAAACACTCTGCAGACTTATAGTATTACAGCAGCTATATAGTAACAGAGCGTCGCACGTCTGAATGTGCTACCTTTCCTTTCTCTATTATCTTCATGAGACGAGCCTATATGAGACAATTTTGCAAATTACTTTCTTGGTCTGGGCTTAAGTTTTATTTATTTAATTATTGCTTTGGAAGTGTCTTTCAAGGCAATCCTCTTTATTCACTACAATATCTATATAATTTAGTTCTGCTGCTGAGAAACGCTTTTTGTTCCATGAAATGTCTATCTGAAGGGATCACACAAACTGTGATGTCAACTGATTGTAGCTAATGACATAACACTTATTGTATTATTTCATTCCTAGACAATATAACTACTGATTGTCTTGATTATCTTTTGCTTCAGTTCAACAACTGTCTATGCTGCACAGATCTCCCACAAGAATGACAGCTATGTATTATATGACATAGTAGCTTTTCTCATTTCCTTTTCTCAATCTACTACAGTGATGGCAAGCCTTTTAGAGAATGAGTGCCCAAAAACCACCTTGCCCCTGCTCCACCCCTGCCTTGCCTGCCCGCAGGACCACTCACCACATCCACAGCCCACTGCAGCAGATCGCTAGGCAGTCCAGTAGTGTCATGATGGCCATGTCCTCTGCCTGTGCCCCACAGCATCGATGGGGCACGAGGGCAGAGTCTTGTCCCTGCTACCCAGCTGCCATGTCCTTGGCTGTACTGCTCCACGCTGGCTGTGCCCAGGGGCAACTCTCCTCCAGGGGAGGGGTTGCTGGTCAGTAGGGGGCCATGGGGGAAGGTGGGGCTGGGGTGACAGCCTGCGTGCCCACAGAGAGGACTGTGAGTGCCACCTCTGGCATGTGTGTCATAGATTCACCACCACTGATCTACTACCTTTCTGCAGGGCCTCTACCATTGCCCAATAGTCCATGTTTAGTGGAGGGAAATATTTGCAGTTGGTCTGAACATGCACGTTCGATCTCCTTATACACAGTGCTTTTATCCTGATGTTTATTTGGTTCTATGCAAGCCTGTTAATACTGCTGCCTCAGTATTATATTATATGTGCAAGGGTGTTTGCAGGGTGGGATCCAAAAACCATAACTAATGTGATCAAAGCCCTGCCCCTTTCTACACATATTTCAATGTACATTTTGACCTCCCTTTGACTGCAGGTGTTGCAAAATATATAATTTGTCTCATTTGCCTGATGATGTCATGATTTGTATGAAATTGTTATGGATTGTATTGAAAACCCAGGGGCCCAGCAGGTTGGGAAAGACTGTATTTTCCTGAATTTTCTAAAGTTTGGATTAATTTCTCTTTACTGATCTCAAGTGGTATAATGTTTTGCATTTTGGGTCTGCCACTGAGAATGAAATTTCTCACGTGCACAGCTACTTTGCATGGTGAATTACTGTATTTTGCTTTCACAAATTGTTTTAATAGAAATAGAAGCAAACAGGAATATTCTGTAGAGGGTGAGGTGGGAGAAAGAATATAATGGCACCTTAGCTTTTGCTAGAAGTATTTTCTAGCTTAGAAATGGCTTAGAGGCATATTTTACTAAAATTATTAAATGGCCAGGTTGTCTTTGATGGAATTAATTACTTATTATTGAAAATAATTCAGACTCTTAAATTGACTTTGAAGGGTTTCATTGAACCTTTCATTGAAAGGTTAGACATAGCAAATGTATCCAGGAATATAAAAATACAATTTGTTTTGTATTGCCTCTGATTTGTCACAGCATCTCTCTTTCTATTCACTTTTCAATAGTGTGATTGTAGTGCTTTATGATTTTGCTTTTTTTCTTAATGGCTGAGAAATGAAATTACCAGATTTTGATCTTGGGAAAGTTTTCATTTTCAATTTAAAAAAAAACACAGGATGTTATAATTAAACAAGCTTTACTTTGAAGGCTTTAAAATATAAATCAGTAAATCAGGTGCAACAAACGTAAAACAGATTAGATTGTGCCAGTGTAGCATCTATGAATATATTCCTCTGTAAATGAGAGGGAATTTTCAATCTAATCTTGATATACAATGGGCAAGCAAAGTTCTGAAAGGCATAGAATATTTTTCTATTTCAAAGTATGATAGAAGTGAGATAATCTGAATGTTTTTTTTAAACAGTCACTCCTTAAAAAAAGATTGAACAGGATAGTTAAGGAAAATCGTAACATGCTCTAAGAAGAATAATTTGGGGTTCAACTTGAGCTGTGGCTGCACAAGAATAAATAAAAATGAGATCCAAACAGCTGTGAGGAAAGAAGAAATATTTATTCCCAAAAGCAAAACAGTTTGCCTTTAGGGGCAGGCTGCAGAGAAATGGGGTACAGCTGCAGATTTTTAAAGGGGTAGCTTGTCCTGGGTGAAGTGCTTCTAGGGTTACACTTGAATTATATGTGTGTGTAGGTATGTTTATTCTTGTGAACATGAAGTTCCTCTAGGAGATCTAATTTAATTAACTCTGTTTGTGTTTGCACCTTATCCTTTGATACGTGGATTAGGTCTGGGTAATTTATTTGGGGGTTTGAGGAAGTTTGCTAATTTGAGTTGATTAACTTAGTTTCAGCTTGACTGTCAATTATCTAGCAGATGCTGATTCTCAGACCATTGTGGATTCTGTTAATATTTTAAGGGAAGATGGAAACAGTATAAAGAATAAAATACATTTGGATATAAAACTTCTCATAATGCTTTTTGTTTTTTCTTTGGCCTTTCTGTCTGAGGTTCCTGAAGCTAGATTTGGGGCTAAGGTTACTTATAGAAGTAGTGGAATGGTTGAGACCATACTTTAAATATCTCAATACCTCTTTCTCTGAAGCCTATATATTTCTGGGCATCACACTTTTAAGAAGTGTTCAGTGAAATTGACACATTTTCAGAGAAAGGCAATGAGAAATCATGGAAGGCAGATCCTGACTGAAAGTTAAAAGACATTTTAAACTTTTCTGGGCAGAGGTAAGCTCACCTTCCTTGGATATTATCAATTTATATCTTAAAAGCCTGCTTATACAATGTGTTTACTGGCATTTGAAGAGTTTCCAACTCTCTAATATCTGTCTGCACCTTGAATTCCAATGGGGTTGGGAGGATAGCGAATTTGTTTTTAATCAAAGTATATTATTTTTCCTTTTATAGCAGCACATTCTTTTCAACCTTCCGCTTTGGAAAGATGTTATTACTTGGTACTACTGAATGTGCCTCATAGCTTCATATTTTTATTTATATAGTCTCATCCTTATGATGAACAGTTCCCTAAAGTTAAATGTGTAGTTCTAATTATTGGAGTAGATTACTATCTTTGCCTCCCCAACCCTTGGTAAAACACTTCAGGCAGTATATTATTTCCTTCTAATAAACTAACCTTTCAGGACAAATGACAGGGGAAACAGCAAATGAACCATTTTTCAAGGAAAACTTAATTTGATGGCAGAGCACTAGTCAAGACAAATTAGACAGATGGATGCTCTCTGTATCCAAGTAGAAGCAATATGGGATAAGAAGTGACTGAATGTTTAGATTATGGACAAAATACATTCATTACTAAGGAGAACTAGGCAAAGTGGATTGTTCTTATAGTATGTTATAATACAATTTTTCTTGTTAACCAGATATCATAACACAGAATATAAAAGAGCTTTAGACTTACCCAAAGGACTTGGTTTATTCTATAGTGTTATAAATGAGACCAAACAGTCTGGGAGAAATACTTGAAGTTTAATCCTATTATGGTGACCAGGAAAAGCCTCTTGAGCAACTGTGTATTACTATTATTGGAATAAAGACATTTTCTTGTGTACAATCCATATTAATAACCAACAAATTAAATAAACTTGTCATTTGATTAATAGAAGGAAGGCAAACAAAACTGTGAACAATGTTATATGAAAATAACTGCTGTAGGCTTCCAGTTTGGCATTTGACGAGATGGGTGGAAGAAGCTGGGGCTCCAGCTTCTCAGCCTGATTTTGTTCTCCCCGGTGACTCCCAAAGGGTCAGAAAGTTGCCATGGAGGGGCAACAAAGAAGGAGGGATGCCTCAGGAGTCTGGACCAGATGGTGGTCAGTCCAGAAGGACTGAAGAAACTCTCTGAAAGGACAGAGGAAAGGCTGCCAGGTGAGCCTTTGCCAGTCGTCGCCAGCCAGAAGAAAAGCAAGGAGCTGTGGCACTCCACCAAATAGCTGATTGTCACTAGTGTGCTGAAACTGGGTGAGCCAGTTCATTTCCCTTTTCCTTTTGGACTTAAAAATGTTGATCCCCTGACAGGGAAGAGCTAAAAAGTAAAGACCCCAGAGGGACTAAGATTTGAAGGTGGCGAGCGACTACAAAGAGGGAAGATTTTTAAGGAATACAAAAGAATTTTCAAAAATTAAACTCAGATTGATTTAAAGAAAGACTACTTAATCTACAAGAGGTGGAAAAAATTAGGTATAATTTCAAGGGTAAATAATGTATAAAGAACTTTAAAAGAAAAACTTTGTAACAATCTTTTAAAACCAGATATTGATAAAATCTGGACCATAAGAAAGGCTGACCGCCAAAGAATTGAGGCCTTTGAACTATGATGCTGGAGAAGACTCCTGCAAGTCACCTGGATTGCAAGGTGATCAAATCGGTCAGTCCTAGAGGAGATCAACCCTGACTGCTCTTTAGAAGGCCAGATCCTGAAGTTGAAACTCAAATACTTTGGCCACCTAATGAGAAGGAAGGACTCACTGAAGAAGAGCCTAATGCTGGGAAAGATTGAGGGCAATAGAAGAAGGGGACGACAGAGAATGAGGTGGCTGGATGAAGTCACTGAAGCAGTAGGCATGAGCTTAAATGGACTCCAGAAAATGGTAGAGGACAGGAAGGCCTGGAGGAACATTATCCATGGGGTTGCGATGGGTCGGACTCAACTTCTCAACTAACAACAATATTGATTAAATAGTGTATGAGGACATCTAGTGATGAAAGAGAAAAAACTACAGTATTATTAAACAATAAAAGAATCTGAAAGTATTTGACCTTGAGACAACACCTGGTGTAAACAAAGTGCCTTTGTGTGAGTTTACAAGTGAAAAGACTTCTTATAACTATATTTGTTGACTCTGGATATAACTAAAACAGGAATTACTTGGAGACAGAGAATGTTTTACATCTGAGACCTGACTGGAGGAGTTGGATTTGGCCTAAAGTAGTTGGCTCATTCTTTTTGGTTGGATTTTAGCCTAAGATAGTTGGCTTTTTTTCTTTTTTCTTTTTTCTTGTTGCATTTTGTTTTTTCTCCCTGAGATATTGGATTTAGCCTAAAGTAGTTGGCTCCTTTTACAGTTTGGATTTTACCCTAAGATAGTTGGCTAGAAAAATGTGTACATCGAACATCACCAGACTTATAAAAAAGACTTCCTCTGCACCCTCTGTGGGAACACCTAGCCCAACAACCCAGGGATCTATTGAAACAATGTTGCAGCATGAGAAAATAAGCACAGCCCAAAATGAGATGCAAACTACATTAGAATTGATTCAAGAGTCAATGCAAAAAAATCATGAAGAGACAAAAAGTAACTTTGATAAATTAAGCAAAGAAATTTCAGATATAAAGACACAATTTGAAGTTCACCATCAAATGATTGTCAAAAATGAACAAAGAATTCAGAAAATGGAAAATAAATCAGATGATATTGATTAAAAAAATGGAAATACTATTGCAAGAAAATGAAAAATTAGAACAAGCAAATCAAAATCTAGAAGGCACAGTGGCGATCTTAGAAATGGAGAAGATGGAACACTACTTAAGATTTCAAAATATCCCTGAAGATAGATAAGAAAATACAGCAGTTGTGATTATTGAGCTTCTGGCAGAGGCATTGAAAGCAGACAGAGCAGAGATGCAAATGAAGATAGATGAAATATTTCGAATGAACTCAAGCTATGCAAGGAAATATAAACTACCCAGAGAAGTGCATGTGAGATTCATAAAGAAAACAACAAGAGATGAAATACTGAGAAAAGTTAGAGATGAGCCATTACAATACAAATAAATTGTGGTCTTAAAGCAGATACCCAAGAGCGTAAGAGAAACCAGAAGACATTATCATTTATTAACTACAAAGCTGTTTGCAAAAGACATAAATTTTAGATGGTTAATGCCAGAAGGAATTTTAATTAACTGCAATAATATAAGATACTGATTGGATTCAATCTGGAAAGCAGAAGACTTTGATGAAAGAAACCAAGCATTTTTAGATGAAGGAGTGCAACATTGGCAAGAGGAAAGAAAGGAACAGAAACAAATGGAAGAAACAACTGAAGAAGCAACTATACAAAAAGGAGAACAGAAAGAGAAATCTGATCAAGAGAGTGAAGGAATTGCCAGAGAACAGAGGATCACGAGACCTAAATATAAATAACTGAAATGGAGAAAGAAAACAGATTTTTTTTCAGTGAATATAAATGGACTAAATTCCCCATCAAAAAGAAACAATTTTTTAGGAAACTACAGAAATTAAACAAGCAAAACAGGAAAAACTGGAAGAAGATAGAAGAAATTGGAGTACAAGATGTTTGGAGGGAAATTAATCCAGGAAAACTACAATATACATTTTATTCAAACAGTCAAAAATCCTGGTTCAGAATCAATATGATTTGAATTGAGGATGAGTATGCAGGAAACTGAGATAGAACCAGGTACATGGGCAGACCATAACCCTTTAAAAGTGATGTGGAGAGGAACAAAAAAATCCAAACTAAGATGGACTTTGAACCAATCTGTATTAAAAGAAAGAATTTATAGAACTAGCAAAAAAAAAAAAAAAAAGAAATGGAGTTTTTCTTTAAAGAAAATAAAAAAGAATATACAACATTACAAAATGTATGGGACACAGCCAAAGCATATTTTAGAGGTATAGCTATAACATACATGGCAAAGAAAAACAGATTAAAAAGTCAGCAATATGCACTATTAAAAGAAAAATTTGGAAAACTAAAATCAGAAATGCAAATGAACTCACAGATGACTTTGAAAAGAGAAATGGAAACAGTAAAACATAAATTAAATCTGTTGGATTCATAAAAACTGGCACAGCAAATAAAAAGAGCAAAACAATTTTTTTTGAAAATGCAAATAAACCAGGAAGATGGTTAGCTTATAAACTTAAAAAACAGAAGAAGAAAATGATACATAATTTAGTAGATGAAAAAGGTTGTCTACAATTTAAAAACGAAGAAATAAAAAAGATAATTAAAGAATATTACAAGAAACTGTATGATATAGAAGAAATTCCAAGGGAGAGAATGATCCAATATCTAGAAGAAAATAACCTTCCAAAAATTCAGAAATTTATAAGACTATGATAGAGGGAAAAATTACAATAATGGAAATAATAGAGGCCATAAGAAGGCAAAAAAATGAGAAAACACCGGGGCCAGATGGACTACCAGCGGAGTTATATAAAACCTTACAAGATATACTAAGTGAACCATTGAAAGATGTTTGCAATGAACTTTTGTTGGAGGCTAAACTCCTAAACACATGCATAGAAGCAAATATTACTTTAATACCAAAAGAAGATTCAGATTTGACACAGATAAAAAATTATAGACCAATATCGTTACCGAATGTGGATTATAATTTTTTTATTTCAATAATGACAGAGAGACTGAAAAGATACTTAATTGAATTTATGCATTCAGACCAGAACGGGTTTTTTTTACCAAAAAGAAAATTAAAAAGCATTTAAGAGTGATAATGGATGTATTAGAACAGTGATGGCGAACCTTTTAGAGACCGAGTGCCCAAACCGCAAGCCCAAACCCACTTATTTATTGCAAAGTGCCAGGGCTGTATGAGCATTATGGTGCCTTTGGGGGGGGCAGGGAGGTGCCTCTGAGTGCTGCCTCTGGCACACAAAAAACAGGGGTGCAAAAATGGGCTACTGTGCTGCAAGGCGCAAAAATGGCCGCTTCCATGCCGCAGGGTGCAGATAGAAGGGGCTGCACCACACAAGAATGGGGCAGGGCTAGTGAGTATCACGCAGGCACCAGCCCCACCCCAATTGTACTGCATGTGTGCTTGCAGCCCCATGCATGCATGCATGCATGTAAAATGCTTCCCCTCCCTTTTCTTCCAGTCCACCAATCGACAATGGTTGGTGACCTCTGCTCTGCCACCTCTACCCAAGCTGGCTAGTTGGCCATTTCACCTCCTTTGTGCTGGGTGGGGCTCCTGCTCTGGGTGGCAGGGGCGGCCTGATGGACCTGCTGCTGGTGGCATTGGCAAGTGTGCCAACAGAAAGAGCTCTGAGTCCCACCTCTGGCACCCGTGCCATAGGTTCGCTACCACTGTATTAGAATATTATGAACTACATCCAGGGAAACAACTGGCACTAATATTTCTAGATGCCCCAAAGGCATTTGATAATGTTTCCTGGCAATTTATGATTCAGCAATTACAAATAATAGACTTTCGACAGAACTTTATAAACATGATAAAAACAATATACAATACACAAACAGCGAAAGTGATCGTGAATGGAGATTATATTGAGAACTTTGAGATAACAAAAGGCACAAGGTAAGGATGTCCATTATCTCCATTGTTATTTATTTTCACTCTGGACGTTTTAAATAAAAATATTAGACAAGATACATCTTTTCTAGCCAAGTATGTATTTTCCCCCAATAATTCTTTATCACATGTCCACCAAACATGATAATATGTGCCTGACTTATGTTTACATTTCCAACATCTATCTGACATATTTTTAAACATTTTTGCTAATCTTGTGGTGGCAAGTGCCATCTATAGAACATTTTATATAAATTTTCCTTATAGGAAGTCGACATTGTCAGTTTATAATATTTGATTTTGCATGTCACAACAGCGGCAAGAATTTTATTTGCGCAATATTGGAAAAATGAAGGAATACCATCAGATGAAGAAATAATAAAAAAGATACTAGAATGCGCAGAGATGGACAGATTGACTATGAGACTGAAAGAAAAAGAAGAAACAATATCAAATTTGGGATTTATTTTTATTGATGGCTAGAGGAAAGAATAAAGGATTAGGAATTAAATATGTATTAGCGAATGTAAACTCAGACAGCATGTTGGTTGAAAAATTATTACTGTACGTATGGAAAAATATTAATAAAACTTCTACAAAAAAAGAAAATAACTGCTGTAATCTTATGAATGGCAAATGGTGGGCAGGACTCCACCATAACTACAGAGCCATGCATCTCCATCTTTTTTAAAATGTTGCAAATTATTTTGAATGTCATCATGTTCTATCAGATTTGGAAAGATTTTAACATCATTTCCCCAGTTGCATCACTTCACATTTATTTATTGAATTTTTATGATGGTAAATCAATGTCAACTCACAATCACTTCAGATAGTCAAATATCCATAATGGCAGCATGAACATCCATTTCTTTTTAGTAAAAGGATAAAATGTCTAAGTAATGTACAATAACATCTCTATAACATCCAGCATTAAAAAGTTTGTGGTAAGCATAAAGAATATCTATATTAAGTGAACATATAAGAAATATAATTGGATAACAATCTCACCCTGTATTAAAATTCATATCAAATATTTTATTTATTTATTTATTATTTAAATTTATATACCGCCCTATTCCTGTAGGACTCAGGGCGATTTACAGGGAAAATTAAAATACATAACATACAAATTAAAATCAGTTAAAACTATGATTAAATTACAGTCCCTGAAGTTTAACTAAAGTTAAACTAAAACCCAATTAAATTAAATTAGTTAAAACCCCTCAGTCTGGGCCAAACAGCTCGAAGAACCAGGTTTTCAAGTCCCAAGATGACTCCTCAAAGGACTTGTACCACAACTTACTGCCTTCAGGCCTCTATTGTGCAGAAAAATATAATATCTAAGACAGTGTTTCCTGATATTAGACTTTTAAGATGGTTATAGTTTAACTCCCAGAATATCTTGCTGACTGGGATGTTTTGGGAATTGAAATTCACATATCTTAAAATGGCTAAGCTTGGGAAACATTGATCTAAGGCAGAGATGTCAAACTCACAATGTCACATGATGTGTTGTGACGTATTGCGACTTTTTTGCCTTTGCCGGCAATGGGGTGGGCGTGGTTTTGCTATGATGCATCCAGCCCACAGGCCTAAGGGAAGGCTTTCCCATAAACTGGGGGCTATTATGGAGAAAGTTCTTGACATTTCTCTTATCATTTGTCCCTCCTTGATGCCACAAAAGTGTGGGATAACCAAGAGCCTCTCTCTGCTTGAATGTAATAGGTTGATACTGGTTGGACAAAGCAGTCTTGGAGATATATTAGTTCTAAGATACATGTGGTTATAACAACCCCCCCAAAACTATTCACAATCAAGAAGGCTAGATTTTCACAGAGCTTCATTAACTAGATTTATCAAGATTTTAGGTTACAGAATCTTGGACATATGGGGCATAGGTGCACTTTCATATCCCATTTATTAGTACCTCTGTAAAGCCAGGAATTCTGTGATTCTCTTGCTGATTGTCTCTTGGAACTGTGGAGAGGTTTCTGCTTTCTTCTTTGACACAGAAGGCACAACTCAGTAAACAGGCATTGTTTCAAAGAGGATCTTTTACTGAGAGAAAGTGATTGCAGAGTAAAAAGGTGGAATCTGAAGTTCCCACACAAAAGCATTAAGCTAAAAGTTCCATTCTTTTAGTTGGAAAATCATAGGCCTGTAGTCAATGTTATACACATTTTTAATAGAAAGAAGGGAAAAGAAATTGTGTGTATGTATATACTGTATGTGTGTAAAGTCAGCATTTAAAATATCCAGGGGGAAGAAAATAACAGGCAAATTTAGACACTTAACTTCAATTGTTCAAAGCATCAGTGTTAGAGAATGGGTGAAATGTAAAATTAACACATTGCTTTGCTGAAAACCTGGATCAGATAAAGTAAGTATTTAGGGATGACATTTCATTTCTCTTCCTGGTTAGAACTGTTAAGAGTTTTTTAAACAATATTTTGCATCCATTTTAAAAGTGAAGTATACTTTAAAACCTATTTAGCTACATGTGGGCATAGCTTAGATCTCTATTTTTTAATGCTTTGGTGCATGAATAAAAATTCAGAAAATTTTAGTTTCACATGATTAAATTTAGTTATTGCCTAGTTTGTCATGAGAGCTTTTTTATTCACAGTGTCTGGATTCCAATCTGCTACTTAAGATCTTTCTAACCACACAGAGTGGCAAGCAGGAAGTTGGGGAGCATATCAATTTAATATTACTAGATAACACATGACCCTTTGAGTCATCCTTTCAGAGATATTGACTTATCTATCACTTGTGCACCCACACACATCCTCCCTTACTCTTGTCACACATTCCTCGCATCTTTGGGCACCCACTTGCACTCCTGTGTATCCTCCCCAGTTCCCACTGAGATGCCTCCTCCTTGGCTTATGCAGCATCTCTTGAACACCACTGTACCTTTCATTACCCCTCCTTACCCTGCCTGATTCATATGGTGCCTCTTGTGTCCTCTTCTCCCCTTCCCTGACCTATGTGGTACCTTTAGCACACCCTATGCTCCCTTCCCCGGCCACATAGCACCTCTGCTGATCCCTGTGTGCCATTTACCTGCCAGTCAAGCAGGAAATTCCAACCTCCTCCCAACAGTGTAGCAACAACTTTACCAAATTTCAATCCCTTTGAAGTCATGGGTCCTGGACTTTGCACCCAGTCTTTCAATTAGCCCATTTAAGGTACATTAATTCAAAATCTGTTGCCACATGGTTTCACCCAATTCATCCAATTGAAGATTACAAACAATCAAACAGACATGAGAGTTTTCGGAGTGTATATTTATTAATATTATATTGGCTCTGAACCTGGGATTTTTGCATGCCCCCTCCTCTTCAGCTAAAGAATTGTTTTTAAAAAAATTAACTTTAAAGTTTAAAGAATCAAATAAATGACTGCGCAAAAGAAAAAGGCATACTGGGTGGAAAATAAACAGTACATTATTTTATAGAAATAAATTTATTTGGTTCATTTTATAAAAATTAATTATGTTTATAAACAGTAAATAAACAGAATGTAAAATTAAAATTCTTTAATTGATTAAATATTTTCCACTCTCATATTTTCAGCAGAGATTTTCTTTTCCAGTGTTGGACCAAATTTGTTCTTATGGCCATCAGCACATATTTTAAAAGACTGTGATTTTTTTTATTTGAAAGCTTTGTTTTAAGATTATTTTAATAAGGCTGTGCATTTCATTTCAATAATTTTGAAATCTTTTTACATACAACACATACCACATGCAGCAAAAAATATTTGTGTATCATGACATTTCCAACATTTATTATTATATAACCTATCTATTTTTCTAATTATGAATACCATTGTTAAAACATTTCATACCAATTTTATCATAGGGAAAATTTTATTGAATTTGTTCATAAATCCTCCCATTTTTGCAATGAGAAATTTTGCATCCACTATATAGTATCATATCATGTTTAATTTGGTCTATTTCTATATCATATTTTAATAGAAATTTATATAAACACTCAATTAGCTAATCTTGGTTCTGTTTCAAATTTTGTCTTAAAAACCCTCATTGTTCCTTAAGGAGAATTCCTGATTAAATAAAGGAGAAAAAGGTAAAATATAAAAGAACAGAAAAAAACACAGTAAAGCAAATAAGATATAAGTAGATTTATGGGAAAATCTTTCAATATTAAATATCTTAATGTCATGTTGAACAATATACCTAAACTTTGAATTTATTGATCAGGAATTATGGTTATATTAAGGATAGCTAAAAGAATCATTTTGCAAACTTGCAAAAGTGATATTCTTGATGTTATTATTGGAAATGTGTGATCTGCCTATTCTAAAAATACAACATATGACAGAGATGTTGTGATATTTTACGATGTTTTTGTATTAATTACATTACAGTTGTATTTATTAATAAGCCAGTGACTCCTGATGAGTATAAAATAAGGTAGATTTTCTTTTTCTTTTTCTTTTCTTTTCTTTTATATTCTTAGTTTGGTTGGGATGGTTTTTTATTTTTCTATTTTTTTGTTTTTGTCTCTATTATTTTTAAGTTTAAGCACAAGAAATGTGAGGTCTTTAGTCAACTAATAATTGGGGCCACAATACAGCTTTTTAAAATTGAACAACTAGTTTCTTAATAATAAAAAAGGGTGCAGAGAATCCATTTCTGTTGCTTTAAAGTATCAATGAATTATCTGCCCCCTAACAAATTAAATCTATTATTCTTACTGTTAAAATGACTTGCACATTATTCATCCATATTCCACTTTAGTATCCTTTTAAAATATCAGCAGGATATTTTAATAAAGAGTGATTATATCTATCATATAGTTCTTAATACGATAGCAAGATTCACTCATATCAATATCTGCAGTTTCTAATAAAGCACCTCTCTTTTTAAATAGGGATATTAGGAACATCTAAAAAGAAAGTGTTCAGTGATATCAAAACAGCATTTTACCTTGCTAAGACTGGTGCTCTTAGACCTGCTATGAAAGGTAAACTTTGACTGTGATTTTTCATCTGTCTTATTAGCAAATGTTGCTTAAGGCAAGACTTGACACCAAAACCCCATTCATGTTCATTTTGGAGCAACTGCTTTATATTTAAAGAATCTTTGTATATCTTAACCAGATATATTTAGTGTGCTTGAAGTAAACTGTCAACCTTCCTTTGAGATATATGTCTTCATGAGGGTTTTTAATCTAAAAATCAAAGATGTTAAAGAACCAGCCTGATGTAGTGGTGAATGTGCTGGCCTAGAAAGCAGGAGACTGGGAGTTCTAGTCTCACCTTAGGCATAAAAACTTCCTCAACTCAACCTCCCTCCCAGAATTGTTGTGAGGAAAATAGGAGGAGGAAGGTGCATTAGGTATGTTCACTGCCTTGAATTATTTATAAAGTAATAAAGGTGGGATAAAAATCTAATAAATACTATAAATAAAAACAAACAAATAAATATGCCAACATATGTTTCTTCCTTTTTGGTTATAATCCAATTTTGCTACAAGTTATAACAAGCTAATTGTCCCAAAAGATAAACATGTTTGTCTTGTCTACGTTGTAGTGCATTCTCTCACAATCAGATTACTCATGCCTTTTGAAATGGTGGGTTAAATGTTTTGGAAGCCCTCTGGATCTGAAATTTTTAGCAGAGAGCTGAACTGGTTTCTTTTCATAGCTTTAAGAAAGAATATATCACATCTTATGCCTGACACATTTACGAAAAGATAATCTGAACTCTCACTATCTTCTCTTCAAAATCATTGTGTCACTATCTTTATTGTTGTATACACTGATGATGTTTTCAATAGCCAAAATATCTGTGCAATATCTTATTTAGCAATATTTCTGTCACTTGAATTATCATTCTACCTTCTTTTGTGGATTACAAATAGAGACTGCAATATTTTTTTACAATATTTTTAAATTTTTAAATAATTTGTAGATTTTTGTGGACTACCTCGTATTGCCTTTTTATACTAACAGCAAGCTGACATTTTTTAAATTCTCAGCTGAGATACTATTTTTTTCTTTTAAACTGAGATTTTGTTTTACTTTTCAAATTTTATTCATCTATCATTTTCAATAATCTGTGGATTATAAATTATATCAAGAAGGCAACATCAGGATTAGCTGCAGGAGGAAACAAAAACGGAACTAGAACTCAATTTTCAATTGCTTTTTTCAATTTTCAATTGTTTTTTTCATTTTTTTAAAAAAAAAATTTAAAATTTATTTCAATTTTTAAATTCTTTTTCAATTAAAAAATTGAAAAAGTTTACTTATTTTAATTGTTTAGAAATTTTTAAATTCTTAGTGATCTAAAAGAAAAAAAATAAACCACAGAAAAAGAGACAGACACTTCAAAACAGGGAAGATAGTGTTGAATTTTTCAAGACAGAGAACAAAAGCCAAGAACTTTTATAAACGTTGTAACTCTGAAAAATATGATCATAAATGCCCAGTCCAACACAATACCATTGAAAAAGAAAAACAAGAAATCCAAGAAGAAACCAGCATGGTTGCACAAAGATCTCTCTGATAAACTAGAAGACAAAAAGGATAAGTACAAAAAAAATGGAAAGATTGACACATAACTAAGGTAGAATATCAGCAAATAGCCCAAATCTGCAAAGATGAAGTCAGGAAAGCAAAGGCTCAGAATTTTTTTATTTTTTTTTTATTTTAATTCCATTTATATCCCGCCCTTCTCCGAAGACTCAGGGCGGCTTACAAGCTTAGCAGTAGCCTTCATTCTATGTATATGCCTGCTTATTAGGGCTTTCATACACCCCCCAAGCGGCATTATTACAAAGTCAGCTTAATTGCCCCCAACAATCTGGGTCCTCATTTTACCTACCTCGGAAGGATGGAAGGCTGAGTCAACCTTGAGCCTGGTGGGATGCGAACCTGCACTAATTGCAGGCAGCTGGTGTTACTTAAGGAGGCATTAGCCCACTGCTCCACCAAGGCTCTTGCAAAAAGACTTGCAAAAAAGGTCAAAGATAATAAAAAAGTTTCTTCCAACATATAAGTAACAAGAAGAAAGTCAAGAAAACAGTCAGTCCACTAAAGAGAGAAGGAAGTATAAGGCAGTAGAGAGAAAGCAGAGCTGCTTAACCATTCTTTGCATCAGTCTTTATACAAAATGAAACTATAGCCCTACCTGCCAAAAACATAACTATAAAAGATGGACTATAAATAAAAATTAAAATAAGCAAGAAAATGGTAAGAGAACACCTGTCTGACCTTGATGAATATAAATCACTAGGACCCAACAGATTACATCCCAGAGTTCTGAAGGAGCTGGCAGATGTTATTTAGAACCACACACACACACACACAAACACACACACACACACACACATACACACATATACATATAATTTTATTCATTCATAACATAAAATATGAAAATACAAAAGCAAATAGTAAGGGACAACAATATGGCATTGACTTCCGACTCCCTCTGTTGCAGTAAAATAAAATATTAAGATCGAATATCAACTTTTTACATTTCTATAGTAGTATGAACTAGCCATTTCTATATCAAAAAAATCAATCTAATCAATCTAATCAAAACAAGAAACAATGGAAGGAAATTATTCAAGGAGAGAAGCAACCTGGAATTAAGGAGAAACTTTCTAACAGTGGGGACAATTAACCAGTGGAACAGCTTGCCTTCAGAAGTTGTAGGTGCTTCATCACTTGAGGTTTTGAAGAAAAGACTGGACAGCCACTTGTCTGAAATAGTATTCTGGCCAGTATAAACAAGAGGCATAGAATCAAGATCATGTGAAGTATTAGTACCACTTTATAAAACCCTAGTAAGACCACAACTGTAATACTGCAACCAATTTTGGTCACCATACTACAAAAAAGATGTTGAGAGCTTGGAAAAAGTTCAGAGAAGAGCAACTAAGATGATCCAAGGCCTGGAGACTAAAACACATGAAGAATGGCTGCAGGACTTGGGTTTGGCTAGTCTAAAGAAAAGAAGAAATAGGGATGACATAATAACAGTGTTCCAGTATTTGAGAGGCTGCCACAGAGAAGAGGGGGTCAAATTATTCTCCAAACCACCAGAAGGAAGGACAAGAAACAATGGTTGGAAACTGATCAAAGAGAGAAGCAATCTGGAATTAAGGAGAAACTTCCTGACAGTGAGGACAATTAACCAGTGGAACAGCTTACCTCCAGAAATTGTGGGCGCTCCATCATTGGAGGTTTTAAAGAAGAGGCTAGACATTCACCTGTCTGAGATGGTGTAGGTTCTCCTGCTTGAGCAGGGGGCTGGACTAGAAGACCTCCAAGGTCCCTTCCATCTCTATTCTATTCTATTCTATTCTATTCTATTCTATTCTATTCTATTCTATTCTATTCTATTCTATTCTATTCTATTCTATTCTATTCTATTCTATTCTATTCTATTCTATTCTATTCTATTCTATTCTATTCTATTCTATTCTATTCTATTCTATTCTCCTGTTTCTAGGCTGGACTAGAAAACCTCCAAGGACCCTTCCAACTCTATCCTGATTAAATTAAACTTGGCCAAGATTTGCTTATCTAAGAATCAAAGGTACATTTTATGGTCATTCCTAACTGTGATTTTTGCTCATATAATGTCACCAGCTCATAACCTTTCTCTTTTTCACCACCCTGCATGATCAAATACATTTTATAGTGAATATTTACATTGTTGTAATTAGATTTCACAGGTACAGTGGTATTTCCTCTTGTCCCGTGGATACAGAATAAGGGCATGGTATGGACTTTGCTATTTTTTCTTTGTTAGTTTTTAAAATGTCTTGTGTCATCCACGTTTTATCATATCATTGTACACCTCAAATTGTGTGCAACCCCTCCCCCTTCCTTGCTGCTTGCTCAGGTTAGATTTGTAGCTATAGCTCTCAAAATTCCTACAGAATGTGAGCATTGAAGTTTTAAAGGATATTTAGAGTAGACAGACTGGTACCCTTGAAGATTTATAATATTCCTGTATAGAAATAGCATTTCAAATTCCAGCATTTATAAGATAGGAAGGAAACAGATCTGTGATGCTAAAAGCTACTTGGTAGACAAAGTTAATGCTGGTATTGAACAAATAATTGTTTAGGACAGAGTCAACATTCTCAAATTTAAGCTCTTAGGCAAATTGCTCTGGAAAGAATCAGCCACAAAGAGTGCATAAAGTAGACCAGAGTTTCTCAACCTGGCTTGCTGGGGAGAAAAATTGTATTGTGTACATTACCTGAGGAATGTGAAAAGAAAAGTTCACACATACTCTTTCCATGTGCCTTATAGAATCAAGGATAACATATAAGTGGCCTGTTTTGACAGCAAGGGTTTGAAATAAGCCTTTCATAGTACATTTTCTGAATTTTTTTCCTAGAGCTATTGATAAAAAATTCTTAAGAACTTTGGAGTTTCCAGGAAAACGTTTTGAAACAGTTGACTAAGATTGATCTATTCATTGGATTCCTTCCAGTGACTGATCCCATGTGGCTCCCTTCAAAATGCAAGTGAGAATGAACGGTCAAGTTGCTAGAACTTTTGGCAGATAGTTTGCACAACACAGAACTTAAGCATACCCATATTATGAACATATGTCTGATATTTTTAAACAGTTTCACATTTTTCAATAAAATACTGTGTTTGGCAATTAAAAATAAAGACTTCATGGGAGCTTTTAAGCATAACTAAAAAGAGCTGTACTTGGCTTTTGAAGAAATATATCACTATATTCAATCACTATATTATTTTTTATTTTCATGTCTTGATTATCCATTTTTTTTTAAAAAAGCCTTTAAATGAATTATAGTTGAAGTCTTTTCATTTGCATCTTTAGCAACTATTTATATTATTTAATTTTGTTCATTTATAGAGCATGTGCTCCCAGCCTATAGGCTGGCCCATATTAGTTAATAATAGAATCAATAAATAGCAATCAGAGTCCAAAATAAACTAAACTGAAAAGTAGCTTTATGCAACAGCAATATTGGAAACATCATTCTCAGTAAAAAAAAAAGGCTTTGTGGGATCAGATGCTGCAGAAAAGATGCAAACATACAGACACATCTAGCTGGGAAAGGCCCAATGCTCTTTAGGCCCTACATGATACTTTGCTCCCCAGAGATGGGTTCAATGATCTGCAAAAAAGATGGGAATAAGTTTGAGATAAAATTTGGTGAATTCCAGGAACATGTTGAAAGAAAAATCTTCATCAGAGTCCAGTCCAAGCCAGGAATAAACAAAATGGAGACTGCTTTAGAAAGAAGGTTCTGGTTTATTTAGTTTCAGAACTAGACAGAAAATGGTTCTGGGGTAGCTGACCACATGGAACTAGGAGTTGTGGGTTTTTAAACATTCTTGGGTTTTTGTGATAGGTGTTGTTCCTGTTCCTGTGGCATGAACTTTGATCTGAGGTTCAGTGTGCCCTTTTGGTCTTCTAGTGGTGGTGGGTTAATCATATTATGTCCTAAAGGTCATGTCTTTAGATTTTGGGGTGGGGGATGTAGATTTTAGACGTCTTTGTCTTTCTAATCCCATCAGCTTCCTGGCTCCAGTCTTTCTGAAAGGATTATTAAATCTGCATTTCTACAGAGCTGATTTCTGCTTGAGGCAGAGAGACTTGTGTGTGTGTGGGTGATTTCTGCCTAAGATTTTTTGTTATTCCTTTGGGAAAATATATTCTGCTTTTTAAAATATCCCCCAAACTATTTCCTTCTCTGGGGTGTGTGTGTGCTGTCTTCCCACAACCACACCCCCCCTTTGTGCCACTTTTACTGGCACAAGATTAAGAATTGATGTGTCATGGAGACTGGATGGCTGCTTCTATGGGGGACTCCAGAATAAGCTTTTAAACTGTTAATGCAAAAAGGGAAAGGCACTAATAGAGGCAACAGAAAAAGATCCCTGGAGTGGCTCCCTTTTTGAAGGTCTAAAGCCAAGGCAAAAGTTTAAGTTTAAAAACACAATTGAGGGACATCTGAAACAAATTCTTGGAGCACATTTTGGGCCATCGTATTGACTTCTATACTTGCAGACAAAAGAACTTGTTATTTCCACATTCTGAAGTGATTTAAAGCCATAGGCACATCCATTTGAACACCTCCTGTTCTTGTCCCCTGAGATTTTGAAGAAAAGCAACCACTTTAAGCACATTTACTGGGAGCAAAGGATTATGCAAATCCTTCTGAATAAACACACTACACTGACATGCCTTGCATGCAAATGTAGTGTGCTTGTATACAAAAATGTAATTACCCCAATATATTTCTAGGATGGCTAACCAGATAGGAAAAGTTGATTAGTGAGTAATTGGAGTAAGCACAAATCATAAATAAAGGTGTGTGTTTCTCTGTGTGTGTGTTTGAAATATTTTTGGCTATTGCTTTCAAAGAACAACGATGCTATTACTGAAGAGAAAAGTGAGTTTGATACAGAAACCAGTGTGATGTAGGAGGTTGCAGAATAGAAAATTGGAGTTGTGAAGAGAACTTTTCTGTTGACAGGCCATAGAATTACAAATGAAGGAAAGAATTTTACAGATGGGCAGTTTCCATTGATTTTCAATGAATTGGTTAAGAGAGAATGCAGGGGACTATTTCCATTCAACATCCAGGACAGATATAAGTGTTAGTAATGGGAGAGTGATGGCAGATTTATTAACGGATGGATATTGCTGTATACTGTATAAAACCTCAGTTAATATCAGATCTTTTTTCTTTCTTCTCTCAGCAGTATTAAGCATCTCTTCCTTTTTTTCTTACTAATGTCCACAGTAAACTTTAGAAATAATAGGTAAAGTAAAAAAGTGAAGTGCCAATGCTAATTACACCAGAAATAACCTTCTTTTACCCCCTGATGCATCTCTTGGAACTCCACATTCATAATAATTACTTATCTGTGAATGAATATGTGTTCGAAGTCAGGCCACACTTGATGGTTACACTAAAATGTTTTAAAAAGCAGCTGGTCAACATGGTTCGTGTCTCTGTTATTTTAGGCTGCTCTCTCTTTTGCTCCGTTTTCCTCTTGATCTTTATGTCATTCTGGGAAGTTTTGAATAATATTTTCAAAAGGATAATTTCAAGGAGGCTTATTCAGATTTTCATCCTTTTTCAGATGAATTAGAAATGGGATATTATTAACCCCTGATGTTAGCCATTATTTGAAGGCTAGCAGAAAAAAAAATGACGAGGGGCAGATGCCATTCCTTAAACAAAGTTCCTTCCCTTCTACCAAATTTTTCTTCTTCCTGATTTGAACAGGGATTCAAGCTCAGATTGATCAGGTCCAAACTGAAACATGTTCAATTTTAACTAGATAATAGTAGCAGCCATTTAAAAGGCAAAGGGTTTATGTTTTTTTTAAAGAGATGGCCTTAAGTTTAATTGATAAGTAATTTGATTTGGTGGGATTCAGGAATAAGTGATTTTTTTCTAAATTGAAACCTCTATCTAGTCCTGATTAATTTTGTGACACCCCACAGGGGACAAGGAAATTTGGGGTCAGGAATGGTAGTAAAAGATGTTACTTCATTGCAGTAGAATTTTAGATGATCAGCCAGATGCAGTTGCTGCATCTTTTCCCCTTTTATCTTTTAAGTATTTTCTTTTTAAAAAAGATCCAAATTCCAGTTTGGAAAATTAAAAATGTCTGGTCTATCCTAAGTAAATACTTAGGGGCAAATACAACAATCTGGGACATCTGCAGGACAGTCAAAATGCCACGTTCATAGCTGTGATGGAGTAAAGTTCAGTCCTCATTTTAATATGTACCACATGAATAATGTGTGTTATAAGGGGGCAGGGGGCAATTGTGGGTTTGCACCTTGACCTCTCTGACCCACCAACCCCATCTCTCCATGTATGCCATTGGCTGCAGTGTCAAATGGAATCAGGTCAAGAACAAACTTTCCTAGATTCCAAGAATGGCTTTCTTGTGGTAAAATAAAATCACAATATCCTGAAAGCTTGCATGTGTTTCATTCTCTTCCATCTTATACTAAGGAAAATCAAGACAGGGATATATATATTTTTCTTCACAATTCCCTCTTTCTCAGAACATATTAATCTTTGGTCAGAGCCACCATCACCCTCTTTGATGGGTCACGCCTCCTTCTACATTCTTTCATACTTGTGCAGAATTGTGCCATTTTCTTCCCACTGAAATATTCCACTTCTTGTGCTGATGCATGCAGACTTGGAGGCACAGTGGGTTTGTTTACAGCTCTTTCCTTTTCCTTACATTTTTATAGTAGGCTAATTTTGGAGGTGATCTTCTTTCTACTGAGTTAGCATTCTGTTAATAAAGTGGTTTTTTTTAATTTCATGGTCTTCCCCCTCTATCTGCTGTAGTCAGCTAGACAGCACGTTTCTATTACTGTATTTTATTTATTTGATCAGCAGATCAGTTTTTTAATCTGGCACTAATCTAGCATCTGACACTCTTGCTTCTGTGGAATAGCAAAGTACTAACTTCCTTTCCTTGTAAAATGGCATTCATTTAGCTTTTAATAAGTACTTTCTAACACTGTTCAAAACCTGTATATATTGCAGGAGTATATGCACAGAAGAGGTCAGAAAAGTTAACATGGCGGCCATAATTATGGGATCGCCTCGCAAAAGAGGAGCAGTGCTTTTTACAGGACTGTGACTGCCATACTGACTTTTTTTTTGACACAACATCCACTTTGCAGATACCCCAATGGTCAATATTTATCATTGTGAATTTGCTGGATTAAATAATTCAACTATAAATAATGGGTTTTTAAAAATGGTCATAGAAGGGAATTTACACTCATTTTAGCCAAACCACCATTCACAGAAACAGGGAGTGGGTGATTCATAATTCATGAGATGGATGGACTTGTTGCCTGGAATTTTAGCCTTCATTATTAGCATTTTAAAAGATACTAGCATTTTTAAAATGGCAGTATAGGCCTCTTCTTTAATTTTAGGAAAACATGTTTTTTTTTCTTCTTAGCTATTTATATTCATACTTGCCTATTTATATTCGTACTTGCCTTTTCAGTCCTAAGCAGCAGAGAGTGTATTCTGAAAGCCCTTAAATATACTTGCAGGTTTTAAGAAAAATATGAACCCAGCTGGGAAAGAATAATATAACCCATCAATTTGCCACTTGTGCAATGTTATCTAGAATCAATATTTTCCATTGTTCAAGTCTCACATGTAGTCAATGCCTTTTATGTTTGATCACTGATACATCACTTTCTGATGTATCACATACACTCCATGTATGAATCATTTGTTTCTGTATCCTTTAAAAAACAAAACCCTCCTTAATAAATGCTTTTTGCTTTGCCTGAATTACTAGGTGATTTGTCCTTTTGGGTGGGCAGAAAGAAGCTCCTTTTCAAAGATAAAATTGTCTCTCTCAGATTCAGGGATCCTTATCAGCTGCCAAACTTAGGGTGTCTGACTTTCAAGGCAACAAACTTGTTTTGCTAAAAACAAAAGAGGAGGGCAAATCCAAGCCCAATCAGCTGTTAAAATGGTTAATGGAATGTCAAGCCGCATTCAAAAAGCTTCAACACCTGCTTGCACCCAATCCGAGCAAGCTGTTTGTCATACAAGCATATGCAAGTGATGTCACTGTGGGAGTGGTGTTACTGTAGGAAAATGAAAGTGGGCGGCTACAACCCTGCGTTTACACCACCCCAAAACTGTCTGAAACTGAGCAAAGATGGGCAGTGTGGGAGAAAGAGGCTTATGCAGTGAGATGGACACGCCTTTCCTAGCAGCACTTCCTAGAGGGGAGTATCAATGTTGACTGATCACAAGAATCTGGAGGCCCTGAAAATCCCTCATAAGCGAGGTGGGTACAGTATTTTAACCATTTTGACTTCATGTTGTGCTACCTCCCAGGTGGAATTTCCTAGCTGATACACTATCATGCATGTTGCAGTACAACTGTCCCAAAGCTGAAATAATTAAACCACCACTCCCATCAGCTGGGGCTCAAGTAACTACCTGACCAAAACTACAGACTAAAAGAAAGCCCCCCTAGAGGGTGATGTGGCAGCCACCCTTAAAGTGGCACTAACAGATGATAAGTGGTTCCAAACTCACAATAATGTCTGCTCAATTCAAGATGGACCGGCCTTGGTCAGAGCGAAGCTATATGTTGCAGTCAGTCACAGATTAAAAATCCTGAGATATTTTGGCTTTGTGTAGATGTTACACCTAATAAAAAGGCAATTTTGGTGGCCATCTCTCAAAAAAAGACATTGAAAGCTATGTGGACAGTTGCCCTATGTGCCTCCCTATGGCAAGGGAAAACACCAGGGCTCCTTCAGACAGAGGCCAAGCCATCAGCACCTTGGACAGAGATCACTATGGACTTTTTTATGGAACCTCCTGAAAGCACGGGAAATACTGCCATTTGGGTAATAACTGATTTGTTTCCCAAACAGGTGCATTTTATCCTATGGCAGAAAATCCCATCTGCATGGGGGCTCCCCAAATTATTCCTGCATCATATTTACAGGTTGCATGATGCACCACAACGCATTATTTCAGACCAGGGGGTACAATTCACCTCCTAGTTCTGAAGAGGCTTTTTGGACTTGCTTGGTACTGACCCAAGGATTCAGCTCCAGTCATCATCCGTAAATGAATGGGGGCTGTTAACAAGCAAATTAAGCACTGGAGCAATACCTTAGATGCTTTATCAATTATAGCAAGACAATTGGATTGAGCTTTTGCCATTTGCAGAAGTGGCATACAACAACTCTATGCACAGTAGCACAGGATTCACCCCATTTCGGGTGGCTATTGGTCAGGACTTTAAACCTAGCCCGAACTCCCTGTGAATGAGCCTACAGTGCCATCATTAAAAGACTGGGTCAACCAATTACAGCACACCTGGTCTATTGTGCAAAAAGCCCTTGCAGAGGTTTGGGAGGCATATAAAGCACAGGCTGACAAGAAGAGAATAGAAGCTAAGCCTTTCAATGTGGGAGATCAAGTTTACCTCTCCACAAGCTACAGTCAATTCAACCATCAAAGAAGCTAGGACCCAAGTTTGTGGGGCCCTTCCATATTAAATGCAGTGGAACTGGATTTGCCTAAGTCCCTTTGCCAAATCCATCCAGTTTTTCATTGCAGTTTGTTAAAACCTGAAGTTTCCTCAACCGTTAGATCAGTATTTTGAGGTTAAGACATTTTGGAATCCAGTAAGCATGGGGGCGTGTTTCTTCAATATTTGTTGAGTTGGAAGGACTTCCCTTTGGCACAGAATGAGTGGGTAGATCATCGACATGTTAGAGCCTCTAAATTAGTGAAGCATTTTCATAATCAGTACCCCAATAAGCCTAAATTAAGGTTGTATTATTGTTCTTTAATATTGTCCTTTTTTCCCTTTTGTTCTGTTCTGTTTTGCAGATGTAATCCCTTCTTTTGGGAGGGGCAGTATGTCAGATCCCCTTCTGGGACCCTGCCATTCTGGTGGAGTGGGGAGGAAGAGGCTCTGAGGGGGAGCATTCTTTGCATGTTTTCGCTTTTGTAACCACATGGGAATTAGGGAGGGGTACCATTTCAGAGATGGGATGGACTCTCTCCCAGCCAATTCCTGCCTGACTCCAAGGTTGCTGTGCCTGGGGAATACCTGTTATCTCGTCTGTATCTTGGAGTTCTCAAAACAACCTTGTGACTCTATATTGGTTGCTGGTGGACTGGTGAAGTGGGGCTGGGCTGGAATGGGAGGAATAGCTTTCTGCTTTGCGCAGTACTGTCAGATTCCACTTGTCTTTACTGCAACCAGTTTCTCTTACTGAAAGTTCTTTTGATAATCATCTGGAGTCAAGATTTATGCTTTCCTGGGAGGATTAGCTGGGGTAGGTCCTTACAGGCAATTATGTAGAAGTTGTTGGCCAGTGCAGTTTGGCCAGTGCTGCTTTCTATGAAGTATGGAAACTTGCCCATATGATTGACTACTATTGGATTTCTTTGTGGTCTCCCATACAAGCAGGCCTGTTGTGTTGTTGGCTTTTTTTTTTGAGGAGGAGTGAATGGAGGTTAATTAGCTGGACATCTTCACAATTAAAATCCAGGAAACAATAGTGTTTGCTCCCATGAAATGCCTGCCTGCAAACCTTTGCTGTTCATTTTGGTGGGGAAAGCAGGTGTTATTCTTGTGGATCCTGAAATGAATAGGCTATTCATACGCCCCCAAAACACAGAGATGTTTTTCAGGGGCAAAACAATGGTTGGAAACTGATCAAAGAGAGAAGCAACCTGGAATTAAGGAGAAACTTCCTGACAGTGAGGACAATCAACCAATGGAACAGCTTGCCTCTGGAAATTGTGAGCGCTCCATCTCTGGAGGTTTTTAAGAAGAGACTGGACATTCACCTGTCAGAGATGGTATAGGTTCTCCTGCTTCAGCAAGGGGCTGGACTAGAAGACCTCCAAGGTCCCTTCCAGCTCTATTTTATTCTATTCAGTTGACCTATTAGCATTTACATTGAACTTTCAATATGACTGATTAAATTACTTTTTTGATTGCACATATTCTAAATAAATTTCTGGATCCATTTCCCCAGATTAAGAGGTATGCGACTGCAAGCTACTATTCTCATAACCCTACCCTAATAGAGGGGCTATGAAACTGACTTGTGCAATGGTTAGAACCTTATGTTCTGTTTCATCATCCTGGAGCTACCTAAGATAATGGACAGATACAAAATGGCTGGCAAATATCTGGTAACTATACTACTGAGTAAATACTTTAGATTATATTTGGTATTGACACCTATAATAAATGTGAACACTAGCATGAGAAGATGACTCTAAATATTTCCTGCCACTTTTGTAACTATGAACATGGGAACCTGGGACACAAATTCCACATTATTTTATAGTCGAATGTACTTTTTTGTGGTGTGATTTTTTGCAGTGCAAAGGTTAATGAAGCAAATTCATGTAAAGGCACTTAGCAGATGTTGGTATTGCTTTTAAGGAATATAAATCTACTTAATTAATATCCAAAGAGAATAGTTTTAAAATTCTAGAAATCTCCAAACAGATGACTTCAGTAACCTCTACCCATCTATTTCTGTTCTATCTTGGTTTGCAGATGACTATTCTTTTTTATATTGTTATATATTATATATTTTGCTTATAATTTTCTAGTTTAAATGTCTCTTTTCTTGTAGGGATGAAGAAAATGGAAAAAGAGTAAAGGAAAGACATGTAATTTGGCATTAATCTCACTGAATTTTTTTGATCCTCACAAAAGGGGGATTTTGAGAAATCTAACAAAAGATTTATATTTTTTCTGTTGCAACTGATTACAGGTTAAGTTGTAAGAGAATCCAACAAAAACACATCTCTCTCTATTTCCTTTCTGATTTTTCAGATGAGTGGGCAGTCTGTGCCATTAGCTACAAATTTGGGATGGAGTGAATGAGTTACAAAATATACCTCTGAATCACTACCATTTTTTTTTAAACGGCATAGATTCCTATCCCTGGTCTATATAAAATCTGACAGCATTCTGGCTTTAAAATTTTTTAGAGTGGCAGGAACTGTAGTAATTCTCTACTTTTAGAGGAGCAGCAGCATGAGACGGTGGCAGAGTTTGCTTGAGAAGCCAATTCCTGATGCTCTCTCCTTTAGCATCAGAAGCCATATCTTAGTACTTAAAAGATGTGAGCCTTGCTTGATTTTACTCCCTTCACTTGTATTTTTCCCCTGTTTGGCTCTTTTCCTGAACGAAGGGCATGATTTTGGATTTTGGGTTGTTAATGGCTGTCAGAAGTGCCTCAACAGAGAGACTATAGTATAGGTATAAACTATGTTTTCATTTTGTTTGAAATAAAGTTAACATTCCTATCCTGAGTTGCTTCTTTCCCTTTACTTTCTAAAAAGGGTTGCTGTGCCATTTTCCAAAAATGGGCTAAAGGGAATAGCATTGTATTTGGATGAACTACCTTCAGGAAAACCTTCCTCTGAGCTTTTCCTGGGTATCACTTCTTTAAGGTAGGGGTCTTCAAACTTGGCCCTTTTATGACTTGTGGACTTCAACTCCTAGAATTCCTCAGCTAGTATGCCTGGCTGACGAATTCTGGGAGTTGAAGTCCACAAGTCATAGAAGGGCCAAGTTTGAAGACCCCTGCTTTAAGGTGTTCCTGACACATTAGGGTTTGAAGACCTTTTTGGAGGCTAGATTGAAGCACCACTCAGTGCTAATATTGATCAAGTTAATGTTTGGTCTTAATCTTTTGTCCTAATTCTACTAAAACTTCCATTTTGATTCCTTTGCCAAAAAGATGTACTTACTTATTTCAAATAAAAGTGTTATGTAATGAATGTAGGGTTTTTTCCATCTGTTTTACACTTATGCAAGTAAGGAGATGAAAGATCATTCTCAGGTACATCCTAGATCACGGGTGTCAAACTCGCCACGTCACGTGATGTGTCACGTGGGCCAGCAGTTTGACACCCCTGTCCTAGATTATCTGCTCTTTGCATTTGACAGCTAGAGATGCCCTGAACCTTTCATGATATCAATCAGCTAGAATGTAATTGCTTTATTGGTCTGCTTAGCTCAGAAATTTTACCTTGAGGACTGTGGATGGACACCCATGTTTAAATTGTTCAGTTATGCACATAAAATAATTGTGATATCAATCTTAAATATCTTATATGTAAATGAAGTTCTGGGTTCACAATTCTGCTCATCAGTGTGAACTCAAGTTTTTTTTCCCAAATTCAACAAAAACTCAACAAAAGCAAATTTTATACAGTTTATTAGTTGGGGGAGCATTTTAAAACTTAAAAACTATAAATAATTGAAGATATTTTAACTGATTATATATAATGCTTCTATTTCTTCATTATTTCCTTGTATATAAATTGAAATGTATTCAATCTAGGAACTAAGATTTGAGAGGAGGGGGTCAATTTATTTTCCAAACCACCAGAGGGCAGGACAAGAAACAATGGATGGAAACTAATCAAGGAGAGAAGCAGCCTGGAATTAAGGAGAAACTTCCTAACAGTGAGGACAATTAACCAATGGATCAGCTTGCCTTCAGAGATCGTGGGCTGGAGATTTTTAAGAAGCTAGACAGTGACTTGTCTGAGATGGTATAGGATCTTGTGCTTGAGCAGGGGGTTGGACTGGAAGACCTCTAAGATTCCTTCTGGCACTATTCTTATTGATTGATTGATTGATTGAAGATATGACTTATTTTTTTTTTATAACATGCAACAGGGGGTGTGATAGCTCAGCATTAAAGATGCTGAGCTTGTCAGCTGGAAACTGAGCTGATTGAGTGCTGTACAGTACAATGGGGTGAGCTTCTGATATTTGTCCCAGCTCCTGCCTACCTAGCAGTTTGATAGCATGCTAATGTGAGTAGATAAATAGATACCACTTCTGTGGGAAGGTAACAGTGTACCGTGTGCCTCAGAGTATAGTCATGCTGACCACACATGATCACGAAAATGTTTTCAGACAATGCTGGCTCTCTTGGCTAAGAAATGGAGGTGAGCACCACCCCCTAGATTTGGACATGACTGGACAGGGGAAATCATTACCTTTACCTTTATAACATGCAACATACCTAGAAAATTTTAACACTATTAAAATTCAGAAAACACTGAACCAGAGAAATTGTAGAACATTGGATTATTTGCTGGTTATATTTATATTGACTTCCTTATAAATTTTAGATCACTGAATTAGCTTTCTGCAGAAGTATTCTGATGTATTGCATAAAAACAGTTCCCATTTCTGAACAGGGGAAGAAGAACTGCTATGGAAAACTCAAAGTTATAGTATCTAGGGATACCTGTTTTCATATATAAAAATGTGTTTACATTCCACTTATCTCTATTTGTACTATGTAGGTCCCCAGAGTTGAGGAAGATGACTTGCTGCTAGGTTTTTTAAATGGCGTGATTCATTTCTCTTTTTCTCTTCATTGTTGCTAGGATATAAATAAATGACAAGGCTACCATAAACGCTGCATAATCCAGAGGCAGTGCTAGCAGAAAAATATCCTATGTTGCAAATTATTCCTTTCCTTACTTAGAGAAGAACGTTGTTTGGTTTAAATCAAGCATCACTCATTCTAGTTTAGAGAGAAACAATTTAGTTGCGGCTTCCGCTCCATATCTATATAAAGATGGGCAATTTTTCAGTTGTTGCCCCCCCCCATGTCTCCTAGAAGATGAAAGGGCAGAGTTGGCAAGGTGCAGAAGATGACTTTTTTCCACATGTGAGTCCTCTGTGATTTTGCTTTCTGATTTTTTTCCATATTATTGGTAATATAAATGGAGAATTTTCTCTGTGTTTAAACATGTGTTACACTTATTGTTTCCAACCTTTGACCCATGGGTGGAGGCCCTGGACAACTACTGATGCAGCCACACAAGATAGTAAATGTTTGACATTATTGTGCGGTTTATATTAATTATACTGTATACTTTATATGCAGCCCAAGATAATTCCTCTTCACTCAGTGTGGCCCAGGCAAGCCAAAAGATTAGATGCCCATGCTTTACCCTATAGCAGGGGGTGTCAAACTGCCAGCCCGCAGGCCAGATGTGTCATGAGGAAGCCACACCCACCCCATTGCCAGCAATGGTGAAACCATCCCGATATGTGGCGCAATGTCACATGACGTCGCGAGTTTGACATGTATGCCCTACAGTTTTCATATATTTCCCAAAATGAAAGAAAACCATAGTTCTAATTTCTAGCAAATTTGGCTTTAAATCAAAAGACATCATAAAATTTATTGTCTGCAAATATACCAATGTAAAATCCATTCCACAAACCTGAAAGGTTCTCATTAGATAAGTAGATATGTTAGTGATTTCAACTGTATTACCGTAATAAGAATCTAAATTCAAATAATAATACTTTGCCCTTTTTCTATGCTTATAGATAGAAAACTATATCTTATACTTCCTACACCTAAATTTTTAATGCATGCCTTGAAAAAAGTAAACTAAAAGAAAAGTAAGCTACTATATTAGAAAAGCTCTAATATTCTTTATCTGTTAAAGAGATGAATGGCCAACTAAACCACTACTATAACTACTCATGTTTCTGAAACATTAGTTATTTTAGTATTTTCACCAGCAGTATGTGTAAAAAAAGTACTAATCTCTTTAATGCATATGTTTTCTGAATTTCATCTTATGATTTAAAAAAAATGAACAGACTTAGAAACAGGTAGACTGACAAGTGTTTTTTGATGTATGCTTTGGAATTATTCAATAACTTGTAAAAGAAAATATTGCTGATTGGAAGTTTGTTTTGACATGCAAAACTCGCTGCAGCTAAGAATATTTCCCATTATGCCTTAATATTTATCTTGAACACCCGCAGTTTCAAGGAGAACCTGTGCCAGTGATCCCATGGCAGACACAAGAAAAGGTGGAAGGATCGCTTCAAAGGGACATGAAATATGCGGGCGTCATCCCTGAAGATGCCCTGGATCGACCCAAATGCAGATGGCTTTG
Organism: Vipera berus; assembly: GCF_964194415.1. Classification (NCBI taxonomy): domain Eukaryota; kingdom Metazoa; phylum Chordata; class Lepidosauria; order Squamata; family Viperidae; genus Vipera; species Vipera berus. The sequence continues at coordinate 89,282,157 of NC_138207.1, read as the reverse complement.
CTGACAAGTGGACCTTGCCACGGCAATTTGAACATATTATCAAGCCTAATAGGTGAGATCTTATTTCATTGTAGTATCTTATTCAGATCTGATCATTTCTATTTCATCATCATTTCAATACGTGGAAGCCAGGAGAATATATGACTGGAAAAATATTAAATCTATATAGCAATGCTTTTTTTTTTAAAGATTAAATGCAAAAGACTTTAGCAAGCAGATTTGTGCAGCAACCACACATCTGTTTAGGTGGATTGATGTGTTGTGATTCCGTGTCAGCCTGTGTTCCCAGCAGCTGAGTCCAAAGGATCTGAGGAGGAGGAGGAGGAGGAGGAGGAGGAGGAGGAGGAGGAGGAGGAGGAGGAGGAGGAGGAGGAGGAGGAGGAGGAGGGGTTTGGAGAGCCTTCAGTGTCGGAGGGAGGCTCTGATGCATTACAGGACTCTCAGTCAGAAGAAGAGCCGGGCCCCTCCAATCGTGTTCTGTATGAGGCTCAGCTGTGTGAGGAGGAGGATTCGGACTCTGAGGCTTCACAGATGAATCTATTTAGAGACGCTCGAAGTAGAAGGCAGTTTAGCAGAGCAGACCAGAGAAAGTCTATGAGGCAACTCAGCAAAAGGAGGAGAAGGCATTGAGAAGCCACACCTTGGGGCTGCTGATAAAAGGGGAAGGTGTGGGCAGTGCTGGTTGCTGAAGGCAACCATTTGTTTGTAGAACTCCAAAGGAAATCCTGGTCTGTTTATGTTCTTGCTGAACTTCTTGTTTAACTCTTGTTTTGCTGTTTGAACCATTTATTTGCTAAGGAAAATATTCTGCTGCTTTTTGTTTTGAGGACTTAATTATTTTGAACTGTATATAAATAAAAGGGTTGGGTTTTTTCCCAGCTTATTGATTTAAAAAGAAAAGGGGTTATCCTTGACACGCAAACAGGGACGGTTGTTGGCTGGAACAGAACATGATGAAAGAGAGTGATAGAAGCTTTCAAGGGTTACAACTATGGAAACTGTGGTGGAACAGTTGTTCAGAGGAGGCAGTCAGTTGAGACCAGACAGGATTCAGAACTCCTCTGCTTCTTAGCTGTTTGCTTTTTTTTTTAAACCCATACAGATTCAAGTTATGATTGTCTTTCCCCACTGTAAACCTCTAATAACAAAAATCAAGCAGAGGTTAATTGTCCCTTGTTTTGTGTTGACTTGTGATGTTTCCGTGACAACATCCCTGTAGTTGTATTGGCAACAGCATGAAAGTGGTTTTCCATTGTCTTCTTCCAGGGTATGTTTCTGACTTCTCAGTTTGAATTGTCTTTACAAAGACAGACGCGAGACCGTAGGCAAAGATTCATAAGTTTATTCGGTTCAGCTCCCGGCAGCTGACTGTCAAAACAATCCGGGTTTATATAGGGAACTGTCAGAAAACATAACCAATCAGGTAACAGTATTTTTCCCGCCGCTCGGAGAACGGCCAATCGGCGAGCGGCACTTTGACAGCTCGGCGGCTGTCAGGGAATTCCTCTCAGCTGAGCGCTTAGCTCAGTTCGGAGGACCCAATTGTGAACTGCGGATTTGACAGTTCCGGGAACTGTCAAATCCGGCGCGTGCGTGTTGGGCCCCCGGCAGCCTCTTGACAGCTGTCATCGGGAATGGCGGCCGGCGGGGCGGTGCGCATGCGTTGTTGCTTCGGGCAGCCATTTGACAGCTGTCAACTGTCAAATGTCCGCCGGCCCGGCTTTTTACTTGCGGCTTGGAAACCCTTGGTTTCCAGATATGATTCACCCCCTTTCCCCCCCCCCTGAACAGGTATGTTATTCGTAACAACAATCGAACGTTTTAAACAAGTATTGCTAACAGGGGTTTTGGCAGTTGGCGGGTTTCCCTTCCATTCAAAGTCCGCGAGGTATGCGGGGGGTCTTCTGGTTTGGCTAGATTGTCGGAGGCGGGGGGGTGCTTCCTTCGGGTTGCGAAGCCGGAGGAGTTATTTCTGGGTGGAATTCGGCAGGCGGTTGTGGGTCCTGGGGAGGGAAAAATTCATCGGGTTCGGGGGTGTCGGCTGGCGCAGGCTCACCCAGAGTCGGTTGCAGAGGGGGGTTGGGTGGTGACCGGGGTCGGAGCTGATCTGTGTGTCTGCGTTGTGTAAGTCCAGTCCCAGTGTCCACTGTATATGATAACGGTCCTGTTTGGTCCAGGATAACCCCCTGAACCCACTTATCCCTTCCCCCATAATCTCGAGACCAAACATTTTGACCTTTGGAGAATGTTTTAGGCTGGGCGTTTGGTGTCAATTCGGCTGCCGGTCTGTCGGGGTGGAGTCTGTCAAGCCTTGTCACCAGGCGGCGACCCCATCGAAGTTCGGCCGGACTTTTGCCGGTGGAGGTGCAAGGCGTAGCGTGGTGGGCTAAGAGAAATTGTGCCAAGCAACGGTGCCAGTTCCCCGTGATGATTCTTTTGAGGGCGTCTTTGGTGGTCCTCACCATAACCTCCGCAAGGCCGTTGGACGATGGGTGGAAGGGAGCCGATGTCGAGTGCCTAATACAATTGCTCCTCGTGAAGATCTGAAAGTCATGAGAAGCAAATTGAGGGCCGTTGTCTGATATAATAACGTCGGGGAGACCGTGTGTTGCGAAGATTCCCCTGAGGGCTTGGATGGTTGCGGCAGACGTTGTGCTGTGAACCGGGAGAACCTCCAGCCACTTGGAATAACTGTCTACAACTATGAGGAAGACCTGCCCTTGGAAAGGTCCGGCATAATCAATGTGGATGCGGGACCAGGGGTTTTTTGTGAGTTCCCATTTGTGAATTGGGGCTCTGGGTTGGAGTGGGCGGGATTCTTGGCACAAATAGCAACCAGCGATGTGTTTTTCTATGTCTTGGTCTATTCCCGGCCACCAGACGTAGCTGCGGGCCAGGGCTTTTGTTTTTACGATGCCTGGGTGGCCCTCATGTAAAGTGTGCAGTACTTTTGGTCTGTGTTTGAGTGGTATGATTACCCTGCACCCCCAGAGCAAACATCCCAAATGTGACGTTAATTCATTTTGCCTAGAGAAGTACGGCTGAAATTCTGTGCCTGGGCAGGAGGTTTGCCAGCCAGTGTGTACCCATGCTAACACTCTGCTAAGTGTTTTGTCTTGGGAAGTTGTGGCAGCGATGTCATTCGCTGTTAGTGGGCATTCTTGGAGTTCTTGAATAGCTAGGATGTTGCTTGCTGGGGCCGGGTCTGGTTCTGTGTGGGGTAGGGGCAATCTGCTGAGGCCGTCAGCGTGACACATTTGGTGTCCTGGCTTGTATATTAGCTGGTAGGAATATGCTGCGAGGAATGTTGTCCAGCGCAACATCCTGGGCGATAAGATTTGGGGGGTTTGACGGTCCCAGGTGAATAGTCCTAATAGTGGCTTGTGATCTGTGTAAATCACAAAGGGGCGGCCGTAAAGGTAATCGTGAAATTTTTTTATTCCCGCCACAATTGCCAGGACTTCCTTATCTATCTGGGCATAGTTTCTTTCCGTTTTGGAAAGAGTTCTGGAATAATATGCCACCGGGGCTTGGGTGCCGTTGCTGTCTAAATGGCTTAAAACTGCTCCGATCCCGTATGGGGATGCGTCGCAGGCTAGGCAGAGAGGTTTGTCTTCCTTGTAGTGGGAAATAGTGGCGTTGCTGGAAAGCATTTGCTTGAGTGATTTAAAACTGTTTTCATGGGCTGTTGTCCACTGCCAGGCTGCCCCTTTATCGAGCAGCCTGTGGAGGGGTTCTGCGATAGTTGCCTTCCCTGGCAGGAAGGCATGATAAAAATTTAAAAGTCCAAGGAAAGCTTGGAGCTCGGTTTTATCTTTTGGGGTAGGGGCGGCTTTGATAGCAAGGATTTTTGAGTTTGTGGGGTGGATTCCCTGCGAGTCAATTTTGTAGCCTAAGAAATCTGCAGATGGGACGCCTATGGAACATTTTTCACGTTTGAGTTTTAGCCCCGCTTTCCTAAATCTCAATAATACTTCTTGTAGCCTGTCTGCTAAGTTGTTTTCTGATTCTCCTGCGATGAGTATGTCATCGAAATAGGGGCAGACGCCTGGGATTCCTTTTAAGGTTTTTTCCATGACTTCCTGGAAGATGCCAGGAGCCACTGAGATGCCGAATTGGAGGCGGTTTACTTTGAAAGCGCCGCGGTGTGTGACAATGGTTTGGGCTTCAGCTGTTTCCTGGGTGACAGGTAGCTGAAGGAAGGCATGCGCTAGGTCGAGTTTGGCGAATATTGAGCCGGACCCTATTTCTGACAGCACGTCCCTGACTGCAGGCACTGGGTATGCATGGGGATTTAATGCGCGGTTTAGAGTTGCTTTATAGTCCGCGCATATTCTCACGTCTCCATTTGGTTTAACTGGTGTGACTATGGGAGTTTCCCAGGTCCCCCCGTCTGTTGGTTCCAGGACCCCAAGGCTGACTAAGCGGTCTAATTCGGCCTCGATTTTTTGTTTCAGCACAAAAGGGACCCTTCTTGCCTTGATGCGGATGGGACCTACCTCAGGTTTTAATTTGAGGTCTATAGGGGTGCCTGTATATTTGCCAAGCGTTCCGTCGAAAACGTCTGCGAACGCCTGGCAGACCTGTTCTAATGTTCGGGATTGAATGCGGTTGGTGCCCTCCAGGTGGATGCCCAGAGCCTCGAACCAGTCTAACCCGATGAGGGTGGACCTGGGTGCCTCAGTGATCTGGATCGTTAAATGCCCAAGGAATTTTTTGTATTCTACTTTTACTTGTGCCTGCCCCTTTAACTGGATAGCGGCCCCTTGGAAATCTGCGAGGAGTATTTTGGAGGGCTGCAGGGGAATGCGGCGTCTATTTTTAAACCCAATTTTTTTGAGAGTGTCCCAAGACATTATTGAAACAGAGGAACCGGAGTCGACCTCCATTTCGCAGGGCACCCCTTGAATTTTAACCCAAATCTTAATTTTGGGTTGTAACTGATGGACGGGCGAGATTTTTTGTTTGGCTCGAATAGACAAGACTGTGGGCTGGGGAATTTCTTTGGCGGGGGAAGGGACCTTGGTCCTACCTGCCGGAATTTCCTCAAGCTCGTGGAGGGTTTCCCGGTTCAGACTGCGGCACGCGGAGCGAATGTGCCCAGTCTTCCCGCATCCGTGGCACTTGGCGTTTCTGAAACGGCATGTGGCTCTGGCGTGAGCCCCGCCGCAGCTGGCACACTTCGGTTTTGACCCTGTGGCGGTGGGTCTTGGGCCCGGACCGGCTGGCCTGAATGGCCTGCGGTTCTTTCCGTGGTCGGCGCTCATTTTGCTGAAGCGGGACATGATGTCGTCGACGCCGGTGTAGGTCTCTGGTTGCTCGTCGTCCGGTTCCCCGGCGTGGTGGACTGAACCGGCCGAGCTGTTCCTGTACACCGGAGAGCCCTCACGGTGGCTGTCTTCGTAGGCCATGATCTCTAACGTGAGTTGAGCGAGGTCCATCGTGGGTCTGGCTACCAACTTCCGCTGGAGCCGCTCGTTAGAGAGACCGGCGATAACCTGGTCTCTGATGCGGTCTTCCAGGTCGGGAAATTGGCACCTGCGGGCAGCGTGACGTACCCCAGCGATGAAGGCTGTGGTGGTTTCGCCCGGTTGCTGGCGGTGGCGGGCGAAATGGAGGCGCCAGTATAGCTCGGACCGACGGGGCATGAAGTGCTTGCTGAGGCGGTCAGTCAGCACGGCGTATGGGACGGTCGCGATGGGGTCTGGGCTGCAGAGCCCTACGGCGATGTCGTAGACGGCGGGTCCGCTGAGACACAGGAGGGCTGCAGCTTTGTGGTGGTCCTCCGTTATCTTGTTGACAACGAGGTAGCCTTCAATTTGTCCCCAGTGCGACTCCCATCCCTCGGGATGGCAGATGTCGAATTCTCTGACGTGACCTAAATTTGCCATGGGTCTGGGTCCACAGTACTGTTCAAGCTGCTGAAAGGGTTCCTTTGCCCTCAAAGTGGCTTCAGCAGTGACTTGTCAGCGGGAGGGATCGGAACTCCTTTGCGGTGTGACTCAGCTCAGCAGGCAGCTCTATAGTACCGGGATCCCACCTTCGTCGCCAGGTGAATTGTCTTTACAAAGACAGACGCGAGACCGTAGGCAAAGATTCATAAGTTTATTCGGTTCAGCTCCCGGCAGCTGACTGTCAAAACAATCCGGGTTTATATAGGGAACTGTCAGAAAACATAACCAATCAGGTAACAGTATTTTTCCCGCCGCTCGGAGAATGGCCAATCGGCGAGCGGCACTTTGACAGCTCGGCGGCTGTCAGGGAATTCCTCTCAGCTGAGCGCTTAGCTCAGTTCGGAGGACCCAATTGTGAACTGCGGATTTGACAGTTCCGGGAACTGTCAAATCCGGCGCGTGCGTGTTGGGCCCCCGGCAGCCTCTTGACAGCTGTCATCGGGAATGGCGGCCGGCGGGGCGGTGCGCATGCGTTGTTGCTTCGGGCAGCCATTTGACAGCTGTCAACTGTCAAATGTCCGCCGGCCCGGCTTTTTACTTGCGGCTTGGAAACCCTTGGTTTCCAGATATGATTCACAGTTTGGTCTGTACACCTGGGATTCCCGGGCAGTCTCTCATCCAAATATTGATAAACATTTTGAAATCCATCAAGGTCATTATATGTTGCATAATATTCTTTTCCTTACGGCAGTGTTTCTCAACCACAGCAACTTTAAGATGTGTGGACATCAACTCCCAGAATTCCTGAGCAAGTATATAGGTTGGGAAATTTTGGGAGTTGAAGTCCACACATATCTTGATGTTGTTAGGTTGAGAAGCAGTGCCTTTTGGTATCGTGTTCTTCCCTGAAAGGTTATGCATTTCTCTGGTCACATACTGTATGCTCTTTTAAGATGAAGGCCCTTTTGAAGCTAAATTCTTGATTGCCACCTGTTTCTTTAAACTCAATATTAAAATAAAACAATTGTTTTAAGGAAAGTTTTGTGATAATAGAAGTATGTTATTTACACCAAAGTATAATAGGGCCGCCTCCTTTTAATTGGTTTAATTGGTAGATATTAATTGAAACTTTAAATGATTATTGATAGGTCCCAGTTTAATAAAAAAGATGGCCAATTTTAATCAGTAATGGTCTAGGAAAATCATTAATTCACATAACTTTGACTATTTGATGTCTCTGAATGTGAAGGGCTATTTTTGAAAATAATCCAGAAAGTTCAGTTAGTCCAAAACATGGCAGCTTGCCTTTTGATTTTTATGACTTTGGTTGTTTGTCTGCATATATTTAATTACCCAGCTAGATAACATTTTCACAATGCTAGGCTATACCTGGAAGCTTGGCATTCAGACAGATCATCTATTAGTAGATACATACTGTAGATATAAGCCACATTTACATACCATTCAAAAGAGATAACATTAACAACAAAAACTAGTAAAAGAAACAAAAAGATTAGAATACATCCCCTCAGCAGCCAGCCTTCATGTAAATAGGGAACAACACCAAACAAGTAGGCTTGTAACAGGCGGCAAACAGAAAACAATAATCAAGGAAGCACCAAGAAACCACACACCCACTAAAATTGGGAGGGCAAGTTACTATATAGAAACAGGCAGCAAATCATTTGCATTCAACCCTGAGCTGCAAATGTATTCTCTTCTATTAGAACTGTAATGTTAGTACAATCCAATTATATGTATACTGTATTTGCAATTTGTTTTGACTGGAGATCTGTTCCTGGGTCCAATTTAATGTCTCGTCTTTAATATTAAACCTTCCAAGTGCTTTGGGGATATTTAGAAAAAAATATCTCCTTATAACCTACCAAGTCCTTATCCTGCTTTAATTATCCCTCCTGAATTATATACGGCAAACTGAAGAGCATAACTTGGAGGCTTTATTTTTAATAAGGGAATTTCATCTGAGAGATATCCATTTTTCCCAAGTCATTTGTCCCTGTTACTCATTTTATTTTAATTTTATTATAAATTCCATTGTATAATATCCACCCCTTGCTTAGTATGAAGGTAGGAGCATATCACATAAATTTTAAACCATAAATTTAGATTCAGTAATTAGATTCAGTTCCAAGCAGACTCAGTTTCTCTCACTCTACCTTAGAGGTCTGTGTCTCAGGTTTGCACCACTAACTTACCAGCAGTAGTGGACCTCTTGGGTGGAAGACCTATTTTGCTATCCAACTGAAAATTCCATTTAGCATATGGCCAACTCTGTTGAGATTAGTTAAATTAAGAAAAGCTTAATTAATTAAAAGCTTAATTAAAAGCTTATAGCACTCTAGTTTTATGCTCCAAACCTCTGAAAGTAGCATGTGGCCTTTGGAAAGGACTGTTATAGAAGGGAACATTCCTCTTGTAACACTCAGAAATGATATCAGTGGTCTACAAATTTTGGGAAATTATTGACCTCCGAGGTAAAATGTGTTAATTCTTACATATTTTGATTAGATGAATTAGAAAATGGGTGATAAGGGTGCTGGTTGGCTAAAGTTTTGGATACACAAAGGACTGCTGTTTCCTCTGTGAATGGAACAGTCAAGCCAGAGATTCTCATTATGTCAAGAAAGACTGGCCATCACGACAGTCCTGGGAGCCAGGAAAGAAAAATGTTCAAAATCGAGCTCTTGTTGACTCTCAGAATTTTTTTTTACCACCGTTGCACATAAAACGGGCTGATGAAGAACTTTGTAAAGGCTATGGACAAAACAAAAAAAAAGTTTCCAATAGCTCTATGAAAAGTTTCAAAGACTTAGTGAAGCCAAAATCAATGAAGGTGTCCTTGTTGGTCTACAGATTCGAGAATTGATTGCCTGTTGCGTGGCAAGGAAAAGAAGGCACGGGAAGCCTTCCAGTCTGTGGCTATGGAGGTTCTTGGGAATAGCAAGGCAGATGACTATGGAAACATGTGAAAAGGTCCTCTAAAGTACATGGTGCAAACATGTCATTGAAAATTCACTTCCTACACTTGCATTTAGACTATTTCCCTTTGAACTGTGGGGCAGTGAGTGATGAGCATGGAGAAAAGATACCAAAGGAAATGGAGCCCTTCCATGCTTGTCAATTACTGCTGGAATCTCTCCAGGATGATCCTACTGCAGTTCACAAGAGAAAAGCCAAAAAGTGTGTCACTGCGTTTTTAGTTGTTTGTCAGTAAGCTCGTTGCAGTCTGGTGTTTTTGCAAGTTGTATCATTATCTTATCATTGTAGCCAAGGTGATTGTCACATGTCCAGCCATGTTTTGGTTTCATGTCTGGATCTACTATGATGTGCACATGTCCAGACAAAAAGTTACTTTCTCTTTCCTTTTCTTTGTGCTGTCTGGTGAGATAGACATGTAGTCATGTTTTGAACACCTTTGCAGCTGACAAAGTGAGAAAGAGCCTGTGGCCTAGAGGTTAAAACAACTGCCTAATGTGCAATCAGCCCAGGTTCGAATCTCAGAAGGGTGTGGCTGACTGATGAGAACAAATAAGTTTGAAATGGCTGTGTCAGTTTCCCTTTAATTCTTTGTTAGCAATCCAAAAACAATATGCAAAATATGCCTCCGGTTTCTTGGGTAGGTCTCTTGGGTGCAGCTGGGCTTCCCTCAGCAGGCAAGTTCACTGCAGGCTGCTGCCCTTGTTGGTGGTTTCCTCCTAATTTCTCCAATTTTTCTTCTCCTTTTCCCTTCTCCAGACTTTTTTCTTTTCTATGACTTATCTTTCCCTCCCCACCTCTCCTCCTACCGTTTTGTCTTAGTGTAATAGCAACTTTTCTCCCCGCAATGTAACCATGCATCCCCTGTTGCCACCATCTTGAGAGCAGGGATTTTGAGTTCCCGGGGGTCTCTTCCCTCCCCCCGTATTTCCTGCCGCTTTGGGGAGCAAAGAGGCCTCACCGAGATACAATGTTGCCTGCAGAGACTTAGGCAGACTGCTGGACCAGTTCAACTTCTGCCTGCCTTTTTCCACCCTTGAAAGATGGAGCAATTCTATTTCATGACTTTAAGTCAGAGTTTCTCAACTGTGGCAGTTTTCAGATGTGTGGACTTCAAATCCCAGAATTCCTCAGAGAACATCACTGTTGTTAAGGAACTTTACTTTAAGTATTGTTTATGCCAATTAGCCCAGTCTTTTTATAAGGAGTTCAGAACAGTGTAATTTTTTGAGGAATGCTCTAAACTTGTTAGAGTTTATAGTTCTTTAAAGGGGGTTGGGTGCAGGAAGAATCTTATTATTTGAAGTCTTTTACATATTTATTAGGCAGCTGAACCAATTGAGCTTCCATCTGGGTAAACATGATTGGAATTGGACTTTAAATTACGATATTCTTGTGCAAATTTGGCTATGAATTTACTTAGCTGAAAGGAGGAGGAATACTAGATAGAGAAAAGCAAATCTCCACCCAAGGTTTTCAGCAACAGGTTTTCTATCATATGTATTCCAGCTGCTGAAAAAAGCAAACATTTTTAATTAAACAGCAAGGTGTAGCATGAAAAATGATTTATAAAGTGAAAGTATTTTTTTTAATCCCATTTATATCCTGCCCTTCTCCGAAGACTCAGGGCGGCTTACAATTTTAAGCACAAATCAATGTGCTTAGCAATAGCCTTCATTCTATGTATATGCCTGCTTATTAGGGCTTTCAACCCCCCCCCAAGCGGCATTATTACAAAGTCAGCTTATTGCCCCCAACAATCTGGGTCCTCATTTTACCTACCTCAGAAGGATGGAAGGCTGAGTCAACCTTGAGCCTGGTGGGATGCGAACCTGCACTAATTGCAGGCAGCTGGTGTTACTTAAGGTATTATTGAATTAATTCTAAGATATTTATCATATTATTGTAGAAGCTTATTTATAATGGATGAGAATGGCATACAGTGATAGCCATTGCGCCTGAGATCATAAATACTGAAGTTATGGCTTGAAGGTTTATAGGCACGGAAAGCTTTCACAACCTCACATATCCCTCACTACAAAATTGGACTAGCTCTTTTTCAGACTAATCTGTATAGAATTGACCAAACCGCGCTACATGTGATGGTATAAAAGAGAGTGATTTTAATTGCTGTTCAATGGACATGGAATTCCTGAAATATGAGAATGGCCTACTCACAATCTAGTTTTAACAGTAGAAATGAACGTTTGAAATGAATAAACATGAAATGTAATTTCAGCATCTATTATATTTCCAGTTCAATCAGTCAACTTAAAATAGATGTAGTATCTTCACATTCCTAGTCAGTAATCAGGCTTCTTTTCAAACTTATATACATACCCATCATGCTTTTCCATTTCAGGGTAAACAACATTATGCAAAGCACAGTAAAGGAATAAGAAATAATAACCCAAAGAAATTAAACACATGAGATAAGAAAAAGAAAGTATGTGGTCAGCAAAAATGTTACTCTGACGTTGGAAAATAGCATGGCCACAGATTTAACATCTTGGATATAAACTCTCTTTATGAACAGCCTTTCTATCAATGCAATGGAAAGACTGTTCAATATTTTTATGCATAGTCCAGATTTAATAATTTACTTAAAAATTAGCCTGAGTGATTTTCTATATGTAACAAAAGTTTTTGTTTTCTTTAATCCTGCTTGTCTTTAAGTATTTAACCTCCTTCCCTCCACCTGTATACATTAAACACATTAAACAATAATATAAAATAAATGCCTCTGCTTTGATTTTTCAATTAAAATTCGCCTGAAGCTATTGTTAAAGCTGAATGGAAATATTGATCTTAAAATTAGCTTTTAAGCAATAGATATTTAGATTTTGTTAAAGAATGAGATACATGTCTCCTTCAGACAAACCTCTGGAGTTTTCAGGATCATTCTGCATAATAATCAATACACCCAGTGCTCACCATCATTTGCAGCAGTGTATGCCTCTAGCAGATGTATACAACATAGAATAAGAGGGTTGGAAGGGACCTTAGAGGTCTTCTAGTCCAACCCCCTGCTCAAGCAGAAGCCCCCCTACCATTTTGGACAAATGACTGTCCAGTCTCTTCTTGAAAACCTCCAGTAATGGAGCACCCATTTCTAGAGGTAAGCCGTTCCATGATTAATTGTTTTCACTGTCAGGAAATTTCTCATTAGTTCTAGGTTGGATCTTTCTGTGATGAGCTTCCATCCATTGCTTCTTGTCCTGTTCTCAGGGGCTTTGGAGAATATATCAACTCCAGATTAGACATACCTAGTTTCCTCAATCATTCATTGTATGGTTTAACCTGTAGACTTTTTTTTGGAGATATCACTGTTGTTGCCACTTGTCAAACTCGTGATGTCACGTGACATCGCGCAACGTGTCAGAGCTTTTTCCCCATTGCTGGCAATGGGGTAGGCGTGGTTTCATCATAATGTGTCTGGCCTGCGGGCTGGCAGTTTGACACCCCTGCGACTAAACCATCTCAATTTTGCAGCATTTCTTCTCTAGCACTATTTTTCTGCTTTTAGATATTGTTTGGGAAAGTAAGATGGATAGAGGAGGTGAAAAAGCATTACCTGTACATACAGTTCCATATCTTGTTGTTGTTGTTAGTTGCGAAGTCGTGTCCGACCCATCGCGACCCTATGGACAATGTTCCTCCAGGCCTTCCTGTCCTCTACTATCTTCTGGAGTCCATTTAAGCTCACGCCTACTGCTTCAGTGACTCCATCCAGCCACCTCATTCTCTGTCGTCCCCTTCTTCTAGTGCCCTCAATCTTTCCCAGCATTAGGCTCTTCTCCAGTGAGTCCTTCCTTCTCATTAGGTGGCCAAAGTATTTGAGTTTTAGCTTCAGGATCTGGCCTTCTAAAGAACAGTCAGGGTTGATCTCCTCTAGGACTGACCGGTTTGATCGCCTTGCAGTCCAAGGAACTCGCAGGAGTCTTCTCCAGCACCATAGTTCAAAGGCTTCAATTCTTTGGCGCTCAGCCTTTCTTATGGTCCAGCTTTCACTGCCATACATTGCAACTGGGAAGACCATAGCCTTGACTATACGCACTTTTGTTGACAGGGTGACAGTTGACAGTTCCATATCTATACATGTATAAATTGGCAACTCTAAGAAGATATTAGAAAAACATATGCAATGTATTCCTAAGCTCTAATTTTCTATCATCCTAAAGCAGACATGTCAAACTTGTAATGTCATGTGACATTGCGTGATGTATCGGGACTGTTTTGCCATTGCCAGCAATGGGGCGGGCATGGCTTCCATGTGATGTGTCTGGCCCACAAGCTGGCAGTTTGACACCCCTGACCTAAGGGCAACATGGAGGCTTTGTGTTTATGCAATGGTTTCCTGCCAGCCATGAACAATTGTATATCTCAACATTCCTTTACAGGTAGTCCTCAACTTACAACTATTTAGTTTGGAGTTACAATGGGCCCAACAAAAAGGTATTATAATCCAGATTCTAAGTTACAATGCCCCCCACAATAATATGATTGCATTTAGGGTGCTCACCAAATGCATTAATGGCCATTTGCAGGGTGCCTGGTCAGATGACTGCAATTTACAGGTTTTTGCCTCAAGCCAGCATTTACTTCTGGTTTCCAGCAAAAAACAAAAACAAAAAAAACACCCATTATGAACAGTGGGTTAATGATTGGGTGTTTGCTTAATGAGCATGGATTTGCTTAACAATTGTTGTAAAAAAACCTTTAAAATCTGGTCAGCCATATGATAACTCATTTAACGACCAGGATGATTTATGTCTACAATTCCAGACTCAAATATGTTAGTAAGTTGAGGACTACCTGTAATTTCTCAAGTGATACAATGTCAGAACAGCCTATTTTCTCCATTTTCTGAATGGAATAAGAGATTGAAATCCATCGTTTTGCGGCATTGGTGACATTTGTGGTGAAGTATGGTATTACAATTTGTTATTGACTAAAAGAGACATGGCTTGAAGCATAGAATTTAGAAAAAACTCTTTGACCTTATCAGATACCACCTGTGAAAATCTCAGCTGGAAAAAAGGAACATCAGGGTGGCATATCTGGCCTGTTTGAACTATGAAGATAAACCCTTACTGATTTTCAGAGCAATATGTGGGAAATTGTTTTTGTCAGGACCTACTTCAATCCCACATCTTAAGAAAGCAGAAGTCTTGGAAACAATTTCTTCCAACAGGAACTTTTATTAATAGTAGTTGATAGCAGGCATAATAGACAGGATCTGAGATTTCCCATGCAGAGTGATAGATTAAAGTATCCCCAAACAAGACCCAACCCCATAGTCCGCCCACCTGGTATGGGACAGCCAATCCCCAGGTGTTAAGTCCATCGTGGGAAAAGGGGAGACAACATTGCCTGTTTCCAGTTCACGCAGCAATGGTCAGCAGCTTCTTCACACCTTCCTCTGAGAGTGTAGACATAAACCAGGCACTGAGGTTATGTTCCTTATTTCCTCCCTTGTTCTAGCTGACAGTTTAGGGAGATAAAAGTTCAGAGAGAGAGAGATAACACAGGAAGCAAATAGTTAGATTGTAGTGGGTAGAGGACACAGAGGCAATAAATGAAGCAAAAGGTTACACTGTAGTGGAAAGAGGAAGCAAAGGCAATAACCCCGCAGGCACATCCCCCCCTTCCCCTTGGGAGTATGGCAGAACCCAGGGAAAGTTGAGATTTGATTTTGGGTCAGCGGGGATAGATAGAAATGAAATAGGAATGGGTTCTGACATCCTGCCCCCCTTAAAAATAGGAGAGATCCACCTGTAGAGAAAACAAAACAGGTATAGAGATTAGTCTGGTTTGTTGGGATATTCTGTATGAAATGTCTTTAGCAGTTTGGGTGCTCTGACATGATGTTTGTGTACCCACTTGTTCTGGGAGGAGGGGAGGTGTTTCCACGCTACTAAGTATTGGGTTGCCCCATGATACTTCCTAGAATCTAGGATTTCTTTTATCTTGAAGTGTTGTTCTCCTTCAACCATGATTGGAGGTGGTGGTGGGGTTTTTTGGCTCTAAGGGCGACTGTTGTTCTTGTTTCAGTAAACTGTAGTGAAAAACTGGGTGTATTTGCCTGACATTCTTGGGTAGTTCTAATTCTACTGTTACTGGGTTTATGATTCTTTTAATTGGAAAAGGTCCTATATATTTTGGACCAAGTTTTTTTACAGGGCTGTAGGGATTTTAGGTATTTTGTAGACAAATATACCATTTCTCCTACAGTGAATGGTTTAGGTTCATCTCTTTTTTATACACTTGTGCTTTGTGTGCTTGTCTAGCTTCATCTAATGCTTTCCTAACCACTGGCCAGGTGTTTTGTGATTGGGATATCCATTTTTTCAGCGATGGGATTGCCGGTTCGTTTCGGGTTAGTTCTGGCATAGGGTTGAAACTTTGGCTGGTGGCTACTTGAAAGGGAGTGTAGCCTGTGCTGGAGTGGACTGCGTTACTGTAAGCAACTTCTGCAAAAGGGAGTAGGTAGGGCATGGTTGCAGTGTCGTTCATTGTTTTCTTTAATAGTACAGCCCCCACTGCCACATTGCTTCCATCCACCTGTATTACAAAAGGCTTATTCGGGTCCGGGTGCCTCAGTAGGGGTTCGGTGGAAAAGAGTCTCTTTAACTCTCGAATGCCACTTGGCATTCCATTTTCCATTTCAGTAGCTGGCTGGATTTCACTATGGTTTTTCCCCTTGTTTTTAGCAAGTTCATGAGGGGTGAATGAAGGGATGAACTGGTGGTAAAAGTTTGCGAAACCCAGGAAACTTTGCAACTGCTTTCTTGTACGAGGTGGTGCCCATTCTAGCACTGGCCTGACACAGAGGCAATAAATGAAAGCAAAAGGTTACATTGTCGCAGATAGAGGAAGCAGAGGCAATAAACCTGCAGGCACATCCCCCCTCCCCCTTAGGAGAATGGCAGAAACCAGGGAGAGGTGAGATTTGATTTTGGGTCAGAGGGGAAAGATAGAAATGAAATAGGAATGGGTTCTGACAGTCTGTGAATCTATAAGCTAATGTAGTTTTACAGTGGCTAAGAAATCATTGTTTGAAGTACTGAAGTGCATCACAATTAATTACAATGAAATCACACCATTTACATACAATTGTTCCTTTACTCAGGGTCTTTATGATGCATCAAAAGAGTTGTAGTGAATATCCATGTGCATCTGGGAAGACTGTCACCACTTTTGCTTCTTCCTAAATTTGGAGAGTTAGAAAGGACCATGGAGGTCTTCTAATCTAATTCCCTACTCAGGCAGGAGACCCTATACCATTTTGAACAAATGGCTATCCAGTCTCTTCTTTAAAACCTTTAGTGGTGGAACATCCACAACTTCTGGAGGCAAGCCATTCCATTTCACTGTCAGAAAATTTCTCCTTAGGTTGGATCTCTCTTTGATAAGTTTCCATCTGTTACTTCTTATCCTGCCTTCATATACTTTAGAAAATAGGCTGTCCCCCTCTTCTCTGTGACAGCTCCTAAAATATTAGAAGACTGCTATCACATCGCCCCTAATCCTTCTCTTCATTAGATTTAGACATACTCATTTCCTACAACCATTCATCATATGTTTATGCTGCAGCACTATAATCATCTTTGTTGCTTTTCTCTGCACTCTTTCTAGAGGACCTACAGGACCAGTAGGTGCCTACAGGACCAGTAAATTGCATTTTGTTGGGTAGAGCCCAATGTTCAAATCTGTCAGGATTCTTCTGGATTTTGAGCCTATCTTCTGCAGTGTTGGTGATTCCTGCCAACTTGGTGTTGTCTGCAAATTTGATGATGAGAGTATCCTGACAGACTTGAACATTGGGCTCTACCCAACAAAATGCAATTTACTGGTCCTGTAGGCAAGAGGGTGACCAGGAGCGACCATACTCATTTCCTACAACCATTCATCATATGTTTATGCTGCAGCACTATAATCATCTTTGTTGCTTTTCTCTGCACTCTTTCTAGAGTCTCAACATCTTTTTCTTATCTTGGTGACTAAAACTGGATTCAGTTTTCCAAGTGTGGTCTTACCAAAGCAGTATAAAGCAGTACTAACACTTCACTTGATCTTGATACTATTCCTCTTTTGATTCAGCCTAGGACTGCATTGGCTGTTTTGGCAGCTGCAGCACACTGCTGACTCATACTTACGTGGTTGTCCACTAGAACTCCTAGATCCTCTTGACCAGGGGTCTTCAAACCTGGCCCTTTTATGACTTGTGGACTTCAACTCCCAGAATTCCTCTGCCAGTTTGAAGACCCCCTGCTGTTGACATTTGCTACTTTTGAGCCATGTACCACCTGTTCTATAACTGTGCATTTGGTTTTTCTTGCTTAAGCTTTTATCACCACTGGATCATTCAGTTACATGCAGCAGCTAGTAAAACTTTGCATCCAGTAAAACTTTGTTTCTCATAATGTCTTCCTTTCTTTCCAAGGCCAGTCTTTTCTCCATGAACACATTTCCCTATGGGTGCACTTCTGAGCTTGTTTAAGATTTTTGAGAGAGATTTACTTTGGCTCATTGTTAAGGAGAGAGGATGTTGTGCCCTGCTCCCCATCACAGGCTTAATTGTGATTTTAGAAAACGGATGTCAAACTCGTGACATCACGTGACGTGTCGCAACGTATCATGACTTTTTTTTCCATTGCTGGCAGTGGGATGGGTGTGGTTTTGGTGTGACACATCCAGCCCATGAGCCGGAGTTTGACACCCCTGTTTTAGAAGTTTTCATTTTTAATTTAATTTAATTTTAATAATATTTGTATACCGCCCTTCTCCCTGAGGACTCAGGGCGGTTCACAGGGCAGAATAAAATACTAAATACAAACATTAAAAAGAGATTAAATGATTGCCCGAGTTAAAACAATTGGAATAAAATTCTAAAACACCAAGTTAAAATTAAGACACCAAAAATAAAAAACCCCACCAATCCCCATCAGGCTAGGCCGGCTTGAACAAACAGAAACGTCTTGAGATCGCGACGAAAGGAGCGAAGATCGGGCGCCATCCGGAGCTCTACCGGTAGCTGATTCCACAGCTCCGGGGCGCCCACAGAGAAGGATCTCCCCCTGGGGGCCACCAATCGACATTCTCTGATCGGTGGCACCCTGAGGAGGCCCTCTCTGTGGGAACGCACAGGGCGCAGGGAGCTTGATGCCGGCAGCAGATGTTCCCTAAGGTACTCCGGCCCCATGCCATGGAGGGCTTTAAACACCGTTACCAGTACCTTGAATCTCACCCGGAAGACAACTGGCAACCAATGCAGCTCACGGAGCAGAGGTGTAACGTGGGAGTATCGGGAGACTCCCAACACAACTCTCGCGGCTGCATTCTGTACCAGTTGGAGCTTCCGGGTGGTCCTCAAGGGCAGCCCCATGTAGAGAGCGTTGCAGTAGTCCAGACGAGAGGACACGAGCGCATGAGTGACCGTGCACAAATCATCCCGGCTGAGATAGGGCCGCAACTGGCGCACCAGGCGAACCTGGGCGAAGGCCCCCCTAGTCACAGCTCCTATATGGTCTTCCAAGGTGAGCCGTGAATCTAGGAGGACTCCCAAGTTGCGAGCCCTATCTACGGGGGGTAATAGTTCACCCCCCATAGCCAGAGGTGGAATGTCCGAATAAACCCGGGATGAAGGTATGCAAAGCCACTCAGTCTTGTCGGGGTTGAGTTGAAGTCTGTTCCTCCCCATCCAGACCCGAACCGCCTCCAGGCAACGGGACATCACGTTGAGGGCATCACTGGGGTGGTTTGGGGTCGAAAGGAAAAGTTGGGTATCATCAGCGTACTGATGATACCCAACTCCAAAGCCACGAATGATCTCACCCAGCGGTTTCATGTAGATGTTGAACAGGAGAGGCGAGAGGACCGACCCCTGAGGAACTCCACAAATGAGAGACCTCGCGGTCGACCTCTGCCCCCCTGCCAACACCGACTGCGAACGTCCCTGGAGATAGGAGGAGAACCACTGTAAGACTGTGCCTCCCACTCCCAATCCCCTGAGACGCCGCAGCAAGATACCATGGTCGATGGTATCGAAAGCCGCCGAGAGGTCTAATAGGACTAGAACAGAGGAATATCCCCTGTCCCGAGCCCTCCAGAGATCATTCACCAGAGATCATTTTCTCAGCTGCCTAAAATTCCTGGTCTGTGAACTTGCTTTTCCTTCTGTTATTCCTTCTCCCCCTCCTCCTCCCTTCCCTTCCTTAGGAAACATTCTCTCCTTGGGGAAGGAAAGTAGAGAAAAAAATAGAGCAGCTTCAGGCAAGCGATTGGGTGGGTGGTGGGTGGGTGGGGGATGGAAGATTTCTAGCCTCTCATTGGAGTTCAAGCAGGGGTTGTTTTTTCAGCCTCCCACCATTGCTCAACAAGTTCCTTGGGGCAATTATTTGGCTGGGAGCAGGTAGACAAATTCTCCCAAAGCCCTCAGGAGCTATGAAGTGTTAGTACTGCTTTATACTGCTTTGGTAAGACCACACTTGGAAAACTGAATCCAGTTTTAGTCACCAAGATAAGAAAAAGATGTTGAGACTCTAGAAAGAGTGCAGAGAAAAGCAACAAAGATGATTATAGTGCTGCAGCATAAACATATGATAAATGGTTGTAGGAAATGAGTATGGTCGCTCCTGGTCACCCTCTTGCCTACAGGACCAGTAAATTGCATTTTGTTGGGTAGAGCCCAATGTTCAAGTCTGTCAGGATTCTTCTGGATTTTGAGCCTATCTTCTGCAGTGTTGGTGATTCCTGCCAACTTGGTGTTGTCTGCAAATTTGATGATGAGAGTACAAATAGTGAAACAAATTATAGTTGGAGCCAAAGAATAAATATAGAGAGGGTACTGTATAAATGTTCACAGAATCCTTTTCTGATCATTGTTTGGGCAGTGTCTGGTGCTCCTTAAAGTGGATCCTCCACAATTAATCTTTTAACCTATGTCCAGACACTTGGAGACATCTTGTTGCCCTGACGCTTTTCATTGAAACAGCAAGAAAAAACTAAGTGCAGACTGGAGCCCTCTTCTAAATTCATCACCAGGAGAGCCTTATTTAAGGACCTCCTCTTGTCTGTGCCAAAGGCTCTTTAGTTTCTTTTGCCATTAATCAGAATTAACAGCTGTTGCTTTTATTGCTAATTTAATACATCAAATCTGGTTTCACTGGCAGAAGTTTGAGTGAATTAGAGATAACTCTGTCATCTCCCCAATTTGCTCTAAAAGACACTGAAGAGGGAAGTTTGAAAACAGGGACATATCTCTAATTGGCTCCTTTTTACATTTACGTAACACAACATATAGCTGGTTATATGGTTAATTGTTTGGGTGATGACTTTGTGTATGGAAGACCAATCTACAGTAACTCATCCAGTTCATCCACTTTGTTTCTGAAAAGAGAACATATGGCAATGAAGTCTGGCATCTTGTCCTTATTTATTGGATTGGACATGCAGTTTCCCAACTGCTACTCTGTCTGAGTGGTGAATATAATTTAAAATTCAAACATTAACATTAAAACATTAATATCTAAAAATTAGTCTTTTTCAACCTTGGCAACTTTCAGATGTATAGACTTCAGCTCCTATTGAGGTTGAAGGGAATAGGGAATTCCTATTGGGAATTCTAGGATTTGAAATCCACACATTTGAAAGATGCCAATGTTGAGAAACACTACTACAAACTACAATCAAAGGAGAAAGAAATGGCAGCCAAGAATAAAAAAATTCAGAACAATGACAATCCACAAAGGCCTCAGCAAGTCCTCAACCCCTGTGTCTGGATAAACAGCTGGGTCTTAAGCATTTTCCAGAAGGCCAAAAGGGTTGAAGTTAAAGTACTCAGATGTTAGTTATGGTATGGGTGAAATTTCCAAGATATGGAGATCTGTCCACATCAATCACAAATTGCACAAGTCTTTATGGCAGTCATGGAGCTGCCAAGTGCAAACCAGTGTAAAGCAGGAATAAATCTTTTGTGATGTCACCAGTGGGAAACAAGCATTTAAATAATTAAAGGCCAAGAAAGCGAAAAGTACACATGCTAATAACATGAATCTTAAAAGCACAGTTGTTAACATTTACTTTGTCATACCACAAATAGGCATGCCACCCAAATCTCAAATAAAAACCTTCGACATCTAACAGCCTTGAATTTATTTAAAGTTATCCAATTTATTAACCATACCAGACAACAAGCATGATAATATAATCTAAGATCCATGTACGGTAGAAGTATAAAAGAAGGTTAGCTGATAAAGTGCCCCTTTGGCTATTACCTCATGGAGTGCTACATAGAACAGAGATAATTTCGCAATGTAAATGGATGACATATCGAGACATTTTGATATTTGAAAAAAGGGATTTAAAATAAAGATAAGAGAACAACTAGTAAGTGAAGGATTTGCTTGTGATTGGTTTAATTATTTTAGAATTTTTGAAAGATTTAAATTTGAATACAAAGTTTTGTTTTCATAGGAACTAAATCTGAATTGGACGTTAATTTATGTTCTTGAGATGACCACTTGATTTCTAAAGTATGTAAAATGTTACTTAAGATGAACCTAGAAGATGAATAAGTTAAAAAGTTTATGGTAAAACAGGCAAAAGGATTTGTGCAAAATATAACACTAGATAAATGGGAAAAATCTATGGATGAATGGACTAAAATTCATATTATAGTTTGAAAGAAAACTTTTACAAAATCTTGTATTGCTGGTATTTGACCCCAGATAGGCTAGCGAAAATGTGTGCTGGAAATGAAATCAAAATACAGATTTATTTCACCATATGTGGTGGTCTTGCAAATATGTGAAAACATACTGGACAAACAGAAGAATGACAATGCAAAACATATTAAAGATACAAATTTTAATGAAACCTGAAGATTTTCTTTTAGGTATGATGGACAAGCCAATTGCAAAACAATTTGGGATGCTATTCCTTCACATGGAGACGGCTGTGAGGATTGTACTTGCCAAACACTGAAAGAAAAAGAGACGCCAACTGTTGAAGGATGGATTTTGAAACTGACTGAACTAACAGAGATGGCGAAATTAACTGCTTTGATTAGAGATAATGGACTTGACCGAGTTCCCCAACCTTTCAGGCTTGGTGGCCTGGTGCAGGGGGAGGGGGAAAGAAGGAAAGGATTTGTGGGAGGGTGTGAATGCATGTACGTGCACATACACATGAATGAACACCCATTGCTCATGAGAGTGGGGCCATCAGTGCTCGCATGAGTGGGACCATGAATGCCTGTGACGCTTGCGGCGATGCTCATGTGAATGGTGCCATGAATGTCTGTGATGCTCAGGTTGATGCTCATGTGAGTGAAGCTGCAAACACCCATGATGCTTGCAGCAATGCTCGCACTAGTGGGATCATGATGTTCTGTCCCAGCCTACATGAGTACTTGCTCAACTGCTTTACTCATAAGAAGAAACCTCTCTTCCTGGAACCAGGGAGGACCCGCAAGAAAAAACAAACCCTTTTTATTTTTACACACCTGACTCAATGTCCAAGACTTGAGAGGCAAGCAACACAATCCACAAAAACACAATCCTCAGCATGAACGTTTGCCTTTGGCAACCAGCACCTCCCACACCTTCCCCCTTTATAAACAAACTGGGGCTTGCTTCTTAATGGCTGGGGGGGATAGATGTCACCAAGCCTCCTCCAGCAAAATGCCATTGATGTAGTATACTTAGGTTTCAGTAAGGCATTTGACAAAGTAGACCACAACCTACTCCTCGGTAAGCTAAAAAGAGACAGAACAGACATCACCACCAAATGGATTTGTAGCTGGCTGACAAACCATACTCAACAAGTAGTCCTCAAAGGTGCTACATCCACATGGAAAGAAATAAGCAGTGGGGTACCACAAGACTTTGTCTTAGGCCCAGTACTCTTCAATATCTTCATCAATGACTTAGGTGAGGGAATAGAAGGGGAACTCATCAAATTTGCAGATGACACTAAATTGGCAGGAATACCCAACACCCCAGAAGACAAACTCAGGATCCAAAAAGATCTTGATAAACTTGAACAATGGGACCTATGAAACAAAATGAATTTCAATGTGGAGAAAAGCAAAGTTTTACATTTAGGCAGGAAAAATCAAAGGTATAAGTACAGATTAGCTGAGACTTGGCTCAATAACAATGAGGGATCTTGGAGTCCTAGTGGATGATCACTTGACTATAATCCAGCAGTGTGCAGCAGCAGCAGCCAAAAAAGCTAATACAATCCTGGGTTGTATAAACAGATGCATAGAATCAAGATCATGTGAAATATTAGTACCGTTTTATAAAACCCTAGTAAAACCACACCTCGAATACTGCAACCAATTTTGGTCATGATATTACAAAAAAGATGTTGAGACCTTGGGAAAAATTCAGAGAAGAGCAACTAAGATGATCAAATGCCTGGAGACTAAAACATATGAAGAACTTGGGTTTGGACCTGGGTTTGGCTAGTCTAAAGAAAAGAAGAAGCAGGTGACATGATAGCAGTGTTTTAGTATTTGAGGGGCTGCCACAAAGAAGATGGGTTCAAATTATTTTCCAAAGCACCCAAAGGCAGGACAAGAAACAATGGTTGGAAATGATCAAAGAGAGAAGCAACATAGAATTAAGGGGAAACTTCCTAATGGTGAGGACAATTAAGCAGTGGACAATTAAGCAGCTTGCCTTTAGATGTTATGGGTGCTCCATCACTGGAGATTTTTAAGAAGAGACTAGACAGTCACTTGTCTGAAATGGCATAGGTTCTCCTGCTTAAGCGGGGGGGGGGGGCTGGACTGGAAGACCTCCAAGATCCCTTCCAGCTCTATTCTATAAACCTTCCAGTTCTAATCTATTCTATTTCCCCCCCCCCAATTATTCTGTCTTAATCCATCCAGATGCTGTTGAGGTGATATAGTTCTTGTCCTGATCTCTGATATTTTTGATAGCTCTAGAAAATGCTATGAGTGACAAGTAAAAGAAATAGCTCTAGTTGCTGTAGAAGGCAGTTTAGCTTTGCAATGATAATGACTTTCTTTCAGAAGTACATTATGTGTCAGAACCAACTTCAGCCTACATCTTAAGAAAGAAGGACTCTTGGAGACAAAATTTTCCAAGCAGGAACTTTTACTACAAAATAGGAGATAACAGGTATAATAGACAGGATCTGAGGAATTCCCTCACAGATCGATATTTTTAAATTGTCCCCAAGCAAACCCCACGCCACAGTTCATTCGGTCAGTTCCAGATCAGCCAAGCTCCAGGTGGTAAGCTCATTGTGGGTAAGGAGAGATAATGGTCCGTTTGCAGCAGAATCATTTCCACCCCCCTCATACTTCATTCAGAGAAACCAACCAGATTCTGGAGAGTTTCATTCCTCCCTTTTCCACCCCCTTTCTTAATTGCCCGTAGACTGAGAGGGAATGCCTAGTGAGAAAGCTATTGATTATATTGTGATGGATAGCAAGCAGGCGGAATAAACAAAGATTACATTTAAGGGAGCTAGTGAAAGCCATAAATCTCCATGCCTGTTCTCTCTCCCCCTTGGGATGGCAGAATGCAGGGGGAGATGAGATTTGGGGTTAGCTCAGAGGAGATAGTTAGAAATGAGATATAAATGGATTCTGACAGTATGCTTCCTGAGAGACATTGTTTTCTATTTGCAGATCAGTATTATCTCAGTTAGCTTGGGGTCTTAAAAAACTTCTTTCTGCTGAAATCTTAGCCTTCCAGATTTCCACTGTCATTTCCTCTAACTTCCTGGTTTGGACAAATTACAGTTCATGGATTAGTGCTTCTCCTTCAAACTAGAACTGCAGTCCTTTTGAATAGTCTGAAGGCTTGTGGTGAGGGAAAAGTCTAATCTTCCTTCTCCATGAGGCCACAGATGAACAGAAAGTCCCAGGAGGTCAAGGACTAAATTTGGGGGGTGGTGGACTTTGCTTTGTCTGCCATTATCTGTGTGCTACTTTTCACTCATCCCATTAAAAAATGACCTAGATTTTCCCCATGAAAGTTTATTTCTGCCAACAAGCATAGTCATGTTTTTGAATGAATCAAACATTAAATCTGCTTGAGTTAGTCCCTAGGTACTGCAATTTGATTTCTTTTGCAGGCACATTGTTGGGAATTTCTTTTCCATTCAGAAAGAGATGCTAAGGGGAAAAAATAGTTGAATGACACTCTCCAAACCTTGCCGATAGAAAAGGAAGTGCAATGCATTCCAAAAGCCACAAGTTAAAGTGGCAATATCTGTCAGCGTAGAGTGTAACATTATCCACGATCATCCTTCTGATCTTCTGTAACCCGAATATGTGAAGGTACCAGTGAAGTTGATTCTATGTCATCATGCTTACTTGATCAAAACAGCATCCAAGATGGCCTGACTTTTGTTGGCTGATTGGAGCTCTTTAATTATAGCCAAGTCTGCTTCTGGACCTTTTGTTTTGGGAAGCTTCCTGGTCTACTTAGTTTGTGTCCAATCTATCACTAACATACTTTAGCTAGCTCTGAACATTTTCTTATCCGAAACATCTAGGAAGAGCCAGAGCAACATTAAGAAGGCTTTTTTAAATATGGAAAGGACCACTGGTGCCAAAGTAAATCTTGATGCAAAAAAAGAATATCATCTAGAAAAATAATTTCCCTCTTCAAACAAATCCATGCTCCTTGTCATTCAGACCTCTTTCTACTGTATTATGGTCGCATCCTTTCATTCTTTGCCATTATTAATTTCCAGCTGCTGTTTTATGCCAGCATTAATCCTGTGAATAGGAATCCCACAGCAATGACTTTTTACCTTCCATTGGCTTGAATACAAATGAAGGTTCACTCAGGTTTCAGCCAGGCTTCCAATTTGCGATGGTCTCATTCCACAGAGGAATCTGCTGGAGGGAATCCAGAAACATTGAAAGGTAATCAGAAACTTCATTTAGAATGAGTCTGGAAGTGATTCAAAGGTGAGCTATCAGTGACAATTCCCAGAGAAAAGATGGATTCTGTGAGAAGTAAGGTGAAGGCTCTATTTATGATTAGCTCAGAAAGTTAAAACTTTAGAGGGATTGGAACAATGGCTTATTATGCATATTAAGAAATAAACCTCACTGGGTATAGTGGAAAACATACATCCCTACAAGAATAATTACAGTTACACTGTGCAGCTAAAGCCTGAAGCATACATAGCAGCATTATCTATTGAAAGACAGGCAGAATGATCCCCATGAGAAGAAACAATAGGAAAAGATTTCAAAGGCCTGTATAAACAACAAGCTCCTTCACAAGCATAGAACCAAAAGGGAGATTTACAGGTGTTAGCCAGTCAAACACATTTTTGCAACATTTGGCTGGAAACACTCTAATTCATGGAAAAATGAACATACCCCATAATCCATTTTTGGAGCCTTTTTGAAGGATAATAAAATAAATTAAACACTTTAAACTCCTGTTGTGCAAAAGGTCTGAACAGAAACTCATCCTCATAATGACCACAGATGTGCACGAAGCATGGCCTATAAAAGAAGCTTTGTTGGGTGCTTAAACTGTACTCTACAAAGCTACACATCTGTCTCTGCGGGCATGTCTAGGCAGAGGCAGGCACCTTTTTTCCATGTAGCACAGAAGCTATTTTGTTTGAAGTAATATTGACCCTCTCCAAAGTGAAGGGCTTTGGAGAAGAAAGAGACACTATGTCAGGGCTCTTCAAACGTGGCCCTTTTATGACTTGTGGACTTCAACTCCCAGAATTCCTCAGCCAGCATGCCTGGTTGAGGAATTCTGGGAGTTGAAGTCCACAAGTCATAAAAGGGCCAAGTTTGAAGAGCCCTGCACTACGTGCATGAAACATGCAGCCACTTTGAGTAAATAGCAAGGATAATAATTAATGGAAAAAGTACTTCAGGTTCTTCTAAAGCAGGGGTGTCAAACTCAATTTCATTGAGGGCCGCATCAGCATTGTGGTTGCCCTCAGGGGGCCGGGTGGGTGTGGCCAGGGTGGGTGTGGCCTACTGGGTGGGCATGGCTAGAGTGCGTATGGCCTACTGGGTGGGCGTGGCCAGCTCTACATCGTTCGCATCAAGGGTGCCTATGGGGGCCTGGGCAGGAGTGGGACAGATCTGAGGGTCTCTGGCAGGAGGAGGGTCTCTGGGCCAGGGCCAAGGCAGTGGGGGCCGTTTCCAGGATGTCTTCGCGGGCCACATGAAACCACTTCACGGGCCGGATCCGGCCCTCGGGCCTTGTGTTTGACATGTCTGTTCTAAAGCCTGTACTTTATTTTTATTTTGTGCTATTTTTAGCAGCAGTGAGGCTATTTTTAGCAGCAGTGAGGCTTTATACCAGCAGTGAGGCTTCAAGATGTTAGCTGACAGGGATTCTGAAAGCCTGCATGATAAATAATCCTTCATTATTGTCTGATTGGTTGTCTGAAGCAGACAAGCAGACTTTGCAGCCCTCTGGTCCTTTGGATCATCATAAATATTCTCACTAGGATTAGATGAATGCTATTTCACTAAGGACTCTTTTGAAAAAGTGGTAACTGAGGACACAGTTTTTGCTTTAGTAATTTAGTGATTTGGTAAACCAGTGTGGATTTGTCAAAAACAGATCATGCCAAACAAACAATGTTACCTTTTTGGACAAACTGATTAAATCAATAAGTAATGGAAATGCTGTGCACATAGCTTCTTAGACTCCAGGAAGGTATTTGACAAAGTAAACCACAGCCTACTTCTTGGTAGGATAGAACAATGTGGGATTGACAGTATCACCACCAGATGGATTTGCAACTGACTGACCAACTGTATTCAGAGAATAGTCCTCACTAGAACTACATCTACATGGGGGAAGTATGCAGAGGGGTTGGGAATTTGGAAGATGGAGTCAAGATTCGGAAGGATCTTGACAGACTTGAAGATTGGGCTTTATCCAACAAAATGCAGTTCAGTGGTGAGAAAAGTAAGGACCTAAACATGGGCAGGAAAAATAAAATGCAAGGTATAGAATAGGTGGTACCTCAACAGTAGTAACTGTGAGAGGGATCTAGCTGTCCTAGTAAATCACCACTTAAGTAAGAGTTAGTAGTATGCTGCAGGTATGAAAAAAGGCCAATATAGTTCTAGGTTGCATAAAGGGATAGCTTCAGGATCACATGAACTAATAGAATAGAATAGAATAGAATAGAATAGAATAGAATAGAATAGAATAGAATAGAATAGAATAGAATAGAATAGAATAGAATAGAATAGAATAGAATAGAATAGAATAGAGCAGAGCAGAGCTGGAAGGGACCTTGGAGGTCTTCTAGTCCAGCCCCCTGCTCAAGCAGGAAAACCTATACTGTCTCAGACAGGTGCATGTTCAGTCTCTTAAAAATCTCCAGTGATGGAGCGTCCACGATTTCTGTGGGTAAGCTGTTCCACTGGTTGATTGTCCTCATTGTCAGGAAGTTTTGCCTCAGTTCCAGGTTGTTTTCTTTGATCAGTTTCCAACTGTTTCTCATCTTTTCATCTGGTGCTTTGGTGAACAACCTGGCACCCTCTGTCTTGTGGTAGCCCCTCAGATATTGGAACACTGCTATCATGTCTCCCCTATTTCTTCTTTAGACTAGCCAAACCCAAGTCTCGTAGCCGTTCTTCATATGTTTTAGTCTCCAGGCCTTTGATCATCTTAGTTGCTCTTCTCTGAACTTTTTCCAAGGTCTCAACATCTGTTTGGTGATATGGTGACCAAAATTGGCTGCAGTATTCCAGGTGTGGTCTTACTAGGGTTTTATAAAGTGATAATATTAATTTGCATGACCTTGATTCTATCCCTCTGTTTATACAACCCAGGACTGCATTAGCTTTTTTGGCAGCTGCTGCACACTGCTGGCTCATAAATCAAGTGATCGTCCACTAGGACTCCAAGGTCCCTCTCACAGTTACTATTTTTAAGCCAGGTCTCGCCCAGTCTGTACTTGTACCTTTGATTTTTCCTACCTAAATGTAAGACTTTGCTTTTCTCCACATTGAAACTCATTTTGTTGGATAGGACCCATTGTTCAAGTTGGTCAAGATCTTTTTGGATCCTGAGTTTGTCTTCTGGGGTGTTGGCTCTCATGTAAGTGATTGATGAAGATGTTGAAGAGTACTGGACCTACGATGGAACCTTGTGGTACCCCACTGCTTACTTCTCTCCATATGGATGTAGTGCCATTGAGGACTACTCGTTGGGTACAGTTTGTTAGCCAGCTACAGATCCATCTGGTGGTGATGTTGTCTATCCCTTTTCCTAGTTTACCAAGGAGTAGGTTGTGGTCTAACTTGTCAAATGCCTTACTGAAATCTAAGTATACTACGTCCACTGCGTTTTGCTGGTCTACTAGTTTAGTCACTTTAGTCACTAGTACTACTTTATATTGCAGTGGTAAGACCTCACTTGCAATACTGTATCCAGTATACTGTATCCATGATACAGAAATGATGTTAAGACTCTAGAAAGAACACAGAGAAAAGCAACAAAGATGCTAAGGAATCTGGAGGCTAAACCATTTGATGACCGAGAGAACTAGCTATGTCTAGATTAATGAAGAAACAACTAGGGGTGATATGATAATAGTCTTCCATTACTTGGGTTGTCACAGAGAAGAGAGAGTTGATTCATTCTACAAAGCATCTGAGGGCAGGGCAAGAGGTAACGGGTGGAAGGTCATTAAAGAGAGATCCAGAATCAGAATAGAGCTGGAAGGGACCTTGGAGGTCTTCTAGCCCACCCCCCTGCTCAAGCAGGAAACCCTATACCATTTCAGACAGGTTGCTATCCAGTTTCTTCTTAAAAACCTTCAGTGATGGAGTACCCTAACTTTTGAAGGTAGGCTGTTCCACTGGTTAATTGTCCTTATTCTTAGGAAGTTTCTCCTTAATTCCAGGTTGCTTCTCTCCTTGATTAGTTTCCATCCATTGTTTCTTGTCTTGCCTTCTGGTGCTTTGAAAAATAAGTTGACACCCTCTTTCATGTGGCAGCCTCTCAAATACCGGAATACTATTATCATGTCCCTCTAGTCCTTTTCTCTAGACTGGCCATTCCCAAGTCCTGCAACCGTTCTTCACATGTTTTAGTCTCCAGGTCTTTAATAATCTTAGTTGCTCTTCTTCGCACCTTTTCCAAGGTCTCAACGTATTTTTTGTAATGTGACCCAAACTGGATGCAGTATTCCAGATGTGATCTTACTAAGGCTTTATAAAGCAGTACCAATACTATTCTTTTTGGATTCTAAACTTGTCTTCTGGAGTGTTGGCTACTCCTGCCAGCTTAGTGTCATCTGCAAATTTGATGAATTCCCCTTCTATTCCCTCATCAAACTCATTTATGAAGATATTGAAGAGTACTGGGCCTAAGATGAAGTCTTCTGGTACCCCACTATTTACTTCCCTCCGTGTAGATGTGGTACCATTAAGAACTACTCATTGAGTATAGTTTGTCAGCCAGTTACAAATCCATCTGGTAGTGATGCTGTCTATCCCACATTTTTCTAGCTTACCAAGAAGTAGTTGTGGTCTACTTTGTCAAATGCCTTGCTGAAGTCTAAATATACTATGTCCACAGCATTTTGAGGGTCTAATAATTTAGTCACTTTATCAAATAAATAAAATTGGTTTGGCATGATCTGTTTTTAATAAACTCGTGCTGGCTACTAGTTATAATTTTATTATTTTCTAGATGTTCACAGATCTGTGTTTTGATTATTTTTTCTAGTATCTTTTTTTAAAAGATTTGTTTAGTTTTTCTCTTACATACATACATTGATTTTTCAACCAGCATGCTGTCTGGATTCAAAAGCGCTAATACATAGTCAATTCCTAATCCTTGGTTCTTTCCTCTAGCCATTTGTAGAATGACTCCCAGATTTGGTAGTATTCTGTTTCTTCTTTATCTTTCAATCTCATAGTTAATCTGTCCATCTCTGCGCATTCCAATATTTTTTTAATTATTTCTTCCTCCGGTGGTACTCCTTCATTTTTCCAGTATTGCACGAAGACTATTCTTGCTGCTGTTGTGACGTGTAGAATCAAATATAAGCTTTGTTTATTAATCTTTTCTGGCATTATACCTAATAAAAATGTTCAGATTTAAATTCAACATGTTCTCCCAACATTTTTTTTCTAACCAAGCATGTATCTTTTTCCAATAAGCCTTTGCTTTACCACATGTCCACCCGATATGATAATACGTGCCTGAGTTATGTTTACATTTCCAGCATCTATGTGACATATTTTTTAACATTTTTGCTAATCTTGCTGGTGGCAAGTGCCATCTATAAAACATTTTATATAAATTTTCTTTATACGAAGTTGACATTATCAATTTATAATTTCTCTCCCATAATTTTTTGCCATTTTTCTAGTTCTATATTATAACCAAAAATTTTCGCCCACCTTATCATTGTTTCTTTAACTTGCTCACTTTCCATCTCCAAAATTAAAAAAAAATTATACATTTTCTTAATTAATTTCTCATCAGAAGTTAACAATATCTTATCAAATACAGTTTGTTCTTTATAGAACCCATACATTCACGTCTTTTTCATATCTATTTTGCATCTGTAAATGTGCCCACCATGACAGGTTGATACCCTGATTTTTCAATTCTTGTCTCGATTTTAAATTCCCATCAGTATTTAGAATATCTCTATATGTCCAAATTTTTTCAAAGTCTACCAAGTTGGGATGTAGAAAAGCTTCCATTGTTGATAGCCACCCTGGAATTTTAACATATATTTTAGTTTTACGGTAATTTTTTCCCATACTGTTAACAAAGCATTTCTTATATAGTGATTTTGGAAATACTTATGAATTTTATTTTTCCCATACCACAAAAAAGCGTGCTATCCCAATTGTAAATCGTGTCCCTCCAAATATAACCTTTTATTTCTAAGAGTTATCCATTCTTAAAAAAGGTAAAGTTTCCCCCGCAGATGCGTGCTAGTCATTTCCAACTCTAGGGGCCGGTGCTCATCTCCGTTTCAAAGCCAAAGAGCCAGCGTTTGTCTGAGGACGTCTCCATGGTCATGTGGCCGGCATGACTAGACACCAAGGCGCACGGAACGCTGTTACCTTCCCACCGTAGTGGTCCCTATTTTTCTACTTGCATGTTTACGTGCTTTCGAACTGCTAGGTTGGCAGAAGCTGGGACGAGTAACAGGCGCTCACTCTGTTATGCAGCACTCGGGATTCGACCCGCCAAACTGCCGACCTGCTGATCGACAAGTTCAGCGTCCATACAGATGCTTGATAATACAAAGCCTACTCAGGTAGCCCAAAACCTCTGTTCTCCTTAGCATCTTGTAACATTTTCATGTTTATTCTAGCTTTCTTTCCTTGCCAAACAAACTTCAAAATTAATGAATTTAAATCTTGGAAGAATTTTTTCTCAAGTTTTATCAGAATTGTTTGGAATAAAAATAACATCTTCAGCAATATATTCATTTTGACTAGTATTGACAATTGCAAATTCTTGCACTTTTCCAAGTCCAATTTTATTTGTTTCAATAGCTTTATATACTTGTCTTCTTTTATTGTTGAGCATTTGGCCAATAAGTATATACCCAAGTATTTGACCTTTTTCACTATCTGTACCTCTATTGTTTCTGACATTTGTTTTTTTTGCTTATCTGTAAGATTCTTAACTATTACCTTAGTTTTTTTCTCTACTTATTTTTAATCCCGCCATTTCTCCATACTGTTCTATCTTTCCCCACAATTTAGGGATCATCTCCAGAGGTTCTTCCAAAATAAATACTAAATTGTCAGCAAATGCTTGTAGTTTATATGTTTCACCTTTTATCCCCAGCACTTTAATTTCTGTATCTATTTTTCTAGCTTACCAAGAAGTAGTTGTGGTCTACTTTGTCAAATGCCTTGCTGAAGTCTAAATATATTATGTCCACGGTATTTGGTGGGTCTACTAATTTAGTCACTTTATCAAATAAATAAAATTGGTTTGGCATGATCTGTTTTTAATAAACTCGTGCTGGCTACTAGTTATAATTTTATTTGTTTCTAGATATTCACAGATCTGTGTTTTGATTATTTTTTCTAGTATCCTTCCAGGTATTGATGACAGGCTGATTGGTCTGTAGTTTCCTGGATCTGTTCCCCCCCCCTTTTTTTTTGAAGATGGGAACTGTTGTGTTGTGGGTTCTGAAGAGCAGGAAAGACGCCAGGCAGATGAGTACAGAAGAACCATTGCTTTATTGTAACTGAGACTGTGCTGTACTGGGGCTTTGGGGTAACATTGCACAATATATATAGTCCACATGCTCTGAACAACCTATCAGATTGAACCCATTATTCCCACCACATTAACTGCTGCCAGGACTGGAGACATCCTGTCTGGGTTGCTGGAGAAATGTTAGTTCTCCAGCAGCACACGTGATTAAACCCCAAAAAGCTCAGTACATAACAGGAACCACATCAGCTCTTTTGCAATCTTCTGTAATTCCCCAGTGCTCCAAGATTTTATAAAGACGTGATACAATGGTTCTGAGATAACATCTGCCAGCTCCTTCAGAACTCTGGGATGTAATCCATCAAGTCCCAGTGATTTATATTCATCAAGGGCAGAGCGGTATTCTCTTACCATTCTCTTGGTTATTTTAATTTTTATTTCTAGTCGGGGTTCTTTTACTGTTATTTTTTGATAGGTTGGGCTATAGTTTCATTTTGTGTGAAGACTGATGCAAAGAATGAGTTAAGCAGCTCTGCTTTCTCTCTACTGCTTGTTACTTCCTTGCCATCTTCTCTCTTTAGTGGATGACTGTTTCCTTGACTTTTTTGTTATTTATATGTTGAAAGAAACTTTTTTTTATTATCTTTGCTTTTGTTGCATCACTGGAGGTTTTTAAGAAGAGACTGGACAGTAACTTTTCTGAGATGGCATAGGTTTGCCTGCTTGAGTGGGGGGCTGGACTAGAAGACTTCCAAGGTCCCTTTCAGCTCTATTATATTCTAAAGAACTAATGATTTACCCACAGTATATATGTATTGAACTTTAGCAAAATAATATGAATTGTCAGTCAAGGAGAAATTGTTAAATTGCTTTACTCAAAGAAATATGAGATGTTTTACTATGAAACATTAAATAAAAATCACATACCTTTAAGTTGTTATTTGGAGATGCAAATAAATTAAAATAATGGTTGGGTTAAAGAGAAGACAATATTTTGTAATGGGGATGTTGTTTCGATTTCTATCAAAACTGATAATAATATTAGTGAAACACATGTTTGCAGAACATATGGTTAATTGATGTCAGACTCAGAACAGTGAAATAGAATTAATCATATGGAATGAAAATGTCAAAAACATAAAAGAAAGGAAATTTGAGTGCTGTAACTGATTTTAATTGCTTCCATCTAACCATTGTAGTGCAGTGGTTAGAATGTAATATTGCAGGCTGACTCTGCCCAAAGCCAAGAGTTCGATTTTGACCAGCTCAGGGTTGACTTAGTCTTCCATCCTTACAAGGTTGGCAAAATGAGGACCCAGATTATTGGGGTCAATATGCTGACTCTGTAAACTGCTTAGAGAATAAAGCACTATGAAGCAGTATATAGTCTAAGTGCTATTGCTATAATAAAACCTAAAATAGGAATGTTCACACTTTATATTTTAAGATTTAAGTCCTGAATTCCCTGCAAAATCATTTGAAGCAGGACATATCTTGCATTTAACCTGTTCCCGCAGACCTTTGCATGAAATAGCCACTGCATATTTATAGCAACTACATGCTTGGTGTATATTTGTGTAAGAAATGTTGGTGTGTGAAGAGGAGTTCTAACATCATTAAGTGAATAACAGACATGTCTATCATAGTCATTCTTGCAATCAGATCTCTGTATGTTACCCCATTCACAAATGTTTATATGAGTCAAGGACATCTAGGGGAGATCAAACAATTCAAGATGGTGGCTAAAACTCTGCAACTGAAGCTTCATGCCTTTTTATTTGCTAAAAGAGAGACTCTTCACTTGCTTAGTTGTATTGCTATCTTGACTGTTTTGACATCTCCTGCAAACATCCCTGGAGTAAATAATGAAGTTATGGGGGGCTAGATAGAAAGGGACAGGTACTTTCAATCACAGGCTTCATTAGAATCCAAATAAAAGTCTTGCATTGTGACAATAGTTTCTGCTGTAAACACTGGGTGCCATACCACAAAATCCTGGATGGCAATTAGAAAATATGTGCATTGACATCTGTTAATTACAAAAGCCCACATTGCTTGTATTTGCTGTATACTTCCACGATACATTATGACATCCTAAGTTCTTAGGAAGAACTTTATGTATTTGAGAACACACACTGGCTAAATAACTGGCAGCTATAATTTCACATTTGTGTGTGTATAATAACAAAATTTATATGCTGCCCAATTCCCAGCAGCTCTATGTATTCAACAGTGTTACTAGAGAGATTAAGGGCAGACATGGATTAGTCACATTGGTCAGGATTATGGGGAGTCTTTAAACATTATAGAAGGAATCTGAGCATGTAGTTGTTACATTCAAAAGATAGTGTAAGTTGCCATCTCACCCCCCTTATTTCTGTTAATTTGTTCAAATTTATGGACAAATATCCTCTTTTGAATATGAATGTGTGTGTTTGTCTGTATGTGAGCACTACATAGATAAATTTTCTCCATGATGATCTTTTTCTAACTTGGTCTTCCAACAATGATCTCATTGCCACTGTAATTGAGTCCAGCCACCTTACCACCCAAATTCAATACTTCTTAATTTTTCAGAGATCAGCCAAAGTAGGTTAAGTGCTGTAATTGCCTGTGGCTCTTTTAGAATACTGTCCTCCATTCCCCATTTTCCTTTTCATGTTATAGCGTTTGATGAGCAGAGTTTTATGGGTTTAGTACATAGGATTTGTATTATTACTATATTTTTTTTTGCAAATTACTGTTTTGTAATTCTGGGTTTAGGGAGAAGATGACATTAACACTGACATTAAATGGCTGATTGTATGGAGGGACACAGAAGAAAAAGGGGTGTCTGAGTTTGTGAATCCTATAAGGATATTTCCCATAATCTTTGTCTTTCTCTTATAAATACATTCATGCATGCATCTATACACTCACAGTACGATTAGAAAGAAAGAGGTTTTGAAATATCTTCCAGTTCAGTATAATATTTAAAGTGGGAGAGGTGCTTTAGCAAACTTTACTAATACCAAAAGAGTTTCAGCCTCTTCTAGCTTGCAATGCACTTTTTTTCTTATTGCCAGTTCCTAATCTAATTGCTCTGCTTGATTCCAAAATCAGGACTGACTCAGGTGTCTAAACATGTATCACTTCAAATCTGGCTAGGCTCAGGAAAGGATTATTTAACTGACATTGCACTTCCTTAAAAATCTTTTTAAAAGATCTTTAATCCACCCTAGTGTCCACTTTATAAAATTATCACTTATCTGTTGTGATGAGTCGCAATCTGTTTCCTATGAGGATTTTTATAGTTATTTTTTATAGTTAATTTAAAATTCTTAAAGTGTAAATCAGTAGTTCAAATTTATCTGTACCCTTAATTCATTTATAACTTTCTGTAGATGCTATTCATTTCTGCCAATGATAGACATGTTTCTTAAAGCCATTGTGAAAGAACTCCATGCTATTTCTCTTCAACAAGGTCCTGATAGTTGTTCCTGTCTCTTCATTTGAGTCAAACAGAGGCCCCTGACAGTATTCCTTCAATTCTGACGAAAAATGTATGGTGCCAAGTCTGGACTACAAGGTTGATGGGACAAGACTAGAGATCCATTTGCCTCTTGGGTATCTTGTGAGGTGTGAAGACTAGCAT
Organism: Vipera berus; assembly: GCF_964194415.1. NCBI lineage: Eukaryota > Metazoa > Chordata > Lepidosauria > Squamata > Viperidae > Vipera > Vipera berus. The sequence continues at coordinate 89,245,429 of NC_138207.1, read as the reverse complement.
TGTCACAATTTCCTTCTGGTGTTTCAAAACTCTGCCTAATCATTGTTTCAAAATTTTGCATGCCGTAATGCAGTGCTCTGAATAGAACGGAGGTACCAGGTTCAAGGAAATCCATGCAAATAACATCATCTGCAGTCAAAAAATCTTTAACTATGAATTTTCCTGCAGAAGCCTGAATTTTGCCTTTTTTTCTGTAGATAAAGTATTATGACAATATTTTGTGGACTGATGCTTCATTCTGGGGTCATGATGATGAACCCTTGTTTTGTCAACTGTCACACTGTTGTGAAGAAATTCCTTACCTTTATTTTTGTAGCATGACAACAACTACTGGAAAATAATATAAAATCTTCCATCTCTGCCGTCAGCATCTAAGGAATCCATTTTGCACAAATCTGATGTTAAGAACATCAATATCTTGACCTACATGTTCCTGTGAAGTGCCAAGGAATTTCTATTTGGGTTATCTGATTGTCTTTAATTGGTTAATTAGCTTTTTTATGTGAAACTCATTAGTTGCTGTCACAGGTCATCCATTTTCTTCCTGCTTACATAAATCGCCTCTTCTTGGTTCATAATCTTTATATTTTTTGGCTCAACAATGCACAGAACTCATGCCAGCACAGTTGTCACTATTAACAACATGCATTTAGTGGTGAATATTGGAGGAACTCTTTTAACAGTCAAAAATTTAATCATAGCATGTTTCTTTAAGTGCACTGCCACCTTTTCCCTGCTTTTATCCTATTTCATGAATAATACCAATAAAAGTTTATGTCACAACAACTGCTTGCCAACTGGAATGAAAAAACACACCAGAGCTTTTGGTCCATCAATGCTACCATCTGTGATGATATAACATTGGAGGCATTTACCTTAGCAGCAGAGAAGAACCCTTACATGTATCTGGAATGTATTTTGTGAAAAAAATCGATTGTTTTAAGCAAAAGACATGCATTTCCAAAAAGGAAAGGAGCTGTTGTTTTATTCAGGCAAGAAAATAAAGATATAATTAAAGGATGTGAATTAAAATATATTAAAGATTTATCAAAAGTGAATTAAATATTAATCAAAGGGATAGGCAGGAAAAAACATTCTCATTTCATTCCCTACCTGATATGAGTGCCTGAAAAAAATGAACAGACCATAGGATTGAAGAATTAATCGCTGATGGTTAGAATTATATTTCATAGCTGAATTCATAGGAATTTAGCATTTACTAAATGCTTTGGGAGAAAGAGGTCTCATTTCATACATTTCATGAGATAAAAATATCCTGCTATTCAATGACAGTTTGATTTTTCAATGCCTAATGTTTAAGTTCATAATATGGTTATGATTCTAGTTTTCTTCACTGCTATGCCACAAATCCTTCACTCTTCCACAAATTGCTTGTATTCCTTTGCACGATATATTGTTACATACCCATTACCTAATTCAAACTAATGGTTTTAATGGACCAATCAATGTGACTTTTAATGTTGAGAATGTTGTGATTCAGGGTCAGCCTGTGGGTTCGGCAGTTGGGTCGGACGACTCAGAGGAGGAGGGGGGTGTTGAAGAGCTTGCTGAGGGGGTTGAAGATCTTGCTGATGAGAGCCCTCAGCCAGGCCCCTCCCACCAGGTCACGACGGAGACCCAGCTGTGTGAGCCTGACAGCGTGGATGAAGATGACCCACAGCTGGCCCTGTTCAAGGACGCCCGACACAGGAGGCAGTCAATCAGGAGTAAACAGAGGAAGGCAATGGGGCACCTCGGAAGGAGGCAGAGAGAAGCCATGCCCTGAACTGTATAAAAGGGGAATGCGTGGGAGGGCTGGTTTGCTGAAGGCAACTGCTTGATTAGTTCCTGTTTCATAGTTCCTGTTTCATGGTTGGTGTCTTATTTTGCTCTGTTTTATTTTAATAAATTTGGCAGGCTTAATTCCAGCCTCTTGCCGTTTATAAAGGGGTTGTCCCTGCCTTTTCTGCAGGGCCGGTAGCAGGCTGGTACAGAACAGAGAAGATGCTACCTGTCAAGTCCTCACAGCAAGTTCAAACAAGGAAGAAAGAATTACACAAACTTCTCTAAGATGGTATAAATGTCACGATTAGTGGTAAAGATACAGAATCTTGGAAAATGTAATTGAAACTTCAGCCCTCACATATTGGTGTGTTCTCTTTGAACAACGTGAATATTTTCCTCAGAGCTTTTGCAGTGTGGATCGAGTGGTCATTTAGGATACAAATTATTAACAAATCACTCTCTTATTTCTTGATTGTTTATATAGAATAGAATAATATAATAACTAACTTTATTGTCACGTTAAATGTATACTAATCAGCACACATTAAAATGAAATTTCATTGCATTCAGCTCTCAAAGAGTAACCACCTCCAATATACACTACACATAAACATGACAAAGGATTATGCATGTACCCACATATATGACATAGCGAAACAACACAATCTAGTTTGGATGTATCCATATACATGGTGATAAAAAAGAGTCCTACGAAATTACAATACGGATGGCATAAGGAACAAAGCTTATGGTCACCATACTACAAAAAAGATGTTGAGACCTTGGAAAAAGTTCAGAGAAGAGCAACTAAGATGATCCAAGGCCTGGAGGCTAAAATATTTGAAGAACGGTTGTGGGACTTGAGTTTGGCTAGTCTAAAGAAAAGAAATAGGGGTGACATGATAGCAGAGTATTCCAATATTTGACGTACGTAAGACAGCTGTCATCGACATGGAGCTGAGCAGACTGCAGATGGACATTGTTACCCTTCAAGAGACAAGGCTGTCAGACTTGGGATCTGTTAAGGAGAGAAACATCTTGTTCTTCTGGCAGGGAAAACCATTGAATGAGACTAGGGAATATGGAGTTGGCTTTGCGGCCAGAAACACACTACTAGGATTCATTACTCCACCTGCTGCAGGAAGTGAAAGAATTCTGTCCTTGCAGCTCCACTCATCAGCAGGGCTGGTTACTCTTATTAGTGCATATGCACCAACATTATCATCTTCAGTAGAATCCAAAGACAAATTTTACAACAATCTGGCTGCTACTGTCAAGAAAATCCCTGAGAAAGAACCACTGTTTATCCTTGGTGATTTTAATGCCAGATTTGGAGCTGATTATAGTTCTTGGCCCACTTGTTTAGGTCAGTTCGGCATCGGGAAGATGAATGAAAATGGCCAATGCCTGCTGGAGTTTTGCTACTACTATGGTTTTTGTGTTAGCAATACATTCTTTAAAACAAAGCCTCAACACAGAGTCTCTTGGAGACATCCAAGATCGAAGCATTGACACCAGCTCAACTTGATTCTTACCAGGCGCTCCAACCTTCCCAGTATTACAATCACATGCAGCTATGATTGCAATACAGACCACTCCTTGGTGTGCAGAAAAATAAAACTGAAAACAAAGAGATTGCATCACTCAAAGAAGGAAGACCCTGAATTGACATCAGCAAGACCCACAATCAGGGCAAAGTGGAGGAATTTGCACCAGCATTCTAGGAAACTCTCCCAGGCCCAGCTGAAGCAAATGCATCTGAATAATGGGAATATTTCAAGAATGCTGTTTATAACACCGCCTTGTCAGTATTTGGTAAAGAGATCAGAAAGACAGCAGATTGGTTTGAAGCCCATTCAGATGAGCTGATGCCAGCCATTGAGAAAAAAAAGGAGTGCTTTAATTGCATAATAAAGCCTGTTCCAGTGAGCGCAACCTACAGGTTCTGTGAGCTGCTCATAGCAAAGTCCAACAGACCGCCAGGAGATGTGCTAACGACTATTGGCTGCAGCTTTGCTCTTGGATTCAGATAGCAGCTGATACAGGCAACTTCAAGGGGATGTATGATGGCATCAAGCAGGACTTAGGTCCAACACAGAAGAAATCTGCCCCTCTGAAGTCTGCTACAGGTGAGGTTATCCAGGACTGAGCACAGCAGAAAGCATGCTGGGTGCAGTACTACTCTAAGTTATATTCCAGATAAAATGGGGTAACTGAAGAAGCATTAAGTAATATTGAGTGCCTGCCTGCCTTGGAGGAGCTTGGCAGTGAACCAACTTTAGAAGAACTAAATGTGATCCTGGATTCCCTTGCCTCTGGCAAGGGACCTGGGAAAGATAACATCCCTCCCAAAATCCTGAAGTGCTGCAAAGAGAACATCCCCACTGAACTGCATGAAATCTGCCTTTGTTGGAGGGAAGGTGGAATACCACAGGACATGAAGGATGCAAATATCATCACGCTGTATAAGAACAAAGGCAACAGGGGTGACTGTAACAACTACCGCGGCATCTCTCTTCTCAGTGTTGTAGGGAAGCTGCTTGCCTGTGTCATACTGAAGAGGCTCCAGGTGCTTTCAGAGAGTGTCTATCCAGAATCACAGTGTGAATTCTGAGCCAACAGGTCCACTACTGACATGGTATTTGCCCTTAGAAGTTGCAGGAGAAATGCAGAGAACAAAGAGAGCCACTTTTCATAGCCTTCATAGATCTTACGAAGGCTTTTGACTTGGTTAGTAGGGACGGCCTTCATAAAATTCTCCTCAAGATTGGATGTCCACCTCAGCTCCTCAACATCATCAGGTCCTTTCATGAGGAAATGAAGGGCACTGTAGTTTTTGATGGCTTAACATCAGATTCCTTTGACATTCGAAGTGAAGCAGGGCTGTGTCCTCATGCCAACTTTATTTGGGATCTTTTTTGCTGTCATGCTGAAACACGCTTTTGGAACTGCAACAGAGGGTATCTATCTCTGGACCAGATCAGATGCAAAACTCTTTAATCTCTCCAGATTGAGAGCAAAGTCTAAAGTCCAGCTGAAATGTCTCTTTGCTGATGCTGCTGCCATTACTGCTCATTCTGCTGAAGACCTTCAACAATTTATGGACTGTTTTAGCAAGGCCTGCCAAGACTTTGGACTAACAATCAGCCTGAAAAAAACACAAGTCATGGGTCAGGACGTGGATTCACCTCCCTGTATTACAGTCTCTGCACAAGAACTGGAGGTTGTCCATGACTTTGTGTACCTCGGCTCAACTATCTTCGACACCCTTTCTTTAGATACTGAGCTGAATAAATTCATTGGTAAAACAGCCTCCACTTTTTCCAGACTTACAAAGAGACTATGGCTTAATAAGAAGCTGACAGAACATACAAAGATCCAGGTCTACAGAGCCTGTGTATTGAGCACACTCTTGAACTGCAGTAAGTCTTGGACCCTTTATGCATGGCAGGAGAGAAAGTTGAACACCTTTCATATGTGCTGTCTCCAATGTATTCTTGGCATCACCTGGCATGACAAAGTTCCAAATAGCACAGTCCTGGAATGTGCTGGAATTTCTAGCATGTATACACTATTGAAACAACAATGTCTACCCTGGCTTGGGCATGTCATGAGAATGGCTGATGGTTGGATTCCGAAAGATCACCTGTATGTAGAACTAGTGCAGGGAAAGTGCCCCAGAGGGAAACCAGAGCTACAATATGAGAATATCTGCAAGAGGGATCTAAAAGCCTTGGGAATGGACATTAACAGCTGGGAAACTTTGACTTCTGATTATTTAGCTTGGAGGCTAAAGATGCAGCATGGCCTTCTTCAATTCGAAGAGACACTTGTGCTGAGGCAAAGAGGCAGTCCCGGAACCAGCAGAATCTGGGGGCTGGACAGGAGACAGACTGTATCTGCCTTCAGTGTGGAAGGGACTGCCACTCTTGAATTGGCCACACAAGATGCTGCTTTAGGACCTCTTTCCAGAGCACGATACCATAGTCTCTCGAGACTGAAGGATGCCAAAGAATGCCAAAGAGGGGCTGCCACAAAGAAGAGGGCATCAAATTATTCTCCAAAGCACCAGAGGGCAAGACAAGAAACAATGGCTGGAAACTGATCAAAGAGAGAAGCAACCTGCAATTAAGGAGAAAGTTCCTAAGAGTGAGGACAATTAACCAGTGGAACAGCTTGGCTTCAGAAATTGTGGGTGCTCCATCACTGGAGGTTTTTAAGAAGAGACTGGACAGTCACTTGTCTGAGATGGTATACATAGGTTATCCCTGCTTGAGTGGGGGGCTGAACTAGAAGACCTGCAAGGTCCTTCTAGCTCTATTCTATTCTCTTGAAAGCTGTTGCAGAATCTAGTAGTGCTGCTAGAAATACTTGGAAAACTCCTCCCAGAGGGGAGCAACAGAAACAGACTGTAAAGTGGGGTCTCTAACAATGCTTTGAGCTCTAAGCATGTAGTGCTTGTAAGAAGTATCCTGAATAAAAGGAAGCAAGCTTCCTATAATCTTCTCAGTTGTCCTTATCACTCTCTGTATCTGAGGCTGTGCTACCACCAAACCAAACAGTGATGCAGTTCATTAAAACACTTTGAATTTTTCCTCTTTAAAAAGTGGCCAGGACAGAAGGAGAAAGATCTGACTTTTCTCTCAGGACTGTTTGCAGGGTATGGTGAAAAAAGTCAAGATGGCAAACGCAAATTTGCATCTTGCCTTTTTTTATTCTGTGAACATCCCAGATTCTTCCTGTTACTTTCTCATCCTGTCCACAATCTCTCACCCTGCCTTGGCAATCTCCTTTTTCATAATTTTAATATTTAATTCTAGTTTAGATGTTATTCTAAACATGAATTAACTTGTTACATAATCCTTGCCTTTGTTTAGCTAAAGTTCATGCTTCAGGCTGCTTTCACTGGATTCAGATTTATTTGTTGACTGATTGATTTATACATACCAACATCTGTGTACCACCCACTTCAAAGGATTCAGCACATTACATTCCTCTCCAATTTTATAAAATTGTAAGTTTCATTGGGCTTAGTATGGCTTGAGCTATTGAATATCTATTCAATATCATTAAGCATGTGTTTAACTCTTCTATTGGAATAAAAGGAAGTCAGAAGTGCTTACATTCAGCTGAATTGAGTTTAATGGGCTTAATATATTAAAGAAGGTAAAAATAATTGTTACAAATTGTTCAACAGTGTTAGGATATTTCAGATTGCATTACTGTGATGGACAAAGTTTTCACTCTCCTTGGAGCAAAACGTGCCACGGATGATGCTGTCTTGTGTTACTTTGAAAGTATCTATTTACTTTTTCTAAAAAAAATAAAAGTGAAGACAGCATTTAATTATGAATGGAAATGGGACAGGTTAGTTAAGACTTTAAGAAACTCACAATAGAAATTAACATTAGGAGAGAACTTTTTGGTTCCTGGGAACTATAGGTAGTTCTTGAGACAGGACCATAATGGAGCCTGTCCATTATGGTTGCATGTTGTGATGGATGTTAAGTGAAATGTCTCTCCTGATGACCCCCCCCCCATCCCTGCTTTCCCCAATGAAACAAACAAATGAAGCTCACTTTAGGTGTCCTTGACTTAACAACCATTTGCTTGGTGACTATTTGAAGTTATGACGGACTTCCCTAGGATTACTTACGGCCCAGATTTGAAATTACAAGACCCAGGGCCCCTCTGTGGTCACATGATTGCATTCTGAGTGTCTGGCAACTGGACTCACATTTATACCATTTGCAGCATACTGAGGTCACGTGACTGCAATTTATTATGATGTTTGTTGGAAACTTCTGGTTTCAGGTAAAAACACTCAGTGTGGACAATGGGTTCATCTAACGACTGCAGCATTCACTTCACAACCACCATATTCACCTATCAACTGCTGCAAATAAGGATGCAACATTGGGTTTGGTCATGTGTAACCCACTTAACGACTGGCACAACTTATGACCACATATCTGAGCTCAATTATCATTGTAAATCAAGGATTACTTGTAGCCTACGCCATCACAATGTGATTGTTGCTTCAAGAAGACATGGCATAGAGAGGCTGTGCATGTGGCCTTGAACTCCTAGGGAACAAAGTTACGTGAACCTAATAAACAGATTTTCAACCAGGCATTTGGGCAAAAGACACACAATGATTCACAAAGCAAAGTCCAAGAGTAATCCAATAAATGAGATCAAGAGGACAAAGTAAAATCCAGCTAAGAAAGCAAAATTCAGAAGCATATCCCAAGTTAAAGTTAAGGAGCCAGGAGTGTCTACAGGAAAGTCAAGATGGTAACTGCAATCAAAGCTCTGGCCCTTTTTAATGTGGCATGCCTGCACTTGGGGTGTACATTGTTCTAATCCCCACAGAAAGTAGGTATTGAGGACAAGATTAAAATGCTAGAAAAAAATAATACAGCATCCTGTCAGGTTTGAAATGAAGCTTTCACTATGAACATTTTAATAGGCATCCATGGATGAGCATTGATTAAGCCTAATCCTGATCAGAGATATTTCTTTATTGTTTGAATGACTGCACTCAAATTCTCATTTAATCCAAGTTTCATATGCTTTCAAAGCTTTATTATGGTCAATGACTAGTGCAAAAGCATAATATTTTTGAAACTGTTGTGTGTGAAATAGGAAAAGTGAAAAGGATATGTATATGTACCTGAAAAGAAATTCAGGAATTGGAGCATGGAAATCCTGTTGAAAGCATTTCCTAAAATAAAAGGAAAGAAAAGAAAAGAAAAGCTGTGATACCACTGTAGAAGTTTATTATAAGCTACCTGAGTAAGCCGAACACACAAATGATCAGTTTGTCAAAGACTCTTGCAATAGTGACATCAATTACTGTATTTGATTTCCATTATTCAGCTATCTACTGAGAATCTAACTCTGCCAAAAGTCAAATATCCAACAAATTCTTGTCCTCTTTTGCTGACAATTCCATTTGTCCTAAGGTGGAAGAAAAAACAAGGTGGTTTGCTATCCTCACTAACAGGAAGAAACTGATGGTCACCGATAGGGTACCTTGCAGGAAAGCATCACCTTTGAATTTGGGAGGAACTAAACTGAAACAGATTCACATGCTGGACTTCAGAAAGGCAGAAGCTGATAAACCCCAAGAGAAGATAAGTTAGATCCAATAGCTTAAAGTCCTGAAGAAAAAAATTATCACAGGAGATTGGAAATTTTATGCAAACAGATATTGAAGGAATAATCACAAACAATTCTCATAAAAAAGAAAAAAATGGAAGAAATCTAAAGAGGCCAATGTACCGTATTTTCCAGCGTATAAGATGACTTTTTAACCCATGAAAATCATCTCAAAAGTTGGGGGGTTGTCTTATACGCCCAGTTGTCTTATATGCCGGAAAATAGTACATAAATCAATCGAGCGCCCCCGTTCTTGCAAAGCAACTTCAAGCCTCCTTAGTCCAGTCCCCCCTCCAATGTGACTCTCCCTTCCCACCCCCAAGAGCCTCTCAGCCCCTTCCCCTCCCCCTTGCAAACGCCAGACCCCGGGAGCTCTTGCGTCTATTCCAAAGGGTGGGTGGAAGGAAAAGCCCCTTTCGGCTCCGGCTTGGCTGCAAGTCAGCGAGCCCGGGAAGGCACGCCCTCCCCTCTCACTGTGGAGGAAGCAGGGCAGGCTGGCATCTGGCGGGAGCTGGCAGGGCAGTCCTGCGCACGCGAGCACTCCCCGGCTCCTAAGGAGTCCTTGGGGAGCCATGGCAGGCACCTCACGCTCTTCCCTCTTGAGGCAGCATCGGTGGAGCCGGGGAGCGCACGCGTGCGCAGGACTGCCCTGCTGGCTCCTGCCCGACGCCGGATAAAGTAGATCACAACCTTCTACTTGATAAGATAGAAAAACGTGGATTAGACAGAATCACCACCAGATGGATTCGTAGCTGGCTGACCAGCCATACTCAGCATGTGGTCCTCAATGGAACTGCATCTACATGGAGGGAAGTATGCAGTGGGGTGCCCCAGGGCTCTGTTCTGGGCCCAGTGCTCTTCAACATCTTCATCAACAATTTGGATGAAGGGATAAATGATTTGCAGATGACACCAAGCTGGCAAGAATAGACAATACTCCAGAAGATAGGCTTAAGATACAGGAAGATCTGAAGAGACTTGAACACTCGGCACTATCTAACAAAATGAAATTCAGTGGTGAAAAAAGTAAGGTTCTCCATTTAGGCAAGAAAAACCAAATGTACAGGTATAGTATAGGGGGTACCTTGCTCAATAGTAGTAACTGTGAGAGGGATCTCAGAGTCCTAGCAGACAATCACTTAAATATGAGCCAGCAGTGTGCTGCAGCTGCCAAAAAAGCCAACACAGTGCTAGGCTGCATTAACAGAGGAATAGAATCAAGATCACGTAAAGTATTAATACCACTTTACAATGCCTTGGTAAGGCCACACTTGGAATACTGCATCCAGTTTTGGTCACCATGATGTAAAAAAGATGTTGATACTCTAGAAAGAGTACAGAGAAGAGCAACAAAGATGATTAGGGGACTGGAGTCTAAAACATATAAGGAACGGCTGCTGGAATTGGGTATGTCTAGTTTAATGAAGAGAAGGATGAGGGGGGACATGATAGCAGCCTTCCAATATTTCAGGGGTTGCCACAAAGAGGAGGGACTCAAGCTATTCTCCAAAGCGCCCAAAGGCAGGACAAGAAGCAATGGATGGAAACTAATCAAAGAGAGAACAACGTAGAACTAAGGAGAAACTTCCTGACAGAACAATTAACCAGTGGAACAACCTGCCTCCAGAAGCTGAGAATGCTCCAATACTGGACGTTTTTAAGAAGAGACTGGACAGCCATTTGTCTGAAATGGTATAGGGTTTCCTGCCTGAGCACGGGGTTGGACTAGATGACCTCCAAGATCCCTTCCAACTATTATTATTATTATTATTATTATTATTATTATTATTATTATTATTATTATTATTATTATTATTATTATTATTATTATTATTGTTGTTGTTGTTGTTGTTGTTGTTGTTGTTATTATTGTTATTATTGTTATTATTGTTATTATTGTTATTATTGTTATTATTATCTGCTGATATACTATGAGGAACCTACTTTCCATAACAAACAAGTTCAAATGATTTTTCAGTGCCTTTGTGACTACAGGTGTTACTGCAAGAGACATGTTCCTTTGATGTGTCTGTATCTCTGATTTTGGCTACAGAAGAAATTCAAAAGGATCCGACTATAGTACAATCAACTGGGTCTTGAGAGCTTCCCCTCCACTCCTTCCCAAAATAGAGTCATCTTATTTTTCTTGGGCAATAACAATTCTTACTAAACATTTATTCCTAATTTTTCTGGGCTGACCAATTTCTGGCACATGTTTGGAAACCCCAGTTTCAAATATTGAACATAAAACTCCACCTCTGCTCATCATCCAAATTTGGATGGAGAAATTGGAAAGACAAATGCCACCACAGAACTTCATTTTAATTGCTGTATTAACTAGCAATAAGACATTGGTGGATATCGCCTTGAGGACTTGCTAAGCATTTTTTAATTATTTTGCCCATTTATGTGTATAGTTCACATACACATACACATGTTGGCTAGGTTGGTTAGGACTCTGTTTGATCTCCCACTCACTGCAGAGTTTGTCTCTTGGTTTATATCTGGAGAGTTGAAGTCTCCCATTATTACTATGGTATGCTTCCTACACCCCTTCATGGATTACTGCCTTGTCGTGGCGAAGGGGCTTGCGTAATTCAATGAAGCTATGAGCTATGCCGTGCAGGGCCACCCAAGACGGACAGGTCATAGCAGAGAGTTCTGACAAAACGTGATCCACTGGAGAAGGAAATGGCAACCCACTCCAGTATCTTTGCCATGAAAACCCTATGGACAGTACCAAAAGGCAAAACGATATGACGCTGGAAGATGAGCCCCTCAGGTCGGAAGGCGTCCAATATGCTACTGGGGAAGAGCAGAGGGCTAGTACTAGTAGCGCCAGAAAGAATGAAGCGACTGGGCCAAAGCTGAAAGGACGCTCAGCTGTGGATGTGTCTGGTGGTGAAAGGAAAGTCCGATGCTGTAAAGATTTTTTCTCCATAGGAACCTGGAATGTAAGATCCATGAATCAAGGAAAGCTGGACGTGGTCAAACAAGAGATGACAAGACTGAACATCGACATCTTAGGTATCAGCGAACTAAAATGGACAGGAATGGGTGAATTTAATTCAGATGACCATCAGGTATACTACTGCGGGCAAGAATCCCTCAGAAGAAATGGAGTAGCCTTCATAGTCAATAAAAGAGTAGGAAAAGCAATACTGGGATACAATCCTCAAAATGACAGAATGATCTCAGTTCGAATCCAAGGCAAACCATTCAATATCACAGTAGTCCAAGTCTATGCCCCAACCACCGGTGCTGAAGAGGATGAAATTGACCGGTTCTATGAAGCCCTACAGCACCTTATAGAACTAACACCAAAAAATGATGTCCTTATCATCATGGGGGATTGGAATGCTAGAGTTGGAAGCCAAAAGATAACTGGAATAACAGGCAAGTTTGGCCTTGGAGTACAAAATGAAGCAGGGCACAGGCTGATAGAATTTTGTCAAGAGAATACGATGGTCATAGCAAACACTCTTTTCCAACAACCCAAGAGACGGCTCTACACATGGACATCACCAGACGGTCAACACAGAAATCAGATTGACTATATGCTCTGCAGCCAAAGATGGAGAAGCTCTATACAGTCAGTAAAAACAAGACCAGGAGCTGACTGTGGCTCAGACCATGAGCTTCTCCTTGCAAAGTTTAAGCTTAAACTGAAGAAAGTAGGGAAAAGCACTAGGCCAGTCAGGTATGAATTAAATCATATCCCTGTTGAATATACAGTAGAGGTGACAAATAGATTTAAGGAATTAGATCTGATAGACAGAGTGCCTGAAGAACTATGGACAGAGGTTCGCGACATTGTACAAGAGGTAGCAACCAAAACCATCCCAAAGAAAAAGAAATGCAAGAAAGCAAAATGGCTGTCTGAGGAAGCTTTGCAAATAGCTGAGGAAAGGAGGGAAGCAAAAGGCAAGGGAGAAAAACATAGATATGCCCAATTGAATGCAGAATTCCAGAGAATAGCTAGAAGAGATAAGAATGCCTTCTTAAATGAACAGTGCAAAGAAATAGAAGAAAACAATAGAATAGGGAGGACCAGAGATCTTTTCAAGAAAATTGGAGAGATGAAGGGAACGTTTAATGCAAAAATGGGCATGATAAAGGACCAAAATGGCAGGGACCTAACAGAGGCAGAAGAGATTAAGAAGAGGTGGCAAAATTACACAGAAGAACTATACAAGAATGAGCTTAATGTCCCAGATAATCACAATGAGTTGGTCACTGACCTCGAGCCAGACATCCTAGAATGTGAAGTGAAGTGGGCCTTAGAAAAGCTGAGCAACAACAAAGCTAGTGGAGGTGACAGTATTCCAGCTGAGCTATTCAAAATCTTAAAAGACAGTGCAGTAAAAGTGCTACACTCAATTTGCCAGCAAATTTGGAAAACTCAACAGTGGCCACAGGATTGGAAAAGATCAGTTTACATTCCAATTCCAAAGAAAGGCAGTGCCAAAGAATGTTCAAACTATCGCACCATTGCACTCATTTCTCATGCTAGTAAAGTCATGCTTAAAATTCTACAAGCTAGACTCCAGCAGTATGTGGATCGAGAACTACCAGAAGTACAGGCAGGATTTCGAAGAGGCAGAGGAACTAGAGATCAAATTGCCAACATACGCTGGATCATGGAGAAAGCTAGGGAGTTCCAGAAAAACATCTACTTCTGCTTCATTGACTATGCTAAAGCCTTTGATTGTGTGGATCATAACAAACTGTGGCAAGTTCTTAAAGAGATGGGAGTACCATACCATCTTATTTGTCTCTTGAGAAACCTATATGCGGGTCAAGAAGCAACAGTGAGAACTGGACACGGAACCACTGATTGGTTCAAAATTGGGAAAGGAGTCCGGCAGGCTGTATACTGTCGCCCTGTCTATTTAACTTATATGCAGAGCACATCATGAGAAAGGCAGGGCTAGATGAATCAAAAGTTGGAATTAAGATTGCCGGAAGAAATATCAACAACCTAAGATACGCAGATGATACCACTCTAATGGCAGAAAGTGAAGAAGAACTAAAGAGCCTCTTGTTGCGGGTGAAGAAGGAGAGTGCAAAACGTGTGTTGAAACTTAACATTAAGAAAACCAAGATCATGGCATCTGGCCCTCTCAATTCCTGGCAAATAGATGGGGAAGAAATGGAGGTAGTGACAGATTTTATTTTCCTGGGCTCCAAGATCACTGCAGATGGGGACTGTAGCCAAGAAATTAAAAGACGCTTGCTCCTGGGGAGGAAAGCCACGGCAAATCTAGACAGCACACTAAAAAGCAGAGACATCACCCTGTCCACAAAAGTGCGTATAGTCAAGGCTATGGTCTTCCCAGTTGCAATGTATGGCAGTGAAAGTTGGACCATAAGAAAGGCTGAGCGCCAAAGAATTGAGGCCTTTGAACTATGGTGCTGGAGAAGACTCCTGTGAGTCCCTTGGACTGCAAGGCGATCAAACCGGTCAGTCCTAGACGAGATCAACCCTGACTGCTCTTTAGAAGGCCAGATCCTGAAGCTAAAACTCAAATACTTTGGCCACCTAATGAGAAGGAAGGACTCACTGGAGAAGAGCCTAATGCTGGGAAAGATCGAGGGCAATAGAAGAAGGGGACGACAGAGAATGAGGTGGCTGGAGGAGTCACTGAAGCAGTAGGCGTGAGCTTAAATGGACTCCAGAAGATGGTAGAGGACAGGAAGGCCTGGAGGAATGTTGTCCATAGGGTTGCGATGGGTCGGACACGACTTCGCAGCTAACAACAATGCTTCCTACAGACATTTGTTAACTGGTTGGCAAAGAGTTCATCTATTTCTTCTGATTGGTTGGGTGGCCAGTAATACACACCTATGGCAAAGTCACTTTTCCCCCTTTTATATTAACCCACATACATTCTGGAGGGATTTTGAGATAAGATAAGATAGGATAATCTTTATAGTCATTTTTTTTATTGTGGGCACAACGACACACATCAAAAATGAAATTTTATCTTTGATCGTGTGAATTTCTGTAGATATTTAGTGTTCTCTTACATATAGTGCAACTCCCCCTCCTCTTTTTGTAGATCTATTTCTTTTGAACAATTTGTATCCTTCCATCAATACATTCCACTCATGGGTTTCGTCCCACCAGGTTTCTGTTATGCCAACTCATTTACTATTGCTTCCTGTTTGTTTCCCACTAGAAATCTTAATCTTAATCCTAATCTTAATCCTAAAATATGTTAGCCTGGTAGAAAAGATGGATGTGTATTTTAAATATTTGGTGTATGTTGCTTTAGGAGGAAATCCACTTCCTATTTGACAAGAACTGAGAATAACACTGGTGCAGTTTCCCCCTTTTTTGCTTCCTCCTCTACTTTTGCATTTACTATTTAAAAAAACCTCAATTCCATATTTACAATGATATGCATGCTCTCATTTTTAATGATCATCTACTGTTCAATGGTAGAGGACAGGAAGGCCTGGAGGAATGTTGTCCATGGGGTCGCAATGGGTCGGACACAACTTCGCAGCTAACAACAACTGTTCAATTACCTACCCCTAGAACACAGGCTTTCAGTAGCTTTTAACATTAAAGATATTTTAACATTTCCAGAACAACACAACTTGCTATGCATTTTCATAAGCAAATTAATTAAGAAAATAAAAGTTAATTAATGCAGCTTGGATTAACCATGAAATTGTAATAGTCATAGTAACGGCTTGTTCACAGCAATCAAAATTACACAAAGCAGATATTTGTTGGCCAGTTGATTATAATATTCCTATGCTGATTTGTTATTTAAAACACTTGAAGTACCAAATGCAATTAGTTAAATTCAAAACACAGCCAAACAAGGTTGATAAAAGATGATAACATCTGCAATATAAAATATTAAAACTTGTTCAATGGTCTAAGGGCCCAAGGCCAAAATCAAGGATTGCCGACGGGCGATCCCCAGGGGGAGAGCGTTCTCTGTGGGCGCGCCTGCCCTATGGAATCAACTGCCAACGGAACTCCGGACTGCCCCCGACCTTTGTTCATTTCGCCGGGACCTAAAAACCTGGCTCTTTGAGCTATCTGGTCTGGACTGAGGGGTTTTAATGATTTTAAATTGTGATTTAATTTTTGCGGCTAGACTTAATTTAATTTATTTTAATTTTATATTGGATTGTTTTTAAATTTTGCCTTGTAAACCGCCCTGAGTCCTTTGGGAATAGGGCGGTATATAAACCGAATAAATAAATAAATAAATAAATAAATAAATAAATAAATAAATAAAATAAAGAGATGCATCAAGAAAAGATGCACATATGCCTTTGCCCACCCTTTCCCACATCCTTTGACACACTAACACTTCAACTCTTTGTCCTCCCCCTCCCTTCTTGGTACCATCATTACTCTGATGCTACAACAATCAAAGCAACAGGGAACAGGTTGTTCTTTCATTCCTCCATAGGTCCATGAAAACTTTGTAGCAGGAAAAAACAAAACAAAAAGAAAACATTGTTTAAAAAATTAAGTTTTAAAGGTGTTTTAGAAATTAAGGAGGAGTAAGGAAAGCTTTATAGTCTAATGGGCAGGTGATGGAAAATCAAGAGGATGTTGAGTCACCCAGTCTTGGCAAAAAGGTACTGTCAGAACCTATTGCTTTGGTGGGAGGCCTTCTTCGTTTTCCTTTCCTTTTCCTTTCCCTTTCTATGGGTTCTGCCACACTCCTGGAGGGAGGGGAGGAGGCTTTTGGGGAATTGTATGTGTATCACCTTTTCGCTTAGCTGCTACAATGTATCCTCTCCACTTCCTCTATCTGCTTGTTCTTTGAACTAGTCTCCCCTTGATGCCAACCTGGGGGTGAGAAAGGAATGGTAGCAACCACAACTGGAGAGAAAGGTATTTATTATGAGGCACCAAGATCTCTCTTAGGAACGAAAAGGACAAGTTTAAAAAGTGGGGAAAAAGGCACATAACAAAGGCAAAATATCAGGAAGTAACACAAAACTAGGAGGATGGTATTAGGAAGGCTAAGGCTTTGCATAAGCTGAGGCTTGCTATGGATGCCAAAAATAACAGAAAAGGATTTTTTGGGCATGTGTGGGAGAAGAAGAAAATCAAAGGATCAATTGGTCCACAGGCTGAAAAAAAGCTGAATTGCATAATTCCTACCTGTCTTTCTTCACAAGGAAAAAAATATCCAACCTATCAAAAGCAGCATCATGGTGAGAGAACACCCAGCTGCTTTCAAGGGATTTAATTCTCATGGTCTGGGTAGATTATTTCCAGGGTGTTAAAGAAACTGGCAAATGTCAACACTTCTGTGAATATGGCCAAATGAATACACGCTCAGGGAAGGATTCCTGAAGGGTTTTTCCCTGGACTGTAGTCTTCAGCTACTGACTGAAGGAACTGGCATGCCTTCAATTTTTATGACTCACCTGGATCAGGGTAAATCTAAGAATTTTTCCTCAAAACCCTCCAATACAGCTGAAAGTCTAGAAGTGGTTTCTGGACCTGGGCTTTCCGCATGCCAAAAGTTGGGGGTGAGAAGCTGTAATCTATTCATGTTTGAAGAAGCCGCCATCTTGAAATTTACCTTTCAAATGGACAGTAAGTTGTGCCTTCCATTTCTTAATCACCTTCAAGGACTATTAATCTTTTCAAAGTCAAGTTAAAAGAGGCTCTCTTTAGTCACAGCCTGCTACGCCTTTTTGAAGACTGTGCCATTTTAGGGACTGTGTCATTTTAGGGATTTCTTACAACAACAAGGAAGAAGGCTGCTAAGGCAAGCCAAACTAAGGAAGAGCAAAAAAAAAAGCTGACAGAAAAACGTAAAGACAGAAAACTACAATTTTAGTTTATTATTGTAGTAATTTATAGCTTGTTCTTCTTTGCTCTAGGTGGCTAAAATATTCAAAGAGGGAGTCAAGATGGAGGAGCAAATTATTAGAGATATATTTGAAAGGTCTCTAAATAAAATCCACCAATTTGTTGACCAGCTATGCTCCAAGGATGATTAAAAAAACATCTCAAATTACTTTAGAGATGCAAACATGTGTAGACTGTTACCACGCTACTGAGGAAACTTCACAAGTAGCTGAACAGGCAGAGGAGTTCATTGCAAATTTTGAATACAAACCTGACATTAACTTTTGATGGTTTAAATATAAATTACCACAACTGAAAGAAGAGTGTCAAGAATTGGCAACTTTTAAAAAGTCAAATTTGGGACTTTTCTTTAAGGACATTAACAAAGTTGAGAAATCTATGATAATAAGGGAGGCTTATAACTACTTGATAAACTTTCCAGACAAGAAGTTTCTACTCCATGTAGACAAGCTGGAAGGAGTGACTTAATAAGTTAACCGGATCTAGGATGGATTTTTCTTTGTTTGATATTTGTAATTGAAAGTAAGTATTAATCCAAAATTTGAAAATGTATTTTTATATATAGATAATGTTTAAGTAATTTTAAAGTATGCAAAATATTACTGAAAATATATTTGAGAGTACTTGTGTTAAGAGAAAGTTAAAGAAAATGATGTACTAGTTTAAAGAAAAACATTGTGTTTTAAACAGGATGTTTATAAAAGAAAATATATATATTTTATAAGGGTAGTTTGAAGGGTGGGAGCTAAATTTAATACTGAAGGCATTAGAAAGTTTTGATTCTGGAAAAGTGTTTAAAGAAACTTTAGCATTTTAAAAAAAGGTGTGTGTATGGAGGGAAAGTGTTTTTCCTGGTAAGGTCAAAGAATTTGAAATAATGTAGTTAACTCTGTTAATAAAAATGGTGATAGTTACAAAGATTATTAGATGCAAATAGAAATACATACTATTTCCACAGCAAGGAACATAAAACAGGAATGGTTAAACAGATCATTCTATTCAAAGAGGAGAATATATTTGAGTATTTTTCATTTGGATACCACTTCTGGATTTTGTGCTTGTGATGAAAAAAATATTAAACTTTGAGTGTTGATTAGATAGATTTGTTGTGATAGAAATGGCTAGTTATATATTAATGTGTAAAAGCAAGAAGTTGAGGCTGGAGTGTTTTTATCTTGTACTGTGCAAAAAGAGTTGGAAGTTAATGCATTTTTTTCTTTTTTCCCTTGCACTTCACACCTTTCCCCCTCTCCTGTTTCTTCCCTTAATTTCCTATTTTTATTTTTCTTTGTATTTTATATATTAAATAAAAAATAAAAGAAACTGGCAAATGTCATCTCAGAGCCATTGACTGAAATCTTCCAGAAATTCTGGAAGCAGTGCCAAAAGAATTGAGGAAAAAACAATGCTGTTCTAATACTGTGCTGTGCCACTCACTCACACACAGTGTGAATTTAATATTCCTCAACAATTCTCTTCACCAAAAAACCCAGAACTGTCCGAATTAAGTTCATCCACAAGCAAACCAATTTTAGTCCACAGAGCAATAACCAAAGCATCCACAAAGCACTTGAAAGTTTCTCAAACAAAATAAATGCAACAGGGAAACTTAAATCCATAACACAAGAGAGCTCACAAGTCAAGTCCAGAATTTTCAAGGCACAATGCAAGTCAAGGTGTTGATCAAAATCAAGACAGGAATAACAACAACCAGAAAACATACAGCTAGGAAACAAACATATTGTTCCTAGCATTGTTCCTATCTACTGTACTGTGCTAAATAGCCAGCTTCCAGTGCAGCCCATCAAGAAGGGTGAGGCTTTTTCCTCTCCAGTAGTCTAACTGACCTTCTCTGTTCCTGCCTTTTCTCTGCCCTATGTATTCTTGGATCAATTCCTCCTCCTCCTCCTCCTCCTCCTCCTCCTCCTCTTCCTCCTCCTCCTCCTCCTCCTCACTGACCATCTGCAATTGCATACTTTCCCCAGCTGGAGCCCCAGCCAAATCCCTTCCAGATGGCTGCTCAAAGCCATCAATCAACTTAGCTCCTGTCCTGCCAAGAACCAGTATCCTCCACTGAGCTGACATCTCAAGAGGTATCTGTGGAATCATCCGAGGAAGTCATCACAAATATTTTAAAAATGTGGACCCAGGAAACTACAGACAAAATAACTTGACCTTATTTCATTATCTTTAATAGAAAAGATAATTAAGCAGTGGGTTTGTGAGCACTTAGAAATGAATGAGGTTCTTACCAGGAACCAGCATGGATTTGTTAAAAAACAGGTCATGCCAGGCAAACCTAATTGCTTTCTTGGACAATTAGTGGACCAATGGGGTGTTGTCGATGTAATGTAAGCCATTTGATAAGGTAGACCATGGCCTCCTTTTTGATAAACTGGAACAAAATGGGTTGGATGGTCCCACTACCAGATGGATTCACAGTTGGCTGACATGTGATCCTTCCTGGGTCTCTGTCCACATGGAGAGAATATGCTCCAGGGAACCTTAAGGCTTTGTCCTGCATCCAGTAATGTTCAACATCTTCATAAATGACTTGGAGGAGGGAATAGAAGGCATGCTAATCAAATCTGCACTTCAGACTGCTTTCAGGAGACTTCTAGAATAAGAGCTTCATCCAACAGTGGACTGATTTGAACTAATAATAGTTCTGAGCAAATTGTTTTTAGAATTCCTGAGTAGCAATCAGACTATGAAAATAATGGGACTTTTCATCAGTCCAATTCCTACTTCATATGACTATATATGGAATGATATTAGAAGAGCAGAGATGGACAATAAAAAAAGATTTTAAACAATTTAAATAAATGCCAGGTTACATTAAATTGGTATTTGCATTTTTTTTCCTGCATTTTTCATCTTTTCTCTTTTTTAACTGTTATATTTTTTCATATTTTTATTCATGTAAAAAGTCATTCATTGTCAAGCAAGCACTACTTGTATAAGATAGTAATATTATTATAGAATAGAGCTGGAAGGGACCTTGGAGCTCTTCTAGTACAGCCCCCGCTCAAGCAGGAGAACCTACACCATCTCAGACAAGTGACTGTCCAGTCTTGTCTTAAAAATCTCCAGTGATGGAGAGCCCACAGTTTCTGGAGGCAAGCTGTTCCACTGGTTGTCCTCCCTGTCAGGAAGTTTCTCCTTAATTTCAGGTTGCTTCTCTCTTTGTTCAGTTTCCAGCCATTGTTTCTTGTCTTGCCCTCTGGTGCTTTGGAGAATAATGTGACCCCCCCTCTTCTTTGTGGCAGCCCCTCAAATACTGGAACACTGCTATTATGTCACCCCTATTTCTTCTTTTCTTTAGACTAGCCAGACCCAAGTCCTGCAGCTGTTCTTCATATGTTTTAGTCTCCAGGCCTTTGATCATCTTAGTTGCTCTTCTCTGAATTTTTTCCAAACTCTCAACATACAACAATTACATACAACAATTTAAAAACAATATGAAAACATATATTTAGAAAAATATAAAAATACTGGACATTACCAGTTTACATACACCCCACATTGTTTAAAAAGGAAAAATCAATTCTTGAAGTGGAGTTTCTGAGTCCAAAAATATTTCCCTCTCCTGCACTAAGCAGTAGAGCCACAAGTTGTATTCACAAGATGCTGTGTCATTCGGTAGCAGGGAGAAGATTTGAGTTGTCTGTCCATAACACTCATTCTAGTCTTCTGTAGCCTTTCTTGGCATCTCCACTCTTACATCTCCTCAGTTCTGGGATTTCAGAGTGTAACTGTTCTCTGAGGTGAAAGGCCTTCATCATGTAGTCCTGTTGATGCTACCGTTCACCTACAATCCAGATCACCACCCAATTTAAATGCTTAGAGTTAAGTTTAAGGTATGATTTGTTTTTACTTGGGGCAAAAAACATCTTGAAGCAATTGCAGACGTCATCTAGCAACACATTTAGGTGACTTTAAAGCATGGCTGAAAAATTGACTTCTGTCCCTTGCTTCTTTGCTCCTCAAAATCTCTATCACAGCATCTGCTCTTTTACCATCCCATTAAGCAGAGCTTTCTTTATGACAGCATAAACAAAGCAGGAGCTTTAAATACCCTTTCAATGCACTTCAATGAATTCAGCACTGTTTGGTTATCTGTATCATGCTCTGAATGGTGCCAAAATGGTATACTAATGAGGTGTTAATAACCACTTGCAAAGGCATTAAGATACAGACTGGAAGATGAAGCGTCACTTTAACTGGAGTGTTACATGCCTCTGTTCTTCAAATACAGAAGAGAAAACAACAGTTGATGCTTAGAAATGGTAGGTAGCTTGGTAGGTGTGGTTGAGAAGTTTTATTCTGGCATGCATTATATTCCCATGATGTGATAATAAAAGAATAACGAATTAATGTTCATTTATTTCATTAGCAGATTAAAGAAGCAGGTTACTTGCCTCCTGTTTTGTGTCACTGTTTTACTGTTTTAATTAATCAGTCTGATAATGAAAATTATCTTTTTTTCTCCAGAGTTATAATTTGTTGTTTTGAAGACTTAGTACCATCTTCTTAGTACCATCTTTTTAGTCAAAGCTATCGTCAATCATAGAGGCTTTATTTATTTTCTTTTGCTTTGGAGGGCAATGTTCTTTGTTCACAAGGGTTACCAGTGCAATTTAGCATTTTGAATAAGCAAAGCATAGAAATCAGGATGAGGAATTTCTATTTTAATTGGATGTATTCTGAAAAGTTGTTTGAAATAACCGTGTAAGCTTATTTATGCTATTCAGGTTCTATCTGTTTTTGTAAAATTGAGCAATTTAATAGTAATCTTCCCTGCTTTATATTATTAGAATATGTTTTTGAAATGATAATGTTATGTTATAGAATTTCTTCTTGTCAAGAAGTGAGAAGTTAAAACTGTACTTCTATACAAGTTTAATTTTGGTTTTCTTTGGATAAGAGAACACTGCTGCACATATAGGGTATTTGCCTATAATGCTCTAAGGCCCTGCTTCCTGGGGATCAAAAAAGTCAAGATGGTGGTTGCAAGCATATGATCAAAACCCTGCCCCTTTTAAATTGTATTGTATGATAAAAAGAGCAGGACTTTGATCAGATAGTTGCAGTTGTCATCTTGACTTTGACGCTTCTATTAGAAGACTTGCCTTCAAGGCTTGTCACAGATCCTTGGCAGTAGTTTGCCAGTTCCCCTGCTTACCTCTTAGTTAACTTTAAAAATGTCTGGAGCAGCAGGGATTTTGCTCTCATTTTCTTGGATTAGAAGTACCGTATTTTCCGGTGTATAAGACGACTGGGCGTATAAGACGACCCCCTACATTTCTTGTTAAATTATAGGGTTTGGGCTATACTCACCGTATAAGACTACCCCTCTTCCAATGCACACCAAATAAAAATTAAAAAACATCAGATTTGATTTTAATATGGTAATTTTAATTCAAATGCTTATGACATGCAGGTACTTAGTAGGAAAACTGTCACTTATAAACATAAGGCTGTTTGTCATCAAACATGTAAACATAAAACAGTGCAAGTGGATTAAACATAATAATAATAATAATAATAATAATAATAATAATAATAATAATAATAATAATAATAATAATAATAATAATAATAATAATAATAATATTAATAATAAGTTGAAGTTGGAAGGGACCTTGGAGGTCATTTAGTCCAACCCCCTGCTCAGGCAGGAAACCCTATACCATTTCAGACAAATGGCTGTCCAGTCTCTTCTTAAAAACTTCCAGTGTTGGAGCATTCACAGCTTCAGGAGGCAGGTTGTTCCACTGGTTAATTGTTCTAACTGTCAGGAAGTTTCTCCTTAGTTCTAGGTTGCTTCTCTCCTTTACTAGTTTCCATCCATTGCTTCTTGTCCTGCTTTCAGGTGCTTTGGAGAATAGCTTGGCTCCCTCTTCTTTGTGGCAGCCCCTGAGATATTGGATCACTGCTATCATGTCACCCCTCACCCTTCTCTTCGTTAAAACTACACATACCCAATTCCAGCAACCGTTTCCTATTTTCCTAATTCAGTTTTTCACTTTTCCTAATTCACTCTAAAGCTTTCCCTGCGCAGAGCCTTAAGTAACACCAGCTGCCTGCAATTAGTGCAAGTTCTCATCCCACCAGGCTCAAGGTTGAGTCAGCCTTCCATCCTTCCGAGGTAGGTAAAATGAGGACTCAGATTGTTGGGAGCAATAAGCTGACTTTGTAATAATGCTGCTTGTGTGGGGGGGTGAAAGCTCTAATTAGCAGGCATATACATAGAATGAAGGCTATTGCTAAGCACATTGATTTGTGCTTTAAATTGTAAGCCGCCCTGAGTCTTCGGAGAAGGACGGGATATAAATGGGATTTTTTTTAAAAAAAAGACCAAATGGGAGATCCGCTCCAGGTTTTCCAGCCAGCCTGCCCAGTTCCTGAGTCAAATAATAATAATAATAATAATAATAATAATAATAATAATAATAATAATAATAATAATAATAATAATAATAATAATAATGTGTCCTTAGAGCTGGCTACAGCATTCCCCACCTGCCTTTCAAGTTGCTCTTGCATTCCCCACCTGCCTACAGCTGCTCTTCAACTTTAGAAGGAAAGACACCCAGACCCCAGCCTGTAAAAAATCACAGACTGCAGCTTCTACTCCAATTGGTCCCGCTTTCCCTGCGCAGACTAAATGGAAGATCCGCGCCAGGTTTTCCAGCCAGTCCTGTCCCTAAAGTTTCAGCACCCGGCGTATAAGATGACTCCTGACTTTTGAGAAGGTTTTCATGGGTTAAAAAGTCGTCTTATACGCCGGAAACTACGGTAGATGCTTAATCATTATTCCAGCTTCAGATAAATTGATGGACAAAGTCCTCTATAGAGAAATAGATGTGTTAATCCACATTAAGCAGCCAGCTATTATACCCAGTTTTGGTTTATCTTCAGCAAATTCAAAGAGTGCCCAGAATCACCTTACCTTTGAGGTCCTCATCTCAAATCCCATTTTGGCAAGAAAAAAGCCATGCAAGGACCATTCAGATCCCAGGCCCCAGATCATGACTCATGCAACAGCAAGCAGACCACATCATTCAGTGAAGCTACTCGCTAGGCAATGGGTGAGCCCTGAGTAATTTCAGCAAGCTGCCAGCAGAGAGATGATGTGGCTGCTTTGTTTTCAGCCTTTGTTGGAAACAGTTGTTTAGCATTCCAGCTTGTGACTTTTGTTCTTGTTTCCTGTTTGTAACCATTGACTCTTGGACTGGCTAGCAATTTGGCATTCTATGACTTTGGAAGTATTTGAAGTACTTTCATGGATTATAATTGACATTTTTCAGGCAACCACTTTCTGCTAGGTATTTGAATTGAGATCCTGTCTGCTATTATCTGTCTAAACTGCAGGAAAAAATTCAACTCCTTAGTAACTGTGTATAGATCATAAATTATCTAGAAGGGGGGCCTCATCAAATTTGCAAATGACACTAAGTGGGGGGAATTGGGAATTGGGAAGATAGACTCAAGATTCAGAAGGATTTTGACACACTTGAGCATTGGGGCTTATCCAACAAGATATGCAATTCAGTGGTGAGAAAAGCAAAGTCCTGCACTTAGCAGCAAAACAAATGCATAAGTATAGAATAGTGAGTACCTGGCTCAAGAGTAATAACTGTGAAAGGGATCTAGATGTCAATGCAGTCTAGGACTATAAAGCTGATGCAGTCCTAGGTTGTATCAACAGATGGATAGAGTCAATATATTAAGTGATAATGCCAATTTATACTGCACCAATGAGGCTACATTTGGAATTCTGTGTCCAGTTCAGGTCACCATGATACAAAAAAAGATACTGAGACACTAAAGAGAGTGCAGAAAAGAGCAACTAAGATGGTAAATGGTTTGGGGGCTAAATCTCCCAAAACAGGCTAAGAATGGGGAATACATAAAATGAATAGTTGAGGGAGGTATGTCTAGCCTATCAAAGAGAAAGATTAGAGGTGACATGGTAACTGTCTTCCAGTACTTGAGGGGCTGTCACAGAGAAGAGGAGAATGACATGTTCTTCAAAGCATCAGAAGGCAGGAGAAGAAGAATCAGTGGAAGCTTGTTAAAAAGAGATCCAACTAAGGAGAAATTTCCTGACAGTGAGAACAGTTAATCAATGGAACAGCTTGTCTCCCAGTGTGGTGAGTGCTCAATCCCTGGAGGTTTTCAAGAATAGACTAGACAAGTATTTGCTGAAGATAGTATAAGGTGTCCTGCCTTGAGCAGGGAGTGGACTAGAAGACCACCAAGGTCCCTCCCAGTACTATGATTCTATGTTGTAAGATCTATGTCTGGGCCTGCAACCTTGAAATAGAACAATACTTGGCTGTGGAGAAAGTCCCTAAAATGGGGAGCAGGGGGAAAACACATATAACCTTAAAAAATTTTGTGCTATGGGCTGAGTGAATGCCTGGCAGCAGGCTAGGATGACCTGAAAAGGCAAGACATGGGCCAGTTAGATGTGTGGATATTACAATGGGGACTTGTCCTGGACAAGGGTTTATCTTGGACAAGACTTGAAACAAGCATGAGGTTCTGGGTTTCAGC
This sequence comes from Vipera berus, assembly GCF_964194415.1. NCBI lineage: Eukaryota > Metazoa > Chordata > Lepidosauria > Squamata > Viperidae > Vipera > Vipera berus. The sequence goes on along the minus strand of NC_138207.1, from coordinate 89,219,052 downwards.
TTGTCTGGGCCATGCTTGACCAGAACTGGTCTGGGTCAAACCCTGAACGTGGAACTAAACACATTTTTATATCATCCATAGTTCTAATAAATAGATTCATGGTTTTTACCAGTAAATTGCATGAGCTGCAGTTTATGTATAGAGATCCACTCATAAGTCCAAAAAGCTTCCATTCATTTTCACAACCACTGAGCAGAAAAATTCTCCTTTTAATGTTCTTTGTTCCAAAATAATGCACATTTCCCATCAAAGCTGTTCTTTCCCCCCCAATCTTCCATTTACCTAAAAGAATTCTGTTCTGTTTTTTATACAATTTGAATTTAAGTTGCACTACTAGCTGGGGAAAAAAAGCAGCACTTACCAAGAGTACCTTTTACTAGCCATGTTCTCAGCCAGGAAACTGGAAAAGCTGAATGATGTCTCAGTTATCTATGAACTGGAAACGTGTAGGCAGCACTATTTAAATTCCTTCTCTGTGGGGTCTTTAATGACGGTTAGAATAAACTTTTCCAAGCATGTGATACTTATTGTATCAGTGGTCATTGTCACTAGCACTTTTACAGGCCCAATTTAAGATGTCAGCATTAACCTTTAAAAATTCAAATGACTTCAAAACAAACTGCTGCTATATTTTTGAGATAATCATCCGAAGTCTGAACCACATGCCTGAAATAATGAAGACAATTGAATTGGTGGTCACAAGGGAGTAGGCTATTTTAGCTGTATCATTGTGTTAAAACGTTTGCTATTTGGATCGTTAGATGTATGAAAATTTCCAAACTTCTTTTTTTCAGAAGTTTGTAAAAATAGCTTAGTAAAATAAGTTGGTAAGGTATGATTATGAGAGTGTCAGGATTTTGCCACCTTTCTTCATGCTTCTAATAGCCAATATTTAAAAGCACAATAAAAAAAAAACACAGAAAAGTAAGAAAAACAAAAGAAATTTACAAAAGGGATTTAGAGAGACGGAATAAAAAATTCAAAGTAATATTAGATTGATATTGCATTTTATATCAATCATTCTGTATTAATTTAAGGCTTTAGGACTTAATTCTATAGCCATTATAATATAATATGGATTGTAAATCAAAAGGAAGACTTAACAAAGTTTAACAAAGTTTCTGTTTAACCTAACAATTCTATCCTTCTTTAGCAATTTGTCTCATGTTTTCTAAATGTGTCCTCTCTGTATATCATAATGACCTTGGCTAGTCTGTTCAGATGACACATTAGCCTACTCTTAAGATCAATCATTATTGTGCCAGGTGGCTTGCTCTAATATCAAATATGAATTGGCAGACAGGATGTGGAATCATTAGTGATCTGGGATATGGAGTCTAAGATCCATAATTGTACATCTCATGTGAAATTAACTTATTTCTTGCAGAACTGATCTTGAGAAAAAACCTAAAGTATAATTTTCTTGACTGATCTGTAAAATTTTATCAGAAAGAGACAAAACCTGCTGATCATAAAATAAAGGTCAATATAATGGGACTGGGGAGTGATGTCCACTGGGAAGATCCTGGAAAAGATAATAAAGCAATGGTTCTACAAACACTTAGAAACCAGCAAAACTATTACTAGAAGCCAATTTGAGTTTGCCAAAAATAGATCATTCCAGACAAACCTTATTGCATTTTTTGACAAAGGGATTAAATTAGTGGACCAGCAAAATGCTGTGGACATTGTATACTTGGACTTCTGTAAGGCATTTGACAAAGTAGATCACAGCCTACTTCTTGGCAAGGGTAGAATAATATGGGATAGACAGCATCAGCACCAGATTGGATTTCTAACTGGCTGATCAACTGAACTCAACATGTAGCCCTTAATTGAATTACATGTATGGTGGGAGACATGCAGTGGGGTACCCCAAGGTTCTGTCTTATACCCAGTACTTTTCAACATCTTCATGATTGATTTAGGTCAGGGGTGTTAAACTGCCAGCCCGCGGGCCAGATACATCACGCAGAAGCCGCGCCCACCCCATTGCCAGCAATGGCAAAACAGTCCCAATATGTTGCGCGATGTCACGTGATGTCGCAAATTTGACATGTCTGATTTAGGTGAAGGGATAGAAAGTGAACTTATCAAATTTGCAGATGACACCAAGCTAGGAGAAATAGCCAACACTTTAGAAGAAAGGCTTAAGATCCAGAAGGATCTTGACAAACTTGAACATAGGGCCCTATCTAATAAAATGCAATTCAGTAATAAGAAAGTAAGATTTTACATTTAGGCAAGAAAAACCAAATGCATAAGAGTGGAGTAGGTGGTACATGTCTCAACAGCAGTAACAGTGAGAGGGATCTAAGTGTCTTAGTTGACAACCACTTAAGTATGAACCAGCAATGTACTGCAGCTGCCAAAAAAAAACAATGTAGTCCTTGACTGCATTAACAGAGGGATAGAATGAAGATCACGTGAAGTATTAGTGCCACTATATACAGCCTTGGTAAGACCACACTTTGAATATCGCATCCAGTTTTCTTCCCCATGCTGAAAGCTGAGACTCTGGAAAGTGTGCAAGGAAGAACAACAAAGATGATTAGCGGACTGGAAAATAAAATATATAATGAATGGTTGCAGGAACTGGGTATGTCTAGCCTAATGAAGAGAAGGAGTAGGGGTGACATGATAGCAGTCTTCCAATATTTGAGGGGCTATCACAGAGAGGAGGAGGCCAATCTATTCTCCAAAGCACCTGAGGGCAGGACAAGAAGTAACTGTTGGAAACTTATCAAAGAGAGATCCAATCTAGAACTAAGGAGAAATTTAGTGGCCATGAGAACAATATTAAAAATGTCTTTGCCAGTAATCTAAGAAAAAGTCAAACCATGTAGTTCTCTTCTGCAACCCCTCATTCATGCAAATTGACCAACTTACTAGTGATCATCCATTTAAAAACAGTGCTTTTCTCATTTGTTTCTTTTCCCTCTCCTCTATTAATTGGAAGATGTAGTCCCAAAGAAGATTTTGAAGCAAATGCCACACATAGACTAATGGAGTGTCAAAGAGTTTAATTAGATACTGAAGTAGAAGTTATAGGCATTATTATGTTCAAAAGCAATGCCTGCAACTCAGAAAATATAAAGCACTAATTAATATTGAACTTGAAATTGTTAGTTACTTTTGCTAGAGAAAAGAGAGAGACCAGTCAGAGAAATCACGAAGTTAAAGGTATCTATCCCATTCTATAAAATCCTGCAATGGAACTGTTTTTAGTAATGAAAAGACAGGTTAGAATGTAATGACTAGATAGCAGAAATCTCTTTAATCATCTTGCTGAGCTGGAGTAGACTATTATACTCCCTATCCTCGCCAGCCTAAATCAGTATCTCAGATCAGGGTCCCCAATCCTCAGACCGGTACCAAAGCATAGCCCATTGGGAACTGGGCTGCAGAAGTGACAGGTGAGTGCATGAAGCTTTATTGGTGCATGCATGAGATTAGGTTATGTGCCCAAAACCATCCCTTTCCCCCTGCCGCCACCCCTGCTGCCAGTCCATGGAGCCAAAAAGGTTGGGGATTGCTGTCTTAGATTCTATTGAAATCAACACTGCTACTATAATTTATGGTTTAATTGTATTTAACTGCAATTGGCTGGAGTTAAATAGGATCCATTGACCTAGAGATTAACTTTTTGTTCTATAAAGAAAAAGTTGAAAAAAGTTACTAGGTTCATTTTGTGGTGTAATTGGACATCTCATCCTCTGTCTACCAAATTTTAATGGTAGAAGCCAATGCAGATCATCTATGAGAACATTGTATGATTACTAAACTAGAGCAAACTGTAAAGTGAGGCAAGGAAGTCTACGTCCATCAATGTCTTGGTGAACACCACCACTTAGTGAAAATCTGTTGGATTTTCAAAGCATAACCACAAATGAAATTTTCATAATTTCATAATTTTGTAAGATCACTAGGAAAAGGTGTTGGGAGATGTGGGGAAGAGGAGGCTTACACTGAATTCTCTTGCTATACATTCTCCAAAGATGTTTTACTTCCTCCGTCCTGAATGTGGGGCAGTATCTAGCTGCAAAATGGAAGAGCATGTTTTTCTCATAGGGAAACTTGATTCTCAAAGTAGAGGATCTAAATTTTCACTACATATTGTTTTTTCTTCAAGATTCCATCATTTGGTGGCTGGGTGTGTGTCTATTATAAAAGTGGGGGAGAATTCTTGCTGTGCACCTCAATATGTGTTAGAGGTCCAACTGCCATTTTGAATTTAAGACCCGAATAATCATGTAGCACCTTGGTAATTAATACAATTCAGGCTAAGAATTAAAAATGAAATGCTATATGTTGGTGATGGCTACTAGATTTGAAAATAGGAGTTATTTTTAATATTTAAATGCATGTGGATCAGCCAAACTTTAATTTTTACTTTACTTGTATAACAACTAACAACTTGGTTGACTGGAACATGTATTCAGAGAAGAAAGCTAGAGGGACTTTATTTTGAGCTAATGGAAAATTGGAAGCGTTTCTATGTAATTTCTAAAAATAAATAATGCATCTTCAGTGTCATCAGAGTGGTGAATAAGCAATTTACATTAACATTTGAATAACAAATTAATATGGCAGAATCAAAGTTTATGGACATTCTGGATAGAAAGAGAAAAGATTAAATCAATCCTATAATTTTTTCATGATGAAACAATGACAGCATTTTGGCATTGAGTACTACAATATTGACCCTAGGAAATGTGGTTGGAGACCTCATCAATAATAGCTATTTAAGAAAAAAAAAAGGGAGGGGGATGGGTGAGTAGGGTTCTAAAACTGGAAATGGAATCCAGGCTGCTATTTCAACCTTAATCCATCTATTGTATGTTTGTATCTTCAGAGAGGCTACAAAGTAGTGAAAATTGCTTTTGATAGAAAATGATATTTCTAAATAAGAAGACACTGCAAACCTAACAATTTTGTTCCATTACCTTCATTCCTTCACAGTGGTCCAGGGTGTTTTTCATTGATTTTAATTTTGAAGATACAGATATAAACATGCATCTGCTAGATGAAAAACTGAACAGGCAAAAAATCACTCATGTCGGACTGATGGCTGTAATGGGACATCTCTACTTAGCCAGTATCTATAATTTAATACATATCCTTCCAAAACTCTGAGTACTTCCATAAACAATGTGCTTCCATAAACCCTCCCAAGACATGGCTCTCATTATAGGCACAGAATGGGTGAGAGTTGCAAAGAGAAATGGCAGAAACACACAATAAGTAATATGTTCAGTATTGCTTCCCTTTCAGGTCTGGTTGTATTTAAACTATTTTTGATGAATTATACATACGTTGTTTTGTTACCATCAAGTTATTAGCATTGTATTTTGGGTTAGAGTGTCACTTATTTATGTGAATGGACAAACAGGAAAGATAGAGTGCATATCTTACACAGCATCTGGAAAAATACCAGAATGAAGAGTTCTACAAAGACACAAGAAAAGATGGTGTTGAACCATGAAAACATTCTCAAAACAGACATTCTCAAAACAGAACTCAAGGTACCTCATAAGATTAGCAGTCAATGAATCAAGATCATGTGAAGTGTTAATATCAGTTTATAAGGCTTTCGTAAGACCACACTTGTAATACTGCATCCTGTTGGTCACCACAATCTAAAAAAGATGTTGAGACTCTGGAAAGAATGCATAGAAGGACAAAGATGACTGGGGGGCTGGAGGCTACAACATATGAAGAGTGCTTGTAAGAATTGGTTATGGCTAGTCTAATGAAAAGAAGGACTAGGTAACATGACAGCAGTGTTCCAATATTTGTGGGGGCTGCCACAAAGAAGAGGGTGTCAACCTATTTTCCAAAGCACCAGAAGGCAAGATAAGAAGCAATGGATGCAAACTAACCAAGGACAGAAACAACCTAGAATTAAGGAGAAATTTCCTGACTGTGAGAATAATCAACTAGAGCAGGGGTTGGCAACCTGAAACAGTGAAAGAGCCACTCAGAACCGGTTCCCTCAGAAAAGGAAAAACTGGGAGCCGCAAAAAATGGGTGCGCGTGCGCACGCATGCGCAGAACAAGACGCTTGGCAGAAGAGTGGAGCATAAGGTGAGACACGCAGCCGCCCTGCCCCCTCCGCTCTTATTCACTCGCCTTTGCTTGGAAAAGCTTCTCTCTCGCTCTCTCATTCACTCACACTTTGCTGTAAAAAGCCTCTTTCACACTCTCATTCACTCACACTTTGCTTGAAAATGCTTCTCTCTCGCTCTCATTCACTCACCAACTCGATAGGCTAGCCACGGCACCTCCATTAACTTCCATGGGGATGCTTGGCAATGAAGGGGCTGATTAAAACTGCTCCCGCTAGTGCTGCTACTGCTAACCTTTTCACTTGCTGCTTGAAACCAGAGAATCCCTGGATGCCACTGCTGGGGGTGGAGGAAGCTGCCCAGGTTTGGCCATAGTGGAAGCCAACGACAGTAGCGGTGGAGATGGCAGTGAGAGAGACGCTGGAGGTCTGCTGCATCTCCGTCAGCCTCCCCCTCACCCACAGAAACTAATCTCTGTGCCGGCCCCCATGGCAGCAGCGAGCCCCAAGGACCAGGCAATTGCTCTGCTGGCGGTGGCTGCTGTTGTGGCGGCCTAGTGCACTCGCCGAGAAGCGGGAGAGGCTTTGGCAGCTTTGGCGGCAGGAGTAGCAATGCCTGCCTGCTGGGCGGAAGAAACAGAAAGGTTGGTGGTGGCAGTGGCTGCTGCTGTTGAGGCAGCTTAGTGCCCTTGCTGAGATACTGGAGGTGCTCCAGGCCCGCGCTCCGTGGCTTTGGTGGCTTTGGTGGCAGGAGTAGCAATGCCTGCTGCTGGGTGGAAGAAACAGGAAGGTTGGCGGTGGCAGTGGTGGCTGCTGTTGAGGCAGCTTAGTGCCCTTGCCGAGATACTGGAGGTGCTCCAGGCCTGCGTTCCGTGGCTTTGGCAGCTTTGGCGGCTTTGGCGGCAGAAGTAGCAACACCTGCCTGCCAGGTGGAAGAAACAGGAAGGTTGGCGGCGGCAGCGGCAGCTGCTGAGGCACCTTAGTGCCCTTGCTGAGATACTGGAGGTGCTCCAGGCCTGTGCTCCACAGCTTTGGTGGCTTTGGTGGCTTTGGCAGCAGGAGTAGCAATGCCTGCCTGCTGGGCGGAAGAAACAGAAAGGTTGGTGGTGGCAGTGGCTGCTGCTGTTGAAGCAGCTTAGTGCCCTTGCTGAGATACTGGAGGTGCTTCAGACCTGCGCTCCGTGGCTTTAGCGGCTTTGGCGGCTTTGGCGGCAGGAGTAGCAACACCTGCCTGCTGGGTGGAAGAAACAGGAAGGTTGGCGGTGGCAGCAGCGGCTGCTGTTGAGGCAGCTTAGTGCCCTTGCCGAGATACTGGAGGTGCTTCAGACCTGCGCTCCGTGGCTTTAGCGGCTTTGGCAGCTTTGGCGGCTTTGGCAGCAGGAGTAGCAACGCCTGCCTGCCGGGCAGAAGAAGCAGAAAGGCAGTGGCGGGGCGCCCGGCAGGCAGTACTCGGAAAGTGGTCATGGGCAATGCACCTGCAGCTCCCTCCCCTCCAAGTACCAGGTAGTGCTGCCTGGACACACTACTGCTCCTGCCACGAAATACACAGAGCACGGTGGCTCCGCCAGGCCTGGAGCACCTCCAGTATCTCAGCAAGGGGACTAAGCTGCCTCAACAGCAGCCATCTCTGCCACCGCCAACCTTCCTGTTTCTTCTGCCCGGCAGGCAGGCATTGCTACTCCTGTCGCCAAAGCTGCTGCAACGTCTCGGCAAGCACACTCGCCTGCCCCAACAGCAGCCACCGGTGGTGGAGCAATTGCCCAGTCCTTGGGGCTTGCTGCTGCCATGGGGGCCAGCACAGGGATTTGTTTCTTTGGGGGACGTGGAGGCTGATGGAGATGCGGCAGACCTCTTGCCAGCGCCTCCACCGCTGTCATTGGCTTCCGCTACAGCCGAACCTGGGCAGCCTCCTCCACCCCCAGCAGTGGCATCGAGGGATTCTCCGGTTTCAAACAGCAAGTGAAAAAGTTAGCAGTAGCAGCACTAGTGGGAGTGGTTTTAATTGGCCCTTCATTGCCAAGCATCCCCATGGAAGTCAATGGAGGCGCCGTGGCTGCCCTTTCAAGTTGGTGAGTGAATGAGAGCGAGAGAAGCATTTTTGAGCAAAGTGTGAGTGAATGAGAGTGTGAAAGAGCTTTTTTAGAGCAAAATGTGAGAAAATGAGAGCAAGAGAAGCTTTTGTGAGGAATGTGTGAGTGAATGAGAGAGCGAGATAAAAGCTTTCCTTTTATCCCTTTCTTCTGACACCACCTTCCCCCTGGCCGTTTCTCCTGAGTCACCAACCTTCACAGCTCCCTGCTGCTAGCAAGAACAATCTTTTTGAGTTTTTTACTCTTCTTTTTCCAGGTTAAGGGAGTGCCAGTCCTGCTGATGTAGGAAAAGCGAAGCAGGGGCCCTGCTGGCTCTCCAGAATAGAGGGGCCACTTCCTAATAAATGCGGCTGATCAGTCTTAGTTTCTTCTGCAAGGAATGGTTGGGGGAGGGGTGCGTTTGCTTCACCCTTTCCTCCCCCCAAAGGTTCCCTGCTTGGAAGGAGGAATGTGAAAGGGGTGGCTTTTGGTTTCCTTCCTTCTAATGGACAGAGTGGTGCCCAATGGGTATTAGGCAGGGTACAGATCGGGAAAGGGGATTGCATCTTTCCTCATCCAGCAAAACTGGTAAGAGAAAGCTTGTGGGCTGACCAACTAAGCTGCTAAATCCCCTCTTTCTAGCGGACCTCCTCACTGGGAAGAAACTTTGGCAATGAAAAGGATTTGGAGGCACGCACGTGCACACACACGCACATGCACACACACACACACATAAACACACACAAACACACACACACACACAGAGAACTCCCCCTCCCTGGCATGCCCCATCTGACTGACCCATTCACCTTTCCAGCAGTCCTCCTGTCTCTTCCTCTGCTGCCGCCATGTGCAGTCCGAGGAAGAAAAGACGTTTGTGGGCAGTCCCACAAACAGCTTGTGGGAAGTCCCACAAACCAAAGAACTTCAACCAATCAATTCAAGCTTTGCAAGTTTTTTTTTTCCATGAGAAGTTTGATTGGTTGAACTTTTTTAGTCCCACTTTTTTTGGGACTGCACATGGCAGAGGATTGGGAGCCGCAGGATATGACTGAAAGAGCTGCATGCGGCTCTGGAGCCGCGGGTTGCCGACCCGTGAACTAGAGGAACAGCTTGCCTTCAAAAGTTGTGGGTGCTCCATCACTGGAGGCTTTTAAGAGACTGGATAGTCACTTGTCTGAAATGGTATAGAGTTTCCTGCTTGAGCAGGGGGTTGGACTAGAAGACCTCCAAGGTCCCTTCCAACTCTGATGATGTTCTATGACTTAACATAGAACATGGAAAAGTGTTGGTAGAATTTACATAAATAGATGGAAATTGTAGTTCTTCAGGTCCATTTGTTCTGTTCCAGCCTATGACCAGCTCTGTTTGAATGTCAGGGACAACCCCTTTTTATAATCAACAGGCTGGGAAAAAACCCAACCAAATGTATTTACAAAGAGTTCAAACAAAAGTTAAACGAAAAGTTCAAACAAGACTTAAACCAAAAGGTTAAACAAGAGTTAAACAAGAATAACAGACCAGGACTCCAGCAGAAAATCTTCAAACGGTTGCCTTCAGCAACCAGCACCTCCCACACATTCCCCTTTTATCAGCAGTCCCAAGGTGTGGCTTCTCATTGCCTTCTCCTGAGTCACCTCATTGCTTTCCTCTGTTCTGCTCTACTAGATTGCCTCCTGCTCCTAGCGTCCCTGAACAGAGCCAGCTGTGGATCATCTTCTTCCATTCCCTCATGCTCACACAGCTGAGTCTGAGGAGGAGCAAGACGTGAGGGGCCTGGCTGAGAGTTCTGCAGTGCATCAGAACCTTCCTCTAGTCTAAGATTCTCCAAACCCCTCCTCCTCCTCCTCCTCAGAATCATCAGACTCAGCTGCGGAAACCACAGGCTGACACTGAATCACAAAACCATTATTATTATTTTTAATCCCATTTATATCCCGCCCTTCTCCGAAGACTCAGGGCGGCTTACAATTTAAGCACAAACCAATGTGCTTAGCAATAGCCTTCATTCTATGTATATGCCTGCTTATTAGGGCTTTCGCCCCCCCCCCCCAAGCAGCATTATTACAAAGTCAGCTTATTGCCCCCAACAATCTGCGGAATATGGTATCATGAATGGTGGTTTCCTCCACTTTCCATCCTTCTGGATGTCAAACCTAACCTGAGGAGTTTAAGTGCATTCTAAGTAGGGTCTGGGTCTGTGCATGAAAAACAAAGCAACCTGCTCTTGAAGTGGTGTCAAGTGAGATGCAAAATAGAAAACCAACCTTAGACAATTTGGTTTTGCCTAGGGAAATACATGTACTATAGTATGAATGGGGTAATATTCCTACTACTGAAAATATGCAAATTGTGTATTAATATTAACACAGAATCTGTATTCATTTATTTTCTGCATCCTCTTTAATGGTTTTTAATAGCTGTTATGGTTTTTATATTTGAAAGATTATATAATAATGGTATTCATTTTCGATATGTAGTATGTTAAAATTAAAACAAAATGCTTAAGTGTTCAGTTATTATTGATATGTAGAGGGTTCTTCGTGCAGGAAAGAAGAGGCAAGTAAGTTCAACAAAGCTCATGGTTTATTGCTTGCAGGAACTGAACAGAGAATTGGGCTGCAGCTTGCAGCAATTTGTAGCCAGACCCCTAGCCGGCAGCCAATGGTTTTAAAGCAACCATTGCCGCCTAGGGGCAGCCAATAGCAGCACTGGAGACCTGGAGTCTGGGTTGCTGTAGAGCCGTTAGCTGCTCCAGCTTACCACATGATGCTACAATTGAGGCCAATACATAACAATTATAATTTCATGTTTGGAACTTTCATGTGGTTTTTTCCCCTCCCCAAATTTAAAATAATTCAAAATATTTATCTATCTTTTATTATGCAGTCAAAGCTGACTGCCAAATATGTCTATTCATGATATTAGCTTGTATGCACATCCCTTTATTCTTATGTCATAAAATGAAACCGTTCACTTATGAAAAGGCTTGCTGTCTGGCCATTCAGGGCTCATTTTTTATTTTAATATTTTTGTATGTTCTTTAATTCAAATTGGCTCCAAGGATTCTTACAGCAATTAAAATATAACCCAGATAATACACTAATCTTACCAGTGAGTAAAAATGAATTTGATTTCAAGTCATCCAGGGAAAGTCTGAATCAACTAGATAATTTGTTTTGTTAACCCAGCTGAAGGGAGAAATGTTCATTAGGAATTCTGTAAGTACTGTAATGTATGTGGTGAAAAAACTGTAGGAAAGGAGGGAAAGCAATTCAGGAGTCAGAGGATCAGAGCTGGAAGTACAACAGTAGTATTTTATAATTAATGTCAAAGCTTACCAACTAATTTTTGGACAGCAATTGACACGAGCCAAGACTCTGGTGCTGCTGCTACTATTGCTCCTCCACAAACTACTGTCAAATAGTAAAGTTTTGGACTTCAGTGAGGACAGACAGATGTATACAGTATCCACCTGATCTAGAAAAGAGACAGAAATGCTTCAGCAAAAGGCTAAATGCAGTAGAACAGGTCAGGCCAGTTGGTTGTGAGACCTCACTTGAAAGTCAACTCTCAAAAATCTGGCAACCTTCTGAGTAAGAGGACCTATACTTCTGAATAGCAAATCTTCCCATAGCCATCTTTGCTAGCTACAGTGACAAAAATATAACAACAAGCAGACAAAGACAGAACACAAACCCTTCCATACATACTGTAGCTGTGTTCCAACAGCTGGTGAAAAACTATAAGCCAGGAGTCTTCAAACATGGCCCTTTTATGACTTGTGGACTTCAACTCCCAGAATTTCTCAGCCAGCATGCCTGGCTGAGGAATTCTGGGAGTTGAAGTCCACAAGTCATAAAAAGGCCAAGTTTGAAGACTCCTGGTATAAGCTGTAGAGTTGCTATCATGATGGACATTTCATCGCTTCCCTCTCCCCTGTGGATACTATGCCTCTCCCAAAGAAGCTTTCCACCTGATGACTTTATACATAGATGTGTCCATTCATGGCACAAGTCTGGAATTTTCAGGATGGCTTCTGACTTCTAAATCTTCCTTAGAGCTGTGCTGTTACCTGATGGTCGCTCATACAAATACTGACCAGGTCTTACCCTGCTTAGCTTCCAAACCCAGTCACAGTCAAACAGATTTAATGCAGCAATATAAAATGTGTCTCAGTAAAGTCATACTGTACCTCAGAGGCTATTTATTTAAATAGGCTGGGAGCTGCTGTGATCGCTGAAGGAATGCTCTTCCAGCCAAGTAGTGAATGTCTTTGAGGACTGAGTTTCTAGAGCAGGGGTCTTCAAACTTGGCCCTTTTATGACTTATGGACTTCAACTCCCAGAATTCCTCAGCCAGGCACACTGGCTGAGGAATTCTGGGAGTTGCTCCACAAGTCATAAAAGGCCAAGTTTGAAGACCCCTGTGCTAAAGTGATGGCTTTCACAGGTCATTCTTATGAAGGATAGATCAAAAGGGCAACAATGAATGTTAGCTTTCAGTAAACCACATGCTGCCTCCATGTATACTTTTTGGAGGGAGATTATTGAATGAATAGCATTAGCATCTAATCCACAGTCTTTCTGCATTCATTAAAGTAGGATGAACTGGGTATCAGGTATATTGTGGGAGGCTTCCTCCACTGTTGTTATTTTATTATAAATTACACTAAACCAGGGGTCTTCAAACCTGGCCCTTTTATGACTTCTGGACTTCAACTGGCTGGCTGAGGAATTCTGGGAGTTGAAGTCCACAAGTCATAAAAGGGCCAGGTTTGAAGACCCCCTGCAGTAAACTAAACTAGAGAGGGGATTCCTTTGAACTTCTAGAAATGAAGATGTAGAAAAAAAAAGCTTCATGACATGAGCTCCATGTACAGTGGGTTTGAGCCCTGCTTCTTCAGGAAGTTGGTCAGAAGGTTTGTGCTCCCCTCCTCATCCTCCCCTTTGATCCCTCAGTCTTGGGATCTTTCTGGATCACCTATTGGAGCTGAGAATTAGAGGCAGCATTTTGCAACAGTTTCCTTTTCTTACCAGGTAATTTTTGTTGGGAGACAGAGAAGCAGTTGACTCAGTGGCCCCCGCTTTAGGAGGCCTGACAGGAATCAGTACTCTCTGCTACCTTTTTTTTGGTTTATTAAAAGAGACATAAGAATGAAACCAGAGAAAAGACAAGAAAAGTACAAAGGGGATTTTGTTGTTGTTGTTAGTTGCAAAGTCGTGTCCGACCCATCGCAACCCCATGGACAACGTTCCTCCAGGCCTTCCTGTCCTCTACCATCTTCTGGAGTCCATTTAAGCTCACCCCTACTGCTTCAGTGACTCCATCCAGCCACCTCATTCTCTGTCGTCCCCTTCTTCTCTTGCCCTCAACCTTTACCAGCATTAGGCTCTTCTCCAGTGAGTCCTTCCTTCTCATTAGGTGGCCAAAGTATTTGACTTTTAGCTTCAGGATCTGGCCTTCTAAAGAGCAGTCAGGGTTGATCTCCTCTAGGACTGACCGGTTTGATTGCCTTGCAGTCCAAGGGACTCGCAGGAGTCTTCTCCAGCACCAGAGTTCAAAGGCCTCAATTCTTTGGCCCTCAGCCTTTCTTATGGTCCAGCTTTCACAGCCATACATTGCAACTGGGAAGACCATAGACTTGACTATATGCACTTTTGTTGGCAGGGTGATGTCTCTGCTTTTTAGTATGCTGTCTAGATTTGCCATGGCTTTCCTCCCAAGGAGCAAGCGTCTTTTAATTTCTTGGCTGCAGTCCCCATCTGTGGTGATCTTGGAGCCCAGGAAAATAAAATCTGTCACTACCTCCATTTCTTCCCCATTTATTTGCCAGGAATTGAGAGGGCTGGATGCCATGATCTTGGTTTTCTTAATGTTAAGTTTCAACCCAATTTTTGCACTCTCCTTCTTCACCCACAACAAGAGGCTCTTTAATTCCTCTTCACTTTCTGCCATTAGAGTGGTATCTTCTGCATTTCTTTGGTTGTTGTTGATATTTCTCCCAGCAATCTTAATTCCAACTTTTGATTCATCTAGCCCTGCCTTTCTCATGATGTGCTCTGCATATAAGTTAAATAGGCAAGGCGACAGTATACAGCCTTGCCGGACTCCTTTCCCAATTTTGAACCAATCAGTGGTTCTGTGTCCAGTTCTCACTGTTGCTTCTTGACCCGCATATAGGTTTCTCAAAAGTCAAATAAGATGGTCTGGTACTCCCATCTCTTTAAGAACTTGCCACAGTTTGTTGTGATCCACATAATCAAAGGCTTTAGCACAGTCAATGAAACAGAAGTAGATGTTTTTCTGGAATTCCCTAGCTTTCTCCATGATCCAGCGTATGTTGGCAATTTGATTTCTAGTTCCTCTGCCTCTTCGAAATCCTGCCTGTACTTCTGGTAGTTCTCGATCCACATGCTGCTCGTGTCTAGCTTGTAGGATTTTAAGCATAACTTTACTAGCATGTGAAATGAGTGCAATGGTGTGATAGTTTGAACATTCTTTTGGCACTGCCTTTCTTTGGAATTGGAATGTAAACTGATCCTTTCCAATCCTGTGGCCACTGTTGAGTTTTCCAAATTTCCTGGTAAATTGAGTGTAGCACTTTTACTGCATCGTCTTTTAAGATTTTGAATAGCTCAGCTGGAATACTGTCACCTCCACTAGCTTTGTTGTTGCTCAGTTTTCCTAAGGCCCACTTCACTTCACATTCTAGGATGTCTGGCTCGAGGTCGGTGACCAGCTCACTGTGGTTATCAGGGACGTTAAGCTCGTTCTTGTATAGTTCTTCTGTGTAATTTTGTCACCTTGTCTTGGTCTCTTCTGCCTCTGTTAGGTCCCTGCCATTTTGGTCCTTTATCATGCCCATTTTTGCATGAACTTTTCCCTTCATCTCTCCAATTTTCTTGAAGAGATCTCTGGTCCTCCCTATTCTATTGTTTTCTTCTATTTCTTTGCACTGTTCATTTAAGAAGGCATTCTTGTCTCTTCTAGCTATTCTCTGGAATTCTGCATTCAATTGGGCATATATTTATTTTTCTCCCTTGCCTTTCACTTCCCTCCTTTCCTCAGATATTTGCAAAGCTTCCTCAGACAGCCATTTTGCTTTCTTGCATTTCTTTTTCTTTGCGATGGTTTTAGTTGCTACCTTTTGTACAATGTTGTGAACCTCCATCCATAGTTTTTCACAAATGGGATTTACAGATTGTAAAAAGTAGATAGGAATTTATAAAACACCAAATAAGAGGAAAAAATCCTTTATTATTCTACTAGAAACTTTAAGATATTATATAATCATAAACCAATTTGGTACTTTAAAAACTATTATTAGTTAAATAAAAGGGTAGCAAATACCACTAATATCATGCATCAAAATAATAAGAATTGACAAGAATTCTTAATTAATCTGGAACCAACTGTCCTTGAATTTACCACCAGCGAGAAAAGAATAGTGTTTAATTTGTCCTTTTGCTTTGTATGTTTTATTTTTATTCTCTTTTAAGTGGAAATCCAAGTCACTGACTATAATATAGGTAGGATTCCCATACTGCAGGCCAGACTGACTGTCTGGAGTTTTAAAATATTATGCTAAAAGAAATCTGACTTATCATCCATATTTCATAAATATTCCATATTTCCAACTATTTTGAAAAAAATGTCATAAAAGTTATTTTAACATTCATGAATATTCCCAGTGTCAGAATCCATTTATATTCCATTTCTAACTCCCTCTCTGTGCAACCCCAAATCTCATCCCCTTACTGGATTCTGCCATTCCCAAGGAGGAAAGAGAAGACAGGGGAGTTTATTGCCCCATCTCTTTCCCTTAGATGTAACTTTTTGTTTATTCAGCCTGCCTGTTGGCCATTGCAAAAAGACCAATTGAAGAAACCCTCTCCCTCTGAACTACGAACAACTAAGAAAGGGGGTGGGGAGAATTCTGGCTCTTGCCGATGAAAGGAAATCCTCTCCCTATCTGATTTACGAGCAAACAAGAAAGGTGGTGGTGGGAATTCTGGCTTGTATCTCCGGATGGAATGTGAAGGGGAGGAAGTAATTGTGTTGCAAATGTACTGGAGGTTCTCCTTTTCCCACAAGGGGTTTGACACCTGAGACTTCACTGATCCGGGACTGACCAAATGGACTGAGGGGTGGGGTTTTTGCTCAGGGACACTTTAAAAATATCGATCTGTGAGACAGTTTTTAGATCCTGTCTATTATACCCTCTGTCATCTATGTCTTAGTAAAAGTTCCTGCTTGGACAATCTTGTCTCCAAGAGTTTTTCTTTCCTAAGATGTGAATTGGAGTGGGTTCTGACACAGAGCTTGGTCTACCACCTTCTAATTAAGAAATTTTCAGTGGGAAGCATGAAGTATTCCAGCCTTTGTTATCACACATAGAGATAACTAATGTTTTTATTTATTTATTTATTTATTTTATTGCACACACACACACATGTGTGTGTGTTGTGTGTTAAATTTAGATTTTTGCTGACAAAGAATTAAAGGGAGACTAGTTAAGCTATTTCAAGCTATTTAGCTCTCATCAACTAGCCATACCCTTTTGAGATTTGAACCCAGGCTGCTTGCACGTTAGGCAGCTGTATTAACCTCTAGGCCACAGGTTCTCCTTGCTTTTGTCAGCTGTATATATGTTTAATAGAAAAACAGCTGATGTAAAAGAAAAGTTTTAAAATATGTTTAATTCCATGTTGAAGCATCTTTCAGAATTACTGGGTTTCTTGATGTTGCCACCAGATATGAAAATTCAGTCCTACCTGGTTATAGTTCTAATGATTTTTTGAATATGCATTATCCACTTTGCAATCATCACTGGAATACAATGAAATACCACCTAAAAAGGTTTTGCACCAAGTTTTATCTCAGTATAATGTTCACAAAAAAATGAATATTTATCTTCTATTGATGTCTCTTTTGTTACATGTCAATTGTGCTATTTAAATTCTGCATCCATTTAATCATGTAATCACTGACTTGTTCAGTTTCTGAAACATATTACAATAATAACCTATTTATTGTTAGATATTCTGGATTTTTGTTATAAACAATTAAAATTCACCCAGGCTCCAAGTACACCATTTCATTTGTGTTTTTCCTTTTGAATTGTAATGCTTATTTGAAAGCACTAAAAGCAATGAAACATTTCTGGCTATACCAAGCAGAGATTCTCAAAAGATTTCACTTTTGTTTTATTAAAGATTAGAATAGACTGAAAAATCTATATGAATTATTATCTCTCCATTGATCCAATGTTTTAGCATATTCATCTTCATGAAAGTAATTAATATTGAAGCAAGAGTAATAAGCATTGGCTTATTCTTTTATATGTATCCCACAGTTTCAATAAACTATTATAAGTGAGTGATCTCTTATGCACAGAACATTTCATTAACTAAAGATATTTATGCAGACCTTCTAAATATTCTGCTCCTTTCATAAAGGTATTTCAACATTAACTATGTTCACCTCCTTGGTTTATTATAAAAATAATAAAGGCAAGATTAAAAAATCTCAGTAACTAATATACGCATAGCTCTCAACTTCAATCTTTTATTCAGCAACTATTCATAGTTAATACAGTGATGCTGAATGAATAGCATGTAATGGCTGGTCCTTGGAGTCTCAGCTGTCTCAGCTTCCCCATGGTCAAGTGATTACCATCTGAATGGTTGACATCCAGCTCACACTTACACATGACCGGTTGCAACAACCTGCAATCACTTGATCCCCATTTGTGACTTTCCTTGCTGGATAAACCAGAAAATCAATGGGGAAACCAACAGGGAAGATAGTGGGTTTCTTGGATAAGTCTGTCTTTTCTCTTCTGCGCACCCTCCCCCAGCCCTTCTGTGTTTCTGCCGCTGGCTACTTTCACATCTTCTTGCCCCCTTGCCCCCTCATACCCCATGCATCCTGCCCAAGCCTTCCTTGAACACTCATGCACCCTCACACATCCTCTCTACATCTTTCTTGCATCCTGACTCTTATGCCTCCCTTGCACCCTTTAACCTCCCTGTGCCTTACTGAACCTCCCTCACATCCCTGCAACACTTACCATGGCTCCCTTCCACACTATCCCCAAGTATCACTGTTTCTCTTTCACATCCTTACCCTTTAATGTACATCTTCCCTGAGGCTCACCACACTTCCTTCACACTCTCCCATTCTCCTTGAAACTTGCCAAACCCTTCTTGTATTTGTGCATACTCTTATACCAATCCTTGCTGCACTTCCCTTGCACAACCCTGTGTGCTTTCCTCAAGCTTTGCTATATCTCTCTCACACTCTCAAGCAACTGCTTGCATCCTTCCCTTACTGCCTTGCTGGCCTGCTTGTAAGCCACCTGCAAGTTGTAATTTCCTGCTGGCTTCCCCACTGACTTTTGCTGACTTTTGTTGTGAGAAACTGGTAGGAAGTTGCCAGTTGGCAGACGACTAAGTTTCAGTTAAAGACAGCAACCAAGAGTGCAAAGGCAGCCATTACTAAGCAAAGCAGCTGTGCTTTATGACTGCATTGCTTTTGGCAATAAAAATTCTGGTCCCAACAGCCATTGTGGTTGAATGCTTCCTGTACTCCAATCTGTAATCCAGGTCAATTAATGACATATTTTAAAATTTGGTGCAGCTGATCCACCTTTTTTGCGTCTTTTAGGATCCATATTTGGTCCTCAGTATTTTATTTGATGAAATAAAATTACAGATTCTCTGTGTAATATTTTCAGTGTCTTTTCTTCAATTTTTGATATTTGCAATGAAAAGTAAACCCTTGATATGATTTTAATTTTTACTGTTGATTCTCTTACTATCCAAGATATATTTAACTTTATCTATCTTAAAAGTTCTGCCATATTGCTGTCCAGAACTGCGAATAATTATATTTGAATAAATCTTCATCGTTTTTAGTCAAGTAAATCCCCAGGTTCTATGATGCTGATATTAAGCCCTGTTGTTTATTGCAAATCCTGCTTTTCCTCTTCATTTAGATATGATTATCTGTCTTTCCTGCTACAGAAATGTCCATTACTGATTCCATGGAATCCTTTGAATAAGTAACTGTGACTACAATATGACTGACATGTAATTTTAATGTATGTTCTTGTTTTGAAATTAGCAAAATTTCTGAAGTTTTGCTTTTTTTGCTGTATCTTCCAGCAAAAAAGAAATGGGTGGGGGGAGGAGTCTTGTCTGGCTCCTTTCATAATATTGCGGTTTTGCAATAGAAAAGTATTTGCAATTAGCTTGGCTTCTTGTTCCATGAAAGAAACTTGAACTGCAATTCATCTTTTTTTAAAGTCATAAATATAAAAGGCCATTCCAAACTATCAAAAGCTTTCTCCACATCTTAGCCACTTTTCTTATTTTTCTGATTACAATTATCAATAGCATTCAAGGTGTATCTGGTATTGCCATGTATCTCTTTGAGAGTAATATAGTCTGATCAAGATTAAAAGATTGTTAAGCCTCTTTGCTAGGATACATGTAAAAAGCTTTTAATCTATATTAAACAAAGAGATAGATCCTTTAGGATGGTTTGACTCATTATGTTCTTTGTAAATCAGACATATGAAAGCCTTTTTCCCATGAAGAAGGAAATATTTAGCATTATGGATATCTTTTTCATTACCTCAGTTAATGATTTTGTCAAAATTTCTTTGCAGGTTTTAAAGAACAACTGTCTGGTCTTGAAAATTTATTCAATTTTAATTTCTGTTCCTTTGTGCCATATTATGTGATTACCCTGTTAAATGCTTCCTTTTGTTGATCTGTACATTTCATGATCTGTGGGGTGTCTAAGCACTCTGTAATCTTCTACAAGCTTAGTGTCTGTTTTCCATATAGATGGCAATAGTATATGGCAGACTACTTCATCACCTCTTATGAAATTGAAACATCTTTCTTCCATCCTAAAGTGACTTAGTTATTTTCTCAGTTGTCCAACAATTTATCTGGCTTTCTTTTAATTCCTCTGATTAACAGCATTCATTTCCTTATAAATCTAGTTTACTTTCAAAATATCTAGTTACAAATAGCCTTACTCTGCATCCAGTATCACATTTTGGTTGATCCTGATTCCAGTTGCTTCAAGTCATTCAATAATATAGCTTTCTATTTTTGGGGGTGGGGTTCTTTCTATTTGATGCCAAAGAAATAAATCATCTTTTCATAAATACTTTACTGGATTTCCATACTGTGAATAAGGCAAGGCAAGGCAAGGCAAGGCAAGGCAAGGCAAGATAAAATAAGTTAAGGTAAGATAAGATAAGCTGAGGCGAGACAAGATAAGATAAGATAAGCTGAGGCGAGACATGATAAGATGAGATGAGATGAGATGAGATAAGATAAGATGATAAGATAAGATAAGATAAGATAAGATAAGATAAGATAAGATAAGATAAGATAAGAGGCCCAGTTTGTCTATTAGATGCTGGGGAATGATTGTGTTAAACGCCGAACTGAAGTCGACAAACAACAAATGCTCATGAATATTTCTTTCCTCTAAGTGCTTCAAGCTCAGATGGAGAATAGAAGAAATAGCCTCCTCCGTAGAGCGATTTGGTTGGTAGGCAAACTGCAGAGGGTCAAATGCTGGTGGGAGGCTAAATACAATAATGTCCTTTATCAGCTTCTCAAAGCATTTCATAATGGTGGATGTCAGTGCAACCGGACAGTAATCATTGAGGCCTGTAATTGTGGACTTTTTTGGCACTGGCAAGATGATGGCTATCTTAAAACATGATGGGACCACTGCCTGCTGCAATGAGAGATTGAAAATGTCTGCGATAACACAAGCCAGCTCATCTGTGCCTTCTCTAAGGACACGTCCAGGGATGTTATCTGGGCCTGCTGCTTTCCGAATGTTAACTTTGCAGTGTTTTCCGGATGGAGGTGACATCAAAACTTAGCACTTCTTCATCAGGATGGGGCACAGCTTTCCTAGCAGGAGTGCTATTTGATGCCTCAAATCTACCAGAAAATGTATTCAGTTTGTTTAGGAAGTCTGTGTCATCCTTGCATCTCAATGGAGTCACCTTATAATCCATAATGGCCTGGATTCCTTGCCACATTCTCCTGGTGTTTGTTGGGTCCTGAAAAAAATTCTGAATTTTCTGGCAATGGGCTTGTTTTGCACCTTTTATGGCACTTTTCAGATTTGCTCTGGCTGTTCTCTAAGTGCCAGCATGTTGCCTGATTTAAAAGCCACATTCTGTGCTTTCAGCATTTTGCAGACCTCATAAGTCAGCCACAGTTTTTCATTCACCCTCACATAAAAAATAAAATAATAAAAATAAACATCAGAAGTTTAATTAATTCAGAAGAAACTTTATAATTCCAGCTTGGCAGTTCAGTATCTTCTGATATTAATACCATTTCCATTGTTTTGAACCAGTGATTCCTCTGTGCAATTTTACAGTTATTCATTATTGTCTGCATAGGTAAATGCCTTAATTTAAGATCTGTAAATTTTGATAATAGTAAACTAGATAACCAACATATTCCTAAGTAAGTTTTACAAAAAAGAAGAAGAAAGAAAGTATATTTTTTTCTCTAAGGGATATTTCTATCTTTGTGCAGATGGGGAAGAAAATAAAGATTGTGTGTAATGTCTTTGATATGAATAGGATTTATCAAAATTTGAGGAGAAACAGAATTCATATCTGCATGAATCATGATGTCTTCTGCAAATTTCAAGAAGTAACTAGAAAAATGTTTAATGAAATTTTGTTCTATTGTTATTTGGAACATAAATTGGAGCAATTGTGATTTCCTTGTTCATTTTGAAATGTATCTCCCTACTTCATCTTGAACCTGTTTTTCTATGTTCTGTGATAAGCTTCTGCTATATATGACAATTCTCCCACTTTCAATGTTTACATAAAACTGCTAAAGACACTTACACTTTGTGGTGTAGTACCATCAGTGGGTTGATGAGAGCCAGAATTTCATCACTAGTGGGATTGGATGGGAGATGCTATTGATATTCTATTCTACTCCATGGAAGCTATAAGAGTCTGGATAGAATTGAATAGTTTGAAGCACAATGGGGACACTGTTTGTCCGTTGAGGCTATGGAAGGGCATACAGTATCCCTGAAGGAGCATGTCTGTAATCTGAAGATCCTTCTGGATGCACAGCTCCTACTACAAAGTGGTGACTAACAGGGCTTTTGCCTAACCTGACTTGATTCACTAGCTGTGGCTTAATTGTTGTCAGCCAAACAAGATAAATCAAACCAACAAACAGAGATGACATAGGCCTAAATGGGAATGGGACAACTCACTGTGGCCACCTCGCCATGGTTACCTTGCCAAAGGACACCTCGCCCCACCAACTCGCCACAGGGACAACTCACTGAGACCCTGGGCCTTCCGCTCTGGTTTCCAAAGCTGGCCCAGCTTAAGGGAGGCGAAAGTTCCTGCCACCCGCACTCTTTTTTTGAAGGCTTTCATGCCTCGCTTTCCAGCACCCTGCCCCCCACAGAAGGCAGGCTAAGTGGGAGTCATTGTTCTGGATGTGCATGCATGCATGCATGCACACACACAAACAAACACACAAATAGAAATCCACACACCATTCCAAGTTCCAAGGGAACTTTTATCCATGCCTGAGCTGGCAAGCTGCCAATATGCCCAGGCTTGGGGAGAAGGACCTCTCCTTCTGTGTGCTGTGCTGGACACTGATAACAAAAGTTGGGCTAAGTGTGAGTCATTGTTCCAGCTGGACATTTCAGTGGTAAGAGCCTTCATGGTTATGGGCATTGGGAGTGAGTCATAGCACATGTAGAAATAACGTTATGTGATACTATCAAAACTGGAAGTGACTTGACAATTTGCAGCTCCTGAATGCTATTTAAGGGCCAACTCATGTAGAGCATATAGCAATTACCCAACTAGGAAGTAATTTAAATATGAACCTCTTGATTGAGAAATTAGCATAAGTCATGCACAGAGTGGATTTGTGTAGTGGCCCCCTGATCATGGCTGCCACTTGTTCCTGGAGTAGGATCAGTGAGTCCAGGAGGAGCACCAGATTTGTACATTCAATCAGTGTTGGGGAGAGATATACCAACTAGAATAAACAATAGAAGGTCTTTAGATTTGGGGGTCCTAAAACCCACAGCTTCTTGTCTTGTTAGGGCAGAGGAAAAGTCATATAAAAATCATAACCAAGGAGTGGAAAAAGTTCAGCCTCTCTCTTTTTTTGGCCCTTAGGTCTCCCAGGGAATAAATATTTGTGACTACCACTTGAGTGGTAGTCATGGGTAGTCAGTGGAGTTTAGGAAGCAGAATGGATTTCTTTAAGACTTACATGTGTAATGCATCCATTTTATCCCTTGAGACTCCTGAAAAAAATCCTGCCCCCTTTTTGAACACAACCCTTAACATGTTGAGCAAAGCCTGGTTTCAACCTTTTGTCAACAGAAGTTACATAGCCCAGACATAGCCTTCAGATTTCAAACACAGGACATCAAAATATCAAATATCCCAAATGGCTAGCTATGAAGCAGGACGGGTAGAATAGAACAACTGCCTCTAGGCATGTTCTGTAATGATAGCACAAGATTAATTGCTTTAATTCCTAAGAAGTTTCTGAATTACAAATCAACCTGCAGTGCTTCCCCTCCCCCAATTTTTCTTTGGTTAGACTATTTTTTATCTTAGTGTGCGTCTCTCTGTGTATTGAATATTGATAATTCAGTATTCAACACCGATGCTGACATGGCATTTAGCTGTCTTAGACTTTCACCAATGATTTATTGCAAAACATTTCTCTGTTGATTCTGCTATCTAACTTTCTTGAAGATGCCCTTTCTTAATCATTAATTGAGGGTGAACAATTGAATGCTGACTAATTGATTACTGAA
Organism: Vipera berus; assembly: GCF_964194415.1. NCBI lineage: Eukaryota > Metazoa > Chordata > Lepidosauria > Squamata > Viperidae > Vipera > Vipera berus. Next base: position 89,195,034 of record NC_138207.1, on the reverse strand, counting down.
TACACAATAGCCTTTTTAGGGGTGGCCCCTCAGATTTTGTCACTTTGGCTCCAAATTTGTTAATTTATAGACAGATTAAGGAAAGTTTTTATTCTGTTTTAGTAAGTTTATTTTAGTTGGTTGGCTTTTGTTGAATATGTATATTGTTTTATGTTACACTGATCTTACTAAAATATTCTAGCGATATTGATTTTTTAAAAATTCTTTCAAATTGTGTTTATTGCCTCTGATTTTTTTTGAAAAAGAAATAAGATGTGTAATACAACCCTATGCTAGTTGTTCTAGAAACAAGTTGTGCTAAGCCCAATGGGGCTTATCCCCAAGCAGTGCTTTTTTTCTAAAAAAAAAAGAAGGTGCCGGAACTCTCATCTTGGCGGGTGCAGGAGGTGGGGGGGGCAGGGGGGGTGGCGCTGTGGTCACAGGTGCGAGGGGTGTTGGTGGCAGGCTGGTGCTGTGAGAGCAGCGGGGCCTGCTCTATATGGCAGGGCGGTTGGCGGAGGCGGTGCAGGCCAGGCGATGCAGGGCAGCCACTTAGGCATGCAGGGCAAGGCGACGGTGGCACAGGTCCAGCACCAGGTAGGCCACCAGCCTGGCTGACACGGGTAAGCACAAGGAAGGAGTGCACATGGACTCTGCAGAACCCACCTCCCACTCCTTGTCCTCTCTTACTTACCTAGTTGAGATGGTGTAGTTGGGCAGCAGGGAGGGATGCAAAGTTCCTGCCAAATCGCCTTTGCTGCAGACAACTTGCCGGTGCAACGTTTGCTGGCCAGGTCTTTTGGCACACTCAGCAGCAATTCCTATTGGCTTTCGAAAGCCAATAGGCTTTTGAAAACCAATAGAGGGAGTAGCATAGCTTGTGCAAAAGCTTTTTTTGTGTGTGTGCAAAAAAGGGTGCTGGAACGCCATTCTGAGCGTTCTATGAGAAAAAAGCCCTACATTTATGTTTTAATCCTATGATTTTAAAAATATTCTAAGTTGCCCCAAACCTTGCCATGTGGATTGCATACAAATATTATATAATCGGTAAATAAAGGTAGAACATATGTTAAATATACATCAAATGATAATATGCTTCCCTACAAAGTCAATTCTTGCTCAATGACAGACCAAGGAGTTAACTCAGAAAGGCAAGAGGAAAATCTAGAAGAGGTCTGTGCAACTTGTAGAAGGGAAAGGCCCACATTGATAAATTAAAAATCTTTGTGGTCTGCAAAGGAATGCTGGTGGGCTAAGCAATGATTTGGTGACTAGAGAAGCATCTACAGTGTTGGAGTTCGTGGTCATGGTAAGCCATGGAGGCACTAGGCAACATGACTTTCAGGGCAGTGGTGGTGATTTTATTACTTTTTTTAAAAAAAGTCTGTGCTCTGTCCAAGGGTGCTTGGTAGGCTGCATGTTCTGGCCTGGTCTAGAATTTATTTTGGAGCATTCAACTATCTAGAGCAGGCATGTCAAACTCATTTTGTTTGAGGCAACTTCTTATAAAAGAATTGCCATTAATTTGTTTTAATAAAATAATTTAAATCAATTTTTCACTTGATTTCAAATTAAATGAATTATATTGGTTGACAATGAGATTTTTTTAGTACAATTGCCAAATGCAATAAACTGGTTTTAGGCATATGTGTGCACTAATTATTTCAACACCAATACATTTTAACAACATATTCTATTTGTAAATGAATGCAAATGCAAATTATACAATTTTTGTGTGCAAAAATAAAACAAAATAACAGATTTAAGAGCTGTTATCATTAGTTATCCTTAGATAAAAAATAATTCCATCATCCAAAACTTTGTTATACTGTATTTAACGAACAGATGCTTTGGGCTTAAAAAAAAAAGACTGACTACATTTGATTGTGTATCACCATGGCATTAAAACAAAATTCGAACAGTGTATGAAAAATAAAGGTTCCCTAAACGTCTGCTGGCTATATCTATACATTTTCCTTAATAGCTACTGCCTTCTTTTTAGCCTTTTTTTCAACTTCCCAGCTTAAAAAAGGCAAGGCTGAAAGTTACAGAGACTGTTTAAGCAGATTACTAAGCAACCTGTTCACACTCAGCCCTTCTTATCTCCCACTTTTAAATTAGCCTGTACAGATCGTATTTCCTTCGATTTGAGCCATCTGAAGGCCTGTTGCTGCGATGCATTCTGCTGCTCTGCAACCTGGCTGCCTGAGGAGAATTTGGCTCTCCAGAACAGTTTCCTTCAGCTTTTGTGTGTGTGTGTGTGTGTGTGTGTGTGTGTGTGTGTGTGTGCAAAAAAAGGTGCTGGAATGCCATTCTGAGCATTCTATGGGAAAAAAAGCCCTGGATATATCACATATAATTGAAGATTGTAATTAGTTGTGTGTGCACGTTCAGCAAGTGTGATGTATTTGTGCTGGCATTTCTAGGCCTCTTTCCAACCACATCCAGAAAAATTTGTAACAAACATTGGAATTCTTAAGGCCATGTTTGGTATTTCCCAGCAATCTGTTACTGGAAGGAAAAAGCAATCCCTGCTGTGTTACTGATCCCAGAGAAGCATAGTTATGGATGAGAAATATTGGTTGCAAAGTTGGCATTTCTGCATGTAATACAGATATTTTGGATTTATTTTTGTTTCTTTGCATGTTTGATATTTTTAAAAAGGCATATGCTACTGACTACGCTTATGCACATATGTAACATATTTTGCTAGGATACATGACCACTGCTTGTCCAGAATGTGAAAAGTGTAAGATTGTGACTAAACAAAATGTTAATGTACAGATAATACCACCAGAAATTATTTTAGCCTTTTTAATAAATGTTGTTATTGATGTTAAGCTCACTATGGAAAACATCATATATTGTTATGTATATACTAGGTTAATTATTTAAATACTGAAGTGCAACATAACTAGATTCTAAATAATCTATTTTTTCAAAACACACAACAGTCCAAACAGTAAAAGTAAAGTCCAAATTAAGAATATTTCATTCTTAAGAATTGTTTAATTTAAAGTGGTTTAGTTGTAATAGATGGTTAGATTCAAAATAGTTTTCAAGAGTATGTACAAAAGATACTATTTTTTTCTAGCATCAGCTAAATTAGACATATTACATTGAGAAAAATGTTTCTAATTTCTTTCCTGTTACCTTTATTGATTTCATTGCAGAGATGTTAACATAGGAAATAGATTATTTTTTTATTAAAAAGTTTTAAAGTACATTTTTGAACATAAACCCCATCCCCCTACCCCTAACCCATACCCTAACCCACCCAATACCCCTACCTCCCCCAGCCCCCCCAACTTCCCAAAGCAGAATACAGGGTATTATTTTCACAATCTTAATCTGAAATATACCAACTAACTATAATTACACTTTAAATCCAGTCGCGTTTTCACTCTCCTTAAACATCATAATATATCTCCATTACAAATATTCTTCACATATTCCAAATTCTACCATTTCTATCTAATTCAAAACTTTCAAAATCCATTCTTCTATAATAAACGAATCAGCCTTCTTCCAATATAACAGTACCAAAAATTCTACTATAGTTATTAGTTATAAATATCTTTTTCTTAAAGATCTTACATATTCCACTAAATTACTTTAACTTTTAAAATTATAATCTTTTACAATTCAACCATACATAATTGTCAAGGTAAAAATCACCTTTGTAGAGGGCGAAGGACCGTGCTTCAGAGAATGCATGATGTGCATGCAGGAAGGCAAGAAAAACACGACGCATAATCTTACTAAATACCTTTTACTTACAAAAATATAAAAACTAAATATATATTATAAAAAGAGCTAGCTAACTACATCCTAACGTAACAGACAGTAACAGCAAAGTGAAGAAAACAATAAAGATAAACACTGGGAACTTTTTCTAGACATGCACACTAAACAGACTGAAACCATAACTGATCATCATCTCCTGCGGCTGGTCTTCCGTTTTGCCACCCCCCGCCGTGGGTGTGTGGAACCAGTTAGATGGTACCGCCCCAGACGCTTAATGGATTCCGCGAGATTCCAGGCAGCGCTGGGGTCCCCACCTGCCTCCCCCACTCACAGCTCGGCAGATGCCTTAGTGGAAGCTTGGGAAAGGGCAGCCACTGAGGCTCTTGACCGAGTTGTACCCTTGCGGCCCCTGACCTGATGCAGATCCCGTCGAGCTCCATGGTTCTCCGCGGAGCTCCGGGAGATGAAGCGCCGGAGACGGGGCCTAGAGAGCGGTTGGAGGTCCAGCCGATCCGAATCCGACCGATTGCGACTAAGAACCCATATTAGGTCTTATCTCGCTGCGATAAGGGTGGCGAGGTCTAATCACTTCGCTACCCTTATCGCGTCCGCAGATAATCGCCCGGCCGCTCTGTTTAGGGTGACTCGCTCCCTCCTTAATCAGGAGGTGAGGGAGGAACCCTTGCAGGGTCGTGCCGAGGAGTTTAACAATTATCTGTCGGACAAAATCACTCGGATTCGGACCGGTCTGGACTCCGACTGGGCAGAGTCTGGCGATCAGGACGCGGGTGGTCTTGTCGATATCACTTGGGAGGAGTTTGATTCTGTGACTCCGGAGGAAGTGGACAGGATTATGGGGAGACTGAGCTCCACCACATGTTTATTGGACCCGTGCCCTTCCTGGCTGATTTATGCAGCCCGGGAGAGGACACGCAGCTGGTTCCAGGCAGTTATATCAGCTTCTTTGAGTGAGGGTAGCTTCCCTGCCGTCTTGAAAGAGGCGGTGGTGAGGCCCCTCCTCAAGAAGCCTGCCTTGGACCCAGCTGTATTGAACAACTTTCGTCCGGTCTCCAACCTTCGCTTTCTTGCGAAGGTTGTTGAGAGTGTGGTGGCGCATCAGCTCCCTTTGGTCCTGGATGAAGCGGATTATCTAGACCCGTACCAATCGGGTTTCAGGCCCGGGCACAGCACGGAGACGGCATTGGTCGCGCTGGTGAATGATCTCTGGAGGGCTCGGGGCAGGGGTCATTCCTCTGTTCTAGTCCTATTGGACCTCTCAGCGGCTTTCGATACCATCGACCATGGTATCCTGCTGCGGCGTCTCAGGGGATTGGGAGTGGGAGGCACGGTTTTACAGTGGTTCTCCTCCTATCTCCAGGGACGCTCGCAGTCGGTGTTGACAGGAGGGCAGAGGTCGACCGCGAGGTCTCTCGTTTGTGGAGTTCCTCAGGGGTCGGTCCTCTCGCCTCTCCTGTTCAACATCTATATGAAACCGCTGGGTGAGATCATTCGTGGCTTTGGAGTTGGGTATCATCAGTACGCTGATGATACCCAGCTTTTCCTTTCTACCCCAAACCACCCCAGTGATGCCCTCAACGTGATGTCCCGTTGCCTGGAGGCGGTTCGGGTCTGGATGGGGAGGAACAGACTTCAACTCAACCCCGACAAGACCGAGTGGCTTTGCATACCTTCATCCCGGGTCTATTCGGATATTCCATCTCTTTCTATGGGGGGTGAATTATTACCCCCCGTAGATAGGGCTCGCAACTTGGGAGTCCTCCTAGATTCGCGGCTTACCTTGGAAGATCACATGGTGGCCGTGACTAGGGGGGCTTTCGCCCAGGTTCGCCTGGTGCGCCAGTTGCGGCCCTATCTAAGCCGGGATGATTTATGCACGGTCACTCACGCGCTCGTGACCTCTCGTCTAGACTACTGCAACGCTCTCTACATGGGGCTTCCCTTGAGGACCACCCGGAGGCTCCAACTGGTACAGAATGCAGCCGCGAGAGTTGTGTTGGGAGTTTCCCGATACTCCCACGTGACACCTCTGCTCCGTGAGCTGCATTGGTTGCCAGTTGTCTTCCGGGTGAGATTCAAGGTGCTAGTAATGGTGTTCAAAGCCCTCCATGGCATGGGGCCGGAGTACCTCAGGGAACATCTGCTGCCGGCATCAAGCTCCCTGCGCCCTGTGCGTTCCCACAGAGAGGGCCTCCTCAGGGTGCCACCGGTCAGAGAATGCCGTCTGGTGGCCCCCAGGGGGAGATCCTTCTCTGTGGGCGCCCCGGAGCTATGGAACCAGTTACCGGTTGAGCTCCGGACGGCGCCCGATCTGCGCTCCTTTCGCCGCGATCTGAAAACATACTTGTTCGAGCAAGCCGGCCTGGCCTGAGGGGGGATTGGTGGGTTTTTTTTATCATTCTTATTGGGGTTTTTTACTATGTATCAATTGTATTTTAATCGGGCATGCATTTAATTATCTTTTAATTTTTGTAAATTTCTGTGTTTTATTCTTGCCCTGTACACCGCCCCGAGTCCTTCGGGAGAAGGGCGGTATAGAAATGATAATAAATTAAATTAAATTAAGTTGAACTGGAAAACTTCCAGGCCAAGGATAGTTGCAGTGGCTAATGCAATTTTCACACTTTCAGTCCGCACTGTGGGTGAGTATGTATTTGTATAGTCCTCAGGATAACGTTGAGCGAAACCCTGGGCTACAAGTCTGGCCTTGTACAACGACTCACCATTCGGCTTCTTTTTGATCCTGTAGACCCATCGAGTACCAATAACTTTCTTGTTTGCTGGAGGGCTTGCAGGCGTAAACACTTGAAGTTTCTTTAGACTGTCCATTTCAGCCTGCATTGCCTCAAACCATTTATCTTGTTCTGATTCAGGAAGATGTTTGATCTGTGTGAACTTCTCAGGTGGAAGTGTAACATTACAAATCAAAGGTACAGGTGTTTTTGTTACTTGCCACGAATAACGTTTTGGAGGGATTCCCTTTGTGGTCCTCTTGGAACGTCTCGGGCCAATCGTCCATTCTTCTTCCGTGTCGTCCTCGTCTTCATCATCGTCGCCAGCAGCAACATCGGCGGCTTGCGAAGACGGAACAGTAGGTTGAGAAGAACTCGTGGAAGGAACATTATCCTGTGAATCTTGATCATCAGGTTGTGTGGCATCAGCAACATCATCTCTAGGAAAATAAACTCCAGGATCGTTAGAATGAATCCTGGACCAGTCAGCATCTTCCTCAAAAGTAGCAGATTGTGAAACCACAATAACATGATGAGAGTCAATGTATTTGCTCCATTTTGAATTATCATCAATGCCCATAAATCTCATCCTTTTTGCTGCAGGACCCCCTTTCTTTCTTTGGGCTAAAGGAATATTGACCATAGCATAGGAACCAAAAATATGGAGATGTGAGAGATCAGGCTTGTGTCCATACAACATGAAATAAGGGGTCTGATTTATCACACTACTCCAAGTACGGTTGATGATATGGTTAGCATATTTGATAGCTTCACCCCAGTATGGAAGGCTGAGGTTAGCATCTTCAAGGAGGCAACGCATCATGGTTTGCAGAACTCCATTTCTGCGTTCTGCCACTCCATTTTCAGCTGGAGTATAAGGAGCAGATGTCTGATGTACTATCCCATTCTCACGCATCCAGTCCTGGAAACGCTGAGACATGAATTCAGCACCACGATCACTCTGGATTCTGGCAATGTTGACATCGAATTGGGTATAGACAAGACTAGCAAAGTCTTTAAAGATCTGAAAGGTCTCAGATTTTTCTTTCATAGGATATACATATCCATATCTAGAATAATTATCAACGATTGTCAAGAAATATCTTTTACCACCAAGTGTTGGTGCAAAAGGACCAACTATGTCAGTGTGTACCAAATCAAAAATGCGTGTTGACAGGCGTGTAGCGCGTTTTGGAATTGCTGCTGCTTTGGATTTGGCTTTCTTGCAGACAGCACAGTCCAAAAACACCTTACACCCCTTTAGATCCAAACCTCTTGCGAACTCTGGCATCTTCTTCAGAATACGGAAACTGGCATGAACCAATCTTCTGTGCCACTTATGGATACACCTGGAATGCAAAGGTTTACCTGTTAGTGAATTCTCAACATTAGCATTTTTATTAGGAACCCCAGGCTTGCTATGAGCAACCTGTGTCTTTTTTGTCTTTTTATTATCTTTAGGAACCTTTGGAGTAGCAACAGGATCTCTCTCTGGGACGTCTCTCTCTGGGCCTGTGCTCTTTGGAACGTGTATACTTGCCTGCTCTTGCTGCTTAGACTTTGGTTTTAAGTAATAAACACCACCAATCAACATGGTTTCAGCAACAATATTTCCGTCTTTGACTATATAACTTGCTTTTTCAAGATGGTGGACCTGAAAATGAGAAAACCTAGACAAATGACTCTGACTAAGCAAATTACTACTGGCAGATGGAACATAGTAAACATTTGGAATGAGAGCACCGAGCTCTTCAATATAAACAGTTCCTTTTCCCATGACCTGAACAGGATGATTGGAAAAAGAGTAAAGTTCACGAAGTTCAGGTTCAGGCTCGTGCATCTCTGTGTAAAGCTCTTTTCTGTAGGTAACATGTAATGCTGCTCCGCTGTCCAAAGTCCAAAGAAGTCGTCTGTCGTACTCTGGTTGAGGCTGTGGATCGTTGGTCACAACCAATGTGACAAGTGGAGCTTGTGGATCACGCTTGGAACCACGACCACGACCTTGTCATCTGCCTCTACCTCTGCCTCCTCTGGAATCTGTTCCTCTGGGCTGGTATGTGACGGGCGCTGGAACTCGTTGGGGACAATCCCGGGTGGCATGTCCCACACGATCGCAGATGTAGCATCTTGGCATCCTTGGAACGTAGGTCCTTCCACGGAAGGAACGCCTCGCTGAAGCTCTTGATGCAGGTGGTTCCCTTAAATGTGGCGCAGCTTGCATAAGTGCCTCTTCTTTGGCTAAAATTCTGCATACATGATCCACTGTGCATTGAGCAATAGGCACTTGATTGATCTTGGAAATAGCATCTTTCCACTCATGATTCAAAGAATTGATGATAATGCTGATCATTTGAAAATCATCAATAGGATAGCCTTTTTCACCCAGTTCTTTTCTTATTCCTTTCATTTTAGTTAAGTGTTCTCCAATATGCTCACCAGGTTTTAATCTAGAACCATGGAACTCAGACAAAAGTAAACATGTAGACTCAATTGATGTAGGCCGATAACATGTCTCTAACTGAGTCCAAATTTGTTGGGCAGTTGCATCATGTGAAAACGTGAGCTGCAATTCAGTGTCCATTGACATCAATAATGTTGTGCATGCTCTATTATCCAAGTCCCATATGTCAGGAGTCCATGGCTGGGCAGGAGGATTAAACACCATCATGTGAGTACCTTCTCTGCGTAGCAAAAGTCCAACCTCACTGACCCATGCCCTGTAATTCTGTCCTGACTTCTTTAATTTTGAATCACCAGCCAGTGGTACAATGGAAGGTGTTTGATGAGGCATATACAATTGAGGTACTGGCTGTGCAGGTTGTGCAATCCGACCATAACCTGCAGGGGGCACCAGTGGCGTCTGTGCCTGTGCCTGGACATGCAGCAGTTGCATTGAAGCTGCCGGTAGTCTTGGTGCTGGGTGTGACTGTGTTTGAGCTGCTATTCTACCCTGGCCAGCAGGAGGCGCTGGCGCTGGGGCTGGTGCATTAGCATAACCTGCAGATGACACTGGCCTTCGCATATAAGAACCCGGTGGCAATTGCGTGTGGGTTAAATATGGCTGTGTTCTGCCAGGTAGAAAGGCTTGCATAGAAGCAATATTAACAGGAGAAGCAATAGTAACAGGAATCCTAGCACCATCAGGGGCTGGAGCCTCAGATAATGGCAGAAATCTTGTATCTCTGAGCAAAGACTCCTCCATAGACAATTGCGAGAGTGAGAGCTCCAATTCATGTCTTAATGCAGCTTCACCAGTAGATGGTGCTATAACATTTGCTTCAGGCATCACTGTGGCTCTGTATGGCCTTTGGGACAGCCCATAATCATGTGACATAGGAGCCTCCGGTTCCCATTCGTCTTGCATGACACTCAATGATGGGCGTGACTTTGGCTTTGGGAAAGAAGGAGGCAATATGGCTTCTCCTTGTGGGTGTGGCAATATGGCTGGTTCATGCTCATAATTCCTCTCATATTGCTGAACCATTGACACATATTCCTTTGCCTGCTGCAAACGCCTTTCAAAAACCCCAATTTGTTCACAGTAGCCTTGCATAGCCCTATCTCGCATAGTTTGCTTGGGGCTTGAAAGAGCAGAAGGAATTTTCTTCGGCTGAACTTTAGGTTTCGCTCCAAGCCTTTGAAATTCATTTTGAGCCCCTGGAGTGTGAACATTTTCAAAAGCAGCTGCCAGGGAGCTTGGAAAAATAGAAAAAGGAGTGACTGACCTTGCATCGTCGACAGGAGCAGGTGCGTCTTCTCCAAGGCGTGTGGCCGAAGCTATCGGAGTTCTTAAAGCTGAAGGGAGCTGCCCAACAGACAGACTCCTTTTTAGCCGTGGCTTCCTTCCTGACATGTTTCAGCAGTTAATCACCGCTGCCTCGCTAGCACTAACTAACTGATAACAGCCGCAGAAACATGCATCTCTAAAAACATAAATCAAACCATCCTCTGCTACCAAAATGTCAAGGTAAAAATCACCTTTGTAGAGGGCGAAGGACCGTGCTTCAGAGAATGCATGATGTGCATGCAGGAAGGCAAGAAAAACACGAAGCATAATCTTACTAAATACCTTTTACTTACAAAAATATAAAAACTAAATATATATTATAAAAAGAGCTAGCTAACTACATCCTAACGTAACAGACAGTAACAGCAAAGTGAAGAAAACAATAAAGATAAACACTGGGAACTTTTTCTAGACATGCGCACTAAACAGACTGAAACCATAACATAACCAGTCATATGGGATTCACTATGGTTACCAGATAAGTTATCACAACAGGTGCAGAGAACAGGGGAAATGTACAGTTAGAAATGAACTTTCTGACGAACAAAAAAAAACGTGCAGTGACAATAATAATACATTGCATCATCACAGCCACATCTTCAACATTTAGACTAACAGTTTAAATACATACATTCTAATTTTTAAGATCTACTGTAAATACCATCCCCAAATATCCACCATTATTAGATCTTGATTATCCTACAATCTTTAACAAGTTCCATTTCTAAATCTTATTTCTATCAAAGTCCTCCATTAATCTCTACTGTTATTATTATTATTATTCCTTAAATCTAAATGCAGCCCGTGTCATTCTTTGAATCTTAAGATCTTTAAATAACGCCAAGGATTGCACAGCCTCCAAAACTATTCCTTGTAACTGTCGCTCTCCTTCTTCCTTTCCTTTTTTCTTCTTCTGAGCATGACGGTAAGCCTGCTTTCAATACATTAAAATAAAAATCACATGCCTTCTCTACTGTATTAAGACAATATCTTTCTCCAGAATAATTCACCACAATCCCCACTGGTATCTCCCACCTAAACCGAAGCTGTTGTTTCTTTAATTCATCTGTCAGAAAGAAAAATCTTTCCTTTTTCTCAAAATTCTTGGAGGAATCTCTTTCAGAATCAAAACCTCCTGATTAGCCACTTTAAGTTTTTTATTATAAGAGATTTGAATGATCTCATTTCTAATCTTTCTCTTTGTAAAATACACAACCACATCCCTTGGCAGTTTCCTTTGTTTAGCAATCCAAGAATTAACACAAAATACTTTATCTATCTTCCCCAAAAAATCCTCAAGTTGAAACCCCAAAATAGGCGCCAGGGCATCCACCAACGTCTCTTCCAGATTCTCCTGCGGATTTTCTTTCAAACCTCTGATTCTCAGGGCGAATTCCATATTTCTGTATTGCATCATTATCATTTCATCTTCAAGTTTTTCCATTTTATTCTCCACCCATTTTAGCCTCCAGCATCAGATTATTTTGTTTCACTTCTTCCACACATTCATCCAGATTCTCAATACAGCCTGAAAACACTTGAAGTGCCATCAAAGTATCCTCCCTTATTTTCTTGCTCTCCTTTCCAATAAATTCTGCCACCTTCTCAAATATTTTTTTAGACTGAATTTTTAAGGCATCGTTTAGAGCATATTGTAAATCTTTTAAAGTCAATACAGATGCAGCAGCTTCGGGAGGTAACTTCAAAGATTGCGTTCCAGATTGCTGAACAAACAATGCCTCCGCACTTTTAAAAATGGGTCTATGTGGTTTGGGAGCCATCTTTGCAACTAATGACTTTCAATACACACTTTCACTTTCTAGTCCATTTATTACGTTGTAGTTAAACTGTGAAATAACCAAATTTTAAAAATAACTTTTTAGCACCTCCAAATTATAAGTAGCTCTTTTAAGGTTTAAAAGTCCATTTTACATATTCCAACTCAGTTCAAACAGTCACTTTACTTTAAAGAAAAACACTTTCGCTTCTTGTTAAAAAGAAAAAAAAATCAGTCAGGCGCCATCTTCCCCTTCTTTCAAAACGATCGTTGAAGCAGGAAGAGAGTTTGAGTTTCAGAGTTAAAGCTTTGTACTTGATATTTATCTTGCTCCTGCATCAGCTCTGCTGCTACCATCACTCAAGATGTCAATCAGATCCGGCAGGAGTGGATTCAGCGTCTTGTTCTGCTAAAGCAGAAGAGTCCTTCGTCTGGAGCATTCCCAGGCTTTGGGGGGGCTCTCACTCTTCATGCCCCAGAACAAATGTTCTATGGCTCTAGGGGAGCTCTACCCCTACCTGGAAGCTCCCCCTCCCCTCTTTGCCCAAGGAGAAGGGTTTTTGAGTGGCGGAAAAGCTGATCGTCGGCTATTCCACCGCTTCAACAGGATTGAAGGGCCGGCGGTCGAATCTGACCGTCCTCGCAGCTGAAGCGCCACCTGGAAGTCTCTGGAAATAGATTATTTTGTTATCTAATTTTATCTTCCAAAAGACAGAAGCATATGAAAAATGTGAGGTTTTTTCCTGTTGGCTTTTTTGAATTAGCTGTTTTAGATTCTAAAAGTTTAGTTCCTAAAGAAGTAACCCTGTAAATAATTTTAATGTCCTCCTCTAGTGCACGCTCTTTTATGACTCAAGGACGTCAACTCCCAGAGCTCCTGAGCCAGCATGGCTCAGCTTGGAAACCTCTCCCTTTCCCCTCAGCATGGCTGGCTCAGGATTTCTGGGAGTTGAAGTCCACGAGTCATAAAAAAGGGCCAAGATTGCCTAGCTCTGCAATAGGCTTTCAGAGGGAGCTTTTTTTTTTCTTTTCCCCAAAAAAAAGGTGCTGGAATGCCGTTCTGAGCATTCTATGAGAAAAAAAAGCCCTGCCCCCAAGTAATTAAGAATTGAGTGAAATGCTGCTTTCTTCTTGCAAACATTCGTTTTTATTTATTCAGGAGTGCCACATTTTTGTAATGTTTGCTCTTTTCTTTTACAAGTTTAAGCCACATTGAAATGACTGCCTTACATTAATATGTGTTCTTTAAACTAGATTTGTATTGTTTTTTGATCTAATGCAGTTCTCTTCCTATTTGGACTAAATATATGAAGATTCTTTATGTAGTTTGTTCAAACCTGAGATGCATAAAAATATCCCAGTAACAATATTATTTATCTCATCTACATCTTATTGCATTCAAACAAGATGCCAACCAGTGGTTTATTAAGCATGATATATGGAATAAACCATGTTAGGCTGAGTTCACTTTACTCAGTCTAGCACAGGGGTTCCCAACTGGGAGTGCAAGATGATATTCCAGGGGGTGCGAAAACTTGGGTTTAGAAGTTTCAAAATTATAGTGTATATGCATAATTTATTATTTCAAACTTTTGTAAGGGGTGCGAGAATATATCAGAAGTATTCTAGGGGTGAGGGTTATAGAAAAGGTTGGGAGCTGCTGGTCTAACATGATTGTTTGACCATAACATGTTTGCAACCATAGTGGCTGGATTCACACAACATGCTAATCCACAAACTGGACTATATTTAGTACACTTAAAAATCTCATCTGAGATAGGACAGGAAACAATGTTGAATTGATCTAGCCCACGGGTGTCAAACTTAACACGTCACACAATGTGTCGTGATGTATTACAACTTTTTTTTCATTGCTGGAGCTGGGGTGGGTGCAACAAGAATTTGGGGATTGGCCTGGGACTGGTGGTGCTCCAGAGTTAGTAGTGTTTTAGACTGAAGACCATTTTCTGCCAAGCGGGAAGCAGAGAAGTGAGATGGTCAGGGCCAAGCCAGTGATAAATTTCTGGAGAAGACTATAGAGCAAAACAAAGTAACTCTGATTCCTGTTCTAGTATTACTTTTCCACAATGGTGTGGTGCAAATGGCACCCATTGGACTATAAGGGTAAATTAAAATTGATTTTATTTTTAAAAAGTCCTCAACATTTCATGCCACTCTGATGTTTTTTCATGAGATGTTACAAAATTTCAGTAGACAATACCTAGAACAGGGGTGTCAAACTCGCAACACCATGTGATGTGTTGCGACATATCATGACTTTTTTGCCATTGCCGGCATTGGGGTGGGTGCAGTTTCAGCGTGATGTATCTGTCCCATGGGCCAGCAATTTGACACCCCTGACCTAGAATATGTGTGGATTTCCCCAAACCCCAATTCTTATGTGAGATTATTTCATGTTTAAAATCAGCATACTCAGTTAATTTTTGTGCCTAGGGAGATAAAATTTGTTAATGCACTGCTTAAAAAATAGTACACTGTCTTCTTTTCCCTTGATTCCCCTTCATTTCTTAAGGTGTCCTCCCTTGTAGCCATCAATGTGGCACTGTATCAACAAAGCTGAAGCTGTTGAAGTTTTTATAAGCAATTTTAATTCCATTTTTTTTGTTTCTTCTAATCCAGCATTTCCCTTGATACGTTCTCCATATGTTAAATACCTAAAGAGACAGAGTACAAACCCAGAATTTTCTGTTTTTAATGCTGAATTACTCAGCAGTTCTGTGTCCCATTCCAACTGTTGCTTTATTACAGTTACCCATTCTTCAGAGTCAGATGATATGCCCTGGTCTATTCCTGCTTTTAAGAGCTATCCATAATTTACTGTAGTTTATACAGCCAAAAATGTAAGTGTATTCAATAAGTATATTCAGTAGCAGACATCTTTTTGAAACTCTCTTTTATTGTTCTTAGAGGGAAGAATGAAAGGAAAGTGAGCAAATGAATTTCACATGGACTTATTCCACCTTTGGCACACAGCACTAGCATTACTTGTGCTCATTAGCGTTAATGTCTAAATCTGAAATATATATATTTGTAAGGACCCACTTCAATCTACATCTTAAGAAAACAGAACTCTTGGAAATGGTCTCTTCCAACAGGAATTTTTATTAAGAGAAATTGACTGAAGGCATGCTAGACAGGATCTGAGGGATCCCCCCACCATTCAATGTTTTAAAGTGTTCCCAAGCAGCCCCCCACCCCGCACTTCTTCCAGGCGATTCAAACCGGCAGATTTCTAGGTGTTAACTCCAGGAAAGATAACATCAGTCTGGCTCCGTCCGCATGATCATTCATCCTCTCTCTACCCAGATCCCCCCTCCCCCTTTCCCTCACTGTTGGTAAAGAGAAGAGTTTCAGAGAGGCATAGGATGAAAGGTAGATGGCCACATTGTTATGGTTAGCAGACAGGAAGTGAATCAATAAAAGGTTACTTTGTAGTGAATAGAGGAAGTGAAAGTAATAAAACCCCCATGCATACCCCCTCCCCCTTGGTAGTATGACAGAATCCAGGAGATAGTAAGAATTGGTTTTAAATCAGAGAAGATACAAATGAAATATAACTCGATTCTGACAATATTCTTGATTTCCTGGTATCCTGAAAACTATTTGAACTAGCTTTCCCAAAACATGGTAACTGGAATTCTGGGAATTTTATCTAATACACTTGAATGCATTTAATTATATTTACAATGACATTATTTAATTTACTCAGATTATTTGCTCTAATGTCTTTATCTTCAGTTCAGTCTGGATTCTTCTTCCATCTGGGTTCGTTTGCTTTGAATAGAAAGTCTTATCCAGTTTTGTATTTAATGCTTGGCTATCCAGGCTTTCAAGAAGCTGTCTTTGTTGATCTTCCACATCCTCTATGTTAGCATCACTATCTTGTGTGTGGTGCACTTCTGGAGTTAAAGGCTCTTTAGATGAAGGCAAGACTTGAGCATTAATTTTTTTCATAATTTGTTGTTGGTCCTTAGGGTTGTCTGTTGTAGTGATAGTTCCTTGTACTTTTAAATTGTGGATTCTTTGAATGCAGTCACATTTTGGATATTAGTTTTTTCAATGTCTTGTTGTTGTTCCTTATATTCCTCTCTCTCAATAGTAATTTGTTCCAATTTTGATATATTCTGAATTGTAGATTCTTTGGTTGGATTCTGGGTTTCAGTTTGTGGATTAGAGTTGGCACCTAAGTTTTTCAGTCTGGAGATAAACATCTCAGTAACTTCATGAATTGTTTCAAGTATGGGCTTATAATCAAGCGAGGTCAATCTCCATTTTGAAATAATTGCAAATAGTCCTTAGTGGAGGCTAATTTTTAAACAAAAGTCAGTAAATGTTCACCTCCACAAGTCTTTAAAGCTAAATTCACCTCCAGGTGTTTCAGGTTTTTATCTTTAGCTGATGCCAAGGACAGTTCCACAGTATAAACAAGTTTATTTGCCAAATAATATTCACTTGCTGTATCAGGCTTGGCCACAAGATGTCCCCAGAGTACTTAAAATCCTTTTCAGACAGAGTAAATTTTTCCCCCAATTTTGAGCCCTTTTACATATTTCTTTTCCCCCCCTACTTTTTAAAAGTCAAATAAATAGAGTAGCCAGTTTCTGTAAGGGTGGGAATTTTGGGTCACCAAAGGTAGAAGGGAAGTAAGTCCAATTAATTGATATTATTTTGTTTGAGGTCCCCCCTGGATGTAATCAGACACCACCATTAAGGAGGGTGGAAAAAAATCCCTTCCCTCTCTCCTCGCCGGAGAGTTTGTGAGTTTGGCTTTGGCAGGAAATGACTTGAACAATGGGCCATGGGAGTGGCCGATCCTTTCTTCCTCGGTCCGGAGAGCTGCTCCAAGCTGACAGAAGGGTTGCCCCCCTTCAACCATTGATTGGAGAGTCCTCTCCCCCACTTGTTGCCCTTCCAGGGTGACTTTTGACCCCTTTACAGGGGTCCCCCGGCGAAAGAAATCCAAACAATGTGAGGAGTGTTTTCACATGTCTGGCTGCGCTGCGATCCAGAATCAGAAGCCAATTTACTCAGATTAGACACCAACCTAGTTGACACTGACTATGATTTGGAAAGATGAATCTAACAGAAGATGAGTTATCCAAGTTAATCTGTTAAAACAGTTAGGGTTTGAAAACCAATATTGTCATCATAGCTGTGTGTATTGTAGGATCAGATGTCAACTGATTCAGCTACTCCTCTTTTATCATCCATCTTTCTTTTCTGTTGTCCCTCATAAAAGTAAGATCCTTGGTTCTTTCCTCACAGAATATATGTGTTTATGAATCTTAAAATAAGGGAGTTTGAAATATTTTCATTCATCCACGCTTGTGATTGAAGGGAATGTGTTAATTGATTTAATCATGATTTAGCCAAAAGTCAGTTTGTGTTGGTATTTCCTTAGGAATAGAATAGAATTAGTGGTGGGATTCAGCTGGTTTGAACCAGTTTGGCAGAACCAGTAGCTAATTTTTTTGTTGCCCAGGCCCAGAACGGACTTCCGGAAGTGGCATCCAGACAGAGAACTGGTTGTTCACATATTTGAATCCCACCACAGAATAGAATAGAATAGAATAGAATAGAATAGAATAGAATAGAATAGAATAGAATAGAATAGAATAGAATAGAATAGAATAGAATAGAATAGAATAGAATAGAATAGAATAGAACAGAACAGAACAGAACAGAATAGAATAGAATAGAGCTGGAATGGACCTTGGAGGTCTTCTAGTCCAGCCCCCTGCTCAAGCAGGAGAACTTATACCATCTCAGACAGGTGATTGTCCAGTCTCTTCTTAAAAATTTCCAGTGATGGAGCGCCCACGATTTCTGGGGATAAGCTGTTCCACTGGTTGCTTGCCGTCACTATTAGGAAGTTTCTCCTTAATTCCAGGTTGCTTCTCTCTTTGATCAGTTTCCAACAATTGTTTCTTGTCCTTCTCTCTGGTGCTCTGGTGAACAACCTGACCCATTCTGCCTTATGGCAGCCCCTCAGATATTGGAACACTGCTATCATGTATCCCTTATTTTTTTCTTTTTAAAGGCATTAAAGGAGTTATCATTATTTGATTCAGAGGAATCAACTTCTGAGTGAAAGTAAACAATCTGAGATTGATTACAATCTTACATAATACCCTTCCAGTTACCTTCTAGAAGAAGGCTAGCATAGAAGAAAAACAAAATTTGACATATGAAGGTATCTTTTATGTTGTTGTTTTAAACCAGAGTTTGTTCTTTCTTGATACTATAACAAAGGATGCATACTGGCTCAATGAGAGCCATTAATAATAACTATAGTGAACGATCTGTCCCATTTATTATCTGCCAGATAGTAAATTTCTCCATAGGCGGATCAGAGGTGGAATATACATCATTAGATAGACTATTAAGGAGTCCAAAGAAACAGATGCCAAATTCAACAAGTAACAGCAGGAGGTGTGATCAGAATGAGGACTACTGTGGTATTTTACTTTGGACCATTTATCATCTCTTAACATACTGAGAATCTGCTTGATCCTGAAAATGTCATATGTCGGCTACCAAGTAAAGAAATGAAAAGAAAAATGTAGATGAAATGTCCACAGTCCACAGGTTATTCTCCATCTGGTCCGAATCAAAATATTCCCAGATATGGCCTGAGGATTAGTCACGTTTGTCTTACAGTCCACTACCTTTGGATAGTGATCAGCCTCCCTTGAAGCTGGGAGAAACTTTCAAATGTTGCAGGACCAACTTGGATACAATAGTTGGAGGTGCAGAAGAGAGTTGCATTTTAAAAAGAAAGAAAGAAAGAAAGAAAGAAAGAAAGAAAGAAAGAAAGAAAGAAAGAAAGAAAGAAAGAAAGAAAGAAAGAAAGAAAATGACTAAAAGCTTTATTGCCTACTGTAGCTGGCTTCTTTTTGCCAAGAATGACCTGGGAACAACTCCACAAGGTAACTTGCTCCAGAGCAGCAAAGCAGTGTGACAGAGAAACAGATGGTACGCTGGCCCTCCTTAAACAAATTATAAACTGGAGTGGGACTAAGCCAAAACTGCCATAACCTGAAGATGAAGCAGGCAGGTAAGCAGAGAGGATAAAAGCCAAAAATCTTGTCAAAAGGATTCCATTGGGAGTTAGATAAGAAGGAAACAAGTCATTAAAGATGAAAGGAAAAATGTCACCGAAAGCAGACAAAGGAGGTTGAGCAATAAGTATGTGGTGACCTCCACAATCCCATCTTGAGAGCTACAAGATTTGTGAATCAACAAAGGATTTTAGGATAACAGAGTTGAAGAGAACTTGAAGGTCATATAGTCAAGCAGGAGACCCAATACAATTTCTTACAAGAGGCTGTCCAGTCTCTTCTTGAAAACCTCCAGTGATGAAACACAAACAACTTCTAAAGGCAAGCTGTTCCATTGGTTGATTGTTCTCACTGTCAGAAAATTTCTCCTTATGTTTGGATCTTCTACAGGCATAAGCGTATACATGGCACATGTTTTTCAGATCACAATAGCATCATTTTCTTTTTCCATGAGTGGATTAAAAAATGAAAAATGAGAAAAAATTGAAAATGAAAAGAAATGAAAATGAGAATGTAGAAGGTTTTACCACAGATTTTTAAAAGGGAAAAACATCAGATTTAGAAATTTGATATTCTAACAGGTCATTTAAAAATTTTGGAAAAAATGTCTAGTTTAAAAATTTAAAGTTCTAGCAGTTCATTTAAAATGTCAATTTTTTAAATTTCCTATGTGAAGGACTCTTGGCAAGGGATGGGCTGCACCTCATGAAAACAGGGGAAAATGTACTCAGAAAAAGATTGGCCCAACCCTTCTGACCAACCCTCTTGTAAGGCTCAACATGATGCTTGTCTAAGGCTGCTGATTAGAAAGGCTAATTGGTTTAGACTGGCTTGGCCTAAGTACCTTGTGAACAAAATGGCCCATGGAGAGGGCCTGCGTGCTGGCAGCAGATGTAATGTTGTCACAATAGTTATGCAACATTTTTCCTAAAGTGTACTTAGCACCTCAGTATGCAGATTTCGTTTCACTGAGTTCTCAGACATTGGCATGCTGAGAAAACTGATACCCAACATTCAAGCAGGGAAAAAAGGCTTCTGAAGCCTGATTCCTTACTGCTCTTTATCTGTGTCAAATACATTTTCCACTTGATGCTTTTGAAAATGCTTAATGCTTCTTACTGATTTACTCCACTCTAAAATGATATAATTTTTCTATTTAATATCTCACACGGCAATTCAGATCAAAAAAGAAGTTAAATAGTCTTGTACTCCACTTCCTAATTCATTTAAACTGATAAAATTCAAATTACCAGTTCCTGGATGTTTAGAATAGTTTTCCTCTTTTGTATGGCTTGTAATTGCTAAGAGGTTCACAAGTATTTCCAAAATATCTTCAGAGTCTTGTGTCTCGTTTTTCAGAATTATTCATAAATGTATTCTTCTATAGAAGGTGCTCCAAAATTATTCCTAAAGAATGCTGTATGATCCCTCTTATCTGAATGGTTGAATAGTTGTGTACTGATTATTAATATAAGGAGAAAAGGAGGGGAAGTTTATATAGGCCTTTTGTCAACACTGCAAAGGAATTTGGCTGAAGCCATTTCCACTTCATTTTTGGTTGCCACAGAGTTGGGAGGGGGGAAATGAGTATTTTTTTAGCTTACAGTAGTCAAAACAATAAATTGTCCTGTGGGAACCAAGGTCATTGCTGCCTGGGTTTTGGCGGGTTGAAACTTCCATTAGGAAGCCCGTCAAAGTAGTTTATTGGGGAATGTGATTATGACATATTACTGCGGTGGGAAGTTCAACTTTGTAACTTTGTAACCTTTGGGAGGGAACTCCAGTCTTGGTTTGACTTTTGATTGTGGTGATACTATGTAGCCAAATAAATATGTTCTTTAAGGAAACCTTTTGCTTTGGAGTTCTTTTTTTACTGGTATCTATCGGAACCATGACACTTTTATTGCATTTAAAAATATCTTTAACAATACCATTTCTGATGTTTATATAAATACTGTGCTAGATTATTTTAATATTATTTTTTTGCAAAATTTTATCAGATGCAATAGTCCCTCTGACCATTAGAGGGTAGCAAATGGGTGTTCCAAACTCTAACTCACAGCTGACATCCAGTGGTCATTGGAGGCTTTGAAGCTCAAATCTAGTGCCCTCATTTTGATTATCTTAAAATCATGCAATTGCCCCAGCATGCAAGAACCATCTAAACCAGGGCCAGCCCGTGGGCCAGATGCATCATAGCAAAACTGCGCCCACCCCATTGCCGGCAATGGCAAAAAAGTCATGATATGTTGCGAGACGTCACATGATGTTGCAAGTTTGACACCCCTGATCTAAACCATGCAAAAGAATATAGATCTCTTATGATAATAAACCTGAGGCATCAACAGATGGATCTGATTGCCAACCTTAATTTGGTACCTGCAACAATTGAACAGCACATCCCTCAGTTATAGTCTGAGTCAGTGACTATGAAAGTGTTCCCATTTTTAGGTACTTTTTCATAATCCTAAACCATCCGTGCACTAGAATCTAGATGGGTTTTAGGTATTGGGACATATTCAACAAGCCACTATGCTTTGATTTATAAGATTATTTCCAAATAACTGGAAATTTTGGGTGCCCCTCCCATGCCAAAGGAACAGAATAATATAAATGCAAACCAAAATCTCATGCAGTTCCAAGATTCCTCAACTTATCAATATAAAGTTGCCAACAGCAGCTGAAACCCAGTTCTGGTGATTCCAAGAAAGCAGGATCGTACAAAAGATAATGTCTATCAATTAAATTATTAACTACTAATTAAAATTACTTGAAAAAGAAAGTGCCCCATTTGATCCCCCTACCTGCATATACCAGCTATTTTGTGTGTGTCTCTTGCACACCCACCCACTCACATTTCCCTCTTCTTCCAGCAGAAATAGTAGCAAAGTAGGAAAAGCACAGGATGGAAACCTGGCCAGGAGAAATGGTCCATGGATCAATGTTGGCTGCACAGGGAAGGAAAGTAAATAGGGATACAGAACTGGATGGAGATGCAGGGAGAGGTGAACTGGCTGCATAGGAAGGAGAGACGGGAAACAAACCTATTTAGCATTATAAAAGAGTTACAGTACAATTCACTAGAAAAGCAACACCTGCTGTATATATATGGTTGGATAATGAAGTGGTTAGAATGCCACTTTTGATGCAGGTTACCAGGATTCAGATCCTGGCTGGAACCTACCTTACCTGAAGGAATCCTTGGGCAAAGACCCCCCCATCACTTCAAAACATGAGAGTGACACAAACTAAGAAGGTCATGCTGGCTTGGATGTCACCTGGATTAAGAAGGTCCATTTCAGATGTTGAGGAACCAGGACAATCTGATGACAAGTGGGCAACTTGCACAAACTATTCATGAATGAGACAAGATAATCTGAAATTGATGAAACACTCCTACAACACTCCTAGACCTAATGAGAGAGGATATATAAAACACATGAGGGAACTCTGGATGGACAAAAGGCTTGCATCTACAGTAACTGAGAAACAGCTAGTTACCCAACACTTCAAAATAATGAAGAGGAAGCTGCTCTCACAACTTGAGACAACTACACATTTCATCTCATATTCAAGAAGACACAGAAGAACAACTGAATGTGCAACCAACTCTGAAGCTGTCCACCCTGTCCATTATAGAGTGCAACACCTGATGTGAGGCATAAGATCATGGATGAATTAGCTATAGTCAATCCTTAAGACCAATTACCAAAGCTCAGTAAAGAAGATAATACACTAGAAAATGCCCAAAAAGTAAATCTTTAGTAACTCTTTAGAATTACTCCTTTAGAATTACTCCTGTTTCCTATTTAAATGGAGGTATCAGAATCCATTTATATTTCATTTCTAACTATCTCCTCTGAGCTAACACCAAATCTCACCTTCCCCTGGATTCTGCCATATTCCCAAGGGGGAGAGGGAATAGGCATGCAGGCTTTATTGCTTTCACTTCCTCCACTAATGTAACCTTTTGTTTATTTGTCTTGTCTGCTATCCATTACAATGTAACAAATTGCTTTCTATACTAGGCATCTCTCTGAACTTTTTCTCCCTTACTGGGCAACTAGGAAAAGGTGTGGGGGAAGAGACACAAACCTCCGGGATCTGGTTTATTTCTCCAAAGGAGGTGTGAAGAGCTGTGGAAAGATTGTGCTGCAAATGGAACCGGATTGATGTTATGTTTCCTTTCCCATGATGGACTTACTACCTGGGGATCGGCTGGTCTGGAACTGCCTGGATGAACTGTGGGGGGGGGGGTTTGCTTGGGGACACTTTAAAAATATCTATCTGTGAGGGAATCCCTCAGATCCTGTCTATTATGCCTTCTATCTCCTATTTCTTAGTAAAAGTTCCTGCTTGGAAAAAACTGTCTCCAAGAGTTCTACTTTCTTAAGATGTGGGTGAAGTAGGTCCTGACAGGAGGATTATATTGCATGGAGATGATCTCTAACTTTATGACTTCTGCTTTTTATTGTGGCTTTGTTACGGTTAAATTGCATTTTATGGTTCTCTGGTGGTGATGAATTTGACAACATTGTTATAGTAGAATCTGAAATGTTTATCAGATTCCTCTACAACAAAGAAGCTGAGACTGATTGGGGTTAAGGAGGCACTTAAATAGAAATGATAAATAATGCAAAACAAGTTAAATTGAGAGCTTCAGCATTTGTTGATTAGTGTCATCAGAATTTTTCCTTTGTTTTTCAGGCTCTGACTATAAATTTCTGTGTATTTATATGATTCTTTCTTCTGCAATATTGAGTAAAGCTTATATATAAGGTTGTCCTTAATGAACTTTAGGTATATTTTTTTTTGTTAATTATACCCTTGCTAACAAAAAAACAAATGACCTGAGACTCAAATGAAAATGCTTTATTCACAATGATAGGAGTCTGTCAGGTTCAACTTCACCTTCTGCTCAGTGCAAGAATCCAGATTAAAGCAATCAGACAGAAGGTTGCTAAATCTCATCTTGAAAATATCTGAGCGAGGGAAGCCCATCAATGCTTAAATCCACAATTTAATTCCTTTTATTACATATTCTGGAGCCAATTTGGTGAAGTGGTTAAAGCATTAGGCTAATCCTACCTTAGGTTCTGAAAAATCTTGCCAAGAAAACTACAGGGATTTGTCCAGGTAGTCTCTGAGAATCAGACATGATTGAATGGAGGAAAAATAATATATATAGTCACCAATTCATACAAGCAGAGTGTCATGGTTCCGACAGATGAAACTCTTCAAAAGAACTTTGAGGCATTGTTTACCTTAATGAATCTTTTATTCGAGAAGCATAATATCGGTACTATATAGTTGAAGCCAAAAACTGAATTCTCCTCCCCTTGGCACAAAGTAGCAAAGCACAATTCCCTCCTCCAACTAACAGTCATAAATCACATTCCCCAATTACTCTCTCCACAGCTTTCCAGCCTGCCAAATCATTATCAACTCTGGCTTCAGTAACTTTGAATTCCCACGGCTTAGTTATTGTTGTTATGACTAACTGGACTCTCATCCACATTCCCCTCCTAGCATCAATCAGCTCTAAAAGTGAAAGAGAAAAATGAATGCATTTCCATCTGTTGTCAAAGCAATAACACCCGATGTTAGCAGCATTGACACGGAGAAGATCCATTCCAAAGATTAAACATATCAAACCATGTTTGCCTTTCAGTACAAGGACATTGACTACCTTTCTCATGAATGCAATCTATTTGTGCCAGTGGTCAGTCCACCTTCCATGGGAGATAAGTGAGACCAAGGTGCCAGGAACAGTATTTTATTGCTTTCTTTATTTGCATAGACTTTTCTTTTGTAAATAAACACAATAGTTCTATTCAAAGACATCCTTGAGGTTTTTTTAAACCTAAAATACTGTAAATTTGTGGTCTTCATTAACTGCAGACTGAAATTCTTTTTTTTAGTTGCATCTTTACAGATTAATATATTTTATTAAAAGGCATACGTTTTTATGAGCTGCATCTCACTTAACAGAATAACAAAATAACAGAGTTGGAGGGGATCTTGGTGGTCTTTCAACCTGCTGCTCAGGCAGGAAACCCTATACTATTTCAGACAAATGGTTGTCCAATCTCTTCTTAAAAATCTCCAGTGATGGAGCACTCACAACTTTTTGAGGCAAGTTGTTTTACTGATTAATAGTTCTAACTGTCAGGAAATTTCTCCTTAGTTCTAGGTTGGTTTTTTCTTTGATTAGTTTTCCTTTATTGATTCTTGTCCTGCCTTCAGATGTTTGGAGAATAGGTTCTCTTCTACCTTGTGGCGCCCCTTAGATATTGGAACACTGCTATCATTTCACCCCAGTTTTTCTTTTCATTAAACTAAACATACCCAATTCCTAGACATACCTGTTGTTAACTGGGATATAAAGAGGGAAGATAAAGACAGGGTGGTTATACAAATGCAGGTTACATGTAAGAGAGATTGTGGATATTTATCAATTAACAATCCATGCAGGCATGCCTAGCAATTTTTAATCTACCATTATATAGATGTATTCATTGTGTAGTTTTATTGTGTCATCAAGACTTGTTCTGTAGGAAAGTTGAAGGTGACCATGATGGTGGAGCGGATGTTGTTGAGTACATGACAGAATTTGATGAGAGATTCTTTTCCATGGGTTCAAATGATAAAAATGTCACAAGTGAATCTTGAGTGAGATAAGACTTGAGAAAAGTATTGCTGTAATATGTCATGGAGATTTGGCATGCTGTGGATATTGTACGTGGCTAGGGCTGTACCACTGATTTGCTGGTATATATTATTGATAAAGATAAAACATTTCTGCAGCCATTTTGGCTTCCTCTTTCCTCATATTTTCCCCTTATTGTGCTTTGGTATTACCTTTGCTAGGAACTCCTAAATATCTTGAACTCCTTTTCTTACAATGCAATTCTAGTGATCATTGTTCTGAATTCATTAGAATATATATTTTTGAACTCCACAACACGTGTTTGACTATGTTCAGCTTTGTTTTCCGTTAACATTAAGAAATTCAGCATTACATGATCACTTCTTCCAAGGTTACATTGTTCCACCAAAGCCTCCACATCATATCCTGCTTTTGTGCCACAAAACCATCCTATTTTGAGGGACATATTCTCGATCCATTTTTGGGGACATATTGCATCCATCCTGTTCCCATTTTACTTGCTATCATTTATATCTAAATATAATGTTTCTCCTCAGCTGTGTAATTTCAGTAGTAAATCCTATACAAATACAGACATTTCACTCCTGGTTGTCACAGAAGGTGGATTGTGTACTCACAGATAGCTCACTGAGTTTATTGTTTTTATTACTTTGTCAGTTAATGTCATAAACTGCCCTGACTGACTGGTCAATAAGGGTCTAAATTGGAGCGCTTTTTATAAATTAAATAAAAAAGGAAATAAAAGATTGATATCCTAGCATGAGTTCCTGAAGAAATGCAGGTGGATAACAATTAGGACTGTGGTGATTTTTAATTCCTTTTACTATTTGGTGAGGTTTTGTTTAAATCCTAAAATCCTTATTTTTACTTGAATAAGCACTGTGGTGCATTATTTCCCCCCTTGTTTGGGGTATTTTTCAATAGAGTAAAGGAATTTACTTTGATTCATCTTTTATGCTGAATATAACTTGAGTGCATGAATTATTAATTCATCTTCAGATGCTCATCAACTGACAGATATATTTGAAATGGGTGCTATGAGCTGTTTTTTTCAAACCAAATAATTAGGAGAAAATGTCGGTAGAACAGATTGGTGCATTGACTGCTGATCAAATGGCTTTTCACAATTAATTTTCTATTGTGAGTGAAAGTTGCATACTACCTCATCTTTATTTCTAATGAAACAGTCACAGTTTTTCTTTCAGTTCATAGAAATAAAATATTCATAACGCATGAAGCATATTTACAAATTCAGGATACAAATGCTTATCAGATCTGCACAGCAAAATGTAAACTGAGATGACTGTCTCCATGTGATCATGATTTTTGGGGGGCTATGTTGCCTTTTGCTATTATTAGACTAAATCCCATTATATTCAAATACAGTATCTCTTCTTTCTGAGAAATAAAATTTGTTTTGTTTTTCATCTATTCTCTCTCTCTCTCTCTCTCTCTCTCTCCAACAAAATTGCAACCAAAAGAAATGCACACATAAAAATCTTACCACCACAACAAACTCTTTACAAGTAAAAGTAGGAAAAGAGACAGAAAAATAATTCATACAACATGGTAGAAATATACCAAATAAGCCATGCAAAATCATTCAGTTACAGTTATTAGGATTGTGGGTGTAGAACTGAACCTACGGTGAAGAAATGGCAACTTTACAGGAGGCCTATGGTTTATTTTACTTATTTATATCCTACCATTATTATTTTTATAAATAAATCAAGGTGGTGAACATATCCAGTATACCTTTCTCCTCCTATTTTCTCAGAACAACAACCCTGTGAGGTGGGTTGGGCTGAGAGACAGCAATCGACCCTAAGTCACCTCTCCATGCCTAAGGCAGAGTTAGAACCAGGGCTTTTTTTGTCATAGAATGCCCAGAACTGAGTTCCGGCACCTTTTTTTGGATGGAACCTTGTAGGGTAGGCAAGGCGGGTTGTATGACGTGTGTGAGTTCTTGCACCTTTTTTTTTTTTACACAAAAAGCACTGGTTAGAACTCACCATCTCCCATTTTCTAGCCTTATTCTTAGTTACTAAAATGGCTCTTATGAATATTTTTCTTTTCTGTTAATGGACAGAAAGACTGATTGTTTTGATTTGGGTGGGTGTGTTAAGCTTACTTTGTTTATTTTATTTTAGGATTATGTATAAGCCTCTTAGAGCTTTTTGGAATCCAGCAGCATATGAATTTTAGCTTAAAAAAAAACCTGCAGCTGCCCACAATATAAATTCTAAAGAGGTCTAGTGTTCTTGCCGACCTAAATATGATTCATTTTTGTTAGCAATTCTCTTTAAGACCAGCACTTTTAACCATAGGGAGTACAATACTTTGGATGTGTCTCAGTGCTTTTCTAGAAAAGAGTATTTCAAGTTTACTGCTGTCTATCTCTCAAAAAGAAAAGCATAGCAAACTTTGATCACTTTGTTCTAGGAATAGCTTTACCTGAAAATCATTATGTTCTGATTTTAACTATATGTATTTAGGACATGCATGCAATGGGACGCACCAATTTTATGAGTCACAACGACAATCTGATGCTGCTTCACAATGGGCATGACGTGAAATGCTTTTCATATGCCAACCCATCATTTTTATCAGAAGGTTCACTCAGGATAATAGTGCAGAGTATTCAGCTATGGTTTCTGACATGTGTTAGAGATGACACCAAGAAAGGGCTTTGTTACATGTGCAAATCAAAGAAAGCTTTCAATGCTTGCCCAATGCTTATCCTTTATGATAAGCATTGGGCAGGTACTTTACACTGACAGGACACTCACAAAATTTTCATACCTTGCAAAATAAAAATGCACTGACTTCAATGAGCTAAGGGAAAATCCTCTGATAGAAATCCTGAAAAAAACAAAAAAACAATCCAGACAACTTGGGAAATGCTAGAATAGAATAGAATAGAATAGAATAGAATAGAAATAGAATAGAATAGAATAGAATAGAATAGAATAGAATAGAATAGAATAGAATAGAATAGAATAGAATAGAATAGAATAGAATAGAATAGAATAGAGCTGGAAGGGACCTTGGAGGTCTTCTAGTCCAGCCCTCTGCTCAGGCAGGAGAACCTATACCATCTCAAACAAGTGAATGTCTAGCCTCTTTAAAAAAATCTCCAGTGATGGAGTGCCCAAGATTTCTGGGGGCAAGCACTGCCACTGGTTAATTGTCCTCACTGTCAGGAAGTTTCTCCTTAATTCCAGGTTGTTTCTCTCTTTTTCCTTTCGTGAAGATGGGAACCACATCAGCCCTTTTCCAATCCTCAGGTACTTCCCTGGTGCTCCAGGATTTTGAAAGATATGGTGCAATGGTTCTGAGATAACATCTGCCAGCTCCTTCAGAAATCTGGGATGTATTCTGTCAGGTCTTGATGATTTATATTTGTCAATGTCAGATAGGTGTTCTCTTACCATTTTGTTGCTTATTTTAATTTTTGTTTCTAGTTTGTCTTTTGCAGTGGTTTTTTTGGTATATTGGACTGTAGTTTCTTTTTGTGTGAAGACTGATGCAAAGTATGAGTTAAGCAGCTCTGCTTTCTCCCTGTTGCCTGTTATTTACTTGCCATCTTCTCTCTTTAGTGGACCTACAGTTTCCTTGACTTTTTTCTTATTATTAATATGTTGGAAGAAACTTTTTTATTATCCATGATTTCTGTTGCAAGTCTTTGTTCGTCCTGAACCTTTGCTTTCCTGACTTCATTTTTGCATGTTCTGGCTGTCCGCTGATAATCAGCCTTGGTTGTGTGCTCCTCTATCCACTTTTTTGTACTTATTAAAGAGAAAGAAAAATGGAAGGTAACTGATAGGATAAATGGAGAAAGAAAAAGAACAAGTTTAAAGCAATAGAAAGAAGAACATATATCAAAAGCAGCCTGCCAGGAATAGCTTGAATCTATAAGAATGGCATCAAGAAGGCTAAGGCCCCAAGTGAGATGAGGTTTGCAATGATCACCAGAAATAACAAGAAGACATTTGGGGAGTATACATGGAATGAGAGAAGAAAGTTAAGGAAGTGGATGGTCTGCCAATTAGAGAAGATGGTAAGATGGTGACAGGCAAAAGTCTTGACTGCTTATTACCTATTTTGCAGCTGTCTTTTCAGAAAAGGAAAAGGAGATGCCACATCCTGGAAGCAGAAAAGAAATGTAGGTTAAAATATGTTTATTCTGTTCTGATTGTCATGTTTGAGATCTCCTTGAATACATGGCAAATGCCAGAAGACTGGAGTGGAGCCAATGTTCTATTTTCAGAAAAGGAAGAAAAATGGGCTCAGGAAACTATAGGACAATCAGCTTGGCTTCAGTCCCTGGGAAAATCCTAGAAAAAAAATCATGGAACAGTGGGTTTGCAAGCACTTAGGAAGAAACAAGGTAATTACAAGAAGCTAGCATGTGCTTGTTAAAAATAGAGTCAACAAGGTATGTGTCAGGACTTTTTTTCAGTAAAAGATCCTCTTTGAAACAATGCTCATTTCCTAAGTGTGCTTTCCTGGGAGGAATAGCTGAGGCAGATCCTTACATTAGGTGGTCCACCCAGAGAAGCACCGCCCTACCATGGGGACCATGCAGTGATGGGATTCAAACGTGAACAACCGGTTCTCTGTGTGGCTATCACTTCTGGAAGTCCATCCTGGGCCTGGGCAACAAAAAAATTAGCTACCGGTTCTGCCAAACTGGTGCAAACTGGCTGAATCCCACCACTGGGACCATTCAAGGCAACAATCAAGAAGAAGTGGAGTGGGGAAGACGATGCCAAAACCCACCCCTGTGGAAACCCTGCAACCATGTGTGTACACATCACGGAAGCTCAATACTTCCAGCACTTCAACTTCACTCTGCACTACCTATCAGGAGGGGAAAACTTCTTGGCTGATGCTCTATCAAGAATGCCACAATACAACAGTTCCAGGGAGGAAATAGTAAAACCCCTTCTTCCTGTAAATCAGCTGGAAACAGATGAATAGTTCTGCAGCCACAAAAACCTCTGCTCCATGCAGGAAGGACTGGTGTGGATAGGTGGAAAACTGTAGGTGCCAGCTAACCAAAGACTAAGGACTATGTAAACATGCCATGATTCAAAAGTAGCAAGACATTTGGGTTTGTGAAGACCCTACACCTTCTCAAAAAGCTATTCTGGTGGCCTTCACTCAAGAAAGACATTGAGAGAGATTTCCATGGATTTTATTGTGGAGCTCCCTGAAAGCTTGAGAAACACTGTAATTTGCATCATGACCAACTTATTATCAAAGCAGGTCCACTTCATCCCTTACCAGAAAATTCCCACAGCTAAAGCATTGGCAAAGATGTTCCTACATCTACCGCCTACATGGGGTGCCACAATACATTATTTCGGACAGAGGGGTCCAATTCATGTCAAAGTCATGGAGAGCTTTTCTAGACCTCTTAGGAACTAAACAAGGTCTAGTCACCATCCTGAGACAAATGGTGGGACAGAACGATCCAACTCAGTACTGGAACAGTACCTACGTTGTTTTATTAACTGTCAACAAGATGACTGGAGAAACTATTGTCATTTGCTGAAGTGGCTTATAATAATACTATGCACACCAGCACTGGCTTCACACCATTTCAAGTGGCAACTGGGCAACATTTTAACCCAATGTCTGAATTGCCAGCCCAGGAGCCTATGATCCCCTCTTTAAAAGAGTGGATGAATCAATTGAAAAACACATGGTCCATGGTGCACATCACCTTGGCAGATGCCCAGGCAGCTTACAAAGCCCAAGCTAACAAAAGAACCCAAACTATTTCACATTGGGGACTATGTATACCTGTCCACCTGGCTCCTACAGTCCTTACAACCATCAAAGAAGTTAGGCTGAAAATATATAGAGCCTTTTCTTATAAAGCAAATTATTAACCCAGTCACAATAAAATTAGAATTGCCAAAATCATTGAGAAAAGTCCACTGGTATTCCATTACAGCCTACTTAAACCAGAAGTGATTTCACCCTTAAAGCTGGCACCACCTCCAGTCCCCGAGCCTATCATGGTGGAGGAAGAACAGCATTTTGAGATCAAAGAAATCCTAGACTCATGCATATACCAGGGAGTCACCCGGTACTTAGTATCATGGAAAGATCTCCCTGGGGCTAAGCCTGAATGTAAAAGAATGTAAAAGAAGCATGTAAGGAAACATGTAAAAGCCCCTAGACTAATTAAATGCTTTCATGACCAATAAGCCTAAATAACCACTGTTTCTTTTTTCCCCTTCTTTGTTATTTTTCTCTTCTCCAAGTGGATGTTACTTTCTTTTAGGGGGGGCCAGAATGTCAGGTCTCTCTGGAATGCTGCCATAAGAAAGAGGAGGGGGAGTACAAATGGGTGTGGATTGAAGATGTCTCTGTATTGCTAGCATTTGTTTCTTTTTGCTTTGATGTATTCACATGGGAATTAGGGAGGGGGGAATTAGGGAAAGGCAAATGCCCTCAGGGCCATCTGTGTTCACTCCTGCTGACTGGTGCCTGGGAAAATGGTTGCTTATCACCTTTTTGACTCAAAGTTCTCATAACATCTTCACGCCAGTGGATTAGCTCCTGATAGACTGTGGTACTGGGGTGGGGCTGGCAAAACTGGACTTTTAGCTTAATGCTTTTGCGCGCGAATTTCAGATTCTGCCTTGTTACTCTGCAGTCACTTTCCCTCAGTAAAAGATCCTCTTTGAAACAATGCTTGTTTCCTGAGAGTGCTTTCCTGGGGGGAATAGCTGAGGCAGGTCCTTACAGTATAAAACCTGGCTGGATAACCTTGGGCTACTCTCTCTGACTCTCAGACCAACCCACCTCACAAGGCTGTTGTAGGGAAAATAGAAGGAAGAAGATGCATTGGGTATGTTTGCTGCCTTGAGTTATTTATTGAAAGAATAAAGGTGTCAAAAAAATCCTTTAACATTTTTAAGAATCTTTAAAAAATATTGCATTGCTTTTTTTTAATAAAGTGACTATATTAATACACCAGAGGAAAGTTGTAGATATAACATACTTAGACTTCAGTAAAGCATTTGATAAAGTTAATCATAGCTGCCTCCTGGATAAAACGATACAATGTGGATGAATAGTCTCACTATTAGTTGGTTGAAAAACCATAACGTGCACGCTGCTTAGCGATTCCATGTCTACATGGAGGGAGGTGTACAGTGAAATAGGCAAAGTTCTGTTCTGGGCCCAGTTCTCTTCTATTTTTTTCATAAATGACCTAGATAAAGGAATAAAAAGGATGCTCATCAAATGGGTTAGGACACTGAGTTTGTCGATCAGAAGGTCGGCAGTTTGGCGGGTCGAATCCCGAGTGCCGCGTAACAGAGTGAGCGCCTGTTACTCGTCCCAGCTTCTGCCAACCTAGCAGTTCGAAAGCACATAAAAATGCAAGTAGAAAAATAGGGACCACTCTGGTGGGAAGGTAACAGGTTGACTCAGCCTTTCATCCTTCCGAGGTAGGTAAAATGAGGACCCAGATTGTTGGGGGCAATTAAGCTGACTTTGTAATAATGCCGCTTGGGGTGTGTGTGTGTGTGAAAGCCCTAATAAGCAGGCATATACATAGAATGAAGGCTACTGCTAAGCTTGTAAGCTGCCCTGAGTCTTCGGAGAAGGGCGGGATATAAATGGAATTAAAATAAAAAATAAAAATAAAACAGTGTTCCGTGCGCCTTTGGCGTCTAGTCATGCCGGCCACATGACCATGGAGATGTCCTCGGACAAGCGCTGGCTCTTCGGCTTTGAAACGGAGATGAGCACCGGCCCCTAGAGTCGGAAACGACTAGCACACATGTGCGGGGGAACCTTTACCCCACAAAAGAGAGGAACAAGATTTGAAAAGGTCTTGATAGACTTGGACTTAACAATATGCAGTTCATTTGCAAGGAGTGTAAGGATCGGCACTTAGAGAAAACCAAAAGCACTTGTAGAAGATAAGTCATAGCAGGATCAGGAATAGATCTTGTGAGAAGGATCTAAGTTGGAGGATAAATCCCATGAAGGATATATTTTCTCCTTGAGAAACTATGAAAATCAATTAAGAATTCCTTTATGTGGGAGAAAAAACCTATTATATTGTTAAATAGTTTAAAATGTTAAAATTTGTCAAATTCACTGTACTAAAATAATAATTAATAAGAATATAAATAACACAATTTAACTACATATCACTTTGCTATCACAGGATTTGTGCTTTTTGGTGCTGACAGAAATATTTGTGGTACAATTCTGTTTCATCCTTCCTGAATTAAGTGTTATTAATTTTGCAAGTACATAGGAAGCAGTGTCCCCAGCATGTTTGTGTACATGTGTTAAAACAGGCAAGATGGCAGCCAAGGCATCATGGTCAAATGCTATGCCCCTTTCATAAGTGCACATGTATGAAGGTGTGCAGCCTTGATCATGATACTGGGACCCCCATCTTGCCTCTCTTGGTCCTCCATGAAAATGCTGCTGCTTTTAGAGCTGATATAGTTTTATACTGTATCAGGTATTTACTGAACCTTAAATTCTCAAGATAGTATATTAGCACTATATAATCTGCAAACCTGTGTAAAAATGATTTATGTTATTTTGGATAAAATTAAATCTTCATATGAAATCTATATTGGTGTGTTTTATTTATTTTATTTATTTATTTATTGTAACACTGTCAGGTATAGAGATATGTTTCTCAATGATAAAGATTATTTTTAGCAACAAAATGCTGGCAGGAGATATACATACTTACCCAACACTATTCCCTTGGTAAGCAACATTATGCAAAGTGCATGAATGAAGGAAGAAATAAACTGAAGAAATTAAAGGCATGGGATTAAAAAAAGAAACATAGTTATATATAGTGACATAATTTATACTAGTATTATTCATTAGGTAAAGGTAAAGGTAAAGGTTCCTCTGCACATGCGTGCTAGTCGTTTCCAATTCTAGGGGCCGGTGCTCATCTCCGTTTCAAAGCTAAAGAGCCAGCGCTTGTCCGAGGACGTCTCCGTGGTCATGTGGCTGGCATGACTAGATGCCAAAGGCGCACGGAATGCTGTTACCTTCCCACCATAGTGGTCCCTATTTTTCTACTTGCATTTTTACGTGCTTTTGAACTGCTAGGTTGGCAGAAGTTGGGACGAGTAACAGGCTCTCACTCTGTTACGCGGCACTCGGAATTCGACCCGCCAAACTGCTGACCATCTGATCGACAAGCTCAGCGTCCTAACCCACTGAGCCACCTCCCCAAAAGTTTCTAACCTTTGCTTCCTCAGATTTATAACACTATATGTTGAATTTTGTTCTTTCATCTTTTCACTTCTATCAATTCTGTTCCCTAACCACTTTGTCCACCTTCCTTTCCCTTGACATGTTCACTCTTCCTTCATAAAATCATAACATCAGAACTGTGGAGCTGAAAGGAATAACAAGGATTATCTAGTCCAGGGGTGTCAAACTCGCAATGTCGCATAATGTGTCGTGATGTATCACAACCTTTTTGCCATCGCCGGCAATGGGGTGGGCACGGTTTCACTATGATGCATCCGGCCCATGGGCTGGCAGTTTGACACCCCTGATCTAGTCCAATCCTCTGTGGTGTTCAGGATATCCATTGTCTTCTTAGAATCCTCCAATGATGAAGAACCCATCATTGGGTGCCTGGCTGAGGAATTCTGGGAGCTGAAGTCCACAAGTCATAAAAGGGCCAAGTTTGAAGACCCCTGGTATAACACGTCCAAAATTCAGTAACTTGAGCCTGGTTATTTGTTAGTTGGATTTATATTACCTTACAGTGTGCATATTACCACCACCAAGCATTTATTAGTGATCAGATGCATCAGCTTTTCCTATAAATGGAAGATTAAACTAAAAGTTGCCTTAAAATAGCAAAATGCAATGAACAGTATATATTTAGACAGGTGCTTCAATACAATTATCTGCTGTAACTTTTCCAGAGCCCACTTGTTAATCCAATTATTTTAACAGAGACAAATCTCCTTTGTACTGTGTGGTTAGACTGTCTGGCCTAATTTCCAAAAGAACAGTTTTTCTTTATGACCAGGAGGGTTGGCACAGGCTTGAACAGTTTGTACTTTCTCTCCCCAAGGCCTAACTGAT
Source organism: Vipera berus (assembly GCF_964194415.1). Classification (NCBI taxonomy): domain Eukaryota; kingdom Metazoa; phylum Chordata; class Lepidosauria; order Squamata; family Viperidae; genus Vipera; species Vipera berus. Next base: position 89,159,126 of record NC_138207.1, on the reverse strand, counting down.
TGACTTATATTCTTGCCTAAGAATAGTGCACTGCTTAACCCTTTTGCTGCATAAGGGAAAGCAAAGGCTGCTTAAGTCAAGGAAAAATGAGCTCTGTCTTAAAACAAGGGGTCAAGATATATAGACACCTGACCCCCAAACCTCCTGACAACTCCCCTCACCTGTTTCATGGAGTGGAAGGGGAGAGAACATTATAGAGGGAAGACGGAATGATCTTGAAGAACAGGAGGAAGAGCGACTATGCAAGTAATGGTAGGACCCATGGTGGCACAGTGGTTACAATGCAGTATTGCAGGCTGACTCTGCCAACTGTCAGGAATTTGATCCTGACCGACTCAAAGTCGACTCAGCCTTCCATCCTTCCGAGGTCAGTAAAATGAGGACCTAGATTGTTGGGGGTAATATGCTGACTCTGTAAACCGCTCAGAGAGGGATGCAAAGCACTATGAAGTGGTATAGAAGTCTAGGTGCTATTACTATTGCTGTTGCTAATGGTCAAATAAAAGGAGCCTGATATTGGGTTAAAATAGTAAAGTGAATAAATGTCTCAGACAAGCACCTCCTCAATTCACACAAAAATAAAGAATGGCGAGGGGGAAGAACTTTCTCATGTGAGATTTTGTTACTATAGCTTTACAATAAAATAGTACTGGCCTACATAGCATTATTTTCCTATTCAGGTTTGCCTTTAAGCACTGATATTGAGCCCAGAGACTTCAGGTGATTTGGGCTTGAACTATCCTCCAACCCTGATTGGAACAGACATGGAGAAGGGAAAACCAGTATGGCACCACATGCCTCTCTTCTCTACAGCTGGTCCAGAAGGACACCATGATCAAGGACACTGAAGCTGCTGAGATATTAAGGAAGGGCAGGATAACAGCACCAGCCCCTTCCTGGCTCTGCCCCTAGGTCATCAACAAGCATCACTAAAATCTAGATAATCAATTTCTGCCAGAATCCTCTGTAATTGCAACCTGACCTGTAATTGCAGCCTGACTCTTAAACCTCCCTACAGCAAGAAGGTTTAAATATTGGGTCCAGTCTGCTGAGGAGGGAAAACATCACCACCTCTTTCGAGGCTAATGAAACCACTCTCTGTCTCTCTCAAAGTGGCCAGTATACCACATGGACGCAAATATGCATTACCTCAGCAGCAGCCTTCAAAACCCAGGAGGGAAGCAGATCTAATAAATAGGTGGATGGGTTAATAGCCCTGAAGATTCTGTCCACTTCCTCAAGAGTCACAAGAACCAGTTCTTCCAGATAACTAAGCCCCATCTTCTTGAACATTATCCTAAGAAGTTTAGGTTGGATACTGGGTGGAAGTTGCCTAGCACTTCTGGGTCCTCTTTAGGGGGAGAAGCACCAACTGTTCCTTGAAGGTGAAAGTGAATGTGCCATTCCCTTTAACAAAAACAAGTTCAACCCATTCCTAGTTGCCTGAACCTGAGGATGTGGAGTTGAGACCTGAATGATTATGATTTTATCAGCAGAAGGACTCACAAACCTGTCACAGCAACTTGAAGGAAGCTCAGTACAGTACACAGCCCAGTACATAGCCTCCCCAAAAGATAGTACGTATATCATTTTCAATAATAAAGCTTGGATAATAATATAGTGTGGTTGATTCTTCATGATATTGTATCTGAAGGCAGATTGAAAAAAGAAAAATATGTTCCTTTAAAAGCTTTCTCCATTTGAAGCTTTCCATTTTCACAGTGGAAAAATGGAAATGGATTCTCAGCTTTAAACTAATCAGAACATTATATTATTACTGTCAGACCCTCAACTTCTATATTCCTTTTTACTTTCAGGTTCTTCCATTTTCTGGGAGGCGGGAGGTTGTTCTGCCATGCTGTTGGGAGGGGGGAGGTCTATTAGTTTTTCTTCCACTGTTCTTCACCCCTTTGATGCATCTGGGGATGAACGGAAGAAGGAATGTACCCTGGGCCAGAGGCCCCGAACTTTTTTGGCACCAGGGGCCAGTTCTGTGGAGAGAGGTTTTTCTGTGGACTGGAGGGGGTGTGGTTTTGTGTGCTGCCTGCATCTGCAGATGGGGATTTGCTTGTTTGTGAGAACCAGTTCCTGGCATGCCACAGCCTGGTACTGATCCATGGACCTGGGGTTGGGGACCCCTGCGCTGGGCAATCTGTCTTATCTCCACTCCAATGGGAGGAGGCCAAGAGGAAATGAAACCCTGAGAACAGCGCCTGGGAACTGCGTGTATCACCTCGGTTCACATAACAATTTCACACCTGAGGATTGGATGAAATCGAACTGGACATTTGGCTGTTGGGGTGGGGTTTGAAAGGAATGCTTTAATGTAACATTTTGCATGGGAAAAGGTTAGATCTTGCTTTGTTCTTCTGCTATCACTGTCTCTCAATAAAAGTCCCTTTTGAAACAATGCCTGTTTAAAAAGCTCTGCTTTCTTGGGAGGACTAGGTGAGGCAGGACCTTACAATTACCCTTACCAATAGAGCAGGGGTCTTCAAATCTGGCCCTTTTATGACTTGTGGACTTCAACTAACAGAATTCCTCAGCCAGTGTGGCACGCTAGCTGAGGAATTCTGGAAGTTGAAGTCCACAAGTCATAAATGGGCCAGGTTTGAAGACCCTTGCAATAGAGCCAAAGTATGTTTAAATGTATAATTATGTTGAATAATTACCATCTTGTTCTTCAGACAACAAAATAAGCAAATACTTTAGTTCATTCTTTCTTCTGATGGGGTAGAGAATCTGTTCATATTGTATTGGTGAGAGGAGGGGGCTTTATTTTTCATGGCTACTTGCCATATGACTCAGAAATATTTACCTCTGGATATTGTATGGCAGAGCCAGTGGGTGTTTCCTGTTCTAATCATCATTTATTGCTTCTAAAGCTTCCATTCATTCTGTGGAAGTATTTATATTCTTGAGAGATGAATACTCCTGGACAGCTGACTAGGAAAACTGGTGAGAGGTCAAATGTACATAAGCCAGCATGAATAAGCCAGCCTGTTGCTGGACATGAAATCTTAGGCATGAAAAAATAATAATGGGCTTGTGGGTCCCTGGTTATGCTGAACTACAACTCCCAGAATCCATTGCCCTTAGTCAGCATGGCCCAAACTGGTCCAAATTAGCAACATCAAGAGGTATTATCCTGTGGTGAGATTCAGCCGGTTCATACTGGTTTGGGAGAACTGGTAGCTAAATTTACCTGAATTTGGAGAACTGGCTGGCTTCTGGAAGTCCAGTCTACGCCTCAGAGACCTCCCAGGCCTAGAACAGCCCATTGGAAGTGTATGGATACTGTTGTGTACTGGGTTCTGTGCTTGATCGAAGAGACGAGGCGAGTGAGTTCAGTCAGTGTTGTGTACTGGGTTCATTACACAGGAATGAAGATGAGGCAAGTGAGTTCAGCAAAGATCATGGTTTATTGCTTGCAGGATCTGAACTAGAGAACTGGGCTGCAGATGCAGCAATTTATACCCTGCCCCCTAGGCGGCGGCCAATAGGTTTGAAGCAACCTATTGCCGCCTTAGGGGCAACCAATAGCAGCGCTGGAGACGGGTTGTCTGAGGTGCTGGGAGCCATTAACTAGCTCCCTGCTCAAACAGCCTTCCAGCCATTACCACATGGTGTTACAAAACAAGCCCAATACATTACACCCCTCTCTCCTTAGAACGAACAACATTATAGCAACAACAGAAAATAATTACAGCAATACAATTTACAAAGACTTGACACTGGTGTGAATAGGTTCCACTTAGCAGCACAATAAAATACTTTACAACATTATAGCTCCATTGTTTGATACATTCTGGTAGGTCAACAGTTAACACAAGGTACAAACAACATTACAGCTTATTATTTCAGCACATAGTCTTGCAGATAAGCAGGAGGGTTGTGTGCCCTTGTGGAACGCCTGGGGGACCCAGGCACTTCCTGGCCTACCAGCTTGCCCGCTGGGCTGGGTAGGCCAGTGTCTCTTAGTTCAATTGGTTCAGGATGGTTGGGTGCTCTCTGGCTGGCCTTTCCAGGTTGGCCCACCCCAGAGTCAGTTTGTTCAGCAGAGTTAGCACAGCGGCTATAAAACTCTGGTTGGCTTTCTCCATCAGGGGACCCCAGTTGCACTTCTGGACTCCCTTCCTCTATGGCCAACTCCTCATATGGGCCAGCTTGGCTGCTGTTTTGTGGACTCAGGTAAGGACTTATGACGAAGTCCTCGCTTTGTGGCCATTCTGGAAAACACTTCCTAAGTTGATCAATGTGGCACCGGACAACTCACCTGCCCTCCAGCCCCACTTTGTACGAGAGGGGGCCTGACATTTTAGTAATTTTTCCAGGCACCCACAAATTCCCATGCCCATAGTTCCTGGCCCACACCCCATTGCCCACTTGCAGCCCCCTCGGGGGTTTTGGATGCGAAGCTTCTGCTGCCACCCTATCTGGATGCAACCTGTCCAGTTTAGTGATCAGTTGCCTCCCCCAGTGCAGCTCTGCTGGGCTTTTCCCTGTAGCCATGCAGGGTGTGGAATGCTGGCAAAGTAAAAAATCTGCCAATCTGTGGTGCCAGTCCCCAGTCACTATACGCTTCAGTGACTTTTTTGTGGTCTGGACCATCCATTCGGCTTGACCATTAGAAGAAGGGTGAAACAGGGCCGACATTGTGTAACTGATGAGGTTTACTCTCAGGAATGCCTGAAATTCTGCTGCTGTAAATTGGGCTCCATTGTTGGATACTAAGACATCTGGCACCTCATGTGTGGCAAAGAGTTTCCTAAGCACCTGGATGGTCCTAGCAGTAATCATGTTTGAGACTGGTATTACTTCAAGCCATTTAGAGTGGCTGTCGATCACTATAAGGAAGAGCTGGGCCTGAAAGGGCCCAGCAAAATCTATATGAATTCTAGACCAGGGAGTGTGAATCTCCTCCCACCTGTGAACTGGAGTGTGTGGAATTTCAGGTCTTGATTGTTGGCATGTGTAGAATCCATGCACCTGGGTCTCGGTGGCCTTGTCTAAACCTGGCCACCATAAGTAGCTTCTAGCTAAAGCTTTCATATGGACAATACCTGGATGGCCTTCATGCAGTGATTGCAAAACCCTGTCTCTTAGTGAGGTGGGAACTATGGCCCTGTTCCCCCATAGGATACAACCCTTGTGAGCTGATAGCTCGTGTCTTCTAGTAAAATAACTCTGAAATTCAGGGCCTGGGTTTTTATCCAGCCACCCTGTGTGCACCCAAGAAAGCACTCTACTTAGTGTTTTATCAGCTGCTGTTTCTGCAGCTATGTCCCCAGCGTGTAGGGCAAACTCTGGCAAGTCCTGAATGGACAATACGCGGGCCGCTGGGGCCAGATCTGGTTCGATTTGTGGCAGTGGAAGCCTGCTTAGGCCATCCACATGGCCCATTTCTTTGCCGGATTTGTGAATCAGCTTAAACGTGTAAGCTGATAAAAAATAGACCATCTCAGCATTCTAGGGGACAAAATCTGGGGTGTCTGTGGTGAATAACCCCAACAGCGGTTTGTGGTCTGTGAAGACCGTGAAGTCCCTGCCGTATAAGTAGTCATGGAATTTTTTAACTCCAGCTACAATGGCCAATGCCTCTTTGTCAATTTGAGCATAATTACAGTCAGCAGAGGACAGTGTCCTCGAATAAAATGCAATGGGAACTTGGCTTCTATCTTTCTCTAAGTGGCTCAAAACTGCACCCACCCCATATGGGGATGCGTCACACGCTAAGCAAACTGGTTTAGACTCCTTGAAATGAGTGATAGTGGAACTGACCGACAGGAGTGCCTTCAGGTCCTGAAAACTTTTTTCGTGGATGCTGGTCCACTTCCAAGAAGCTTTTTTATCTAGGAGCCTGTGAAGTGGCTCTGCTACTGTGGCCTTGTTAGGAAGGAACGCGTGGTAGAAGTTGAGGAGGCCCAAGAATGCTTACAGCTCTCCTTTGTTTTTAGGGCTCGGTGCCATTTGAATGGCCTTCACTTTGGACTCAGCTGGGTGGATGCCATCAGCATCGATGCAAAATCCCAGAAATTCGGTTGAGGGAACCCCAATACTGCACTTGCTCTTCTTTAGTTTGAGGCCTGCTTCACGCAGCCTTTGCAGGATGGCTCTGAGCCTCCTTGCTAACACCTCTGTGGATTCTCCGGCAATGAGCACATCATCAAAATAAGGGCAAACCTCCAGAATGCCCTTTAGTGTGCACTCCATGATTTCCTGAAAAATGCCTGGGGCTACACTGACCCCAAATTGCAGGTGGTTAACCTTAATGTCCCCCTGTGGGTCACAATTGTTTGTGCTGAGGCTGTGGCCTCATCAACAGGTAGCTGCTGATAGGCCTGTGCCAAATCTAACTTTGCAAAAGTGGTGCCACCCTGCAAGGATGCCAGGATGTGGCTCACTACTGGGACTGGGTAAGTGTGTTGTTTAAGGGCCTTGTTAATTGTGCATTTATAGTCTGCACAGATTCTGACTTCCCCATTGGCCTTAAGGGGTGTTACAATGGGTTTCCCACTCTCTACCATCCACTGTTTGCAAAACGCCCTGTTTAACAAGCTTGTCTAGTTCCGTATCTATTTTGTGCTTGAGGGCAAAGGGGACCCTGCGAGGCTTGATCCTGACGGGAGCTACATTTGGGTCAAGTTTGAATGCTATAGGCGGGCCTTTGTAAGTTCCTAGGGCTGAATCAAAAACGTCTGCGAATTCCTTGCAAATTGTCGCTAGACTCGTGACTTGTGTCCGGTTGATTCCGGTTACTTGGATGCCTAATGCATCAAACCAATTGAGCCCAATTAGGCTCGTTCTCTGGCCTCCTATTACGACAACATCCAGGTGTCCTGAAAACCCCTTAAATTTAATGGCCAAGGTGGCTTCACCCTTGACCATGACCTTTGCGTTCTGAAAATCAGTTAAAATTATGTTAGAGGGCCTCAGCTTGGCCCATCTCCTACTGTGACTACAAACGAAATTAAATGTGTCCAGTGAAATAATGGAAACGGCGGAGCCTGTGTCCAGCTCCATATTACAAGGGACCCCTTCAGCTCCACCTGAACGACAGGACCTCTCTAGCAAAAAGTTTCTGCTGCAGCTCTCAGTTGTGGAGGGCGCAGATGAGCCGGTCTCAAAGTCGCTCTTCGATGTCTGAAAATTGACACAGGCATGCAGCCTGCCTCAATGTATTTGGATGTGGTTTCTCCTGGCTGCTGTATTCGTTGTTCAAAGGCGTAATGCCATGCAATCACCGACATCTTTGGTTGGAAGTGTTCTCCAAGCTTCTTCTTCAGTTCGGCATAGGAGACGGATTTCAAAGGTGTGGGCATGAACAGGTTTTCAGCCAGATCGAACATCGCTGGGCCGCACACACAGAGCAGCATGGTGGCCTTCAGGCCGTCCTCTGTGACCTGGTTCGCCTGAAGGTAGTTCTCGACCTGGGACAGGTATGAGGGCCATCCTTCTGGTTGCTTGATGTCAAACTCTCGCAGCCTTCCGACCTTGGGCATTCTGCTTGTCTTCACGGCTGGCTTCTGTGTCTTTGAATCCTGCCTCAGGGACTGGTACTCTGAGCGTGTGGTCGCTAGCGTGGCTTAGCTAGCCAACCGAAGGTGGGGGGGAAATTGCCTTTCCCGCCAGACATGTGCTGCCTCTCCCCTAGTGACTTTCAGCTCTGATGGATCCCACCTTTGTCACCAGTGTTGTGTACTGGCTTTGTTGTGCAGGAATGAAGACGAGGCGAGTAAGTTCAGCAAAGATCATGGTTTATTGCTTGCAGGATCTGAACTAGAGAATTGAGCTGCAGATGCAGCAATTTATACCCTGGCCCCTAGGTGGCGGCCAACAGGTTTGAAGCAACCTATTGCCGCCCTAGGGGTAACCAATAGCAGCGCTGGAAATGGGTTGTCTGTGGCGCTGGGAGCCATTAGCTAGCTCCCTGCTCAAACAGCCTTCCAGCTGTTTCCACGTGGTGTTACAAAACAAGCCCAATACATTACAGTCAGAAACATTCTTTATTTGCTTGCAGGAACTGATCTGGGGAAACAGGGCTGCGAATGCAGCTATTAATACCCTGGCCTCTAGGTGGTGGCCAATTGGTTTAAAACAACCTATTGCCGCCCTCTAAACAGCCAATGGCGGCGCTGGAGACGGGTTGTCTGAGGAGCTGGGAGCCGTTAGCCAGCTCCCTGTTAAAGCACCCTTCCAGCAATCAAAACCCATGTGATACTCTCAGTAAAACAAAGGCCAATACATTACAGATACCACTTCTGGAAGTCTGTTCTAGGCATCAGGGGCCTAGAGGAGGCCTCTCAGGCCTAGAACAGCCCACTGGAAGTGCATGGATACCATTTCTGGAAGTCTGTTCTAGGCATCAGAGGCCTGGAGGAGGTCTCCCAGGACTAGAACGACCCACCGGAAGTGCATGATGCCGCTTCCGGAAGTCTGTTCTAGGCTTCAGAGGCCCAGACCTGCATCATATAATAAAACCAATTGTTCAGGTATTTGAATCCCACCAATGATATTATCACTGTTTGACATACAGAAAATTAAATAGATACAGAAATTAAATCTGGGGTATAAAAATCTGTGGGACCACTAGATGGCAGATCTACGGATTGTCCAGATTTTCTGACCCTCACTAAAGTTCTAAGTATAACTCCGAGGCAATTTTTTTGAATCCCCAAGCAGGTATTATGCTTTGCATTTGCAGAGTTGTGCTGTACACAATAAACTGGACCTGTGTAATTGAAGCAAACATTTCTTTGCTTCTAAAAAGCCTGTATGTAGGTGTCATGGGTTAATCACAACACAATATTGTTTAGATGTGTGATATACTGGATCAATTCTGCAGGCATCCTTCTCACTATGCCATAAATCTAAAATCCTGTTTGAAGCATTAACATGTTGTGAAGCATCTTTGGTCTGTATGATAAATGAAAAAGTCATCCTGTAAGAAAGCCAGGGCTTTGTTAAGTCACTAGGCACAAAATATCAAACTTCATGCCTGGGATCTTGAGCAGTTTTCCAGTCCCCTGATATTAAACAGCTCTGGAATGAAGAGTTTTGTCCCCAGATTTGGTCTTCGTCCTTGGTCAGTGCTTGGAATAGGTATAATTATACTGTAGAAAAAGTCTTTTTCAGAGTGATGTCAAACTTCTTTTTGAAAGAAATGATCTGTATCACAACACTGACAGAGTGGTTGTATTTATGCGAGTGCATACATCAGAGTTGCATAACCAGAAGATTCATACTATAATAAATATTCCTCTTTTTTCCTTTTCTTGAATGTCTGCACTTTATTTCTCTGGTTTGATGCTATTCTGACATTGTATCCAGTTGAATGCTGTAGATCAGGAGTCTTCAAACTTGGCAACTTTAAGACTTGTGGACCTCAACTCCCAGAATTCCAGTTTGAAGACCCTTGCTGTAGATACAGGTGTTGTTCCTTATACAGGTATCCCTCCTCCCTATTTCTTTCTTCTCCTATCTCAAATGGCTCTATCATGATAATGCCATCCAACTATGGCAGAAGACAAAATTTCTCTCTTAAGAAAATTTAAAAATGTCTTTATCCCTCGGGACCTAAGAACGTCCTGTTATTTATAAATTGAATTGATAACACCATCTTTTTCACTTATGAAAGTTAGTTGATAAATGTAAAATTTAAAGGGAATGTAATTTAAACACGCTGTTAAAATGGCACATAAAATGTTTTTGTAAAAGTCTCACAGAATACAGCAGCAAAACAGACATTAAAAACCCAGTTGAATACTTATTTTCCTTTCTGACAGCCAATTCGAAAAATAACAAGGAGATTGTCCTTATCTCTTCAGGGAAGTTCTTTGGGAAGGAGTATTGCTTTGTCACTTTTTGGAGCAAAACCTGCACAAAGCAAGATTATGATAACAAACACATATATCTGCATGCATGTAGAACCATTTCCTTGACCCACAAAGTATTTAGCTCTCTTTTCTCTAAAATATGGTCTGGCTTTTAAGGCCTTTTTTTTTAATGAAGAGCTACTTTAGAAGCAGTTTGTCATATGATATCTGTTTGAATGACCAGAAGCCATAGGATTTGCAGCCTCCAGCAGGGACCTCTTCTCTCTCTCTCTCTCTCAGATTGCTAATAAAGAAATTATTCAGATTGCTAATAAAGAATTTATGGAGGCTGATATGGCCATTTTGAACTTCTTATGCTCTCATCAGTCAGTCATACCCTTTATCTGAGATTCGAACCTGGGCTGATTATATATTAGGCAGTTGTTTTAACTCCTGAGCCACAGGTTCTTTCTCTCTTTATTAGCTAGGAAGCAAGGGAGATATATGTGTTAAGTATTGTCAAGTCTTTTGAATGCACCTTGCTAATTAAATATATATAGAACAGTGGTCCCCAAAGTTTCCAGTTTGGCAGACCGGCAAGGGGGAAGAAAGGATGGTGGCAGGTGCATGAGAGCACACAGTTCCATTTTTGCAAGTGGCGGATGTATGCACCCTTGCTCACTCAAATGGAGCTTCACACGTGCACCTGCCAATTGCACAAGAGGAGTTCCACACACTCCCCCGCCACTCACGCAGCTGGCTCCGAACCGGCCGTGGCCCAGTGGTGGGCTGCTGCCTGGGGTTTGAGGAGCCCTGATATAGGATGATTCTCTTTGGAAATACTCCTCTTGATCACAGGGAAATAAAGCAAAAATTAGATCACCACCATTAGCAGAGAAGGCTGAGGAGGGAGGTGCACTGGACCATTGACATCTAGCATTGTAAAGATTGTGAGATTTGGTTTTCTTTTTTACATGATAGGGCTAACTGTGAATGTCTATGGAGATTCTCAGTCATCCAGGTCATGGCTGTCCGAAAGATGCTTTTCCAAAAGTGAAATGTCTTTTTCAAAAAATGATGAGAAGTGAAATGTTTTCAAAGCAAAACAGTCCAGTTGCCTTTTGAAAAACCACCTTTGGGACCTAACTGTGAGTATTGGTGTCAGTTCCCCAAACCCTTATTCTTTTCCTTGCATATATTCTCTACTTTTGGGGCCTGCCATTCTGCTTGGGTGAGGGGGAGCTTTGCATTAGCTTGGGATAACTTTCACTTTCTACTCTCTCCTCCTGCCTCCATCCCTTTGAGAAAGGAATTGTCTCCCTTATCAGGGAGATGGTTACAGAGAAACGAAACTGGAGAAGACCTTGAGATGTGTGCCAACTGTGCCAGATACCCACTCATTGGACCACCTGTGGATTGGCTGGATTTCAAATAGACATTATGACTTTGGTAGGAGGAGGAATATTGCTAGTTTATCTATGCTGTTTTGGTGGGTTTTCCCCCAGATCTCGCCTTGACTTCCCTACTGTCACTGACCCCTAATAAAAAGTATCCTTTTGAGACAAAAGTTTTCAAGAGTTCTGCTTTCTTGTGTGGTTGGTTGAAGTGGGTCCTTACAATTGGTCTCCAGGTATGTAGCTCTTTCTTCAGGAACCTGACCTAAAATAAACATAGAATGACAGGGTTGGAAGGGACCAACCCCCTGCTCAAGCAGGAGACCCTGTACCATTCCAGACAGATGGCTGTCCAATCTCTTCTTGAAAACCTCCAGTAATAGAGCACCCACAACTTCTGGAGGCAAGCCGTTCCACTGATTAATTGTTCTCACTATCAGGAAATTTCCCCTTCATTCTAGGCTGGATCTCTCTTTAATGATCTTCCACCTATTACTTTCTTAGATACTTAGATTTCTCTCTACTGTTGAACCAGGTACTGCCTATTCTATACCTATGCATTTAGCTTTTCTGGTCTGAAGTGTAAAACCTTACTTTTCTCACCACTGAATTTTGGACAACTATCTGTCTGAAATGGTATAGGGTTTCCTGCTGGTATAGTGTTTCCTGCAGACATCCAAGGCCCCTTCCAACTCTGTTATTCTGTTATTTTATTAGATAGGGCCCAGAGTTCGAGTCTGCTGAGATCCATCTGGATCTTGAGCCTACTGTATCTTCTGAAGTGTTGGCTATTCACCTGCCCCCAGCTTAGTATTATCTGCAAATTTGATGAGTTACCTTTCTATCCCTCGTCTACATCATTTATGAAGATGTTGAAGAGTGGTGGGATTCAAATATGTGAACAACTGGTTCTCTGTGTGGATGCCACTTCCAGAATTCTATTCTGGGCCTGGGAAACAAAAAATTAGCTATCGGTTCTGCCGAACTGGTGCAAACTGGCTGAAACCCACCACTGGCCTAAGAACCTTGAGATATCCCCTTGCATGCTTCCATTGAGGATGCATATGCATATGTAGTTCCGTTGAGGACTATACATTGAGTGTAGTTAGTTGGTTATTTTTCTATCTGGTAGTCAAATCTCACACTCATCTACAATAGTCTCTTATGGCAAGATTGAAGATTTCCCTGCTTCAGTATACCAAAGTTCAAAACTTTATATACGTTTATGCTGCAGGGATTAAAGTTTGCCTTTTTCTTCTTCATAAACTTCTTTATTTTCAGTTCAAAGTCTCACAGTCTGCATGGTCCAATTCTTAGGAATGGGAAATAGTGCACAGAGCTCCATTTCTAGTAGGAACCTTTGGATAGGTAGTTGAATCCTGGGGTCTCAATGTGAGAAATTAGTGCTGTCTGTAGGAGCACCTCTACTAAAATCTGTCTACCATCTTTGGAGAAGGAGGGGATTGATATTGTGCGCTGCATTTTGAATAGTTGAATGTCTGAAAAATCTTTGGGAATTTCCACCCTTCCCCTTAAAATTTATATATCACTTGATATTTATTTATTTATTTATTTATTTATTTATTTGTTTTTATAAACCGCCCTTCTCCCGAGGGACTCGGGGCGGTGTACAGAATAAGGTAGGTATACAGAATGAACAATAGTGAAAAAAAACAATAGTAAAAAACAAACTGGGACCCCAATTCGAGCTATCAGGCCAGGCCGGACTGCTGGAACAGGTAAGTTTTTAAGTCGCGCCGGAAGGTGCGGAGGTCGGGGGCCATCCGGATTTCGGTTGGTAAGCTGTTCCAGAGGGCTGGCGCACCCACTGAGAATGCCCTCCCCCTGGGGGCCACCAGCCAACATTCCTTGAGCGGTGGCACCCTGAGGAGGCCCTCTCTGTGGGAGCGCACAGGACGGTGGGGTGCTGACATTGGCAGAAGGTGCTCCCGTAGGTAGTCCGGACCCATGCCATGTAGGGCTTTGTATGTCATTGTTAGCACCTTGAACTTCACACGGAAGGCAACTGGAAGCCAGTGCAGCGCACGGAGGAGAGGTGTGATATGGGAGTATCGGGAGGCTCCCAAGAGTGTTCGTGCCGCTGCACTTTGCACCAGTTGAAGCTTCCGAGTGGATCTCAAGGGCAGCCCCATGTAGAGAGCGTTACAGTAGTCTAGGCGAGAGGTCACAAGAGCATGGGTGACTGTACGTAAGGCATCCAGGTCCAGATAAGGCCGTAATTGGCGAACTAGTCGAACCCGGGAGAAGGCCCCCTTGGTCACAGCTCCTATGTGATCTTCCAGGGAGAGCTGCGAGTCGAGGAGGACACCCAGGTTGCGGGCCCTATCAACAGGGGGTAGTAACTTGTCCCCGATGTTAAGGGATGGGATGTTCTGAGTATCCTGGCTTGCCGGTACGTACAGCCATTCAGTCTTGTCCGGGTTCAGTTGAAGCCTGTTCCTCCCCATCCATTCCCGGACTGCTTTCAGGCAGCGGGACATCACGTCGAGGGCATCACTGATGTTGTTTGGAGTTGAGATGAAAAGCTGGGTGTCATCAGCATACTGATGGTACCCTACTCCAAAGCTGCGAATGATCTCGCCCAGCGGCTTCATGTAGATGTTGAACAGGAGAGGCAAGAGGACCGACCCCTGAGGGACTCCGCAAGCGAGAGGCCTCGGGGTCGACCTCTGTCCCCCTGCCAGCACCGACTGCGAGCGACCCTGGAGAAAGGAGGAGAACCAACGCAGAACCGTGCCTCCCACTCCCAGTCCCCTGAGGCGTCACAGCAAGATACCATGGTCGATGGTATCGAAAGCCGCCGAGAGGTCTAATAAGACTAGGACAGAGGAATGGCCCCTGTCCCGGGCTCTCCAGAGATCATTTATCAGAGCGACCAATGCCGTCTCCGTGCTGTAGCCCGGCCTGAAGCCCGATTGGTACAGGTCTAGATAAACCGCTTCATCCAGGATCTGAGGGAGTTGGTGCGCCACCACGCTCTCAACAACCTTCGCAAGGAAGCGAAGATTGGAGACTGGACGAAAGTTATTCAATGAGGATGGGTCCAAGGTGGGCTTCTTGAGGAGAGGTCTCACCACCGCCTCCTTCAAGGCGGTGGGGAAGTGACCCTCACTCAGAGAAGCGGAGATGACCGCCAGGAACCAGCCTCGTGTCCCCTCTCGAGCTGCATATGCCAGCCAGGAAGGGCACGGGTCCAGTAAGCATGTGGAGGAGCTCAACCTCCTCATAATCCTGTCCACTTCCTTAGGAGTCACAGGATCAAATTCCTCCCAGATGACATCGACAAGACTGTCCATGCCTTGTTCTTCCAGCTCAGCCCAGTTGGAGTCCAGGCCGGTTCGAATCCGAGCAATTTTATCCAGCAGATATTGACCGAATTCCTCGGCTCGACCCTGCAAGGGTTCCTCCCTCACCTCTTGGTTCAGTAGGGAGCGAGTCACCCTGAACAAGGCAGCCAGGCGATTATCTGCGGACGCGATGAGGGTGGAAAAGTAGTTGGATTTTGCCACCCTTATCGCAGCGAGATAAGACCTGGTGAGGATTCTTAATCGCAATCGGTCGGATTCGGATCGACTGGATCTCCAACGGCTCTCTAGGCCCTGTCTCCGACGCTTCATCTCCCGGAGCTCCGCGGTGAACCATGGGGCTCGCTGGGATCTGCGCCGGGTCAGAGGCCGCAAGGGTACAACTCGGTCCAGAGCCTCCGTGGCTGCCTTTTCCCAGGCTTCCACTAAGGCATCCGCCGAGCTGTGAGCAGGGAGTGCATGTGCGTCCCCAAGCGCTGCCTGGAACCTATCAGGGTCCATTAGGTGCCTAGGGCGGTACCATCTGGTTGGCACCGCGCATCCACAGCGGGGGGTGGCAAAGGGGAAGTCTAGCCGCAGGAGGTGATGATCGGTCCATGACAGGGGCGTGACAGTCGTGGCACCCCCACCGATATCATCGCGCCACCGTCCAGACAAGAACACCAAGTCTGGGGTGTGGCCTCTCTCATGAGTCGGTCCAGAAATTATTTGCGACAGGTCCATGGCCGCCATGGAAGCCATGAACTCCCGAGCCAGATCGGACGATCCTCCCAGGGACGGTAGGTTAAAGTCGCCCAAGACCATGAGTTTTGGGAATTCAACCACCAACCCTGAGAGGACATCGAGTAGCTCGGGCAGGGCTGCCGCTGCACGATTAGGTGGTAGGTATGCCAGCAGCAGGCCCAACTGCGCCCCCGGGCCGTATCTCAGTAGGAGAGACTCACACCTGTGTGGAACTAATTAAACTCCACATTGGAAAAGAGGACATTCTACACCATTCTCTAGATATGGGGATACCAACTGCCAAAATTTGGAGATGTCAGTGCTGAGCATTTGGGGAACTCAGATTCATAAACCTGAGAGGTAACCAGGTTGAGAAAGAATATGATAGAAGCACATATTCCTCCCAAAACAATTTAATCTGCTTTCCATAAATTTATTTTGTGCATGCTATATCTTAATATGAAGATTTTTGAGTGAACATGGATGGTCATTTCTATACATGTGTATTCAGCTGCATGTGTGGATCCTCCCCCTTTGTTTTTTGTCATTCCTATATAGCTGTTACCAGTAAAATGATAATGCATTCAGGATGACAATGTGGTAATTATATAATAGCATATGTACACACACCCAAAAGAAGAATAGAAATTATGGAACAAGACAGTAATTGTTTAAAACATTAATTACTAGAATTGAAAATAAGGGTGCAGGGCACAACATATTTTATAAGATCTAATGCTTGTTGTTAGCAGCTTTGTCCTATATCTCAGAGGCTAGACTATGATTTTAATTTAGCAATACTCTTTCTCTTGTGTTCTACTGAATTTCACCTGTTCTTCATCCTATTAATTATCATTATTAAATTTTATCCTACTTTTTTAAATACTGAGCTGGAGATGTTCACCTCCTCATTGATCTTGCAGTATCTTAGCTGATCTTGGTTGATATAGGTGTATTGGATTACATTGGTCTACAAGGAGAAAGCCTTGGAAATTTTATCAGAATTGGGTCACTAATAAAAGAAAATTAACTCCTGAGAATTAATTGTCTCCAGTTTCCAAGATACAGCTTTAGAACAAAATTGCATCAAAACAATTCAAAATTATGAGGGGGATGTGCGATTATGCTCCATAACTTTTCTGCAAATGTGATATAGCAATGAAAATGGTGCCACACCAATCATTATAAATTTATCTTTTTATTGATACCAATAACATAACTTTCCATTCATTTATTGGTTTTTCATGTAACATTTTCATGCTTTTTGCATGAAAAACTGACAAGCTCTAAAGGTTCCATCTTTATTCAATATCTAAACTGCACTTTTTGGCTTTTCTCTTGTTTACTGCAGTAGGATCATCCCTGGATCCCAGCAGTAATCGGCAAGCATGGACGGACTCCATTTCCTTTGGTATCTTTTCTCCATGCTCATCACTCACTGCCCCACAGTTCAAAGAGAAATAGTCTAAATGCAAGTGTAGGAAGTGAATTTTCAATGACATGTTTTCACCAAGTGCTTTTAGAGGACCTAAGCAAATTTTCCACATGTTTCCATAGTCATCTCTGCCTTGCTATTCCCAAGAAACTTCATTGCCACAGACTTGAAGGCTTCCCGTGCCTTCTTTTCCTTGCCACGCAACAGACAAACAAACTTGTCATCTCAGAGAAGTTTTCGAATCTGTGAACCGACAAGGACACCTTCATTGATTTTGGCTTCACTAAGTCTTGAAAACTTTTCATAGAGCTATTGGAAACCTGTTTTTGTTTTGTCCATAGCCTTTACAAAGTTCTTCATCAGCCCGTTTTATGTGCAACGGTGGTAAAAAAAAATTCTGAGAGTCAACAAAAGCTCGATTTTGAACATCTTTCTTTCCTGGCTCCCAGGACTCTCGTGATGGCCAGTCTTTCTTGACATGATGAGAATCTCTGGTTTGACTGTCCCATTCACAGAGGAAACAGCAGTCCTTTGTGTATCCAAAACTTTAGCCAACCAGCACCCTTATCACCGGTTTTCTAATTCATCTTATCAAAATATGTAAGAATTAACACATTTTATCTTGGAGGTCAATAATTTCCCAAAATTTGTAGACCAGTATTATAGTTGGATTTTTTTTAAAAAAACAACTTCTTACAGAATTTTGGGTTTATAAATGTATTATGGTTTTGTGGTACTGATTTGGATTATTTTTTAAAAAAATGGGGTGTAGAAATGTATTAACAGTGCGATTTTCTTAGTAATTGAAGAATTACTGAGTTGTAGAATTCAGTTATACTACTGTTTGGTTCAGTCTAGGGAGACTCCAGTTCAAATCCCCATTTAGCTGTAACACTCAATCACTGTCTAATACTTTGATCAATCTGACCATTTTTTCCCCCAAAGACCCCTACACAGTACAGTATACAAAGCCTTTGAAAGAAAAAACCCCAGGATTTAGAGAGAGAGCATATAAACTAAACTAAACTAATATATGTCCCAGTGGCAACTGTTATATTTTAACAATAGCGATAGCACTTAGACTTATATAACACTTCACAGTGCTTTACAGCCCTCTCTAAGCAGTTTCAGAGTCAGCATATTGCCCCCAACAATCTGGATCTTCATTTTACCAACCTCGGTACAATGGAAGGCTGAGTCCACCTTGAGCTGTTCAGAATCAAACTCCTGATTGTAAGTAAATTTAGCTGGCAGTACTGCATTCTAAACTCTACAGCTCCATTTTACATCATTAATACCAAGAAATGCAGTATTTATGACTGTTCAGTCTTATGTTTTCAGTATTATTCTGCTTTGTAGCTATTTCCGATTTCCATTTGAAAAATTAAGAAATCATAAGAAGTTTTGGTAACATTTTTGATCAGAATGCATACAGTATATCTATATACATGCATTTATAAAAAGGGAGGGAGGAAGGGAGAGAGAGAGAACAATACTTAAATACGCATATACATTCCCACACACACAGGCACACACACACATACATTTTGTCTGTTATGGGAGAGAAACATGTCTGAGTTTCTCAGAAAACCAAAGCAGATATGGACTCCAGTTGTGATAACTCTCTCTCTCACAACTGGAGAGACAAGTAAATCAGGAGACTTTTGATGCTGGATGTTCTTCTAGACCAGGGGTAGGCGACCTTGGCTCTTTTATGACTCATGGACTTCAACTCCCAGAATTCCTAGCTGGCTCAGGAATTCTGGTAGTTGAAGTCCACGAATCATAAAAGAGCCAAGGTTGCCTACCCCTGTTCTAGATTCTAGAGGGAGCCTGAAGAGAGGCAAAATTAACAAGAAGCTTGTGACAGCTTTCTAGATCTGACATTTGCTTTGACAGGCTAGGTTAAGGAATTAAATGTTTCATGCCTGGGGCTCTGCTAGCATGGGGTGAGCCTGTTTTGTGGTTACATTGAGTGTGTGATGTTATGAGTGTTCTTGGCTGCTGTTTTATGTTATGTATGTTATTTCCAGTTGTTTCGAATTCTGTTTTAATTGTTAGCAGCCCCAGACTCATGCATATGAGATGAGCTGCCATAAAAATTTAGTAAATAAATAATTTCCCTACTCAATTGAGGTAAGAAGGTTTCATACTGAGAACCTAAATAACCAATGCAAAGCTTGATTTAAAATTTAAAATATCAGGGGGAAAAATAGCTAGCACAGAGAAAGAAAAACAGTAATTTAAAAAGGAAAAACTACACCTGCCAACACCTGAGGAATTCTGGGAGTTGAAGTGCACAAGTCAAAAAAGGGCCAAATTTGAAGACCCTTGTTACAATCCTAAGAAGAGGTTGGTAAAAATCTGTTACCTGTTCTGGCATGTATGTCCATGTTGATGCTTTAACTTTGTATGTAAACACTGCGTTTATCTATGTACCTGAACTTTATCTCACAACAGAGATAAAGTGCAGGAAATCCTTGCTTAGTAACTGCCTCGTTTAGTTACTTTTGGCAGTTACTTTTTGAAAACATTTAAAACTTTGCAGCCAATCCTACTCACTTGGTAGCCTTTGGTCTAGATTGAATAGCTTGCAAGCTGTTGCCAAAATGTCTCAGTTTGGCCAGGATTTACTTAATCCCCCTGAATCAAGAACAGTGGCTCTTTTTCTCCTTGGCTTCTGAACTTTAACATCTCTTAATAATGTCCTTGCTTTCTTCTCTTCTTTGCTTTCTGTTCACTGAATGCTAATCTTCTTGCTAACTGCTGTTATTTCTTCTTTCTGTGTTTTTATGTTAATGTTGAATGAAAAATTACCTTTCAACTAATTTATTCTGAGTTCTTGACAGCAAAAGGTGGAAATATCTTGATTTTTTTTGCAAATGGAACATCAGCTTTTACTGATATCAGAATAAATAGATAATGCTGTTGTCCTTCAAGTAGTCTATAAATGTATCTTTCAGGTCAATAATCTAAAGTAATTGTTACACTGATTGTCTAAAGTGTTTTGTCTTCTATTAACATTGCTGATCATGTAATGCAAATGAAATTTGAATTGAATTTGGAAGGGTTGTTATACATGCTATTTTGTAAAGTAAGCGTCACCTATTAAACTACCTATAAACCTGTCAAATTAATGGCAGATTTGTAGTGACACAGGAATCAGTAGTTCACAAACATTTAAATAATATGACTTTTGTCAAAAATTAAAA
The DNA here is from genome assembly GCF_964194415.1 of Vipera berus. NCBI lineage: Eukaryota > Metazoa > Chordata > Lepidosauria > Squamata > Viperidae > Vipera > Vipera berus. The sequence continues at coordinate 89,139,221 of NC_138207.1, read as the reverse complement.
ATGAGTGATTTACAGTCTTGTATTTCAGATAACAAAGGTTTAAAAAGCTATAGAGCTGCATTCTGTGCATTTGATAAGTAATTACATGTTTTTGAGTCTACAATTTTAGAATAAAATGAATTTGTAAGGGGTGTTTTGGAAATTGATCTGATGCATTGATTGATTTAGAATAATTTAGAGGCTGACTGACTCCAGATGACTGTGGGCGCCATTCATAAAAAGAAGCAAACAAAAATGAGAATAAAAAAAGAAATAGATTGTAAGTGTCCAAAGAGACAAATTTTCTATAGCAGCAGAACATTGGGCTGAATCACCTCTGCCCAACTGAATTTTATTTGAATGAATGCCATCAGGGTCAGAGCTATATGGAGCCATCTGGACCCTGTGCCGGAGGATATAATTCCCTATTTTGTGCAAGAATCCAAACAAATTCATCCCCATCACTAGGACATGGCCGATGATGGCATAACATACAAAGCGCTGTCATTTCTTTATTATAAATTAGCATTTTGTCATCTGCCTGACTGGGAGACTAAATTCAAAAATTCGGAGAGGGCTAGTATACAGGGGGACCTTGAGTTTGACTGTCATGCAATTCATGCAGTTATTCTTTTTGATAAAATAGAACTGGGGCAAGTAGACCAATTCACACCTATAAGATGTGGTTTGAAAGAAAACACCAATCAAATTGAAGCTTCAAGTGATAGAATTAAATGCCTGGATTATTATAATCAAGTGCTTCATGTTTTCTTGTGTTTTATGAGGAGAGAAAATGAAATTAAGGGGTGAAAAACAAATGGACAATGAAAACAAAAGGTCATAGCTGGCACAAGCTGTATCCGTTATTTTTTTCTCCATATCTTGTGTTCTTCTATTGAAGTTGACAGTCAGGTTGCATATTGTTCAAACGGTTGAAAAGACAGATCACAAAAACGTATATTCTACACCTTCTTTAATATTAAATTAGCTACTGTCCGGTTCTATCATGATCCATTTACATTCTCTGTAAGAGAAGAAGCCTTCATTTTTTCTCTTTCAGAGTTTATTCTGCCCAATTAAACATTCCCATTTAAATCTGGAAGAAAGAACAAGCAAAAGGAAGAAGTCAGATTTTATGTTCACCCTGCTAAATTCTTCACTTAGTCGTTTCTACTGAAATAGCAAGTGAGTTGTTCCAATTATTTTTATAGTAGTTTGTTTAAAACAGCAAAAGAAAATCAGAATAATGGATGCACTGGATTTTATGTGCTTTTAAACTGTGTTGTGAGCTGCTTCAGAACTTTCAATCATGAGGGGCTCTATTAATATTTTAAATTCATTGTAGAAAAAGGATGTCATGCATCCAAGCCTTGACAATTTAGTAAAGGAAAACAGTTCTTCTTCGATCCAAGAACTGACTTGCACTAACTTCTACTTCTGTGAACTGAACTGTTTGACATATAAATTATGGATTTTGGTGTGTATGTGTCAAATGTCTAATTTTCCAGCTGAGCATTTCTAGTGAGCATTTTAAACAATTGTGCTCTATTTTACCTTATCAGCTTGGAATGGCTTTTGAAATGGAAATCTAACTCTAATTTAATTTAATTGTAAAATTACTAGGACATCCAGGGCTCTCTAGTATACTTGAGGCAGTTTCCATGAAGTTCTAATTAGGAGTATGATCTTTTTAAAAAAAAGTTTTTCTGTTGCATTGCACTAAGAAGTATCATTAAAACTATGATTTTGCATTTTTATATTATTCCCTATTAGATACATGAGTTCTGATACTTCTCCTTTGTTTTTCCCCTAAATCAGAATACAAAATACGAGCGCCTGTTACTTGTCCCAGCTTCTGCCAACCTACCAGTTCGAAAGCACGTAAAAATGCAAGTAGAAAAATAAGGACCACTATGGTGGGAAGGTAACAGCGTTCCGTACACCTTTGGTGTCTAGTCATGCTGGCCACATGACACATGACCACGGAGACGTCTTCGGACAAGCGCTGGCTCTTCAGCTTTGAGACGGAGATGAGCACCGGCCCCTAGAGTCAGAATCGACTAGCACACATGTGCGGGGGAATATATGTGTGTGTGTGTGTGTGTGTGTGTGTGTGTGTGTGTGTGTAAATTTACACAAATATGAGCTTGTCACTGTTGTGACTACTGCCTGTCGATGGCCTTCGGTTAGGCTGAAACAGGAAATAAAGATTTGTCCCATGTTTGGGGCCTAGCAAGGTAATCTAAATAGTTAACAAGCATTTAACATTAATGCCACTTGGGGGGTGTATGAAAGCCCTAATAAGCAGGCATATACATAGAATGAAGGCTACTGCTAAGCTTGTAAGCCGCCCTGAGTCTTCGGAGAAGGGCGGGATATAAATGGAATTAAAAATAATATATATATATATATATATATATATATATATATATATATATATATATATATATATATATATATATATATATATATATATATATATACATATACACATATACACATATACACATATACACATATACACATATACATGCATAAATTTTTTGGATTGCTAACAAAGAATTAAAGGGAGACTGATATAGCCATTTCAAACTTATTTGTTCTCATCAGTCAGCCACACCCTTCTGAGATTCGAACCTAGGCTGATTGCACATTAGACATTTGTTTTAACCTCTAGGCCACAGGCTCTTTCTCACTTTCTCATTTTATTTGGCGTTACAGTAGGCACCAAGAACCACGTTTGACACAAAATGGCTTGGCAAATACAACTTGGATGACAATTCCATACATAAATGGGGTTTCAGAGGCAATGGTAAGAATATTGGCACCACATAACATTAATGTGGCACACCAGCCAAACCAGAAACTCTGTACCAAGTTGATGCGCCCAAAGGACAACTATCTGAAAAAGAAAAATCATCAGTAATCTATAGGGTGAGATGCAATGACTGCCAATGTAGCTATATCGGAGAAACATCCTAACAACTAAAGACAAGAATCCATGAACATAAGCTTGCAATAAAAAGACATGAACAATATTCACAAATATGGACACATATGATAACAACCACTCCTTCGACTTTGCAAGGGCACAGACCATTGCCCAAGACACCTCCAAAGGAGGCAGACTACTTAAGGAAGCCTGGTTCTCAGATAAATTTACAATTAATCACCACATAGAATTGCCATCCACCTATCAGGCATTAAAGGCACATCAACAGCAACAGAAAGGTCTACCCACAATAAAAAGAAGAGAAACCGAAAGAAATCAAATTTGGACAACCAGGACACTGGAAGAGATATCTAAAACAGAACAAGCCACCGAGCCCGAAAAACAGGAACAGACAACAAACAATCATGCAATAACTCCCAAAGATTGGAGGTGGATAGAGCAAGGGAAGAGAAGACAATGTCACGAACATGCACAAACAGATGGAGAGCACCCGGAAGACAGGAGCTTAACAGGAATAGATGGACAGACAGGCACAATGAACAGATGAAAGCGACCATCCCAAGGCCAGGAAAATAACCAGCGAACGCGTGACCCATCGAAAGAAATACAGCAAACAGAGGATAACGCGACTCATAAGGAAAAGAAGATACCGATCATGCAACAACTAGCCGAGAAGACAAGGAATGATCTGAAAACAACCCCAATTGAACAGATATGGGCGAACCAAGGAAAAAGAGGGCCGCAACACACATACACACCAACACATAAAGAACATCCAAATACAGCAAGATCAACTAAATCAGATAGCAGAAAGCAAGGGCGGCATATAAATATAAATAAACAAAAAACATTGCGGTGGCTAGTCCAGGGATCAGATAAAGATCAGTGGATAAGCACTGAAAAAAAGTCATATGTGCAAGTGAATCGGGCTGGGGAGCTGTTTGCAGAAATCACGGAAGGGAGTCAAGAGGGAAACCCAGGCATAGCACAGAATGGCCAATCACAGGCAAGGAGGGTAGAGAAGGAGGACACAGATAACAAGGAAATACAAATACCAACAGCTATGACATTGGATGAGGAACAGCAAAAGAAAGCAAGATCAGTTAAGGTAGTCAAACCAAAACAGATAGAGAGGAGAATTTTTTAAAAAAGGGGACAGTAAGACCGGATTGCAAGGGAAGCGATGTGAGACAGTCAGAACAATCACAATTGGCTAGAGCAAGGTCCATCACACGGCCAATGAGCAGAGCACAGAACCAAACAGGCTTACCAACGGTTTTTCAAACCTTCAATGCTTTCTCTGATGATGCTGGCAGAGGACCAGCGAAAGCTTAGATTAGGTAGATATACTTTAAACAGTTACTATTTATTGCTTATTATGATCTTTTAGCAATAAACGACTGTTTTTTATCCATCCTAGTGTTCGAAGATAAAGGGGACACAAGATAAGACATCCTACTATTAAATACAGTACATTGTGTTGCTTAAGTGTTCCCTTTATTTTTTTGAGCAGTATATATAAACTTAATTTTCAGGTAACCCACATTTCCCTATTTCATTAAAAAGTAATTATCCTGTCTATAGAAGTTACACTGTTCATTTCAATACATTCTTATTTTTTACAAGTAAATTCTATTTGTCATTTTAATAGTTCACAAATTATTAGAAAAATATCTTTTGTTATATCCTTCCAAATTCTAATACAAATCAATTCTAATAGCCAACTTTAAACACCTTAAACACCTAAAAGATAAATATAAAATCAATATATATCTGTATCATTACAACAAATATATTCTATATGTCATCTTAATAGTTCATCAATTATTAAAATAATGTCTTTTATTATATCATTCCAGATTCTATAATATGGTTCAGAGTTATGTTCTACTAGCTTAATTTTGTTTTCCCTAAAAAAACTAAAACCTAACTATAAAATCAGTTTATATTTTTTTTAAAATTCCCCTTAGCCCATTAAAAGAAATTTTTAAGCTCTATCCTTACAAATCCCAAGAAAGAGACAAGTCTAACTTTTTAAATCTAACTCTCGCCTTCTTTTTGCGCCAATCAGGCTTCCATATTGGTGCCTTTAGATTCTCATATGTGTCTCCCTTTCTTCCTACACACATTGTTTGAATCCAGGGAGACCATCCAAATATCAATTTTGCAAAGAAAGTGTCCCCTTTGTAATCATTGAAGTGTTGCTTTAATAGCTCAATTTTTGATGTTTGGTGTAATATAATTGTCATTAGTTCAGTCTGGTCTTTTTCTTCTTCCAATTCCATCTGGCTTAGGTAAGAAGTAGTAACGTACTGTAGTTGAAGGCCTTTAATATCTTCCCTCTTGATGTTGCTTTCTTTGGGTACTATTGTTTTTTGAGTTGTAGATTTTATAGTTGAGGTCGAGGTTTGGGCTTTAAGGTTCTCTGTAAATTGTATTTGCTGTACTTTAGAGTCTCCTATTTTAATGTTAGTTTCCACTTATTTTGTTGTTTTTGTACTGTCAATTAATCATTTAAGGTCAACGTTTGATTTGGTAACTTTAAGCTGTCAGATTTAACTTGCAGTTTGGCTTTGATTTGCTCAGTCATTGCCAAGATTGTGTCTAGTATCAGTTTGTAGTTAAGTGGTGGAATATATTCCTCCATTTCGTTGATGTTTACAGATAGGTCTTTCATGGAGGCTGTTTTAATAAGAGTCAATGATTGTCCACCTCCAGTATTCCTAAAAATTGTTTTCAATGCCAGGTGTTCCCAATTCTTATCTTTGAAGATAATGTCAAGGACAGCTCTGTTATTTAGTCAGCTGTCACAATAATAATAAAAGAAATTACTTGTTATACCATGTTTTGCCACAAGATGTCATCAATAGCATATAGAATAAGATGTAAAATATTTTTCCAAATTAATATAAAGCTTTTGTTCAATTAGTCCATCCCCCCCTTAATTCACAGCTTAAGCAGAAAATAGGGTGGTAGATCCCCATAAAAATAAAAGTTTATTAATAAGTGCAAATAAGGTTGTTTAATTTCTGTGCTTAGCCATATGATTTCTTTTAAGGCTTTAAGGCTTTAAAGTTTATTCCCCAGGTATGCAGTCGCCAGTCTTTCCAAAGAGGGGGAGGAAATTTTCAGAAAAGTCCCACAGGAAAATAGTTAGGGGAATAAGAAATGTAAGTTCTAACCCAGGTCCTCCAGATTGCTTCATTGTGCTAGATGGTGCTTTCGGCTTTCGGCAGGGAATGACTTAATGATCGGCCATCTTAATGGCCAATCTCTTCTTCTTTGGGCCAAAGGAGCTTCTCCAGATTCAAGTGGAGGGCTGCTGCCCTTCCACGATCACAAGGAGGGCCTCCTCGTGGTGGTCACGTCTCCAGGGCAACTTTCGACCCTTTTCAGGGTCCTCCAAGGAAGAAAGATCGGACGGAAGGGAGAAACCTCTTTCTGCAAGTCCTCAAGCGCCACGCGCGCAAACCAGAAGAAGCCTAATGTATCTTTTGGAGCAAAAATTAGTATAAGACCCGGTCTTATTTTCAGGGAAACATGGTAGGTAGCTAAAAGAAAAAAGAAGTGTTAAAAAAGAAGTAAAGTGTTTTACGGGTTTCAGACTTGTGATGTTCCTCATGGTAGTCAAGTATTAGAAACAGCATGCCACTGAGAAAGACCTATAACAGAAGCTGCAGCAAATCTAGCTTTGAAAAAAGCTTAGAAAATGCAATATTCCTGCCTCTGTGCAGTTGTTGGAGGTGAGCAGAAGATACCATCTGTTTCCAGTGGTGGGATTCAAATATGTGAACAACTGGTTCTCTGTGTGGATGCTGCTTCCAGAAGTCCATTCTGGGCCTGGGCAACAAAGAATTAGCTATCAGTTCTGCTGAAGTGGTGCGAACCGGCTGAATCTCACCATTGTCTGTTCCTGTCCTCCAAAAACTGTTAGTCACTCATAGTCACAACAGGCCAACCTGGCTATGCCAATAGACCAAAGTATTAGGATTTGGATTTTATGCTGGATGTACTCAAAATCTTGCCCAATTTCATTAATGACTGGTGCTTTTCTGATGGTGGGGTCATGAATGTTGACTTAAGCCAGGGGTCTGCAACCTTGACAACTTTAAGACTTGTGGACTTCAGTTCCCAGAGTTCCTCAGCCAGCTTCTGGAAGCTGAAGTCCACAAGTCTTAAAATTGTCAAGGTTGCAGACCCCTAACTTAAGCCAATGCAAACAAGGCCTGAGGAACCCTGCAATACTTTGTAACTGGATGTGGATGTGCTATGTTCTTTTTTATTCTTGTTTACTTGGAACAGTAGTAAGACATCCCAGGTCTTCTCCATTTCAAGACCATGTCTTGGACTGTAGATCAGTGGAGCCCCAGAGGTCTATAAAATATTTGGGAACTTTTCCCAAACTGATTGGCATCACTGACTTTTTAAAAGGCTATCTTCAGAAATTTATTTGGTAAGAATTTCACAAGGACATGATGAGCCAGAGATTGTGAGATTTATATAGGGTAGGACTGTCCCCATCAACCATGGTAATATATAGTTGTCCGTAGAATTAAATTGATGATACTGTGTGTGTGTGTGTGTGTGTGTGTGTGTGTGTGTGTGTGTGATTATTTTTTCATACTGGAATTTTAGAAGTAGGATGCTTAGCTTATGAAATAAATAAATGAAGCAGACATCATTTCTGCATAACACTTATAAAAATGAAAGAGTTGCTGTGCACCATTTCTGCTCAAACAATTCAACTTTTTTTTTATCCGGTCTGGGTTTGGTTTCAGTTTATTATGTAGCATGATTAGATCATGATTGTCCATAAACCTTGCTTTTAAAAGCATTGATAGAAGTGTTACAAAATATGTCACTTCTCTCCTTATCACAGTGCTTTAGCTGAGTGAAGGAAAAGGAACAAATAACATGTTTACTCTGTCATTTTGCATATAAGCAGGGTTTGATTGGTTGGCTCCAAGTTGAAGGAGTGTAGAATGCAGAGCCAGGTAAAAGTCATTGATGCCTATTGATGCCTATTGTTCCCCCTCCCCGAACTGGGAGATCCATCAATATAATTCAATTAAGAGTGAAGAAGAGGATAGAAATTGTCTCATGATTCTGAAATATGAGGTCAGTGATGAGAGAATCAAACAAGAAAGCAGCAGTCCCCAATACAAAATGTGTATGTGTGCATGCGAGAGGCATTCTGTCACTCAGCTGAATTCTGTTTAACGTTTCATCTTGATTTCTTTTTCTGCTTCACTGCTGGTTTCCTGTGTAAAAGGAAATATTATGCTTTCAGTCAAAACAAATAAATTGCTTCAGTTCACACAAACCTCTGTATCCTCTAGCATCTTATTTATTTTTTTGGAATTATTATTCATAGTTTTGAAACAGAGAAATGGGGATAGTAATGAATCTTACCCCAAGTTACAAAATACCCCACATTAATCATGATATTTGAGTGAAGAATAGATGCACTTTTCTTTGAAAAGCACCTCTGCGGTAGGGCAACTTGAGGGTTGAATTTCTTAAAGTTCCCTTCTGTGTGTTCACTTAATAAACTCTGCTTTTGGACTTGGTTTTCAAGGTCCACTTCTACAAAGACACACACAAATGTAACACATTTTGGAGAGGGAAAGAGGAAGATTCTACATCTGTGATGCTGGGTAAGAATATGAAATACTTTTAGTTCATAGAATAGGTAGTCCTTGATGTACAATCACAATTGGGCCTGGAACTTCTGTTGCTGAGTTCATTAAATTGCACCCAATTTTACAACTTTTTTGCTGTGATTTCTTAAGTCAATCAAATAGTTGTTAGGTGGTGGTGAACCTTTTAGAGACCAAGTGCCCAAACTGCAACCCAAAACCCACTTATGTATCGCTGGGTGCCGGATGGGCATGGCCCACTGGGTGGGCGTGGCCTGCATGGGTGGGCATGGCTATGGTGGTCATAGCAGATTGGGTGGGCGTGGCTAGGGTGGGCATGGCCAGCTTAATGTTGCTCTGGTGGGTGGTGCAGTGGGCAGGTGGGCGTCTTGCTCGGTGGGTGGGGGGCATGAGGGAGGCTTCTGAGCCCCACACATCTCCCAAGGGAGGGGAGGAGGAGAGTGGGGAGCAGCTGTGCTGAGATCAGGGCTCCTCATGCCTTACGCTGCCTGCCTGCACTCTTCTGCCAAAGATGCCATGGCTCCACTTGCCTGGCAGGGCAGGGGCGCGCTCACGCATGAGGACACACATAGGGCTGCTGCCTCACTTGCCATGCCAGGACTGGACTGGGTGCAGAGCCTCCTCGTGGCTTCTTCCCCTGTGGACATCGGGAGCTTCCACTGCCAAAAGCACCAAAACCTGATTCAATGACCGTGGGATTACTGTGCTTGATTGGCCAGCAAACTCACCTGACCTGAACCCCATAGAGAATCTATGGGGCATTGCCAAGAGAAAGATGAGAGACATGAGACCAAACAATGCAGAAGAGCTGAAGGCCACTATTGAAGTATCCTGGTCTTCCATAACACCTCAGCAGTGCCACAGGCTGATAGCTTCCATGCCACGCCGCATTGAGGCAGTAATTGCTGCAAAAGGGGCCCAAAGCAACTACTGAGTACATATGCATGCTTATACTTTTCAGAGGTCCAATATTGTTGTATGTACACTCCTTGTTTTATTGATTGCATGTAATATTCTAATTTTCTGAGATTGTGGATTTGGGGTTTTCATGAGCTGTATGCCATAATCATCACAATTATGACAAATCACGACTTGAACTATCTTGCTTTGCATGTAATGAGTCTATCTCATATATTAAGTTGCATTACTGAAATAAATGAACTTTTGCACGATATTCTAATTTTTCGAGTTTCACCTGTAACAATTCTTCTAAGCATTTCAATAAATGGTAGCCATATTTCATAGAAATCCTCCATAACTAATTTAAAATGATAAGTAATTTATTTGTAATTGTTAATAATATCATCTCTGAAAACCACTGAGTAATTGGAGCTGTATATTTATTTTTCCAATACTGAAGAATAGGTCTTTTAGTTCCTAACGAGGGCATAGAAAATCCATTTTTGTAGATTTACATGCAAAAACAATTTGAAACAATAGGAGCATCCAAGAATATTAAATCTTATCTCACAATTGAAATACATTACATGTCAACTCTAAAGTTAGCATGGCTGTAGCCATTTTCCCCATTCATTTTCCGTTGACACATAGACTGGAGGGAGGGAGGTTTGCCAGATGCTTCGCTAGTCTAAATAAACTTTTATACCATGGGAACCAAGGTCATCGGCTGCTCCCAAGACTGCAGGCTGGGCATTGTGTAAAAAGCCTGCCAGGAAGATGTATTGGGGAACGTAGTTGCTTGCATAGTTTTAGGGGAGAGATTTTTAAACTTTGTATTGGGGAATTGTTACCAGACTTGGTTTCACTTTTGACGTGCCTATACCTTGTAACTAATAAACATATTCTTTGAGGAATTTGCAAGCCTCAGAGTTCTGTTTTATTCATCTCTGTCTGTTGGAACCAATACAGTCTTCCCCAAAAGGAATGATTGTGGGATGCTATATAAACGTGTTTAAATGAAATATATTGCAGACTAACATGACAGTTTGATCAAGCCTTTTCTGTAAAAGCAAAATGTTCAATAAATCAAAAATATTATTTTTAAATTGAAGAAAACTTAAGATCTATAGAGGTTTTTGATATTGATACTAACTCCCCCACCCATTCTTTAGGCAAAATAGGATTCTAATTCTTTATTCCATTCAGCCATGAACATTTGCATGTCAAATTGCTTCTTCATCATCAGAATTTTATAAGGGGTAATTGTTGGGTTTTTATATTGCAGAATTAAAATAATTGTTTGTGTTTCCAAAACTGAAAATACTATAAATCCAAGTTGGAATATTAAATAAACATTTTTCATTATAGGTATTAAAAACCCTTTCAATGAAATTGGTATTTGTCCTTTAGAGTGGGAAAGAAAATAATAATCTGCTAACAAAATCAAAGTATAAATCCCAGTTTCCATCCAAATGTTGTATATGATAACTTTTTAAATTAGCTCTGAGATCTATATTTTCCCATACCATTAGTTTAGCACAAGAATCAAAATACCATTTTCTAGAAGTGAAGGATCACATCACAGTCTTTGAAATGATATAATAGTAAAAGGAAATCTGCTATCTTTTCAAAGAAGGAGATTTCTTGCTAAGGGGAATTATCCAAAATTTAATAGTAGTCAACAGATATCAAAATGATAGAATTCAAGATCTGGAAAATTATTACTCTTTAATAGACACTTTAAAATTTTGAAAATATTTTGTAGATATGTACATCAGAATTTCCATGCAGAATCTATAATATTCTAAGAAATATATTCATTTAAAGAATATTATCCTTGCCCTATAGAATCTACTACTACAGATTAAAGACTGTTGTTTCTTGATATCAAACAATATATCTTTATTTATATTTAAAGTGATTGTCTGTGAAATCACACAAAGGATGAAAACTTGAAGATAACTAATTAATTAGATAAAAGGAGAGCTTTGTTAGACTGACTTGGCAAAAAATCAAGAGAAATCTGGAGGCAGCTTTCTGTGCTGTCCAGCTCACACCCACATAACTGTGATTTAATGGGTTTATTCATCTTCCCTGACAGCTCCCTTCACCAAACCCCCAGAACTGTCCCAATTAAGTCCAGCCACAAACAGACCAATGCTAATCCACAGAGCAATGGCCAATGAGTCCACAAGGCATTTTAAAGTTTCCCACTCAAAATAAACCCACCAGACAATATTAAATCCACAATACAAGAGGGTTCACAATGCAAGAAAAGTCCAGAGTTCACAAGACACAGTCCAAGTCAAGGAATGGTGTCAATCCAAAGCAAGCCAATAATCACAATGACAAGAAAACACACTGCTAGGATATCAACACATTGTTCCCAACATCACTTCCCTCTCTCTGCCGTGCTAAATAGGCAGCTTCTGGTGCAGTCCATCAAGAAGGGCAAGGCTTTCTTCTCAGGAGTAATCTGGCTAACCTTCTCTGCTCCTGCCTTTTCCCTGCCCTATATGTTCTTGGATCAGGTGCAGAAGGGAGTTCTTCTTTCTCATCACTGACTGGCTACAGCTGTATGCTTTTTCCATCTGAAGCCTCTGGGCTGTCCTGCTGCAGCTGTGCTTCAGCCAAATATCTCTCAGATGGCTGCTTGGAGCCATCAACCAATTCCCCTGCAGACGTGTCTGAAATGGTTCATCTGACATCTGGAGAGATAACTGGAGAAGCGTTCAGGGAAGTCATCATACTTTCTGACTAACAAAATGTATTAAAAGGCATAAGCTTAATTGTTTGCTTAATAAACTTAGTCAGGAAAGGAGCTACCAGACTCCTTTTGATTTTTTATCATTATAACTATGAAATTGAAAGTTCTTAATAAATTCGTGATGGAATTTTTTTACCTACTACATAAATTTTGATGTGGACCACTTAATTGAATATCCCAAACATATTTATTTATCAAATGTTTTCAAGCTGGAACAGAGGCATGAGGAGATAAATAATAAAATGTTCATGGTCTTCTAATAATAATTTATATTCTTGAGAAAGAATATAAAGCATAATATAAAGCATAAACACTATAATCTTATTTAAGGGCATAAGCTAGTACATCCAAAAAAATGTTCCTGAAATCATAGTGATAATTTTTTCTGTTTATTTACCAGAGATCCTAATACAAATGAAATTCAGTAAGTTGATTCCCTTTCTATTCTTTTCCTTTTGAAAACCTTTGCACAGAATTTGTACAGTTGATTATCTTGGAGACATAATCTGCAATCTCTGGATTCAGTATGATGTCCCTTTGAGGCTACGTGCCTGCAACAAGGCATGTACTGTAGGCAAGCATTTTTCCCCCTTGCTTTTTTTCTGTCAGAAAATAAGGTATAATATGTACTTTTCTGGGAGCACATAACTGCTGCTGTATCCTGAACCAGTTGAAGCTTCTTGATACTCTTCAAGGGTAGGCCTTATAAAGTGCATTAAAAAGTTAAATCTGATGATTTAACTAGAGCATGAGTGACTGTAAGCAGAGCCTCCTGATCCAAGAAGGGGTGCAACTGGCACATAACAGAAAGCTGTGCAAAGGCCTTCCCAGCAACGATTGTCACCTGCTTTTGAAGCAAGAATTGTGTATCTGTGAAGACCCCCACCCACCCCAGATTGCATTCCCTGTTTGTCTGGGACACTGCCACTCCATCTAGGACCAAAGATAACGAAGTCCTAGAGCCAGTAAGCCCCAAAACCCAAAACCACTGACTCTTGCCATGGTTCATCTGAGGTCTGTTGTCCCAAAGCCTGCAGGACCCACTTCAATCCCACTTCTTAAGAAAGCAGAACTCTTGGAAACAATTTCTTCCAACAGGAACATTTATTAAAAGTAGTTGATAGCAGGCATAATAGACAGGATCTGAGATTTCCCATGCAAAGCAATAGGTTAAGGTATCCCCAAGCAAGACCCCATCCCATAGTTTGTCTGGCCAGTGTGGGACAGCCAATCCTCAGGTGTTAGGTCCATCGTGAGAAAAGGGGAGATAACATTGGCCCATCTCCAGTTCACACAGTGATGGTTGGCTGCTCTTCACACCTTCCTTTGAGAGCATAGAAAGAAACCAGGCACAGGCTTCCGGTTCCGGATCCCAGCGTGGCCAGATGTATGAGGAGAACGCTCTTCATGTCGTCTGGATTTCTTTCACCAGGGGACCCCTGCAAAGGGGTTGATAGTTGCCTGGGAGGGGCGATGAGCGGGGGAGAGGATTCTCTGGTCAGCAGTAGAAGGGCAACGGCCCACCTGCCGGCTTGGAGCAACTCTCTGAACTGACAAAGAAAGGATTGGCCACCCCCATGGCCCATCCCTTCAGCCATTTCCTGCCGAAGCCAAAATTACAACAAAGCACTTGAAAGCACTTGAAAACTGGGTGAGAATTGCCTTCTTTCCTAATTGTGTAACTTTTCCTGCTAAAAGCTTCTTGACTTTGCTTCCCCCTGCAAGGAGAGAGGGAAGCGAGCCTTTTTCTCCCCACCCTCCTTAATTGTGGCCTCTGATCACATTGGGAGAAAAAACCTTGAACAGAATAATACTATTTAATTCAACCTACTTCCTTTCTATTTCTGGCAACCCAAAACTCCTATCCTTACAGCAACTGGCCACTCTATCTGATTAAAAAAAGGGAGAAAAAAGAGAAAAGAATTCAAAATGGATAAATTTACTCTGTCTGAAAAAGATTTTAAGTACACTGGGGACATCTTGTGGCCAAACCTGATATAGCAAGTGAATATTTTTGGCAAATAAACTTTATTTTGGAACTGCCCTTGACATTGTCAGCTAAAGATAAAAACCTGAAACAGCTGGAGGTGAACTTAAGGTTTGTAGAGGTGAACATTTACTGACTTTTGTTTAAAAGTTAGCCTCCACTAAGGACTATTTACCACTATTTCAAAATGGAGACTGATGAGCCACAAACCCTGCTTGACTGTATGCTCATATTAGAAACAATCCATAAAGTTACTGAGATGTTTATCTCCAGACTGGAAAATTTAGGTGCTAACTCCAACTTACAAACTGTAACCCAGATTTCAACTAAAGAATTTACAACTCAGAATATAACAAAACTGGAACAAATTATTACTGAGACAGAGGAACACAAGGTACAACAACAAGATATTAAAACAAACTAATACCAAAAACTTGACTCTATTCAAAGAACCAACAACTTTAAAAATACAAGGAATTATCACTATGGCAAATAACCTTAAGGACCAACAACAAACTATGGGAAAACTTAATACTCAACTCTTGACTTCACCAAAAGAGCCTACAACTTTAGAAGTATACTATGTGCAAGATAGTGATGCTAACACAGAGGACATGGAAGATCAACAAGGACAGTTTCCTGAAAGCCTGGATAGCCAAGCACTAACTACAAAACTGGATAAGACTCTACTTAAAGCAGATGAACCCAGACAGAAGAGGAATCCAGACCGAATTGAAGATAAAGTTTTTAGAGCAAATATAGAGAATAGAACTAACAGGGTAACAACATAATGATTACAAATGGTTTTGTTTTTGTGGATCACTGATGGTTAGATGGCCTCCTTCTATTCAAATAATATGTATTGGAGTGAAGGGAGACCTATCTGGCAATTTAAAGGCCTTGGTCTGGAAACCTGATTGGCAAAAAAAGAAAGCTAGAGTTAGATTTAAAAAGTGAGTTCTTAGAGAACCATTATTTATTTATTTATTTATTTATTTATTTATTTATTTATTTATTTATTTATTTACAATATTTATTTATGGGACTTATATTAAAGGCTATCCTTTTAGTAATCAGTGATCTATCAGGATCTAAAATAGAAAATGTTTATGAATTAGAACTAGAATGTGTTTATGTATCTATTAGGCTTATTTTAGACATTATAATTTGTGCACTGACATAATGGAAATTTGACTTATGGATCCCACGTTTGATGTTAAAAGACGTTTGATTATTATATTTAAGAATTAAGAATTAGCTAAAATTTAAAACAGAATCTGGTTGTGTATAAGTAGTTGTAGATTGATAAATATAGGCTGTGGTCCTATCAGTAACATGTGATGTATTAGGATGTGAAACAGACAATGTTTATTAGGTAGAGCATAGCTACTCAGCCATTGTGTATATGTTAGATGCTACAGTTTTTGGTGTAATGAAATAAGAGAAATTTGGGTTGTGCATATTATTTGGGATAAAGGCTAAATTTGAATACTATAATTAAAATCAAAATTAGGTAAAATTTAATAACAGGACATAGATATATATCAATGAAATTGAATTGACAAAAATTTTAACTGACCCTGCTATTTCTAGAAATTCATTAGTTTAAACTTGTATGAAATGTTAAGGGAAATAGAGAAGGTTTTTTTTTAATGTAACCTTAATTATGTACTGAAAACTCTGTTATTGAATCTCTGATTACCCAGTCACCATGATGCTTTCTAAATATGTAGATCTTAACTGGAAAACCAATAAAACTTTTTTTTAAAAGGAAATAAACCAGGCACAGAGGTTACATTCCTTATTCCCTCCCTTGTTCTAGCTGACAGTTTAGGGAGAGAAAGTTCAGAGAGAGATATAACGCAGGAAAGCAAAATGTTACACTGTAGTGGATAGAGAAAGCAAAGGCAATAAACCCACAGGCACATCCCCCTCCCCCTTGGGAGTATGGCAGAACCCAGGAAAAGGCGAGATTTGATTTTGGGTCAGAGAGAATAGATAGACATGGAATGGAATGGGTTCTGACACATATGTTGTTCATGGCATCACTTAATTTACAAGAGGCAAAGTTGTATAGTTGGGTATCATCAGCATACTGATGATATCCCATTCAATGCCAATGGATGAACTCAACCAGCAGCTTCATTTGGTTGTTGAGTAGGAGAGGGGAGAGCACTGCCATTTCTATTCCATTCCCAGGTCTGAATCCTAACTGAAAGGATCCAGATAATCCATTTCATCCAGGGCCTTCAGAAATCTTGCACATCCATCTCCTCAACCACCTTCCCCACTAAAGGGAGGTTAGATGAATGATGGGTGAAAATTGTCTAGTATGGTTGAATCCAGCAATGGCTTCTTGACAAGAGATCAACCAAGACCTCTTTAAGTGGTAAAGGAATAACCCCTCACTCAAAGAATTAATCACTGTTAGAACCCCCTCAAATGCCATTGTCCCACTTATTCCAAGTGACAATCAAGGCTTCAGATGGATTGTGCAGCAGACTAAAAGGAACAATCTCTACTTTCTTCTCAAATCCATCTGGGACCATCAGTTACCTACCTTGACCTCACCATTGGGCTGAGGAGGCCCTTTCCCAAATCTCTGAAATCACCCTTGGACTTGAAAGTACAGTGCAGCCTGAGCTTGTATCCATGTTGACTTATCCTGATTTTCTGTAGAATAGCAGTAGTTGTGAGATAAAATAAAAGAGTTTCTATTTTAAACTTCTCAGCATAAATATAAACACACTGATCTGGAAATAATTCCATGTAGCAATAAAAAAATGCTACCACTATGTAAAGTTTTAAATCCTCAATGCGGGGGCCTCGCCAGTTCAGCAATCTTCATTACAGGCTTTGATGCCTCCTCCCCCGGCACCAACACCCGCACCAGCTTTAACAATAAAAGATTTGCAGGATGCTTTGCAAGAGGCTTTGAAAAAACAATCTCAACAAATAGCTGAGCTTATTGAGGAGAAGAATACAGAAATAAGGGCAGATATTTTGGTTGCATTTCAAGGGCTCGCTGTTTGCATTGAACGTTTGGACGAGAGAGTGGAAGAACTTAGCCAAAATAATATGAGATTAGATGCCAAAATGATGGATGCTGAAACTGTGATGGATAAGATTGATGATGATTTAACATTGGTGCAGTACCGTGAGATGGAGTTCGCTGTGAGAATTAGAGGTTTGAAAGAAGATCCTAAGGAAAATTTGAAAAAGGTACTCTCAGAAGCTCTTGAACAGATTCTGGGGCATTCAGCAGAAGATATTATGGTGGATATAGATAAAATATTCCGTGTTAATTCCTGGATTGCAAGACAAAGGAAGCTACCTAGAGATGTGGTGGTTTATTTTACGAAAAGAGCAATTAGAAATGAGGTTATTCAAGCTTTTTATAATAACAAATTTACAGTTGCAGAGCAAGAAGTTTTAATTTTGAAAGAGATTCCTCCAAGAATTTTAAGGAGAAGGAAAGAATTTGCTTTTTTGGCAGAAGAATTAAGGAAACGGGATATCCAGTTCAGATGGGAGATTCCAGTAGTCATGGTGGTGATGCACACAGGCACGAGATACCGCCTTAACACAGTTTTACAGGCACGAGATTTTTATGCTAATATTTTGAAGGCAGCCCCCCCACCATCCACGGAATTTAAAAGGAGGAATGGTGAAGGAGAGCGTCAGCTACGAAGGGAGAGTATACAAGGTGCTGAAGGAGCTACGCAGCTGAAAGATGGAGAATCCCAGCAAACTACAGGAGTGGATTAGATTTCAGTACCAATGGAGGAGGTCAGAGACCAAAGAATGACACGCGCTGCAGCCAGACGAATGAGACAAGAGCAAGAACAACAGAGAATCATGACTACATCTCAAAAACTTACTTATAGTGAAGTAGTGGGAGGAGCAAAGCCGAAGAGAGTGCAGGTGATTTTGGAAGAGGCGCTCCAAAAGCTTCAGGTCGCAAAAGATGGCGACAAAGCTTCTAACCTGGAATGTTAATGGCTTAAATTCACCACATAAAAGAAAGAAAGTATTTCAATATCTAAAGCAATTTAAAAATGATGTTATTTGCTTACAGGAAACACATATTCGAGCAGCTGATCAAAAGTACCTGACAAACTTTAGGTTGGGCACACAGTTTATTGCCTCTGCTCCTGACAGGAAAAACAGAGTTGTTATTTACGTTAAGAATACTTTAACAGCTACTTTACTTGAAGCAGATAAACAAGGAAGATATGTTATAATTGAACTATTAATAGAAGGCAAGAAAATACTTTTGGTTGAATTATATGCTCCTAACCAACAGCAAGGAGATTTTTTACAAATTATTACATAGTAAGATTATCCAGTGGGATTACAAATCTTGTATTTTTATGGGAGACTGGAATGGCATTTTGGATGTACAAATGGACAAAAGAGGCCTTTTTAGAAGTACACCAAGTCATGCTAGACTGCCTAAATCATTTTTTGAGATGAAGGATGACTTGGAATTGAGAGATGTGTGGAGAGAAAGGAACTTGCAAGAAAAAGACTTTACTTTTTTCTCTGATAGGCATCAATCTTTTTCCAGGATTGACTTTGTATTAATTACTAATGATTTTTTTTCTAGGATTAAGAAGATCAAGATTTGTCCAAGAACTATATCTGATCATAGTCCAGTATGGTTGGAGATAGAAAAAGATAATGGAGACAGACGGTCTTGGCGATTAAATGAAAACTTGTTTAGATATCAGGAAAATGTGGAAGACTGTAAAAAACAGATGAAAGAATTTTTTAAAATTAATATGCATAAAGGTACTTCTATGGAGATGGTTTGGGATGCAAGTAAAGCTTATATGAGAGGAGTGTTAATATATTTGAACAATAAACATAGACGTAAATTGGAATTTAGGAGGAAAGAATTAGAGGAGGAAATTAAGAAAAAAGAAAAGGCTTTAATTCTGAATCCAGCTGATGGGAAGACTAAAGAGGTAATTACTTTACTAAGAGGTCAGTTTGATATGTTGATGCCACATCAAGTGGCAACTAACTTACGGTATGCTAGACATAATACTTTTTGTAATGCTAATAAACCGGGTAGGTGGTTAGCTTATTTGTTAAGGAAGAAACAGAGAGCATGCAATATAGATAGAATAGAATACAAGGGTAAAGTAGTGTACCAGCAGAAGTACACTTTTGTACTTTTGTTGATTTTTATTCTAAGTTGTATGTTAGAGATAAGATTCGAGATGCAGACATAGATGGATATTTGTAGGAAGCTATTATCCCTGTTCTTACACAAGAACAAAAGGAAGGGTTGAATCAATTGATAAGTGATGAATAAATTTTTTTGGCAATTAAGCAATTAAAGGTGGGTAAGGCACCGGGAACTGACGGTTTGACTGTCGTCTATTATAAAAATTTACAGTCAGAAATGGTGGAACCTTTAAGAGAATTGTTTAGGACAATTCAATTGGGAGGAGAAGTGCCTCCATCATGGAAAAGAGCTTTTATTTCATTGATTCCGAAGGAAGATCAAGATGTTACCCAAGCCAAAAACTATAGACCAATATCGCTTTTAAATACTGATTATAAGATATTTGCAAAAATTTTAGCTAATAGATTAATGAAGGTAATGCAGCAAGTGATTCATAGTGATCAAACTGGATTTATAAGCGGTAGACAAATGAAGAATAATGTGAGACATATTGTAGATTTACTGGAATTTTTGGAAAGGAATAATCAGGTCTCCGCAGCGCTGATTTTTTTGGATGCTGAAAAAGCCTTTGATCAATTGGACTGGAAATTTTTGGTGAAAGTATTGGAGAAAATGGAGTTTGGAGAAAAATTCTTACAACCTATTAGGGCAATATATCAGAAGCAAACAGCTCGTATAATAGTTAACAGTACTTTGACAGAAACATGTAATATTGAAAAGGGTACAAGACAGGGGTGTCCGTTATCACCCTTACTGTTTGTTTTAACATTGGAAATATTATTGATTAAAATACGAGATTCAAATAAAATTAAGGGAATTAAAATAAGAGATTAGGATTACAGATTGAGAGCGTTTGCGGACGACCTGGTTATTACAGTAAGTCAACCGACTTACTTAGTTGTAGAGTTGATGGAGATAATAATGTTATACGGGAAAGTTTCTGGATTTAAGATAAATACACAAAAAACTAAAATACTGTCTAAGAACATGACTATAGAACAAAAGGTTGTTCTAGAAGAGTTAACGGGATTTGAAATAGTCAAAAAGACTAAATATTTGGGGGTTTATTTGTCAGCTTCAAATGTGAAGTTATATAAGAATAATTATGAACTGTTATGGGCAAAAACACAAAAAGAATTAGATAATTGGAAAAAAATTACAATTATCTTTATTGGGAAGAATCGCAGCAGTGAAAATGAATGTTTTGCCAATGTTTTATAGGTGGCATTTAGATCCTAAAAAACTAGCAAGTATGTACCCAAACTGTCAGCCCAAATGCTGGAGGTGTGGTTGTGAGGACGCAACGTATTTTCATATATGGTGGACTTGTAAAAGTCAAAGCTTTTTGGATTAAAATCTGATGGAATATGCAAAAGATATTTAAGAAAAGGATAAAGTTTTCTACGCAGTTGTTTTTGTTGGGTATTATATTATTACAGATATTACTGTTATAGACACTAAATTGATATTGAATCTAATCACAGCAGCGAGACTTTTAGTAGCGCAATATTGGAAGAAGGAGGAACTGCCGACTATAGAAGAGTGGACTTTGAAAGTCTCTAACTTGGCGGAAATGGCAAAGATTTCAGCATATTTGAAAGAACAATCGCAACAGAGATATATTGTGGAATGGAGAAGATGGATTGAATATATTCAGAATAAATATGGGACTAAAAAGTTTCATATAGCATTTGAATAAGTAGTGGTTTTATATGATGTATAATTAGTTATTTGTTATTTGTTAGCAATATGATGACTATGGAGAGTTAAAGTGCGACAGAATTTAATGTTTTACTTTTGGGTTGTTAGCATATTTTAGCTTATGTTTGTAATACTATACCCTGTATTCAGCTCTGGGAAGTCGGGGAGGGGGGAGAGTTGGGTAGGGGTGGGTTGGGGAGAGGGGAGGGAGAGGAAGGTTTTTTTTCTGTTTCTTTTTTTATCTTAAAAATGTATTGTAAAACTTTTCAATAAAAAACAATCCTCACCTGGCGGAAATGGCAAAGATCTCAGCGTATTTGAAAGACCATTCGCAACAGAGATATATTGTGGAGTGGAAAAAGTGGATTGATTATATTCAGAATAAATATGGGACTAAAAAGTTTCACTTAGCATTTGAATAAGTACAGATGTGATATTTATATGGCTTGTAGTTATTTTATAAGAGTTAAAGTGTGATAGATTTAATAGTTTATTGTTGTTTGCATATGCTAGACTAGGATTGTTTGTATTTTTATACCTTGTATTTAGCTCTGGGAAGTCGGGGAGGGGGGAGGGGGAGGGAGGGAGGTATTGGGGAGGGTTGGGAAGATGGGAGGGGGTTGGGAGGGGTTTTGTTTTGTTGTGGTAAAAATAAAATGTACTGTAAAACTTTTCAATAAAAAAAAACAATCCTCAATGCTCATGACAGAATCACTGTTATAAAAGTGTTAGTAAACACAAATTATTCCCTGGAAAAATCAGAAAAGCAAATATAGCTGAAAGAGATTAAAAAACTATCTCCTGGGTAATCTTAAAAATACATTTCTTAAGGGAAAAGCAGGATGTCTAAGCATCCTGTAGTAGCAATTTCTTAATGCAGTTCATCAGAATTACAGTGAATATTTTGTATAAACAAATTACAGCAGGTTCTTCTGCACAAGATTTCCTGCTTCCATTATTTAGAAATGGTTATTTAGAAGTACAAAATTTACATGTTTTATTCTGAAGTCTCTGGCCTTTTAATTTTCTTTTTGACATCCCTTGCTTAGAGATTTTTACTCCTTAATCTCCCTAGCTCCATACATCCCCAGTAAGTTATGTTTATACATACTGGTTTCTTTAAAAAATGTGACTGGATTGAAAATTATGTTATATGTCTGTATGCATGAGTATGTGTGCATTAGTTTGGGCATGAGTGTGTGTGTGAGAGAGAGAGTGTGCGTGAAAGAGAGATGTGGAGAGAGTTTGTAGGATGGAGGCAAAGCCTTCTGCTTTGATTCTTAGAAGTAATTTATATCTTTTCCTCTTTCTTCTTCTTTTCCCTTTGAAGCAAACAAGCTGCAGATTTAAGGCTTATTAGATACCAGTGGGTAGCACTGATCTTTCACTTTTAGATAGTTAGGTCATGCAGCAAGAGAGAAACAAGAGAGAGAGTGTGTTTTATGCAAGCTGAAATGTATGCCTTCTGCAATTCCTTTCTGATATGAGCAAGGAGAGATCTATTTATACACTTATCTCTAGGGACAGGATGGTAATTTAGAACTAGATGGAACGAGCATTAATATAACTAACAACTGCTGGTATACATTTGATTCTGCTGTAATTACACCCAGATGTCTGACAAACAATTTACATGTTGTTCTTCCCCTAAAAAAGCCGATGGATATGGTAATGCACTGTGCAATTTTTCTGGGTTACGAGAAAGTTTATTTTTCTCCTTGGTGGATATAAGCCCTGTAAATGTTGATGTATTGGAGGCATCCATGAAAGGAGAAGTGTTCAAGTTCAAATGTGATAAATGACCAGCAAGGTAACAAAGAAGACTGCATAAACAACGTCTAAGGACAGGAAAGACAGCCTAACAGTCAAATAAAACCTAAAAAACAAAAACTAGACTTAAAATCATAATAAGGTAAACATTGAATAAACTACATGTCAGAAGCCATTTATATTTCATTTCTAACTCCCTCTCTGTGCAAACCCAAGTCTCAACCCCACTTACTGGATTCTGCCATTCCCAAAGAGGAAAGAGAAGACAGGGGAGTTTATTGCCCCATCTCTCTCTGTTAGATGTAACTTTTTGTTTATTCAGCCTGCCTGTTGGCCATCGCAAAAAGACCGATGAAAGGAACCCTCTCCCTCTGAACTACGAACAACTAAGAAATGGGGTGGGGAGAATTCTGGCTTGTATCTTCAGATGGAATGTGAAGGGAAGGAAGTAATTGTGTTGCAAATGGACTGTTGGTTCTCCCTTTCCCACGAGCGGTTTGACACCTGAGACTTCACTGATCTGAGACTGACCAAATGGACTGAGGGGTGGGGTTTTGCTCAGGGACACTTTAAAAATATCAATCTGTGAGACAGTTTTCAGATCCTGTCTATTATATCCTCTGTCATCTATGTCTTAGTAAAAGTTCCTGCTTGGACAATCTTGTCTCCAAGAGTTTTTCCTTCCTAAGATGTGGATTGGAGTGGGATCTGACAATTTCTCTAAGTCCAGGGCAGGTGAGAGTTGAAAGAAAGGCCACAATAACACAATTTGGCTAAGATATTTTTCCCCACCTTAATGAAAATCCATGACAAAGAATCAGTGGAGACCAATAACCCTTTGATCAATAGGAGTTTGAGCTAACAAGAGGGTGGGCAAACATATCTTGCTTCCCATGGAATCTGACAGCTTCCATATGGATTAATGGATATGAAATAGCATAGAATGCAGAAGAGCAGTGTAACAGAATGATCTGGCTATTGAATATTGAAAATCCCTTTTATTTGCAATGAAAATGCATTTATTCTTTAAAATTAATTTAAAAATCTTAATATTCAGAATCAAATATTCCATTTTTTTGTAATATATTTTATTGATTTTTTAAAAAAAACATAAATCATTTAATAATTGGTGAACAGTGTGTTGTCTGGGTTACATTTGTAAAACAATCACTAACAACTGATTTCTATAATCCATAATCCACACAATAGTTTTAGTTGATTTCCTCTTTTCCCAACAAGATATCCTCTTTTGCAAACATTGAGTTAATACAATTCTTATTGTTTTGATAGATAACAATTAAATATATATTTTTCCCAATAGTCCTAAAAATAATAATCACATCAATATAAAAATTTCTTTTTTATCCAATTATTCTGGTTGCCTTATCATAGATCCTGTTATAGTCCTTATTTTAATTTTTTTCTCCCACCAAATTCCAGATATTCTTACTGGTTAAGATTTTCTCAAAAATTAATTACATTTAAGAATTTAACTCTTTTTTTCCATATGAATCATCTCATACTTTTACATTTCTTAAAGAATAGATAAAACGTAGGAAAAAGAGAAAAAAAAGCAAAAATAAAGAAGCATAAAAAATAACATACTACTTAAAATATATAATCCTCCTAAACTAATATGTACAGTATATATTTCCTAAATTTCTTATTCTTTTTAACCATAATTAAAAATATATTTAATCTTTAAACATTCCATTTAATACATCTAGTCATCTAGACCTTTAACTCTTATTCAAAACATTTTTTATCAATTATAATTTTCTTAAATTCAATCACATTTAAATATCTGAAACATTTCCTTTATCTAAGTCATTTCAACTTTTTTATATTACTCATATCAAGAAAGAGAACAAAAAAGGGAAAAAAGCATATTATATTTAGAGAGTTCATCCCTCTTAGAGTGACATATACTGTATATTCCAAAACTTTTCTATTTCTTTAACCATATTCAAATAAATGTTTCTTTTTTAAGTATTCTCTCTGGTAAGTCCTATCATCTATTTTCTTAGTTCCCAGTTTAGTCTTTTTCTTTTGCCCATGGTTTTTCTTAATCAATGTATTTTGCTGAATCAAAAAGCTTTTCCGTATGTTCATAAATGTTGCTGTAGATATAAAAAGTAAATCAGGAGAAGTGTCTTTGTATGGGATTTCTGACTTTGCACGTTTGTTGAAAATCTTTTTCTTTTTCTTTCTCTCGGCTTCTCTTATCATTTCCTTTCTCTCTAATGTTCCTGACATCTCTATAGTACATTTTATCCATTTTATCCAATCTGTTTTCTTGTCCTCAGATTTATTTTGTAGTCTTAAGGGATAAGTTGTTTTTTCAAATTCTTGTGAA